>NC_140124.1:21204893-22404893 GCF_964035555.1 Netta rufina | reverse complement strand
CATTATCACACTAATTTCCACAGCAATAGCATGACCACAAGCTTTAAACTGGAAATAAATTGTTGAAGAAAAGCCTCTTTCAAACAGAGGCAGTGATAAGAACAATCTATAAAGCAGGATTACCACGAAAACTTACAACTATACAGTAAGCTTCAGAACTGGGATGAGATATTCAGGCACTTTTTCTTAAAGAACAGGAGGCATGAAAAAGGGAAAGAAGCAAACAGAATAAGGACAGCAAATGATCTATGATCAGTCTGACCTCAAATTAGTATGGAGGTCTTAGACTGAAACTTTAGCTATACTAGAAGAAGTATTTAATTTTAAAAAGCTGCTTAGAGGACTCATTATTAGCTAAGGAATAAAGTCCTTCAAAATATCTGGCAAACTTTTCAGCTGGTGCTCTCAACAAAACAGTGGGGATAAAGCATACATTATTCTTGAGTTTTACAGAATACCACCGCAAGGAGCTCTGACAGAATTAAAGACACATGGACTCAGAGAAGGACACGTACAGGAAGCAAGAAACACAATGGAGGCAGGGATCTGAAATCACCATGGAAGATGAACTCAGAGAACGTGAACTGCTTATAAGAGCGAGCTTCATTCTGCCACAGCATTGTAGAATCACAGAATGGTTTGGGTTGGAAGAGAAATTAAAGATCACCCAGTTCCAATCCCCTGCCATGCGCAGGGACACCTCCCACCAGACCAGGTTGCCCAAAGCCCCATCCAGCCTGGCCTTGAACACCCCCAGGGATGGGGCATCCACAGCTTCTCTGGGCAGCCTGTGCCAGGGCCTCACCACCCTATGAGTGAAGAATTTCTTCCTAATATCTAATCTAAATCTAACAACTTTTACTTTAAAGCCATTCCCCCTTTCCTATCACTACAATCCCTGACAAAGAGTCCCTCCCCAGCTTTCCTGTAGGCCCCCTTAAGGTACTGGAAGGCCGCAATGAGATCTCCCCAGAGCCTTCTCTTTTCCAGGCTGGACAACCCCAGCTCCCTCAGCCTGTCTTCACAGGAGCGGTGCTTCAGCCCTTTAATCACCTTCTTGGCCCTCCTCTGGACCTGCTTTAACAGGTCTTTCTTATGCTACCGGCCCCAGAGCTGAGTGCAGGGCTGCAAGACGAGTCTCACGAGAGTGGACTAGTGGGAAAGAATTGTGATAGTGTTGTGCTTTCTATTATTTACTAAAGCTGGATTATTCTTCTCCCAGATTTTGAAAGAGCTTTGCTTTTTGCTAGTAGCAAGGTCTTGAAGGAAGGAAGCAAGTGCAGTGGTACTGGTGGTTCTTCTCCATGCAGCCAAGCAGAGGCGGCTGAGGTAAGAGGTAAGAATTCATCATACTGATGAATTCTGACCGCGCTCATGCCCTGAGACAGTCCAGCCACATTCACAACGGGCTGTGCCTGAGCTGATAGCTCTGCCCAACATACGTGGCTCCTGACCAGTGAATCCAGCTCTTTTGGACCTGAGCATGCACACGGTTCCCTGTTGGCTCTCAGGGCCACTCAGGCTCGCACAGGTAGAGCCAGAGTAATCTGCACCTGCAACGCACGCGTGTCCTACCATCATGTTCTTACAGCAGTGTTTCATGTCCAAGGCAAGAGCTAGTCATGTTAACTGCTTATTTCCAGGAGGTAGGCTGCTAGTGAAGATACCCTGTCTGGGTGGGCAAGAAGAATGTCTGCCCCTGCCTAACAGTGCAGCCAGGAATGGGCCACTTAAAGTCATTAAAAAAATGTAAGGCACCTGGAAAACCCTGCAACCCTGCCTTCTAGAATCCCAAAGCAAAGTTGGAATAGCAGTTAAGTGGGAATACAGCAAATACAGGGTTAAATTCCATTAAGAGATCAAGGCTGCTGTATCTGTATGGTCAAGCAAGAAACTCTAACCTAAATTTATTTTCTTATATTTATATTCCTTTGTCTTCCTTCAGCAATCACATCTTATTTGTTTTTCAAATGAGAGCAAACCAAAAGTACTAGTTACAGTGAAAACAGCTGCTTAAGAGTAACTCCCAGTTTTCTAGTTCCAAATCGATTGTCAGCTATATAAAGAAAACCAGCATCTCCAAGGTTATCATTTGGGAAAGTGAAATAAAAAAAGACCTAAAAACCCCTTACATGCTAGCATTCCAATCCAGAAGCCCATCTGTCTACTTAATCTGATTTTTTAGATTTTACTAAGTCTAAACTTTCTCTGAGCAATCCTTCCTGTGCCATCTGCTCTATGAACCACGCTGCCTCCTCTGAAATACAAGCAACCTTAAGGCAACTGTTTCTGCAGTTGCAATCCCACTTCTTGGACCCCCAAACCCTCTTTAGATCACTGTGAACTCCCAGTTTGGGAAAGAACTGAACTGATACTATAAACAAACTCCAAAAAAGTGAAAAACACTGTTTTTCATTGTTGTTGCTGTTGTTTTTCAAATAAGCCAGTAACACTATATAGGAAGAAAAATCCCGAGTGCTTTTAGTGATGGCACACTGTCAGATGTCACATACTGAAATAAACAGAAAAAAGCGATGACAGCATTTGGGAATCAAAGATTACAATCTTATTTAGGTCCCAATCTTGCAATTTGGTTGCTGTGCACACACCCCTCTGTCAGGCAGACTCCCTCTGACGTCTGCTGGACAGATGATCTCTTTTGGGAGCAGGCTGACACAGGCAGCCGTTACCACTTATCTTTTCCTCTGGGGGTCCCCTATCCGTGGACAATGTCAGGATATTACCAAAGAAAGAGATATTTAAATTATCTAGGTTTTGATTAGAGAAAGAAAACTTCCTGCTCATTTAAAAAAATGCCACTAGGAACTTTATTTAAAATTGCATTCTCCGTGCAGTTCGAGCTTACTGGCAGCATGCCTGTTTTTGAATCCTACATGCCAAATGGATAAGCCTTTCTGCCTCTTAACCTTTCGCCTGTGTGCAAGGTCACCCCCTCAGCCAAACAATAGGATTTTAATTTATCTGAGGGAAACCATTTTCCTAGAATAAGGAGTGTTCCACATTCCCTAGCCATGGATGCCAACCCAAGCACTCACATCTTATCTTTCTAACGAATTGCATCAAGAAGTCTCTACTGACAAACAAACTTCAAAATAGTACCAGAACACATCCATATGAGAAAAAGGAAATGTGCGGGTAAAATCCCTCCAGAAACACACAGGCTCTGGTCTTAATTATTGTGGTCACCTGAAAGTGAGTCTACACGCACCTCCTCGCACAGCAAACCCCGCAGTCTCGTAGAGGAGTCACCAGAGAGAAGATGGCAGCACAGCAGAGCTTTCCCCTCTAGCACGAGTGCCCAAGCTTTCACCGTTGTGAGTGTCTGCCACTGACTTCTGTGGAGCCAGACCACGCCGAGGATGGGAGGCAGAGGGTCTGCTTCTGCTTGTTGCCTGGACAGAGGCTCTCGATAGGTAACTTCACAAGCTGAAGGGCTGCTGCATGGAATTAGCATGGGATGCCGACAGATCTTGATGTGCACTTCTGAAACGGGTGGGAGGTGTTTATACAGAGAGGCGCCTTCTCTAAATGAGGGAATGAAGACCATGCAAGTTTTTAAGCAGAAGGACTCTTTGGTAAGTATGAGAAGGCAGCAGTAGCACACAAGACAGGTTAGACAAAATACGCTTTAAACTCACCTCAGTAACAGTGCACTGGAAAAGGGCCCTAGAACAACTTAGGAGGACTGCTGCAGTCCCTGCCTCTGCGGAAGAGCAGCATCCAGCAGAAAGATCCTTACTTCCTTCTGTCCACTGCAGGAAGGATTTAGGAAACAGAGGAGTTCAGAGAAGAGCCACCTAACAACCAAGGGGAGAAGAAAGTCTGAAGGCCATCTAAGAACCCAACCTCTTCAGAAAGACTGCGAGAGAAGGCTGGGTCACTGCACAACAGGGGACTATAGAGAAGGACAGCTGAGGAGCTTTTACTCTTGCTGACAGAGATGCAGAATCACCCACCAGCTGCACACCAAAATTAAGCAAAATTTAGGTGCAATTTCTTAGCTGGAAGATAATTTGACAAGAGAACTGCTTACTAGAAGGCAGATTCACTACGGCTGACAGCCAATGGGAAGATTATTTTTTTATTATTATTTAAAAAAAAAAACACTAATTTTATTTCTAGATGTTTCATGATTATAATTATTGTACAATTTTGAAATTAATCAAATTAATGTTTAATTCTAGAACATTTATGAAGCTAGCCCAAATGATTGTCTGTGGGGCTTCTTTTTAGCACTGCAATCAATTTGCTAAATCCTGTTCTGCTTTACAGGCTGTGGGGAAGACTATCAGTACAGTCCTCTGCATGGTCTGAGCTCTTGTAGTGTGAGATTTAATTATAGTTATCCCACCTCAAAAGACAGGAAGACATTTTTTTTCCTCCAAATGCACAACTGACTGTGATTTCTGAGTGTGTCATCCCGTCCCCAACCCCCAACCCCCCTTGTTCTTCTTCAGAAACAGCAGAAATCTGATGCAATGGGAGCTGCAGAGGCCGATCTCGTAGCTGGTGCAGACAGACCCCTCTGTGAGATGTCTGGTGGATGCACTGGATAATCAGGATCTGAGGTGGTGAAGAAATCTGCTCTCTCAGGTCCCACCTGAGGCTTTTTTTGTCCTCTGCAGCACAGTTTGATTCATCTGCATTTCTCATCTAACATTCCTTGCCACTACAAGTGCCTCAGGCATTGCTGGCACCACAGCTCGTTCCTCTACTGCACAGGAATTTAATTTCCAGGGGACTGAAATGGTTGAGTTTAATTAAAATAACTGGACTCAATACTCAATATTCAAATAAAGCACAGCAGTCTGTGATAGAAAGGTCAGATAGGTTCCCTAATGTCTCTTCAGGTTTAAAAAAAATAAGTTTACTAAAGCATTTAAAAATTAAAATCGGTAAATACACTAGTTTATCGCAAAATGCATTACTTACCACTGGCAATGCACACATTTTAATAAAAGTGTCACAAAAGGAACTAAAGCACTTCATACCACCTCCAATGACAACCAGGCTCCTACACAACCATGTGCTCAGGGGGGAGGGAGGGGCAGTTAAAGGGTAATAAAATAAAGACATTCATCACACAGGTGTCCAACATTTGAAAGAGGATTTGCATATCCTCACCTTCTAGAGCCTTGAGTATTACCACTAAAATTAATTTCTTGGGGAAAAAAAAAAAAAAGATAGGAAACTGCTTTAATTTAAGAAAAAAAAAAAAAAAAGAAAAAAAAATTGAGAGCTATATGCATAATGCCCAGATGAGATCCTGATACCCTATTGTTAAGTGATTAAACAAGCATTTATAATTAACTCAAAACTCACACAGCTATGAAACTCATGAATAGCAATAGTTGCATTAACAGGTCTGCCTTTGATCTCTACAGGAACCGTGCACGGCACAAACTAATTTCATTTCCAAACCCTGGATTTTAGGCATGGGATTGTATAAAGATACTGTCATGCCAGTGCAGATGGAAGTTGGGTTTCAAAGCTTTAGCCTGCCACCCGCATAATGTGTTCTTTACAAGACATGAAAAAGTAATCCCAGCATAAAAACCTCTCTTTTTCCTAATAGAGTCCTTTGAAACTCTGTTTGGAGATCAACATGGAATGAAACATTAATGCACTGATATTTTTCAGTTGCTCAGCATTAGGATTCTCCACTGATTCAAACAAGACCACAGCTGATTTTGCAACATCAGCTCTAAGACGTTTCGAGGATAACACGCTGAGCTCAACTGCTGCACAGCTCACAGGGATTTCAAGCCAGCTTTATACCTACTACATCATCACTCCAGCCTGGGGGAGGGCAGAAAGGGAAAGCTTGTATTTGCTTATCCATGAATGGCTGTGATCCGTTTTCTTGGAACAGCTTTTTCCTAATTCTATAAATAACAGTATGCATCTGATGAATGCAATTTATAGCAGATATATTTCATGTTTAATTGAACCTGTGTACGTGTAACAGGTCAGGGAGGGGACAAGCACTTTTAGCTTATTTCCATGTAACATTAATTTCAGATTTAATCTCTACTTATTTCCTAAACCTGTTGTGAAAGCGGAGCTGGATGTGATTTCGGAAGTGTATTTTTAGGGTTTACGTTTGTTTGTTTGTTTGTTTGTTTTTCACAAGCCACTAGCAATTCAAACAAACCCAGCTGAAGTGCCTCTCTGCATCCCCGACGGAGCGAGCCGCCTTCCAGTTCCACCTGAGCACTCCACCGACGTCAGCTCATAAACACAGAGGCAAATTCCTGCATTAAAATTTTATCTAGGCACTTGCACACTCTCTTTTTTCAAGTAACTAAGTAGTCAATTTATATGCACTTCACTCCTTGAAGAGGTTATCCCCAGCTGGCAGACAGGCAAATTAAGCAGGGGTGAAGCTGCACATGGTTAAAAACCCCGATGCTCCAGCCTAGCTCCTTGGAGCTCTGCGGGCAGCAGCCGAGCTGCTCCAACACAGCCTGGGCAAACCCAGGAGCATCCCTTCCCCTCCCACTTCCACAGCCCAGGCTCTGGCTCTTTTTTTTTGAGTTGCTCTGCTCTCTGCTGAACCCCTCACCGCGCCGATCCCATGGACTAACCCAGCAAAGCACCAGCCTAACCAAACGAATTGTTTGCTGCCAGGTTCACGCTGAACTGCTGAAGCAAAGCGAGTGCCAAGATCAACAGAGCAGGCAGGTGTGGGGGCGGAGAGGCACTGAGCCTTCTGGCCAAGCCTAACACTGGGGAGGAAAGGCGAAGCAGGACCACCCCTCCTGGCTCCCCAGCAATTAGGTCAGGGCAGCTATACCACCCTGAGAGTCCTCCTCAAGGGACTGCACCTACGTGGCCGCTTTGGAGCAATGCCGGCCGCTGGACTCGTTTGGACCCGCTGTAGGTCAGTATTTGACACCAGCAGTTGCCGCAGGTCTTTATTCTGAGTTAGTCCCAAATAAAAACTGCATACCTGCACCACAGGCTGCTTGTGACAGCGACAGAGAGAGGTTAGGAATGGAGCTGTGAAGACTTTCTCAAGGGGAATGTGCAGCTTTCAGAACCTCTCCTGAGCTCTCAGAAGCCTCTACAGCCACAGCTGGCACTGCTGTCTGGGGACACGGCTGCTGTCGATTCTTCCTAACCCTACAAAGCATGCCTTCACTACGTGCCAGTTGCCATGACTTCTTTTGGTTTTCTTCTCACTACGGCACTAGGATTAATTGGCCCCAGCTTGTCTAAAATGAAACTTTGGTGTCCTTCAAAAACATATATTCTAAATCCAAATTTTTAAGATTTTTCTGTTCCAAACGTTTATATATCCTCTTGGAATAATTAAAAAATAACCCATGATCTAGTCTTCTAGATAATTAACAAGGACCCACTACAGCTCCCTTCCTCCTGGTACCAGAAGGCATCCCCAACCTGACACACGGCCATTTGCCATTACCCTTTGTTTACTCCTTCACCCAATCTCAATCATGCAGAAGCAGCTTTCTTATCCAAGTCAATTATTTTTTTTAATTAATATTTTGCACTGGGCTGCTGTACTGTCTGTATTTTAGCTCCGCTGACTGCATATATATGCAGAGCACAACAACTGACTCAGCAACCAAAGCCTGCTTCGGTTTAAATTATCCCAACAGCCACAGTGATCTTAATTCTTGGCAGAGGGATTAATTTTATGGCTGTTAAAATTTCATGAGAGAAAAATTACTCATCAGACTGAAATTGTGAACTTTTGAAAATCCCTTTCTATTCCTCTACACTTGAAGTCAATTACGTAAATCGGCGGTTATTGGCTCTTCCAGAAGTTCACAGTCATAGCTGGGATGTACAGTTATAATTACACTTGCCACACTCATTTTCCTTACAAGTTTGCTTTCTATAAACACACAAACCAAAACCAGCCAGGGTTTTGTTATGCTACCTTATATTGCTGTCCGTGACTGGGAAGACCACCAGAGCACACCTCAGTAGTTCTGGGTCACCTTGCACCTCTGACTCTCTGTGGTGCTTGTTATGGTCCCACGGCTACAACTGCAGATGGGAAATGAAGGTTTTCAGCCTGCCAGTCCATGGTGCAGGCTTGGGGGATCTGCAGAAGTGACTGGGAGAAGCAAGGTCTCCTCAGCTGTGGAACCGTCCCCTCTAGGTGGGATCTGAAGGAGGTGGCACTCCACTGAAAGGTTCCTGGGGTTCACAGATCAAAATGTTGAAAACCACGTGAACCACACAGCATTAATGACTAATCAAACAAATCTGTGATAATCTCAGCATAAAATGCTGTGACTGACCAAGAAACACATACAAAGGAAGAAGGCTCAGGGGAGCCTGGCAAGGGCAATGCGCTCATGAAACCCAGGGAATAATGCAGGGTGTGACTGACCACAGCTGCTGCAAACAAAACAGACTTCACCTCAACCCAAATGGGACTGGGGGGTGGCCCTGGTTTTAGATAAACAGCTATGTCAGTTAAGTGGATCAACTGACTGCATCGCAGATGAGTAAATGAAATGTTTTTCCCCGAGTTCATTAGAGGAGTATGAACATCAACTTGAGTTTGCTGAGCTAGCACAGGGAAATACATACACAGCTCAGCCCAATGCAGAGTATAAAAACTGAAGAACTAACAAAAATAAATTGATGTGAGCAATGGGCTTGAGCTACTTTCAACCCATGTTTGCTTTGTAGCAAGTGGGGACACCCAGCATTAACAGGGATCGATCACATCGGTGTTGTGATTGACCTTACTGCCACTGCTCTATTTTGCTATTTGCTAAGCGTAGTTTACGTTTGTATTGTGATTTCAGTATATTTTGAATGACTCTGCTAAATCAGTAATTCCATATAACATCAAATATCTTCAAATACATGAACCTGGTATTAAACATTATGCCCTCCATGTGTGGAATATCTGAAAAAAAAACTGCCCAGAGCTCTGGGCTCTGAGAAATGCTCTTATAATTTAGTAGTTTGTCCATTTGACAGTAGAAAGGGGCTACTCCTTATATTTGGCACAAACCCACTCCAGTTATTTATAGCTGTAAACATCGCTGTGCTTAACCTCCCTCCCACAAACAGATTCTCTCACTCTTTCATTTCGTGTCGTCTGTTTCCTATAGCGGTGCTGCAAAACACATCTGTTTAACAGCAACACTACCGCTAAGGGCTGCTGGCATTTTCGCTTTGACAAATACATCCACTTTCCCATTAACAAGGAGATACGTGTAACTGAAAACACTCCCCTGGCTCTCCGCTCCCTTGGCGCAGGCGTCAACAGGAATATTTTGTAGGCCATTTAGGCTATGCATTAAGCTCGCATTTTAAAGTATTAGGCTGGTTTAAACAACCAGCTGTATGTTTGGAAAGAGTCCTACTGCATACCAGCAATACTTACAGGGGAAGCAGGAGGAAAGAATTCCTGAATAGCCAGGTCATATGGACACTAAATGGGCAACCAGAAGTTGTATGAACAGGATGCACTGGGTGGGTTATAAGTAAATGAATAAGTACAAATCGAAGATCAATAATTGATACTGAAAGTGCAAAATATGCTCTATTATGTTCTAAATAAGATGAATATAAGGTTATAGGTTAAGGGTTCATTAACTTTATGCATACACACACACGAATACTAAACAGAAAATACCTGGTGCAGCTAATTACAATAAAAATGACAGCGTTTACTTAAAAGCTTCCTTGACTCTACTGCTCCACGCCACTGCCCTGAAAACCGCTCTAATGTGGGTTTACAGAGACCTTCTTGAAGCTAAGAAAATATGTATTTCACACAGGGATATGATCTGTGTTTGTTGGTTTGTTGTTGTCCTTGTTTGCAATTAATTCTGTTCTCACGGTGATGAAAGAACTGGTAAGAAAAACAACCGTATACAACAGTTAACCAATATTGTAAGTGAACCATCCCAATAAATTAAAAACCTGTCCCAGCACATTCAGGCATAAAAACAATTGTGCTAAGTACTAGGGGAGTGCTAACCACTTTTTAAATATGTAAAATATAGATGCAGACTCATCATCTTTCTTTCTGAAATGTATCAGCTTTAGGAAATCTATAAATACTGTCTTTTTTTTTAGCAATAAATTCAGTACCATTTCATGCTACGTATTACTTTATTTGACACCCACTTCCCTGAACTGCCATACATTTCATTTTAAAGTTCAGATAATTTCTACATGTTCAGGGATTTGGGAAATTAACATTCCGCCGCACCAAAATTCTTTCTGCTTTGCTGAACATATGTTCTGAATCAAAATTACTCTGCACTTTTTTTTTCTCCCTCTTCACATTAGGCCCTGGGAAAAAAATACAGCCAGCCCCGTGTCTGCATGTATACACACACACTCAACCCCAAGCAAGAGGTTTTACAGGAAAGCTGATGTATTTACTTCAACAATTGGTCTAATAACCCAAATGGCCAGTTGTTCTCTTGAGGTTACCAAATTACTTAAAGGAACAGTAAAATGCCAGGGGATTGCTCTCACTGTTCAAAAGCAGTCAGAATTCCCAGGCAGCCCCATCCTACTGTGCTAGCACTGCAGAGACGTCCAGCCACCAGTTGGTAGAGCACAACATGCATCATTTTAAAGAGACGTGAGGAAATCCAGCAGCATTTATCCAGTGGGAAGGGGATGTCTGCTCCCAGGATGCTGACGACCAGCTGAGGTGCCTCGGATATTGACAAAGAGAAAAGGATTTTGGCTCCATCCCTCTCGCAAGGTAACAGCCAATGCAGCACAGTGAAACAGTGACAGCTCCAATGCTACCACGCTGCAAACAAACTGTACGGGTACATTAACATTCCCTACCCACACATGTGGGTGCAGTACCGGGGAGACAAAATAATTCAAAATCAATTTCTAATTGCTTTAAATTGTATCATAAAACAACGTATCTGTAGACTCAAGTTTCTCCCAGAAAGGGCTGAGCTATGCCGATCCTAAGATGCTAAACGTGAGCAAAGAGGATTTCAACTTCAACTTTGAACCACTCAATGAGATGCTCCCAGCTGAGTGAGTAGTTACATAAAGGGAGGCAAGTAACAATCATTAATAGCTAATATTACTGAAGAAAACCTTAAGTTAGTATTTCTGGTGATTAATATAAGATTTAGCTGATAATATTTTGTGGTTATGTTCATGTGGACCGCAAACTCCTTGGGACGTTAAGTAGCATGTAATATGCACGATAATCACTCAGCTAAGTACAGACACTCTTGCTACATTCACTTAAAACATGTGCTGATTCTTATGTTACCTGTGGTATCCAAAGCCAAGCAAAATACATTTTGCACTTTTTCAGTGGATACACTTTATATAAAACACTGCAGTCTATTTTGGAGGCTGCTGTTAAACTTCGTATTTGCTTCTGCCACATAAAGACTGCAGTGAGGTGGGTGGAATTTCTTAAAATCTCTTTTGAACCAGGCAACTCAGTGAACATATTTTCTAGAGCCACTGCTCCTATTCCCTTGGAAGAAAAGACTTTTATAAAATCAAATAGGTAAAGCACACTGGGTGAGATTTCATGATTCACTTCCTAGGGATGCAGTGCTTAACTTGCAGCCAGAACAGAAAGTTTTGCAGGCCGTAAGTTAGTTTTGTACCATGCCTATTGTTTTCCACAAATTAGATGGTTTTCCTGGCAAAATTCCTTGGGGACTGTCTGCTGTATCACCCATAACAAAGCCTAGACTGAAGATGCGTGGCCTTGGCCTTGAGAGCTCCCTCATTTCTGCTGCCCAGGCCGCGTTGGAGAGTATGGGGAGAGGGGCTGGAAGAGGCTGAGCCAGGACCAGCTGCAGAGCATCCTCCCCAGCCCAGGCTCCCGGCACAGCCTAAGGTGCACAAGGCTGAGGTCTCACCCAGGGATCCTGATCTGGGCTATTTTTCACTCCTGTGCTGAGGTCTCACTTGGCTTAAAACTATTGCCTCTTACCTGATGAGAGGCTGCTGAAGTAACTTGGATGTATAGTACCTCAGCTTTAAGCTTTCAGAGCTGTTTGTCAAACACCTTGCTTCGCATTTAGGTACCTTTGCCCTGCTGTCCTCCCACTCCCAAACTCCATCGCATACCGATACACATTTTTCTTGTTTTTATTTTTAAGGGAAAAGACATAAAAGTAAGCTCTGCTAGAGATATATCCAATCAAGTGGTTAAATGTAAACACCTGAAATAACTGCATTTACACTACAGTAATACATCTGAAGCCCCATTCTTTCAAATAGTAATTACAACCAATTACAACAAATATGCTTAAACAGCAGTCCTGCTACAGTTAAAAAAAGCAAGACATACATTTTACATTTGTCTCTGCAATACTTTGAAACAACCCATCTCAACTTTCATATGAGGTTGCACCAATTAGCAAAGAAAAAAAGTTTAGAAGTTTCAGAAGTTTGTAGTACAAAAACACAGAAATTTTTATTTATTTATTTATTTATTTTAATATAAAATGGTGTGACCATGAAGAGCCATGGAAGACTACTTGATACACCCCAGAACAGTGCCAGCCCCCTCCCCCCAAGTGTCCTGGAGCTCCTGCACCCAGGGCGAGGAAGCAGCGGGTCTAGCAGACTCAACAAAAGCAGCAGCATCTCCTCATTTAGTGTGGGCAGCCCTAATTACCCTCATATATCACTCATTTGCAACAGTTAACAGATGGGTAACTTGACCTACTCCTTTCATGGAAAGCAATCATCCGTCGTCCATCAGCCTGTTTTGATTTCGTGGCAGTGTTTCTCAGGCTTCGTACTAGGCCCTAGAAACTACAAATCAGTCTAAGAGACTCATGAATGACACCTGAAGAAGAGCAAGTCTTAGTAAATCTTACCAGTGTTATAATGGAAATTTTACCATTAATGGCATTTTTCATATTGTTTAATAGGATCTGTAAAAGCAAGAAGGGTGAAGACGATTGCTGGATGATAACTGAAGTCTCTTACAGTGACAGCAGGGCTGCTTCTTGCTTTGGGGTCTTGGGCCAGAACACCTTGGCCTTGTGACTCCCATTTCCCTGCTCTTTTTGGGATCACTGGCTGCCTTTCATTTATTACAGCAGCTGGCTCTTTCAGATCCTCCTACGCACGTGGGGTTTGTATATGCAAAATATTATCTCCCCCTGGACAGGGAAGGACGAAAAAACACAGCTGAGTGTTTCAGGCTGCTGTCTTTGATTTGCACAGGACTAAGGCATTGCTGTGTCCAAGAGGCCCGAGTCCCAGGGCTGTGCACAGCCAGTGCTGCCACAGGGCCAGGCCACACAGCGGAGCCGGGGCCGTGCTCTCCTGCGGTGCCCCCGTTCCTCTGGGTCCCTCACCCCCACGGGCTGCCACCCTCACCCTGCCATCTCAGGGATGTCGGCTAGCCAGAACAGAAGGCATAGGGGAAAATAATAATAATAAAAATCCAACGCTTTGCCTTCTCCCTTCTCACCAGTCAAGACAGGCTCGAAGAGACACAAGCACTTCCCTACCCACACGGTGTGACCTGATGCTGCTCAGGGATGGGGGAATGCTCCAGGCCTCCCCTCCCACCCCCTGAGGGGCTGGCTGATTCATCCACATCGTGCAGGCATCAAAAACAGCAGCAGGGTACAGGGGTGGAGGTGTATTGAACAACAGGCCCGGAGCTGTGCAAAAACGCTGCTTTCAGTCTTCTGCAATGTGACCCAGGGGAATTGCTCAGCTCTCAGGCCTGGACACACTGCTCCGATGGATCCCTCCTGTGCTGGGAGGATGCCTAGGAGTGTGCCATCCCCTCTGGCTCCAGCAGCTGGCTTCCCACAAGATGAAATTTGGAGTAGCTGTAACCCATCTGGGCTCTGCCCCAGCCAGAACTGCAAGGCACACGAGGGACTCATCATACATGTAGAATCACAGAATAGCCCAAGTTGGAAGGGACCCATAAGGATCATCGAGTCCAACTCCAGGCACCTCACAGGCCTACCCAAAATTTTAGACCATGGGACTAAGTGCACAGTCCAAACGCTTCTTAAATTCAGACAGGCTTATCCTCATCTGAAGCCTTGGCACAGCTCGTGTGACAGCACCCAGCATCTGGGACATCGTCACCATTTGGAGGATAAGACCAGAGCAAGTTCCAAAGAGAAGGGCATCTAACACAGACATGGCTTCTGCAAAGAGCGACATAAACCATACAGTAAGCTGCTAAGTGGTAGAAGACAATCTGCACATTGCTTTATGGGTGGAAAAATAAAAAAAAATAATCAAATGGAGCAGTGGTGGAAGACATGTCATCAGTCAGATATGAAGCACAACAAAAAGGGAAAACTAACAAAATGCATACCCTTACACACAATCGGCCAGTCATAGCTGCTTTCTCTATCCCTCCATAAGTCTAAAACTTTTCATGTTTTCATAGTCTTAAATAACCACAGATTTTTTTTTTATTAGTTTGTGTTCTTTATAGCCAGTAAAATATTTGCTAGCTTTTACACAGAAATTTTCTCCTAACAAGTTTTATTTGAAGTACTCACTGTTGCTGCAGAAGACAACTGTTGGACTCTCTCTCTGGACTCTACTTCCAGAACTGCAAGCTTTAACAAGTCCAGAAAAGGAAGTTTCTGAGTAGTCTGTGCACACCTCCACGATACCAGAGACTGCAGGGATTCACGCTCCTATGTCACCAGCATACTTTTGGGAAAAAGCCAAGCAACATCTGGAGTATAAGGTTAGGCTCCTATTTTTAAATGCTCTGTACATGTAGCAATCTAGTTCTTAATTGTTCACATGGTTAGTACATGAAGAACAAATTTTAACACACTAATGCAATTTTACTTCAAAGGGTCAGCGACCATATGGAATACACAAAGTGTTTATCAGACAGTTGTTTGGTTCTGCATTTGTGTCCGGCTACCAGGCTGCCATAAAGAAGGCCCCAGAAAAGGATGTTTTTAAGGAACAAGCACACAAACAACAGCATCAAGGCTACTGAGTCAAAGTGTGAGCAGAATTGCCTATTGTACCAAAGTTCTGCAGACTTGGAGACTTGACTGGCAGTATTTCAGCTTCTGCTTTAATGGGATTTTTAAGATTCAGAAGCACAATTAGTGAGGATAGAATCCTAAAACCCTAGATTGGTATTTACAATTCAGGTCCAGTGAAAAAAAAGACTCCTTCCACCACAGAACTTATCTTAAAAACAACAACAAAAAAGCAAACAAGCAAAAAGAAACCAAAACCAAACCACATGATGTGTATGAAACTGAATTCCAGGAGTACCAGTTTAATAGCAGCGTTAACCCAGGGAAAAACAGCTGTGGGGTGCACCAGCTCCCATTTACAGCCTGGGCTCTGCCCAGACTTGGAAACAGAGGCAGGTTGGAAGGAAAGGAAGAAAAGCTGAAAATACTCCTGGGGTTTGAGGGAACAGACCACCAGCAGATGTGGAAAGTTTCTTAGCTCTGGACACTCCTCGTGCTGCACTGCACGCCCAGCCAGTGTGCTCCTTCCCACATCACTCTTCCACGGAGGCATCGCAGAGGCGCTGTGGTGTTACACGCGGGACCAAAGGATTTGCAGGTGACTGCAAAGGAATGGCCCTATTAACCTCCTCTGCCCCCTTCCCCCCTTCCTTTTAATAAAGGACTTGATGTTTTGGGAACTGCGTGGTGACCACATGCAAGTATTTTTCCATTGTGCTGCAGGGGAGGCTGCCTCCCCAGCAAGCACGCTCACAGTGGCTCTTTTATTCACAGCGGGCCGGCAGCCGGGTGAGTGGGCTGAGGATGACAACCTCCTTGCGAGAACAAGGAGGAAGCTGGAGAAACACTAATCGCTGCCTTCATTTTTGCTGCACAACCCCTCCTCTGCCTGCTTCAGGAGGCAGTTCTTGCCCTGCTGGGGCCAAAACACAGAGACCCAGCAGCAGAGTGAGGACCGGGAACCACTCCTCTAACACCTGATGGGTTCATCACACAAGTCCCAAAGCCAAACTGAGGCCCTTCTCTTTAATCAAAAAAGTGACAAAAACCACCACAAAACTCGAATTTCCTGCTCCCAAGAGATCCCTGCTTTCTCAGCAGGGCTTTAGACTGACCAGGAGCCCCATAAACTTACTGAGAACCTCGGTGGAAATGAAAGGTTCCTGCTTGGGTTTGGGCTAACTTTGCACAGAGAAAATGCTGCCTTATTTTTCCTTCACGAGTAACAGGAATGGTGAAGGGCAAAGAGAGGCTACACAGATCACCCAGACATCTAATTATGCTTTGCTTTTAAACTTGCAAGAGATTTGCAGCTTTTTGACAAGCCTACAAGGATACAGCGTTTTAACTTTTGCATCACAAACTTTCACAGCCGATACCCTGACAGCTAGCAAAACAGGTAATAGCTTGCTGAGACTTCGCAACGTATAAAATTCAGTCTGTGGGTGGTGTTTCTAAAGCAGCAGTCTTCCTCCTGAGAAGGTTCCTATTGCATCCCTTGGTTATAGGGAGGAGAACAAAATAGCTCACCACAGCAGGACACGCACTAATAGCCCGCTTCTGCACACCAAGTGCTTTTGTCATGCTCCGTGCCAGAGGCAGAGTAAAACACAGACACCACAGGAATTCACTGCATTTTATTAATGTACACCCTCGTATCGTTTACAGCTATTAGTGAAACTACCACACTGCAGATCTTAAAATTATATTTTCCTGTGCAGTAGAAGGAAAGAATGTTTAAGAGGAGTCACTTATTTAAAAGGGAAAAAAAAAATTACACGTGAAGTTTATAATGTCTTCAACTTAAGAAAGATTCTAGACAAGGTGGAGTTGAAACATCCAAAAATTAGAATATCCCTTAGTTTCAGTGGCTCCTACAAAACTTTGTTTTACGCATTACATCCTTTGTGCATTCCACCCTCAATAGAAGTGTTGGCTCAGATGCCTAAAGGACAGCGAGGACTAACTTCCTTGCAGTTAAATCAAGAAACCACAGTTTCCACTTCATGTGGGCTTTGTTTCAGGGCTAGAACACTTGATCATATGGTATTAATATAGGGCTAAAAAACCCGACCAGAAAGGCCTTCATCATACCATGATTTTAGACAAACTTTAGTTCAGTACCACTCCGTCTGGTGGTTGCTTAATTATAAATGGCAAGCAAAATCTCATTGTACCTAACATTTTTGGGGACTGGAAGGTCCTAGCTCAAAAAAAAAAGAAAACAAACAAACAAAAAAAACCAAACACCACAGAATATTTATTCAGTATCATATAAACACGACATGTTTGAGAATTAAAATGTCAGACCTCAAGATAGATCCAGCAACGTGGTGTGGCTGCTTGAACCCCCCATCCATGCATGGCATGGTTTTCCCATTGTCAGCCAGACACCATGTGCAGTGGACAGAGTGCCACGAGCATGACAATGGTGCTGCAGCTGTCTTACTTGCACTGCCCTCCAGCCCCTCTGAGGTTTTCCCCCTTGGCTACAGCCCCTCCAGGCTCTGGAGGTTTCATCTCCAGAAGAAAGCAACAGGACTGTTCGATGCAGGACTACTGCTCCCTGCCATCTGACTTCCTTTCAGATCTTCTGACTTATTCAGACTCCTTTTCTTTGCAGATCCAAAGTGCTGCAATTACCACATAAAGCTCTAAAAGCATAAAAATCCTGTAATTTAGACATAATAAGGAGGTTTTACACCACCTATTTTAGGCTGCCAGAAGCATTTAAATCCAGTATCTTCAGGGAAGATCACCATTTTCTGCACTGGCAATGCACAGGATACACTCCTTATTTTGATACTCTGCTTTGCAAGCCAGTTAAATGCCCATGCTACCTTCAAATTAATATGCAAAATCATTCCGTGTACATGAAGATATATGCAGAAATACGCATATGCATCTACAGGAAGATATTTGCAGAAAAATCGCATGGCAATTAAGAAAAAAGTTTACGGTCAGATAGTCTTAGAAGTACTTGGTACGAAAAGGGAAACTGATTAACAAAGCAGAATTCCCTTTAGTTGACTTGAATTCAGCTGTGTTCATTTATTTAACAGATGTCATAGATGGCAGACCATTATTTGTCAGTTTAGAGCAATTTCACAAAGCAGTCTTTAACCCCCAGTGGTATTATCTCCTTTTGCTTTCTGACCACTACAAAGTGGCTAAAGATGTAGTTGCTCAGCCTGTTATCAATGCTGATACCACTGTCAGGGTGAAAGCAATGCATAAAACTCACATTGCCGTCCAGGAAAATCATCTCCTAATTAAGAGAACACATGGAGGCAATGAATTTAAGGGATAACTAACTCTTGTCTTCAGAAGGTTGAATTCCAACTTGCCTAGGATCTTCATTAAGTCAATCCATAAGCATACTGATACAAACAAATCTACCTATAAAATTAAGGTTCCTGCATTTTACATGTTCTCTTCTCCTTTTAATTACACCTAAATAATAACATTAAGATTTTACTGAAGATGTATACAGTCCCATACCTTGCAACCACGTGGTTTTTGCCTGCTGTCCACTGTGTTTAGAAGAGAAAGCAAAGTAGATGCTGTATGATTTTATATAGCAGGAAACACTCCTCGCACTAATTGTGCAGCAATAAGTTATCTTATTCTAAACCATCTTGAAAGAGTGATCTTGCCGAAAGACGTCCTTTGAGAAAATACAATGAGAGAGTAGTATGGAAAAGATATAACACTAAAGCAGGCTGGAAACTAGTTTAAAAAGCAATCTGTTTTTTCTTCCATGCTTAACAGAGAACATTATCATCATCAAACCACTTTTTAAAATCAATCAGTTTCCATTTCTCCTTGGAGTGCTTTCATCCCAATGCCTCCTCGAGATCTTTCCAATAATGACTGCATTTGCACCTCGATTTCAGTTGACATTTGAGTTCCCCTACAGGATAAATGTTAGCTGAGGGTAAAGCACATTACTTAACAGTTCTTATACGTGAATATAATGCATCCCCTTAATTACAGCTAATCTGCCCTCACTGCCACCCTGCTCTCCCCGAAAAAAGCCTCGCCACAAGCAGAAGCCAGAGCTGTAACAGTGAATTCGTTTACCACGGTGTCGGAAACAAAGGATAGTAGTGGGCAAGCTTTCAAAATCCAAATTCCTCTACTGTGAGAGTCCTCCTGTTTTCAATCTGTTACAGTCAAATGCCCATGCTCATTAAAAGCATGTTTCGCACAAACAGCCCTTAAAGAGCAGTGAAATGTTCACTTTCAAGTAAAGTTAACGTGGTTGCTCACAAGTCAACGTGGTATCACCTTTTCTTTTGGCTGTACGGGGATGCAAAAAGATCACCAGTTACCTGCCAAGAATAACAGAACAACCAAACCCACAGTGCTTAATCATATACGTGTTTTTTTTCCCCAAATACCGCATACAATCTTTCACGTGTAGCCAACTTGAATTGGCTTGGATTACTTCCTTGTTTTTTAAGCACTTTATTTATTCGTTTTTAAGGCTGTTAACTGATTTAAGGTCATTATGGTAAATGACCGAAACTTCCCCAAATTTGGTAAACATTTAGGAAAGTTATTGGATGTATGCCTTTAATTAGACTTTCTATTTCAACTTAGAAAAGGCTCCCTAATGACATTAGTCTGCACTTCTAAGCTACAGGGCTCGTGTGGCTTCAGGCATCCTATTTTCGGAAGGGTGGAAGGAAAACCAAAACCACCTATGACAGTGAAAAAAGTGCCATTTATTTCTTCAGATTATTTTTTTTTTCCAATGACCTGCATCAATATTTGCTTGAAGAGATAGGGCTTTTGGTTTTTGTTTTTCCCCCAGGTATACAATACACAAAAGTACTGTGGCTCCCAACCCTTTACCCTGTCTGCTTTTGAGCATCGCATAGGCAAAAGGGACACGAGGAACGGATGTGCAGTTTCCTTCTCCTGAGGACAGAAACTTGGCATGCATCACTGAAAAACAGCCTTGATGCAATTCATCCCATACAAGTAAAGCACACAGGATTTTGAGGAGAATTCCATTACTTTTCTATTTTTTAAACTGCTCACATTTTTGGTATTTTAAACCACAATTTGCAATGGACAGAACCCCGTATTCAGATGTACCAGAATTACTTCACGTTCCTTCTGCAACAGTACACAGATGCCATCCAATCTGGGACTCCAGACCATTGCAACACACAACATAAACAGGGTTATCATCAAAGAAAGCATTAAGGCAACCCTTTTCTCCAAAAGAAGTTTGGTTAGATCTAAAGAGTCTGCAGGTCTATCAGTTCAGCATCTCTCTTGCTTTGCCACTTTATCCGTGCTACCTGAATACGGCAACGTGGTCTGGATTGGAGGAATGTTAATGAATGTTAACAGTCATGGCTACTTCACAGAAATCTCTCCTTGTAGCACCCTCACGATCCTATGAAGCAATTCTCCAACCATGCAGGAAGTACCTTTATAAAGAGAGCTTTATGTCCTGGATTCAGGATCGCTGCTGATTATTGCATTTTCGAAGCCCTGGCTTGTGTAAAAAAAGCGTGTGTGTAAGGAGAAAAGATGTAAATGTGAAGGAGGAGAGAAACCTGATACAAACAGTGATACACGATGACCTTCATGAGGCTCCAGATGAGATTCTGGATCAGTCTAAACATCCTTCATTTTTATCCAGATAAGAAGATCTACTCCTTCCCTCTTGTCTTAGGCCCACCTACAAGTCAATGATCCTTTTCCACCATTAGCAATGTCATTTACCCAGCAAGCAGCAAACAGTTGAGCTACTCCTTAATTTTTTTCAAACTGCCATCAATCTGGCTTGGACTCTAAAAATTTTTATACTTTAGGTGCATGTTTCATTACCAATGGACAAGATGGTGCTTACGTGTAGTATCACTGCAATACCTACAGCATTACTGCAATGTCTACAGTACCTCCACCAGACCTACGAGAGCTCTGTACAGTTGGGTAGATGAGCAATCATTGCAATTACCTAAGAGCACAGTAACTTCCAGTTCACATCCTTGGTTATCAGACAGAAGTGTCTGAAAATGTGTCTGCTGGAATGAACCTTTGCTTAGTTACAAAAACGTATCAGTAGTCCTCACATCTACTGTGTAGGTCCACATCCCTGTTATGAATCATGATAGTTGTTTTAGTGCCTTTAAATATAAACTTTTCCATATCCCACATCCTAATCCTCTTGCCAGGGAATTTAAATTCATCAGGTAAGAACAAGACCAAAGCGAACACAATTGCTGGTGTAGGAAAGAACTGGAGATCCCAGATGTGGTCACTGAACCAGGGGGAGGTTGTTATCTTCTTGAGTCATAAAGCAAATGAAAGGGTCTTTTTCTCAAGATTAGAAAGAAAACAACAACCAAACATACCTATCAGATAACAAAAAGCTATCTGCCGTGCAGTTCCAGAAGCGTATGAAGTCGAGCTCAATATAAGTCACTGTCAAGCGTGGTACCTTTTATCTTGACAGCAAAAGCAACATCTATAATGAAGCATGAATTATCGTCATCCTTCTCAACTAATCACCTACAAACAGATATCCTCTTAACTGGCTACTCATCTTATGCTTGTAAATATATAAGAAGAATGATGGAAAATACTAAAAACAAATTCCATTATTGAATGAACATTTTTCGAAAGATAGGACTTCATTGTCAAAACAAACGTGTGACAATTATTCCCCTAATACGATGCAGGGTACTCTCACTAACAGCAAGCAAGGCAGAGAATTGACCGTCCCACATTGCTTTCTGTTTGTGTGCTTGAGATGGGTGTTAGCCAGACAAATTCTGGGTTATCCAGAGCCAGAGAGCAGGTACAGCCCACCTGGCAGATCCTCAGTGACAGCATTCAGCCACGGCTTTGACTAAAAACACGCATCAAAGTCAGGCAATGATGCTGAACCACTACAAGGGGGCTTCTAGCAGGTATGTTGGTGGGGATGTTTTTTGCTTTTGTTTTTGTTTTTTAAACAGTAGCAGCAAATACCTACTGCCTATGGGCCAAATTCGAGCCAGTGGTTCTATAAATTGTATTATCTTTTGTTGGGTTCTCAGTTATTGCAATTTACTAGTGTGACTACTAAAATAATTAAACCTGTTCACCCGATCAGCTCATTACATTGGCACTCCCAACGGCCGTACTTCTTCATGCATTTAGACACAGCCTAGTCTATATTCAGCCCCCAAATACGCAATTATTACAAAGTAATTAGTGATCTTTCACTGTAGTTTGGATTTAGATGAATCAGACTTTGCGCCAACAGATACATTTTTATAAAACATTTGGAAAAAAAATGGAAATAGGATTTTCCACACCAGATTAGACCATTAGTGTATCTAAAATGGGATTTGCCTTTGGCACTGACTCAATACTGCAGATTTACAAGAAAGTGACAAAGAATGCCTAATTAAAAAAAAAAAAGTAAACTGTGTTATGCAACTCTGCATTATGCAAGTTGAAAGAGCAAAGGATAAGGGAAAGAGCATGGTCTTATATAAACGCGTGCTAAGTTAGGCCATTTCTCAAGAGTTACTGCACTATTCGAGGTTATAATTCTGCAGGCAGTCTAAGGAACAACTAAGAACAATGCCAAAAGATTCTCACAAGCGCTACAAGTGACAACACATTTGGAAATAAAACAGATAATGGTGTCTTGACAGATGGGGCCCTGTCTGTGAAGCACTTCTGTTAGATAAAGGAATTTTAAAAGAACTGGTGGGGAAGTTTCCAGTGGGCACAAGAAGGGATGTTCTGCAGAAGTGATTCCAGAAGGAACTTACCAGGGAATCCTCTACAAGACACCAATTCCCTCTACACCCCCACCTGTATGGACCACTGAACTGAGCCCAGCTAAAACAACACCTAAGGAGGAGAGGATTTGGTTTTCACCCAGATCAAGTCTCTGACTTGGGGTAGTGGGTGGCAGTCCAGCTGAAAGGGAAGACAGATGAGTGACTGGAGTCTTCAACACTGGAGTTGCACCCTGATTTTCTTCACATTTGCAGGAATATCTTTCCATCCATTTTTCTTACTCGATTTTCCATTTTTGGAGATGAGAAGAGATGCCCACAATATACCTTGCTTAAGACATTTCAGGCTTAACACAAAATTGCCCATGAGGGAGCTATTTTGACAATCAGAAAATAATTCCCTGTGCTTTTAATTAGGACTAAACAAGTCTTTCCCAGGCAAAGGAGTGTTCAGTCCAGCCTGATGTAGGTTAAAACCCCACCCTTGGAGATAGACACAGCAGCTGTGGGATAGCATTATATGCTATATTGAGGTCCAACCAATACCTGAAGCAAAGAAGGGGAAAAAATGGTAGAAAAAGGGTAAAAATAGGAAACTTCAAGACAGCTACATAGGAAAAGATCAACTTACAGGCAAACCATAGTGGACTGGAGTAGCAAGCACGACACAAGACCAGGCCACACAGCAGAAAAAGAACTTGCTTCTGGGATCCCCTTCTACTGCAATTTCACTTGGGATCAGTTTTCAACTAACAACCAATTTTGCCAAGCCAAATGTTGAAACAGAACATTCTTTGGCTGAATAATAATTAAAATATTGAAAATAGTTAAAAAGTTATTTGCAGTAAACTCGGACAATCTTAGCTGCGTGGGGGTACTTCCTGAAGAAGGATATTCCATAACCCAGAGCATTCTTGCAAAATACCACATGTACAATTCCCATCAAGAACCATGCAGAAAAAGCTGAGCTAAAAAAAAAAAAATAAAAAAAAAAAAAATGTATTTTAAAACGTGGATGTGAAGTAAAGGCAAAAGAGCATGCAGAGTAGACTGCGTTTCCCAGAACAAAGTACAGCATTTCAGGGAGAAAGACTGACATTAGCTATTTCTGAGACCATGGCTTTGTATAGATAGAAGTTAGAAGCTTCTGCTGTGAGACACAGCAATACAATCTTCCCAAGTGCAGGACCTGCCCAGTGGTCCCATCTTTGCCATCATGAATAGCAATAAGCAAAATGATTACAGAAAGCTTCTTGGAAGAAGTTGGACCACTTCCTCTCAAAAGCAACTTGATTTGTGTACTAAATGACCTGATCTTTATTAAATCATTCTACATTTTGCATCAAAATGTCTACTTTTTCTAGACTTACTACCACAGACACTTGATCGAGCATCAAGCTATAGCTAAATACAACATCAATTAGCTCACTAGTATAACTCTGTTTTCATCCAAGTGTTGAAAATGCTTGGATGGCCCATTAAAAGCTTCAGCCTTTGTCACTTTATCACCTAACACTTTTAACACCGCAAACACACACAAACTGTCAGCCTGGCACTTGGCAAGCAGGTTTGCTGAGGAACAACCACCATTACATGACATTTCTTCCATCAACGCAGTAAGGCAACATCTGCAGTAGTCTCACCTTTGCAGGGCTACTGATCATAACAGAGGTATCTCACAGCCATTTAAATTTTCCCAAAATTGGGATCTGCATTTCCAAGTTTGGTACAGTTTACATAGTCCTTTTGCTGTCCAAAGGTGGCTCTGCATTAGCAATTAACACCCACCGAAACCACCACCACAAACAAAAAAGCAAATTCTCTCATATTTAAATCTCATTCAAATCAGCACTGAAACTCAGCTACAGTATGTTTCCTTTCAGTCTCTTGTCCACACGTTAATAACTTTGTAATTTTACTCTCAGTGCACATGTAATTATTTTCAACAGAATTAGAGTTCTCGTTCAGGAAAAAGAAACAAAAGAGACTTGCTTAAGAGAGTAATCTGCACAGAAATTATCAGTGTATACTAACATACAACCCTTAATAAACTGGAACATAAATACAAGAGGGAGCATAAACCTCAAGATATCAGAGTTACTTTTTCCAACTTCTTGTGATGGTTTTGATTTTTGCTTTTTATATAAAGACTGGGTAACCTCAGGCCATTTTTAGAAAAGGATTTTATTTTTCCAGTGTTCCACTTCAAAAAAAGCAACAAAAATGCAAAGGAAAAAACATCTTAGCTGGACCTTCATTACACTACTGCATCTTTTCTATGTTTCTATTTTTTCCCCATTTGTTCTTAGAAGGAGTGTTTTAAATTAGAATAAGGGACATAAAGGAATCCTGTGGGAAGTCAAATCAATGCCTTCACCACCACAAGAAACACATGTCATAAAAAGGCTCAAGCTTTTCAAGTTCCATCTTAAAAGGTAATTACACATCTCCTGCCCCCACACAGTAAGGTGCTGTGCCAGAACACCATTCTTCAGTGGCTATTTCTTTTACCTGCATACTTTTCTTATGGCCAAATTCCTTGGTGTTATTCTTTCCTTAAACAGCTCTCCTATTTATTTATCTGTTTATTTATGCGGTTCTCCGCTAATCAAGACACATTCTCCTTCGATTTATCAACTTAGCAAGTATTTCCAAATGTTTGAACTCATCTTTTCCAAATAGGAAAAAAGATCTGAAGCCAGACTTTCAGGGAAGGTGCTGCCAATGTCTTTACAGCAGCATTAATATCCCCCTTTCTGCTGAGAACAACTCACCCGATACATTCTGCAATCACATCTGCTTTTTCCATAGCAGAATCACTGCGGAGGCTCATAAAACACTGCGACTGACCAATATTCCTGTATCTTTTACTTCCTCTGTAATGAACAACTGATGAGCCTCCAAGTTAGACATTCTTATTATTGGTCCCAAAATACACAAATCCGTACTGTAATATAGTTGCCTCACATTGTAAAGAATGCTATAAAATTAAGTCTTTATAAATGTTATTATTAGAAATGTGAATAAAAATCCACTAGTAAAAATATTCAATATCTACTCAAAAGGCTGGTGGGTTAGGTCACACAGGAATGCTTTTACAATGCCAAATGTGAAGCAAAATCCTTATGAAACATTACTAACAGCTTTGTTACTACAGGTACCGTAAGGTTTGGTCTTTACAAGCTTAATATTGAATGGGATAATAGTGCTGGTCCTATTAGGTTTATGTGCAATGGCAACATGTTACAGAGAAAGATCTAAAATAGCGTTTACAAGAGTCTCTCTGTCAGGATTTCAGCTTTGTAGAAAATAGACGGAAACAGTCATAAATGTTCATTTTCACAGCTGTTTTCTGACTCTGACAAATGAAATGGCAAAAGAAGTCTAGAAGGATAGACTTTTTCCCTACCAAAAAAAAAAAAAAAAAAAAAAAGGCACTGGTTCTGGAAACCTAAAGACAAGTGCAATCTGCAGCCATGTTAAAGCCTTTATCAAGTTGAAAGAGTCAGAAGATCACAAGTAAAAATTTAAGATTCAGACTCTGCTAGCAATCCTGACAGATACATGTGGGATGCTTATTCACACTAGTGGGTTGCTGCACCATGAAGCCACTTATTTGAAGGCCATTAACGTATATATTAACTGAATGATAGGAACATGACTGGATATATTTATGCTGTTTAATACTAATAGTGTTAGGTTCATTTTATGTTTGTCATTAACAAAGCAACAACACAAAGCAAGCACATACTCTTCGGGCCATGCACTTTGATAAGTTAATTCCAACCTCACCAAAAAAGCAGTGCTGTTTCTACAAACAGTTAAACCCACAGAAGGGCAGTAAGATAAGCAAAATAATACCTTGTTATCTCTGGATAAAATGCTTAAGAAAGTTCCTGTGAGAGTGAGCTTCCTATCTGTGAAAACTAAATTACAGTATTAGAGCCACAAATGCTCTAAATGGATGGAATTGTGCCCTGGCCACTAAGAAGGCCAACAGTATTCTTGGCTGCTTTAGGCAAAGTATCGCCAGCAGGGCCAGAAAGGTGATCCAACCGCTCAACTCAGCAATGGTGAGGCTGCATTTGGAGAACTGTGTTTGGTGCTGGGCCCCCAGGTGCAAGAGAGACCTGGACATGCTGGACAGAGCCCAGCAGAGGGCTGCAGAAGTGCCCAATTCCCTGACGTGTACACAAGGCAGGGAATTTCCACCTCTATCTCCTCCTTTTGCCTGGAGGCAGTGACAACAACACCTACCATGCCCAGGTGCTCCAGCACCTGCCCTTATCCAGAACATTTCCAGAACTCTTTGAAGAGGGGCTGCAGGTCAAATGGGAGTAACCTGTGGTTAGGCAGGGTACAGAAAAACAGACCATACAGGAAAATTTAAGACATTTTTAGTTCTATCCCCAAATTTTTCAGTTAAAGGATAGAGAACTCTTTTTTTTGTAAGTACTGGGGTGCCACATTAGGTCACAGAAAGCTAAGAGTCAAAAATCACACACTGACATACCCTGAGAGGCTGATACAATCTACCATATAAAATGATTGATGTGTGATTGAGTAAGGTCATCTGCAGTTCAAAAACTAGGTATCAACAAACATAACAGAAACAAGAAATAAAGATTAATAATTCATTTATTATCTCCAGTCATCACACGTTGATGTTTAGATGATTATTCAGGGCCTGAAGCGCCTGTTTCCTCCTTTCTGGGAAAAGAGAAAAAAAAAAATTGAATGTGATGGAGTTGTGCCAGGTGGCACAAACAGACCTGAAGAGAATAAACACAGCCACACATGGCTTTGGGAAGCTCTGAGCTCAGGCAAGCAACAGCAACCTTCTCTGTACAGGCAAATAACATCCACTTCATATTATCCAGAAGAGTAAGGCAGCCTTTTGAACAGGACAAAACACTGTTGTTACAGCTACTTACCATGGATACAGGAGCGCAGGTGTATGAAGCTGCAAAATCACAAAGATCAGTAGCAGCTTAGCATGCTCATACCTATGCCACCTTGCTCCATCCCTCACCTGAGTATTATTGCTCTTCCAGAAGAACTGCAGTGCATTACTTGAGCATACGTGAACTCTGTCAGTGTAGACTGAGTCTCCATCTGGCTAATTTTGCCAATGATGCTTACAGGTTGTTGGTAAGGGGGAAAAAAAAGGTCATCTGAACTGTATAACAGCAACCAGGAAATGCTGTAAGATCCTAAGCTGATTTTTCTGGATCTGGAAGGAGGGTATGATCACATCTTAACTGTGAGGAAGAAACAGTATAAGGAGTATGTTATAAAGCTGCTTATCAAGTAAGGTATAGATGTTAACAAATATGACCCTACAAACTTCCACTACACTGTGGAAGCACAGTGCTACCACAGTTCACTGTATTTTAAATTCTACATAGCCAGAGTTATGGATAGACAGAGGCAGAGTTAAAACATTGTTCATGAAACACTTTAACCATTAAACACCCAAAATTTCTAGCAGCCCACCTTGTATCTTTACCATCCATGTTTTAACAAGGGCTATCAAAGCAGTAAAACTCCACTCAAAATAACCTGGCAGACTGCTGGCAACATCTTAGCCCCAGTATGGAATTAATAACCTGGAGGAAAGAAGCGAGGCATGATTTCCAAGGAAGATATCTTTTAATGGATGAATAATTAGTAAAAGCTTGATAATTTTTCAAATACAAAACTCCTTCTACCCTTTCTGGTCTTATCAGTAGCAGCACCTTCCAGCTAAGCTCAACCAGGAAAAAGCTGTTTTGAATGTGGCATAATTATGCTATTATGTGTCAGTTTTTCCTCACATTCTTCTTCCTCATAAAGAAGACAGGGCCAGGCTATTCTTGGTGGTGCCAGTGCCAGGAGGAGAGGCAATGGGCACAAACTGAAGCAGAGGAGGTTCCTGCCGAGCTACAAGCTACATAGTGATGGTAATGGGGCACTGGCACAAGTTGTATGGAGAGGCTGCGGAGTCTCCATTGCTGGAGATATTCAAAAGCCACCTGGACATGGTCCTGGTGTCCCTGCTTGAGGAGCATTGGACAAGATGACCTTCACAGGTCTCCCCAAACCTCAGTCATTGTCTCGTTGTCTTCCTTGCCCCTCACAACTTGAATGTCTTCCTTTCCTCAAGCTGATGGTCATAGACTAACTTTGTCCCACCCTTCAATTTGCCTTGATACTAACTAAATCCAAGCCAGAGCAATTGCACAGAGGTATGTGCAAGTTGGAAAGCCAACTTTGTCTGAGACATGGAGAAAAAAAAAGATTTCTGCATTCATTTGGATAAGACCAGAGAAGGAAAGCACGAGGTATTATCAGGTTCATGCTAGCTTAATGCTACAGCTCAGTGACTTAAGTTCTCCTGAATTACCAACTGGAATTAAACACTTCCTTTTCCAAGCACTTGTGGCTCTGTACTGGTAAAGTGTTTTCTGCATCTTTTTTTGGCAGTGACTCTGTGTGTCCAATCTTTGGTTTATAAAGCACTTCCATTTTATTATTCCTGTGATTTTTCCCCCTGTGAGGGCATTTGTTCAAGTGCTAGGTTCACTGACCCAAACAATTCAAGCCACTTAGGAGCTCTGACCTAACTATTTTGGTCGCTGTTACAGACAAAAAGTATTGCTGCATTTGTTCGGGACGGTACAGAATTGTAAATGGTGGCATGCTCTGAAACATCTTCCGATACACCAATTGTGAAATCGAACAGAACTCAGTTTTAAGACGAGGTCTTAAAGACCGACAAAGAGCTCACATGGCACCTGCTGTAGGGTGATGATCCAGCCTGCTCCAGTCCCACACTCCTACACTTCCACTGGGCTTAGAATCCATATTCACAACTGCACTCCAAACATACTTACATCAAGCACACAGCTTAACACGTGGCTGCACTTCATGACCTCTCCCTGTCTACAAAGGGAGCCGTGGTCACATCACGCACGCCACCGGTAACGTCTGCAGGGACACGTTCCCAGATCCGATGGCAGAAGGGACGTGTGGTGTGACCCACAAGGTAACGCTGAGGAGTTTCACCTAGTTCCAAATCCTGTTCTGCGTGCAAGCACCCACACCAAAAAGGAGAAATCAGCCAGCAAATATTTGCTTTCCATATTCTGCAGGTAACAATCACCCTGCTCCAGGCTGAAAGCAAAGCAGACAAGGTAGTCTACGCTATTAAAATGAAGCGGGAGGAGAAAAAAAAAAAAGAAGGAAAAACACAACAGTAATCCAAAAATCAAGTACAGCCTATTGCTGATGCCTTTAACAGCTTTCAGAAAGTCAAATAAACACAGATTACTAGCAAGGAAATCTGAAGTTTATGTAATACACAAAATCTTGAGACTATTACTGAAAGTTATGAAGTGCTCCAAAGACTACAAATGGTCCCCGAGGAAATGATTCTAAAATAATAATAATAAAAAAATTAACCAGAAATCACAAATTGCATTTGTTCTGGCATATGACGTGTATATTTCTTGGAATTAAATATCTGTCTTTTTATTAAAAACATCCCTGTCTGTTCATGCTGGGTTTAAAACACGAACAGAAGACATTTGCTAGATTAACACCCTTGCTATCATGTTAACTTTTTAAACAATCACACAATAAAAACTTAGCATCTGATTCTCATCAGTTCACGATGTAGTCCAAAGTTTTTCTTCTTCTTATATTAGCTTTATTTGTCACTCGATATAAAAAAAAAAAGACAGAAGGTAAAGAGTTAAAGCTGTTTGGCAGCTGTTACTTTCAACTCCTTTGGGTTTTATAATTTGCAGAGCATGTCAGTTCCTCCATCCTGCAACTTTTTTTTTTTAAAGCACCCAAGCAGAGGAATGTCACAGCACTATCATCTGCCATGAGTACAACAGATATAATACAGCAGGGGACCTCTGCCTCTGAATCTGTCAATTGTAATAAATTATGGTATAGCCAGGAGCTGACTGAGGCCGAACAGACAGAGAAATCAAAACTAAGAGAGTGCGTGGAATTGGACATGACCTATATTGAAGTGATGTAAGTAGGTGAGCAGAACAGGATGATTTCCTAGAGGGAGAAAATATGCAGAGAGGAGGGACAAGGACAGAGCCTACCAGCACACTGAAGTGGAAGGGACAGATGAGTATAAAACCTTCAGTGCTCTTATAAAAAATAAGCGTTTTGAGAGCTGGTATTCAAGTACAAGGCACACCAATTTTCTGTTAAAGTTGCTCAGAAAATAAAGGCCGATGTTTGGTACTAAAATCCAGCCACAGTAAAATCAGAGCAAGAAGAAAACTCACCAGACAGTGTCAGCATCAGAACAACTGAAGGGCATGCAGCACACAGCAGACTGTGTTTGAAGAGAATACCTATGACAGAATCTTTTGCAAACTAGCTTAAGAAAGAGAAACACTTGTTTATAATTCGTAAATAAAATAAAATAAATAAATCTGCTTTTCCCATCAGAGTCTCTTTCCACACCTAGGTAGAAAGGCTATCTCATCACACACATGTTGCCTAGTGCTACATCAAGTCCCTGGACCTAGACAATTCAACACACCTTGGAGTGGAGAGTCCCTATGCCAAAGAGAAGCTGACACTTAAAAAATTGCTATCCCATCATTCCGTAACTTCGCACTACCTTTGCTACCTCTAAAAGCACACACTTCCATCAAACCCAAGCTGTCAGCAAGAACGAATGGACGGTGAACTACCCTCGGGCTCCTACCTGGTACCGCAGGGCAGTACCTCTGCAGCACTCACTCCTGAGCACGTCTCTTAGGTAAGTAAGGATGGGAAAATTCACCTCTTCCTGGTTTAGAACAAGCACCCAAATCCAGCAAGACCCACACGGATATCTTTCAAGCATCCTCTGCTATTTTGTTCACCTCTTCCAACTACTTGCATTTTCATATGAACTTTTTTCTGCGTTTCCACCTGGCTTGCTCTTCCCTACCACGCACTCGCAGCATGAAGGATCACAAAGCACAACTTGTGCTGTTCAGCTCCCTGTGCAGTGGGAAGAGGAGAACAAATGCAGCAACCTGACAGGTTACAGCTCAGTAGACCCCTGGTCACAAGCTGAGGCCCTGATGCACTGCTGCTATTTACTAACAATGTAAGACCCAAAAAGCTGGAGTGGCGGTAGGTAGCGCAAGGCCAGCATCTGCCTCCCGCAAGCAGAGATCAGAACAAGGAGACATTTGTTCTGAACTCACCCAGCACGGCAAAAACAACTGCACAGCAGCCACCATGCTCCTGAACAGAAGCCAACGGGATGATTTTATTTGATTTTGTTTTTAAATTTCCCCAAATGAGTTCAAAGAATCCTCGGAAGAATCGCTCTGTTCTTGTAATTATCGCATAGCTCCGCACGATCCGGATGCAGAGTTATTCAGGGGAAAAAAAAAAAAAAAAAAGCAAGCACCGGGGTTATGTTGAGTGCGAAGGAGCAGCAATGCCCTGCCACACCAGCCCAGGGCGAGAAGCTGCAGCTTAGGATCCTGAGCTGGCAGAAAGCCCATGCCACTGAGCTGTGGGCAACTTCCAGCTGGACCTTTTTCCCCAAAATCCAATTTCTGCACCACAGCTGTCAGCACCAAAAGTCAAAAAGACAGTGGCAGAAGATTCAGCCATCGCAGGCATGGTCAGATGGGATGGATCAGAGCATCTACAAACTGCACGAAGAGATCAATGCAACAGATCCGTCTCTCTCACCATGGATATTAAAAGTATCCACGGAATTCCCATTCTCTCATTAGATGGTATGGTGACTTTAATTGAGCATCTTGCCTTACATCAGGGCCATATAATCTTGGAAATAGGATTTCTTTTTTTCTTTGGTGACAATACCTCAATGCTAAACCACATGGTATCTAGCACAAAGCACTGCTGAGTCTGGAATGAGAAACAGAAATACACAAAATTCATCGGTTCTGGGCAAATACCCTACAAACTGACATCTTGAATCAGATATATCATAACTACCTCTTGACTCCTGCTTATCTTAATACAGATAGAAAGATACAAAGTAGGTCAGGTCTCTTTTTAGTAGTAAGCATATTTGTGTTTTTAGAAGGGATTATTTATGAAGGCACTATTGCAGAGTAAAGGATGAATTCTCTAGAGTTACTAGATGGAAAAAAAATAAGTGATATGGAAAAAAAAATCTAAGTGATATAGACTTAAATAAACATTAAAGCTTTAAAAAAAAAAAAACTATTGAAAACATGGAAGTCTAACATTAAAATCCACTGTTCCCGTGAAAGTTGAAAATTTGTAAGACCTGATAACAGTAGGCAAATACCATGAAAACTGCAGGACGAGAAGACAAGAAGCCAGTAGTGCTTAATTAGAGGCCTCAGCTGATTGTTTCAAACGCTCAAACAAGGAAGCGCACACACTCATACACACAATTATTCACATGCCTTGTATATGCTAGCAAGGATTTATTTCAAATCTACTGCTATGAACAAGAGAGCACAAACACATCTGTATACATTTGCAAGCCAAAGCTGCTTTGAATAAAGCAAGGGAGCAGGAAAGAAAAGACGACAACTCCTGGCGTTATTAAAATAGCCACAACGATCCAAGGACAAAATTTAAGCCAAGTATCCTGGATAACACATTAATTCCACACAACAATGACCATGGACAGAAGACAATCACTTAAGTTGTTCAAAGCACAGGATACCCTACCACGAACACAGAGCTGAAAATGGTGGAAAATGCATTACATTTTTACTACCGTGAGGTAAGGCTTGATTCATACCATATGGCCTTACACGGCTAGCATGTGCGCGCGTCGGCACATGTGTGCACAAACGCCGAGGCCTCCAATCCACAGCTGTGTCCATCCCACTCTTCTAGAAGTGAGTAGAACACGTGAGGATTTGGGCAAACACAAAATCCATACTTTTTCAGGGCCATGCAGGAAAACCGTCCATCATGATTCACTGTTTTTGTCTCAGAAATCAGGTAACTAACACAAACCAAGATAACTTAAAGCATGAAGATAACACCTAATTATGTTTACATACTACACCACTTCTCTACAATGCTTAAAAAACAGTAAAACCTAACAACAATCAATCACACCAGTGCCTGAATAATTCATGATAAAGAAAAGGATCAATGGACTTATCATTAAGTTCTTTTCTTCTCCCCTATTCTGTTTAACGTGGTATAAAGCATACAGCAGTTTATTTGCCCCTTGGGCAAAAAGGCCCTGTTAACACAATATATGGCTACCTCATAAAACCGTATCTGAAGCCATCAGTCTGGGTTTAAACCAAAGAAATCTAAACCAAATATTATACTAGGACCACAGACAGCATTACTTACAAGATCAGTTAGTTACCAGCATATTTCTCTGAAATCAACGTTTGTTTGCATTGCGTCACTCTGAGATAAAATAATTGCTTCTTACAATATTTTCTTTACTGTTAACTACAAACAATCACTGACTTTCCAACAGCACCTTGGATTCAAGGTGTTTTGTTCCCCTGGTGCTTAAGAAGATGAAATGAGACTGATGTTACTAACATCAAGTTTGCAAGTTATGTTTGAAATACAGATTTGCTTACATGACCGCTTTTGGAAATGTAGGTTGTCTTCTGGTAGGCTGAAGTTAGTTTTAAAATTTAGCTCAATTCAATAGGGAGGGGGTAAGGGAAAGAGTAAGAGGAAAAGGAAGAAGGTTTTTAGTACTTGTAGCTGGAATCAATTCAAATTTTGCTTCCTACACTGAAGTTTTACATGCCCACCTTATCATCATTATGTTATTTTTTTCTTACTTTAATTAGACAGATTCAGAAACCAAGATCATCATCCATTTTGGGGACAAGTGACTCTGTGTCTACTTACAAAAAACAACCTCAAATTCGAACATCAGGATAGCAGCAGTGGTCACCGAGGTGGCTGCAGTCTGCCTTCCACACCTGCTGAACGCCAGCCCAGGCTGGGGAAGTTTCATTGCCCAGGGCCAGGCAGCTCCTGGCATTTCTCCTTACGCTCACGCAAGCGTGACAAAGAAAAGCATGGAATGGCAAGAAAAAGGTGACGAAACCTGAAAATAATTTCATGAGGGTCCTGCAGTAACTGCTGGCTGAATACCAGTAAATTCCTTAAACAGTCCCTGAACACTGAAGTAAAAGCAGCAGGAATTAAGATCCTCAGTTCTTGTATGGCCTGGGTTTACTTCCCAGCCCTCACCTGGACAATGTGCCATCTCCATCACTGTGCTTTCCCTGTACTCCTCAACTCATCTTCTGCACAAATTGAGTATCTTCCCCATCCTGTGGACAGAGAGTAAGCTCTTGAAGCAACAAGTGTTACTTCTATTTCAAAGTTATGCCCATTTATTAATACAAACTTTTATTTTACCACTCAACATGCTACAAGAACAATTTTGAGATGCAGCTGAGCAAGAGAAAGTGCTACTCCTCTTGGTGACCACAGGTACCTCCTTCAAAGCCTGTCCAAAGTGCTTCTGACTTAACAACATTTTGACTAACAAAGGTCAAAAAGACACATAATCAATGACCAGCCAGCAACCTGATCTTGTCATATACTATTTATGGTCAGCCCCCAGATCCACAAAGCTCTTTCACAATGGATTATTTAGAACACATCCTTATTAGCAGCTAATCTGAGTAACAGTAGACAGAATGGCATAAAGTAACAGTGAATGTAAAAGCAATGAAAGTTTTGCCCACATCATGGGCAGGAAACACTGCTGTGCATTCACTCTTCCTCCAATTAAACATATAACTTCTTGTAAAAGCTAAAATCACCACGGTTTTGTAAAGCACAGGCATGCACGAACTGAAGAAACGTCACCTGAGAAGGAGTTTGGCCTGATTTGAGCTTCAGCTTTCCCACCATGCAGCCAGGCTCGGGGTAAGGGGAGATGACACTTGACCATTCTGAGTGGATAACTGATGCAAGGCTTTTAATACTCGAATGCACCAGATATTAAAAAGCATCTTTGTTTATGTGCAATCACCCATGGTAAACAGATTCTCCACTGCTATGACTGAACCTACAGGACTATCATTTATTTATAAGAGTTTGATCTTGAGAGCTTACAATTACTTTTTTAAATTTTTTTATTTTTTTTAATTTTTCTTCACCACAGAATAATTTCTGAAAGTTTGGGCCGCTCACTTAAATTATGCACTAAATGAACATATACAGTATTTTCTTGCACTAGGGTAAAAGCATTACCTTTCTACAACAGCATCAAAAAAAAAAAAAAAGGCTTGGCTCTGTTACCTAGCCCCTCACCTCTGAAAGCCCAAAGATTTGTCTGTGCTGAAGGTTAACGTGTGACATGACACAGCTTTGATCCTTTCTCTAAAGATGTCTGCTAAGTTGACTTCTGTAGCTATCTTTCTGCAATGACAGTAAATCATGCTTTAAAAAAAAAGAAGAAAAGAAAAAAAGAATGTTAATGAAAGATTAACTACACGCTCACAGGTAAAATTACTAATTAAAACAAGATCTCCAGTCAGATTTTTAACCCAGCTAAGGAGTGCCAAGCAGTTTTCACTGTGGTAAAGCTTCACAGAGCAGATAGCTATTCAGATCTGATCTAAAGAAGGAAGTCCTTATCTAATCAAACGTCTGGAAAAGCTAATGGTTTTCAGCATGAATTTTAGTACATGTAGGTTCTCTTCCTTCAACAACCGATATTTAAAAGTACTTTTACCAGCTTAATATTCTGAAGCCTGCTGCAGTTACAACCCAATAGCTTGCAGCAATAAGAAAATTTGAAATTCATCCCATCAGAAGCTCTCGCTCCTACTGCTTCAGACTGCTTGGAGCAAGTGTATTTTGTAATTTTCACACAGGCTGCTAACAACAACATTTACATCGACTGAGTCCAGTGCCATAATTCCCTCGAAAAAAGTTTTAACAAGCAGTATGCTAAAGAATGAAAACAACCACCCCGGTAAGAACAAAGAAAATCTTAACTTTTGAAGAAAATGAGCTTCTTCATATTATAGTTTTAATAGCGGGGGGAGAGAAAAAAACAAAAAACAAAAAGTAACACTTCCCCCACACAGACACCCTGCAAAACAACAGAAATACAGCTCTCGTTTCAACCATCTGTGTTCCTGGCTCCTGTAAATCACACATCATGAACCCAGAGACTGCTGCAAAGTTAAGTTATTTGCCAGGACCTTGACTGCAGCACCACGGGCTGAAATAAGCTGAGTCGCAGGAACGCTCTGGGTGCTAACAGGAAAGCTAAAGGAGCGAGTATATTGCTGTGCTCCGCAGTGCCTGTCAACATTATTACCACAAGTAGCTCTTTAAACTACTGTAATATTTGTCCAGGTCAGCGTGCTGCTCAGCAGGTTTCCGAACTTGCCAGGAGCACGATTCAGGGCAGAGCAGAGGGAACAGCTCTCGCTGCCACCTCGGGCCGATGCCACCCCTTCTGCAAACACAACGCGGCGCCTGGGCGAGCTGTCGCCAGGCTGCCCAGCAGCACCTTCCCGTCCTCATCTGCCTCACCCCCACAGCCCAGTGCTGTCTGCAGAGCTCCTGAACACGTTTCATGCCCTAGCATTGCCCACCCGACCCCAGCAGAAATGAAAAGCCGCCACACACGCTCCCTGAGCTTTCAGAGCTTCCTGCTGGTGTGAGGCAAAAGCCCTCCGAGCCTGTCAAGGTAGGAGAAGGCCAGGACGGGAACAGAAAGAAGAAGGGTAGGATAAGAAGTTTTCACGTCTTCTCTCTCAGCAGACACCCCAAAGGAGGAGCCATCAATGCAGAAACGCAATAACTAAGGAGAGCAAGGCAATTACCTGGAGGAAAGCGGGATTTACTCTGGCCGACAGAGAGGTGTGAGAGGAGTGCCCAGCCGCTATCAGGCGCCAGGCAGTAATTGCACCAAATCACATACTTGGAGTTAGCTGATAAAAATTGCTCTATCAGGATGCTATGTTAAGCACCCAGGCCTGCCCTCTGCCTTTCTTCCACCTTTCATTTGGCCAAAGAGCATCGTTTCCTCCCAGGCCGTGAGGGAGGGGCTGAGAGCAGAGCCAAGATGACTCGGGTGCTAACCCACGTTCCTCTACAACTGGTGGAAAAACTGGTGAGCGCTACGTACCGCGGTCACATCGGCTTAAACCATGGACAAAACTCTGCCGAAACAACCAGGCACGAAGTGGAGTAGCAGAGAGAACAACCTGTCAGGCTGCAGACAGACGGCTGCAAGCATCTCAAACCATCCATGAGTACATCCACGAGGCCATATGCACTGCCCCAAGCTCCAGTGCAGTTTTCTCAGTCTCCTGTGGGCAAATGAGTTATCCAGAAAGTCTTCATACCTTATTTTTTTGAGCAAAGAGGTGGTAAAAAACTTTCAACAGTTGTCTCACTTCTAAAACAGCTCACTTGCTAGAAGTTGTCCCCTGCTATTTACACTGTAGTCCTACAATCGATTTAATCCTGCAACAACTGGCACTGCTACCATGAAGCCCTCGTTTTCATTTACCAGCTCCTCTCAGCCCCTTCCTCTGCACCAGCAGCAGCATCTGTGTAACTCCCAGGGAATCTACCTGACCTGGGAAGTGATCCAGGTGAAAACTGACCCTGTGTGTACAAGTGTTTTCAGTGGGGTAACTTCCCCCACCTGATTTATCACCCAGCTACACAGATGCCAGTAAGAGAGAAAACAGACAAAGGTGAGAGTAACAATGCAGCTTAATCCAGAATAAATCAACTCTTGGGAACACAAAACTCATTAAAACTGTGGGAAAAAAAACAACATGGAGACAAGCCCAAACAACTCTGCAAGCCTCCTTACTTGCTTCTAAACTTTTCTTTTTGTTTATTTACCCTTGGGAGGAAAACACTTAAGACTCATAAACGTAACACTACAAAGACAAATGGTTTAGAAATGTAAAATAGTGCCGTAGACAACAACTGGTTTGAGCCTTGAGAAATGCATGGTAACCCAGCCAGGCAGGCCATGGGTGTGCTTTCATTCCTTCAGCAGTGGTTATGTGCAACGTACTCAGTAGCTCTTAAGCTCAGGGCAACAGCGTCCTGATGAGACTTCCAGTTATGATATCTAGGGGAGGATTCATCTGACTAAATGGGAGTGCAAAAAGCATTTCTGGGGAGTGCCCGGGCTGCTGGGCTATCAGCAGAGATCCCTACAGCCAGCGGATGCTGCAGCATGATTCATCTGACTCAGGGTGCTCACCCTGGGTAGCAGCGACGACGCTCAGCTCCATTAGCTGGATAGATCAGATGGTTGTGTCTGCAGGAGGACTGCAGACGACTGACTAAGATGCAGACGCCTGAATGAGGCGAGATGCATCCCACCCAGGATGACAATTGCATGTCCTTTGCATGGGAAGTCATACGCTCATGCACCAAGTGAGAGATGAGATGTCTGGATCTCAACCTTTCACTTTGCACAAATGCCCAAGGCATAAGGTGGAGAGCAAGAGGGATAGATAAAGCTGCCAATACGTTTATTTCCTCCCAGCAACAGCCTAAATAAAGCATTTACATTTTTGTTTGTTTGCTTTTCTTTTTTTACAATCAAGGAAGTCTCATAACATCACTGTAGAAACACTTGTTGCCACATTAGTATACAGCTTTGCTTCTAAAGGATAGAAGACGACAGCATTTTCAGTAATGGTTATCACCAATGTAGGATGAAACTGGGTGCTCCCAACATTGCTATCACCTCTAGAAACGTCTCCAAGAAGAAGAAAGGCCTCTTTGTCTGTTTCTTTGTTTCCTTTTTGTTTTAAGCAAAGCAGGATTACCTTATAACTCTACCTCTTATTTACCTTGGCATTTACTGACTGTTAAATTAAGCTCCCTTTCCCTGTTAAACTTCGCTATTACATTACCCACACCTACCACTCGGTACAACAGTTCTCCATCACTTTTGCAGCTGGAATTTCTTGAAAAAAATGGAAGCATTTTGCACTTTATTGGATTTAGCTCTGTTGCTGCCCCCGTGCCAAAAGGATGCTGCTGCTTCCTTCCCTCGGCTTCCCCCACGTCCCTGCTTCCTCCCCGCTAACCACTGCTGCCGCTGCGGCTCCTCAAAGTCTGCTTCCCATAAAGTGGGGAGGCTGAGGGTGGCCCCTGCGGAGTCACCCCAAGTCCAGCAAGGTTTATGCGGGCTCATCCCCATCCCTTACTTGCCTCACTATCTGCCACGCAACCAGCAAGCAGCACAGCTGAGCTTCCCACCGGTGCAGGTACAGGTTTCAGCTCACAGTGACAGGTTTCTGCTTCACCGCCTGGTGTACGAGGTGCACAGATAATGGATAAGGACAGGATTTCACCCACGGTGACAGCTTGTAGAACTGCAAAAACTAGCAGCAGGAACAATTAAAAGATAACTTCAATATTGGATTTCCAGAGGTGTTTTTGTGCCCTGCCTGCACTTAGACCACTTCTATTCTACATTGTATACTTTGCACTAACAGCAGCTCTGTTTAAATATACCCAACCCCCCACGCAGTCAGCATGGGAGCCAAATTTACAGATTATACTGTACATAAATTAATTTTCCTTTCAGATCATCTCTAAATTCATTGCTCTTCAAACAAGCGAAAAAGCAAAATGGGTATATCCGAAACAGAACATTTCACATTATTTGACCCACCGGCATTTCACAAGGAATGAAAAATGTAGCCTTGTGCTGAATCCTGCTTTCAAGGTCCCAGACTTGCCATATGTCAGATAGGATTCTGTGTTAATATTTTAAAGTGAAAGATTCAATGCATTTATTAAAAGCAAGAACAAATTACAGTATGTTCACATTCTTATGGCTCCGTAGTAACAAATGCATCCTTCCAGTTTCCAATAAAACTAAAGATGGTGCTCCGAAAAAGCATGTCTATAATGCTTATTACCCATGCACAACAAGCCAGATATTACATTAGCTGAAAACTTAATGTAAACCAGCTTACAGGAAAATGTTTCTGGAATTTCTGGAGAAAAAAAAAAAAAAAAGCACTCAGTTCTCTTTGGTATTTCCTAAAACAAAACGTTTTAAGTGTATATGGCAGGTTCTAAAAAGCGCTGCTACAGGTAGGTTGGTTGGATTCCTTCCCCTCACAAAAACTTGTTGGAATAGACTAAGAAATTAAGATGTCCTTTCCCCCCCCAGGTAAATTAACGTAAAAATTTTTGTATTACTTGTTTGTTCTAGTAAATACAAGCCTCTTTACACAGGTTTCTTGTCTTCCTTACTTGTGCTGCCCGACAGGCATACAGCAAAACCCCCGAGACCTGCGGGAGAGGCAGGACACCAACACCACAGCTCTCACAGAAGCTGCCTTTCTTCAGATCCAAAGGCGGAACTGATACATGCCGGTGCAAAGGGAAATTAATCCTACAAAAAGGGCCATACAAGGTAAACATCAGTGTCACAAAAAAAGAAGTACTGAAAACGCACACCTTGACTTCAAGTTGCAGACATTTTGGAGGCTGTTTGATTTGCCTTTGGCTGACTGGAAACAGTAACTCTCTCCCTACATCACTGGTTCAAGGTAGATGACAATTGGATAGATCAAATGGACTGGAAAAATTGCAAATACCTGCAAGCAGCATCACTTCCAACCACACTGCTACCCAGAAGCCAAGGCACGCACCCGTACTGTCACGCAGCAGCACAAGCTGCCCTGTGCATCCACCCTGGGGAGGCTGCTTCGTGGTGACAGATGAACTGCTGCTGGACAGGCAGTGAATCTCCTCCAGGTGAGATGTTCACAGCTGCTGTGTAGAAGGCAGCATGCCCATTTCTTGTCATGGAGTTTAGTTTTGCCTTTAAGAAACGTGTGCTGGTTATTTGCATTATAATGTATTCCATCTTCTCTTTTGCTCCTGCCTTAGGAAATATAACTTCATAGGGAATGCCACCCTGCCCATGGCAGGGGGCTGGAACTGGATGGTCTTTAAGGTCCCTTCCAACCCAAACCATTCTTTGAACCGAATTCACTAGGAGAAGCTTGTGGGAATGGTCCTTAACCCCCAAATCATACATTAAGTCTCCCTTCCATGAGTTTTGCTCTCATTTTTCTTCATGCACCAAGACTGCTGGTAGTCATTGCTCATTTACAGGAGTACAGAACTAATCTGAAGTTTGTTCTAACAGCGGGCAGTGACATTCCTACCACTCAGTGCACCAAAATCACTGAAGATTTCTCAAGTTTTCCAATGACCCTGAAGGCACAACCCTCCCTCCATCCCCACACACATACACCGAGGCTTCTGTTAGGTACCGGGCATATGGTAAAATTGGATTTCATTGCTCCAAGAAACCTCTCCTGTAGAGAGGGGACTGCTATCTGAAACCCTTCACTTGGCCAGCAGTCGGCACAGAAAGCAGGCAACCCTAAAACTTTCACGAACCAGGTCTCATCCAGTCAGAGGTGTCGGTATAAGGTTAAAAACAAAAACAATTAAAAAAAAAAAAAAAACAAGAGAGGAAGGGAAAAGGTTGTTTTTCCCTGTGTATTAGGGAACACACGTGATTAACACCATCTCAAGGCTCAAGCAGACAAGTGGCACAGGGAAGCCAGCGTGGGAACTCGCCACCCCCTGACGAGTGCATATACGCGTGCTCCTAACCGCACGTACTGGACGCTGAACCACTCACTGCGAAGTAATACAAGCCAAAAAGGTGAACACAAACATTCGCCAGAAAGGCTGCAATTTTACACCATGCACTCACCAAGACAATTGTTCATTTGGCCCAGCTCTCAGCATGCCATCTGCAAGCATTAGGAGTTCAAGGTAAACACGAAAAAGTTTAGCATTTTTCTTAATCTGATAACCAATGAAACCAACAAATACATCCCCTTCATTCAGATTTTACAATACTATTTAGCACTAAGCAAACAACTTGTTCCTCCTAAACTAAAACATCTTTTGTGCTGTTTTAGAGCAGTTTAGTTTCCACTCTGGTGAGTCCATTTGTGGTCTCAGTGAAATAATGTTTGCATTTGAAGGACATCGGTAATTTATGGCAGATTGAGAAGAGATGGTGCAGCAGTGCAAGATGAAAGAGATGACTGGTTTTACTTCATCTTAACTTTATCTACCATCACAGCTAGAACTGCAAGCTTGGCATAAGTGGCTTAAAAAGAAGCCAAGAACTTGAGGGTCTCTTCACTGCAGTTACTGAACCATCCAGAGAAGAAACCTTTCCAAAATGTCCAGCTGAAATGGTTGTGAAATTGGCTTTCACAGCACCAAGTAATGTAATGCCTGGTTGCACGCAGGCAAGCAGCACTCAAGCATCAATTTCCCTATCGCCCATGCACCCAGAGGGTGAAGATATTGTGGATTCTGACTAAGTTGTGACAGCTGAACTTTTATTCACCATCACACTAGGAAAAAACAATCTGCCTGATCTTATCCCGTGGTTACAAAGTTGGGACAGCCTGAGCACACGCGTCTACCAGCAGAACAGTTCTTGAACTGGATGTTATTTATTATTCAAATGTGTTATTTTATTATTCAAAACTTCTTAGTTTTGAACAACTAACAAAGCATAAAGACCATGGAAGACATAAATTAAAACCTATATCCACTGCATCAGCTGAAAGCCATCCTGGGCTTCTGCACGACAACGTAATACTGGAGCAGTTCTTTTATGAGATCCTCCCTAGCATCCACGAATGAATCATCACCGCTTTCCACTGCAAAGCAAAGTTAAAAGCCAACAAAGAGATTGAACCCCTCTCAAATTACACTGATTTCTCTTGCATTCTGCCCGGGTTCCTGTCGCCTCCTCACATAACTCTTAAACTCCCACCTTGCCAAGGCTCCCAAAGTTTAAAAGGGGCTGCTCACGTGAAGAGGCTCATCGAGTATTTCAGCTGTACTCAACCAAATCACCAACTGACAGTCAAAATCCAGCCTAAGGGGTTGTGGGTATTTTTGTTTGCTTGTGTTTTTTTTTTTTAATATTATTTTTTAAACTTATAATTTCTATACATTAATTTCAGTATACATTCAAACCAATTTAAGTTTCGAAATAAATAATAGAACATTTTAAAAAAAAATCAAATATAATTTAGTCCCGTTTGAAACACTGGCCAGGTTGTAAGCATGTGAGAGAAATCAGAGAGAACATCATATCAATCCTTAAAGTATTTTCCTGGAATTCTAACAACTTCATTGCTGGGGTGCTAAGGCCCAGTAATGACAAAAATGAATAACTTATCTGCATGGACTCTGGTGTACAAAAAAAAAAAAAAAAAAAAAATTCTTCCACTTACTGACACTTACAGGTTACCTCTGTGACCTTCGGAGGCCACACTGTATCTGCATAATGAGCCAAATAAGGTAACAGCCTGCCAAAGTCATCCAATTTTCTAAATAGGGTGCTAAATGCGGAGCTTAATTACCAGTACTTTCCATATTCACCGATTATGTAACCAGCCTGCCTGAGCAGAATTTCAGGCTGGAATCATCTGAACAGAAGGCCGAGAGCAGTGAGAAAGAGAAATGCTAGATGCAAAGACTCGCCCATCTTCCCTTCCTGAACCAGGACACCAGCTACATATCCCATGTTCAAATAGCTCCAACTCCGAGACATATTCACATTAACAGAGGAATGGAAAATCTTAACTATATGTCTCATCTAACCTATCCCACCACAGGGAGGATTCTGCCATAGTCTCTTGTAATCTGTCCAGTAATAAATACTGCAGTTGAAGCAATTACTTCACAATAGCATCCTCTGGTTTTCTCACCTCCACCTTCATTCGGATCCCTTGGTACTCTAGTCTCTTCCCAGCCACAGGGGGTACATCCATTCAGAGGAAAGAATGTCATCTGCATGCATCCCTAAACTTTGGCAGTGGTGCTCTCTCTTCACCTGTAGCTAGAACTATCACCACGGTGCTAAAGGGCAGGAGGGAAAAAAACAGTTGGTTTAAGCTGTACAACCACTTAGCGCTTGCTGTGCTCAGCACACAAACAAGGAATGTGCGGGGTGCTAAAACACTTCCCCATCCCCATCCCCCTGATGTTCACACCTGATGGGTACACAAACAACAATTTTGCATCACAAGATTTTTAAAAGAGATTCACAGTAAATAGCTGGTAACTAATAATTACAGCTCATGCTTCAGTGCTAGATCAGCTCTACATAGCCATTTACCAATGCAGACATCCAAAGCTCACAATAAGAATTTGGGAAATAATGCTACCTATGAAAGCTGAGCTGCTCTTACACTGAAGATAAAATTAGACCGTTCCATCTACATCCAAATGTTCTCAACTCACTGACATAGCTGCTATTACTTAAATCATCAGCTAGCAGTTCTGATGGGAATGCAGCAGCTATGGAGACAAGTCTCTCCAAGATACTCTGAGCTGAGCTTACAGTAGGAGGTAAGATCAACAGGACAGTTGAAAAGCATTAATTTTGCTGATACCTCACCATTCTCATCATGCATACAACAGATTTCTCCTATGATACAGAAATTACAGTAGAACTTCAGATACCACGTACTAGCTAGCATCAAGGGATGCACACAGGTCTTTTTCTCCCCATCTCACCTATCAGTAAACTCAATACAGTCCTGAGTTTAATTGCCCTTGAGTCATAGTTTAGTACTTATTTTGTAACAGCTGATGTTCTGTCCTTAAAAGAAGGACTGAATATGACACTGACATCAGATCGCCTAGCGTGGTAGGTTTTGCTACAAGATACCAGCACCTTTTGAATACTCTATATTAGCACAAGAGTCTACCTACAGCGTATACCATAACTATAACTATAAAAAAGTCAAAAAAATATTACTTTGAACGTATTCCTTCATTTCTTGTGGCAAGCATCGCTTACTGGGTCTTAATGAAGGGCAGGACAGGAAAGCTTATAGGAAACGGGACACAAGCACCCTCTTTACAAGATGCACTTCCATCCTACCGCAGAGGGAAGAAGGCCACTGAGCACAGCCACGGGGGCTGAGCTGGAGTAAGACCTCTTCCATCCCTGCTGGTGCGCGGCCACTTGACAGCGCAAGCTACGAGGCAACTGGCGATGCTGGAGATGCATTTAATCGTGGCACATCCAGGGCCTGGCACGTTCAGGACCACCAGGTCGCCAGGTTTTCTGCTTTCTGACACAGTCCTGGTCGCACTGCTGCTGCAGGGCCCTTTTCCAGGCGCAGCGAGGAGCAGCTCTCCCGTCACACCACGCCGGGAGCCAGCAGGGCACGGAGCATCACCTCCTACCCACCTGGCATCCACATGGGGTGCGGGTTATGGGGCAGGTGCTGCTCCACACCCTGCCCACGGGTACCTGCGAGGTGCAGGGCAGCACAACTGGGCCCAGGAGGACAGCGACTGCCACAGGGGCACCCCCACAGCACCCCGGGGTGCTGGGCTCTCGCCCCAGCGGGGCTCCTGCTCCCAGCCCAGAGGTGCTGGTGGGTGCCAAGCCATCAAATCGCCTTCCCCGGCTGCCCCAGCCCTCTGCACCGAACAAAAGGCCGGGATGAGGCCCCAAAACGTCCCTGCGGGGCCCGGCCAGCCCCGGGGGAAGGGGGCGAGCCCGCAGCACGGCGACCCCACAGAAGGGGGGCGAGGAGCTGGGGCCTGGAGCCGGGCGCCCCCCAACCCCGGGCCCTGCGGCAGGAGGGCTGCCGGGGGGGATGGACGCAATGCAACAGCTCGGGAAGCGGGGAGGGAAGGAAGGAGAGAGGGAGGGAGAGAGGGAGGGAGGGAGGGAAGGAGCGAGGGGGCCGCACAATGAGGCCGGCGGCAGCCCCTGCCGCTAACAAAAGCTCCCCAGCCGCGGGGGTCGCACCGCGGGGCTGTCCCCGGGAGGGGGTCTCCCATCGCCCCCCCCCCCCCCCCAATTCCCCCCGATTTCTCCCCGGTCCCCCCCCACCGCCCAAGGCTGCTGGCACGATGCAGCCTCCAGCTCCGGGGAGCCGCGGCACAAAGCGGGCCGGTCCCGCCGCCCTCCTCCCCGCACCGACCTTGAGCCGCCTCGGGCGCCCCTAAGGTTTTGGTCACCGCCTTCCAGACGTTGCAGCCCAGCAGGCAGAGGAGAAGCGCCGCCGACCTGCTCATCGCCGCCGGGAGGGAAGCGAAGCGCCGCCGGAGCCGCTGCCCCGAGCAGGAGGAGGAGGAGGAGAAGGAGGAGGAGGAGGAGGAGGAGGAAGAGCCGCATCAGGGGCCGGCCCGCTCCGCGCCTCCCTCCATGTTGCCGGGCGCTGCCCCTCCTGCTTTCCCCGCCCGGCCGCCGCTGCCCCCGTCCCCCCCGGGCCGGGCGGGGAGGAGAAGGGGGAAGGGCTCCGCGGCCCCGGCTGCCTGCGGGGGGGCACAGCGCTCCCTGCCGGCCCTGCCCCGCCGAGGGGGGCGGCCGGACGATGGGGGTCCCTCCGCCGAGCCCCGGAGCCCGGCCGTGCTTACCTGCCCCCGGGCTTCGTCCCCGCTATCCCCGCCGCCCCCCTGCCTCCCCTCGGCAGCCGCAAAATGGCCTCTGCCCGGCGGGGGGGGGGGGACGAGGCGGGCGAGGGGCGCGGTGGCTCGCAGGGGCCTGCTCGCCTGTTGCAGGGCGAAAGCGGTGTTGGAAATAAAGGCTGGGGAGGGCGAAGGGCCAGCCGGGGCTCCGCTGCTTGGGCACACGGAATCGTTTCGTGGAAAGGGCCTTCAGAAATGGGGCAAGAAAGGAAGGGCGAGCGGCTGAAGGCAGATGCTGGAGGCCGAGGTGGCGGCTCTGCACCCGCTGTGGCCTTGCAGAGCCCGTGGGGATGCGGTGGTGGCTGTCAGCGCATCCTAACAGGCCTCACAGGAGGGTTTCTCTCAGGTTTAATCTGCCCCATCCGTAAGAGCATCTCTCGGTGTACATCTCTCGGTGTACATCTCTCGGTGTGCTTTCTCTCCAGGAGACGACACAATGCCGCAGCGCTCACGGCTGCCTGGCTCTGCTGAGCGTTGTGCTTCCCAGGCGCTGCTCGTGTTTCCTGACTGCTGCTAGGGCCAGCTATTATGGCAAGTCTTTACACAGCTGTGCAAAGCAAAGCCTCAGCCCCACCAGCTCACGGATTTCCCATGATCTGGTCCCAAACGCTGTCTATGCTTCTGTTTGCCTGTAAGGCTGAAGTTTGCATACCTGGAAGTTTAATCCCTCATAGAGGCATCTTATTTTACAGCTTCAACTTTTACTTGTAACTTAATTCTATTTTTAAATAAAATCTACCATAAAAATGTTGTATATTTATTTATAGGAAGCAATACAGTTGTTTACCACTTCAGTATGTAACCAGACTAGCTACCATAAGCTACAGGTTGTTTCCTTACTGAATTTTATGCAACTCGTATCCCAGAAGTATAAAACTGATTTTGCAATCCTTGAATATTTTCCATTTTCTTTTTGGAGACACTCCAATTGATTATAATGTATTTTACCCTGATTTTATTGTTAAGAGGTTCAAATACATTTTCTTAGACTTGACAACAATGGTGTAGACATTGCTATTTTTTATTATTATTGTTATTTTTATTGAGAGTTTGGAGGATTTATTTGTAAAGCTCATTCCTATGAGAAAAGTAGTTACAGAAAGACTATTCATTTCAAAGAAAAGACCAAGTGAGCACATACAGATCATCTGATCTTATCCCTGTATCTTAAAACAAAGATTTGAATACTGTCTTGTGTCCTGTCTGAACATTTGCAATGAACCAAAAATGGTCTGAAGAGCCCAGAGGATTTAAAACAGAAACTGGATGAAGGCTTGGAGGCTGTTAGTTACTATCATCACAGAATCATTACGGTTGGAAAAGACCTCCAAGATCATCTGGTCCAACCACCAACCATCATTACTATGACACATTCCTTCATAAAGAAAGAAAGTTAGCCATATGGTAAAAAAAAAAAAAAAAAAAAAAAAAAAAGCATACAGTCTACCACCTTTTTTAAGATCCTACTTCTCTTTCTTTGTGTGTCCATGGATTTAAATTAGTACAAATAAGATGAAAGTCATAGCTTGAAAGTTAAGTGTAAGAGATCTCTGTCCATAAAGAAAGCCAGACCTATTTCTTACAAAGAATATGCATTTTCCTGAATATAGTTTTATTCCTTTCAGAAAACGGATACCATGGTCCTTGCAGCATCAGCAGATAACTACTCCAAACAAAATTTTGACTATTATTGCTGTTTGAAAAGCATGCTGTTTTAAATTATCAGTAAACCCTACATCACCTCACAGAAGGCGTTAGTCTGTGTATAGCATCAAAGAGCTACCATACTTTGTCTCTTTGTTGGCCATTTTAAGAACATTGAAGCAAAATAAACAGCATAGAAGTGCTTTTCCATTTCTGATTAGTATGTCTGGGTAGCTGTAGCAATGGAAACAGATTTCAAGTTTCTGTATTACATCAAAAATGCTTCATTTTCTGTAGACCAGAACTTGGCACGAGTCAAGTTTTTGCAAGAGCAAGCTGAAACAGGCTGGAAAGTACTTCACTATTAGTCCATGTAATGAGGAAAAGTTTACTCTAAAGCAACAAGGTACCTGGATATTTATTATTAGCATTAATATTTTGATAACAATTTTGCCCTCAAATGTTGGTGTTGAATATATCTCCATGGAATGGTTGGGGTGGAAAAGAAATGAGATATTGCACTGAAAAATAGGATATTACACTGAGTTTTGTCCAGAATTTACATTTATGAAAGTGAAAAGCCCTTTACATGGGGCTTGATCATGTTTTACAAAAAATATAAACTTTTGCTTTATCACTACTAAACAAATATTCTGTTTCAAGATTCAGTTTTGGCGGCATTTGTTCACCTGACCCATTATTCAATGAATTTGCAGTTTCAGAAGAGAAAGGTTTGTAACTCATATTAAAAGCTACAGGCATATGGAAAGTTAACTTTGCTTTTTCCTCATTGCCTTCTTGCCTCAAATAAGAAAGACAATGTGTAGCCACTCAGCATAGCACCTGCCCCTCTCCTGTGGCTGTACATTGAGAACTATCAAAACTCATCAGGATTATACACTGCTCTGGCCTTACCCTGTTATGTTTCCCTACCTAACTTGAGTAAGGTACCTTAAAGTTATGAAATTAAACTTTGTAAGGCTAGTGGTCTCATAGCTTTCAGGTTTTATTTAGCCTGGGAAATACAGCTCGCCAATCTGGATCCATGACTAAGAGATGCCATTATCTGCTACCACTTCACAGAAGAGAATTAGATGTGAAGATAGGACGAAAGCTTTGTGGGAAGTGGTTATCCAGAGATCTCTTATTTCCGAATGACGTATCAGTTAATATCTCTATATTGATATTACAATATTCCATCTAAAGATAACTTCTCAGATGATGAAAAGAAAAGCGGTGTTTTCCACTCTATTTCCATAACTAATTTGACCTTCTGCAATGAGATGCAGACACCTGATCCTAAACAGGCTATGCATATTTTAAAAACAAGCTATATATACAATACCACAGGCTTCCTGTTTTAGCTCTCTTTATTGGAGCCCAGATATACTTAAAGACTGTACTGAGCACACAGGGCTTGTCTCTTTCCCAAGTAAGCTAAATATATATATATAATTATATGGTAGCACTCATAAATGCACCCATTCATGTCATGAAACCAAGCTATTCTTCCAAATAGCTCCTCTTGAGATGATCCTTTCTCCCTTGCTTCAATGAGCACTTAAGTATCTAATACTGACATATTGGTAACGCCATTGATTTCTGAATGAACACTCACTGTGACATGTGGGATAGTTCATGTCTTAGAGCTCAGTTCAAATCCTCTTCAGACTTAAGCTAATATCAGTTATACCCCAGTCATGTTTTCATGCCTTTTTTTTTTTTTTTTTTTTTTTAATTATTGGTACCTATTGGCTGTACACCTTTATAGGAAAAAAGGAGCCGATTTCCTGCAGCTTGATTAAACAACACATGAGAGATGTCAGTAAATCCCACTGAAATACAGTAAAATGCCCTGAGACAGGCACCCGTGAGAGTTTAGCTAACTCTGCTCATTTCTATTTAGGAGGGAGATTTGAGCCCTGGTACTGGAGGTGCAGCAGGGGCAGGATGTATTCTTAACCCAAGCTGGGAAATAAAATGTCTCCTCTCTATAGCATTTACTATTCCTCTAGTCCAAGCTGAGGCTACACATTATATATATTCACATTGTATGAACAAATTTCTAAATAGTTGACCATTCAAGTCATGTATACTAATATACTTACTACATGATTAGCTATTACTAAGGCTGTTAGCACCAGGCATTAGTGAACAGATATTCAAAGAGTGCCTTGAAGACTATATACTTTACTTCAAGGTTAGGCTTGTAGTTAAAATTTTCAGTTTCCTATGGTGAGTGGTTTCACAGATGCTTTTGAATGGTGTGTTGAATATGTTTAAACAACAATTCAGGCTAATTAGTTCCTTTCTGTTCTCTCTCACATCTTCTAGCACATCTTTTCAGGTGGTATTATTTCCATGTGTACAAATGTAACTTCTGAAAGCAATGCTCAGACAGCCAATGACAAATCTATAATGCATTAACAGTTAAATATTTTCTATATAGCAAGTGAATTCAGTGATCCAAGAGGCGCAAACATCTGTAACAAGCTGTTATCCAGCCTTTCTGGGTGGTAATACCAGTGTGTGCATTTAAGAATGGCTTTGAAGTACTTTTATCATTTCTAGCAGAGTCCTTGCTTACCAGCGTGCAAGTTACATGACATATGCAAGATCACACAACCAAATATTAAAAAATAAATAAATAAATAAAAATAAAAATAAATAAATAAAAGGTGAGTGTGTGAGTACAAAGCCCTGAAGATTACTTTGGAATGCTCCTGGTAAGCAGAGCCAGCCACTGATTTTGTGGTATTCAACATTTTCACATTAAAACTATAGAAGATATCTAGTCCTAGATCTTTGAGAGAGAACAAATTTTTATGGCCAGGACAATGACAGCTTCCTATCCTTACCAGAAATCTATGAGTGCTTGAGCACAACTGTTGTTTTAGCTGTAGCCAACGCTGAGTGTGAATATAAAATTATAACGCTATCTTTGGCATAAATATCTTTTACCCTTCAGATCTCAGACCATACCCATGCTGTGCTAGTAATATGAAAGTCAACGAGTACCTGTACCTGCTACTAAGGTGAAGAAATGCTTGCCTAAGCAAGACCTAAGTATTTGTTTGCATAGGGAAGTCAGTGTGGCACAGTTACATGTGAAATACATCTCCATACCTGAATGCACAGTAACCCCCTTGATAATCAAGGATGTGGACTGGCTCAAGCCTTCAATAAACATTAAAGCCAAAATTAGGTTTTACTGCCCAGTTTATATATTAAATAAACTAATTCTTGTCTTGTGGGAACTACCAGAATAGAACTGGGGTAGGATTAAAAAAGATCTGTAAGCATCGCCCAAAGGTTGCAGAGGAGAAGCTATGCGGGAATCTTGAACTTGAAATGAGGGTTTTAGGAGGCTGGGCTGCAGCAGCTGAGACTGTGAGGCAGTGGTGGACCTGAAGCAGGGACAAAAGGATGATCAAGGAGTCAGTGGGCTGTGGGAAAGATGAAGGGGAAGTCAGTGGGGAAGGAAAGTGAGAAAGGTCTGTGGAGTTTTTGTTAACTACAGGAGACACCAGCATCTGTAAACTTGTACCCATCCTGCAGCATGGTCTGCTCAGAAGATGAGCAGATCACAGCTGTCCTCCTTCCTAGATGCTTTTCCTCTTCTAGCAGAAGAGCAGCTGGCAATGGATGAAAAGTGAAGGTGAAGAGCAGGCTCGGGGTTGAGAGCAGTGGAAAGGGAGAACAGAGCTGGGGTGAGAGGTGAGAGGGCAGTGACTGCCACTGCACAGACTGCTCTTTGAAGTGGCAAATTTTCCTTCCACCATGGCTGTTCTCTTAGCAGGAACAGCAGCAAGTCTGGCTCCGTGAGATCTGCATAACCACCTTGGCTGGTGTGCTGTGAGGAAACATCTGTCGCTTACTGGAGTTGAATGGCAGCTCCTGTAGATTGTCTTGTAGATAAATGGACTGAAACAACAAAAAAATTGATGATATTTAATTACCTTAGAAGAAAAAAAAGTCTGGATTGACCCCAAACACTGTAAGGAGTCTAGGGCATGGGCTTTCAAAAAATGCTACTCAAGGTTTCACAGAGGGGAAAATGCAAGTTCAGAAATACTGCGCAATAAACCACCACTTTTCTGAAGTGACTCATACTTCTGCTAGAAAAACATTTGGAGAAAGCATACGATGAAAAAGGCATCCAGACATTAGTCTGCCAGTCCTGTGGAGAAATGCCAGTCCTGGTACTTAGATATTTACCAGTGAAACGTGTGCCTAGGCAAGCCACGCACCGATGCATCAGTTTGCTGCTCTTGTGTTAGGGCAGAATGTATTCAAGTGTGCAGCAGCTGGAAGTCTCTCTCCAAAACGTGGGGATATGCTAAATCAGCATGTGGGGATATGTCCAAATTATTATTTATTTAACTAAGAAGTTTATGCAGGGAATAGGCTGGAGAGGATGTGTTGCCTTGTGGATAGCTTACTAACAGCAAACAAGCCAGAACCCTACTGCTAGGCTGAAGGGATTTCACGTAACCAAAAGACAAAACACCAAGATAATTCAAAATCAGAACACTGACAAGCAAACCAAGGTCTCAGTATCTGCCTGCAGATACTCTACAACAGAACTGTAGCTATGATTCATTTCAGCATCTGCCAGCTCCCACCCCAGTTCTCATGCAAAATACAAGACTTTGGTCTTGCTTACGGCTGAGTAGCTAAGCATGTCCTGATCTCGAGTCTCAGTTCTTGCAAACCTGAAGACTTAGTGCCATGCATAATGCATCAAATGGATAGACACACACTTGCTTTCATTACTCTCAAACAACAAATATTTGAAAACCCCATTTGAGCCCCTGACTTTGAGAGCTAAGAATTTAGTAAGACCACCAACATAATAAATTTCCTGATAAGAAAAAGTGACAACATTCATACTAAGGACTGTTATAAGGTTACCATGGACTGTAATTAAGAGAAAGATATTCTTCAGCTCAAAAATCCTTCTTTTCCTCTTTATAGTTATTTATGGCTCTGTTTAGCGGAAGGAATGACTCTATCCTTCTGATATGGGCTAGAAGAACTTAAAACTTTCTCTGGAGAAAGCTTGATTTAAACTCTGCTGGACACCGCTTATGGGATTGAGTTGCCAAAAGCAGTTAAAAACACAACAAAATCGATGTCAGATGTAAACAAACCAAACTATCTTTATGCTGCAGTAAAGGATGACAAAAGCATACTGATAAATTTTAAGCTTTCTAAAGTACTGCTTTGGTGCAACGCCTTACTAAAAACACCTCAGTAAAAAAATAAATAAAATCACTAAAAATAAACAAACAAACAAAAATAAACACTGAAAACCCCAGTGGTACAGCTCTTCTGGAAGGTGATGGAGGAATGTACGTCCAAGCACCCAGCCAGGTGCAGCTCTGTTCTGGGAGCCTGGGAGTGACTGTGCTTCCCTGTCCCTCCTAGCGGCAGTTCTTTCTGTTCTCTCCCTCCAATTCAGCAAAAATAAAATGCAAGGATCTTGCTTAATGGCCCTGAGCTGTCATTAAGAGGCTTTGTACAGATCTCAGACTTTGGAAAAATAACGAAACCACTTTATAAATCAATAAAAAAGCCTGGCAAGCATTGTTCTCAACAGCCATAATTTTAGCAAGATTTTAAAAACTGATTTTTGCTAAAGTTCTCCAGACAATTGTGTCAGTCATTTTCTTTCTTTGGCTCCCCTTCCTCCCATCTGCCTGTCATCTCTGCTTTCAGACCTCCTCTTGCTCAGGACACTTCGCTTTTTCTCATGGATTCAGCTATTGCTTACGTTGCCAAAATCTCATTTATTTTTCTTGTCCAATTTTTTTCTTACTTTAACCGTGTGCTCTCAAGCACATCAGTTTTGCAGTTAGAAATTATAAATCCCTCAAAAACCTTGTCCTTTCCCTTATTTTAATCATATTTGAAACCTGCTTACTGTTCTCTCACCCATACTTCCAAATACAGCACTTCCATTTTACTTCCTTTTCGTTCTTTGTATTTGTTTTATCTCATGCATTTATCCCAGGTTATCTTTCTAAGCTTCACCCTTTACTGAGCATACCTACTACTATACCCTTGTTCAAACAGTCTTACCTAATCTTGATTCCTACAACTCCCTCCCCATTGACTCCCACCTTCCTACTCCAGCCTCTTTCCTTCTTTAGTCAAGACTGAGGAACGTTTCTATTTGACTGATGAGAATTCATCCCTTATGTTCATTTGGTGACAACATATCTGCTGATTCAAACAGACAATCCTCCATCAGTTTGATTGTTTTTTTTCTACATACAAACCAGAGATTTTTAAAGTTACAGCTTTTTTTTTTTTTAATTATTATTTTTTTAAATGCCATTTTACAGTGGCTAGAAATAATTCACTGTTATCAGTAATTTACAAAGATGGAGAATTATATTATAATCATGGAACCTCCAGAAAAAAAAAATATATATATATATATATATTTATCTGAGCTTTAAAAAACATTTTAGCTATTCATTTCACCATATAATACCACCACTATCATCAGTCCTTACTAGAATTATTTTTTGGAAAATTTCATTTTTATCTACCTAGTGAAAATATCGAGGCAATTATTGGTATTCTTTTTTTTACAAATGATTGCTCTGCTACATCTGATTGCCACACACATCCCATCAAGGCTTAGTAATCTCTTAGACAGCTACAGCTGTGCTAGCAAATGCAACTAGTTTCTTAGCTCCCAAAGGCCCGGCTTTAAATTAGCTGGTGCTAAGTAGTGTCCCTCCTACCACGGTTAATGTGATGCACATTGCAAGGTTATTTTTTTTCTTCTGTCACTGTACTTATGCTCTTGTTATAGATGTCTTCGAGCTCACATACAATTTGCTAGCAAGTGGTCTTGTGTGATATATATGTATTAAATTCTACAATATTAATATGTGGAAACAGCTTGGCTTTCACATGTATTTATGCCTATAAATGATTCTGATTGTTTATTGCTTCCAATTTGCACAATTGCAGATGATCTAGAGCTTATTGTCCTAGGAAGCACCTTGGTGTGCTTGTGCTTTTTCTTCATGCTGCTCTTTCCCATTATTTTACAAGTAACCAGAAGCCAGACCCATCACCCTTTTGCCACTCCCTGCAAACTTGAAGTGTGAAAGTGGAGGTAGAAACAGTCCTGCTAAGCTCAGGTGGTCCCTGAACACCTGTCCTCAATGCGTAGCACAGAGGGAAGAAATGGTGGAAATGAGGGAAAACATATGAAGCGAGGTGTCAACGGTGTACCTAGCATGTAGGGAAGGCAATGACTGAAGGACTGATGAGCAATGTAAGTATTCTTGCCAGTGAGGGGGAGAAGAGATGGCAGTGTTTTTATGCCAGACTTTAGGAAAGAATTTAGTCCCCACCTTAGTGAAAAGAAGAAAACAGCTATTTCCCTATGTATTTAAAATGCAAATGACAAAAGAAAATGAACAGGTTTTACCTGGAGAATAATAAAAAAAAGAGTTCTAAGGTAATTGGTTATTATATTTAAATATTTTTATTTATTTATTTATTTTGTGGTTCACTGCTTTTCTTTTCTGAGTGCACTGAGACTGAACATTTTAAGTAGGCTAGCTTCAGCCAAGAAGTTAATTACCATACTGGCAAATATTTATACACTTGTGCCATGACTTTTCCAGGTTAGGTTTTGCATATCTTACCTTGTATTTCCCTGTACGCCTATTAGAAATGCACAGAACTCTGCACCATTCTCTCTTTTCCATTTTCTCCTTGTATTTGCCCAGGGAATGTAGATATGGCTGAACAGTTTGTTCGTTTGAACTGCAACACTTTTCACAGTAAGTTTGCATTATACTCCATATACCGTAGATCATACTGACTGAAGCATAAATGCAGAACCCATCACCGACTGCTAATTAAACCTGACATCTGTGCCCTTGATTACAAACGTACGAGAGGTGAACATTTGCTAAAAATTTTATTAAATGACATTAAAAAATAGGAGAATGGTAATTGTCTCAGTTGCTATCTGAGAATCAGCCCTTCCCATTCTTCTTTTTGAAGGCTGTCTGTCTGAAACAGATGCCACCGCAGATTTCCAAGGGGAGAGTGTGAACGAGAGAGGGAGCTTCTGCAGGTGGTTTTGCCTGAATTACTCATCTGGAAAAGACAGCTTAAGCAGCACGCACAATAAACATAGTGAAATGAGAAATACTGAAATGATGGGCAGAGCTCTATTATTTGTCTCATGAGTTAATAAGGCCAGGCATCATAATTCATCCTAAATACCACTGGCTGGAGGGACCTGTTTCACAATTACTCAGGAAGACATTGAGGTTTCTCAAGAGGTGTAAGTGTCAGGAGGTGGGGGATGACCCACGATTAAATTGCTTTTGTGTCTGGGATTCTGAACCCTTTGAAGACTGCTGTGGGCAAGACTGGCTCTGAGAAAGGAAAAGCACATCGCTGCCTATTGAAGCAGGGTCCTGGGAGCAACAAACTGCTGCTGCCACTGACACAGGGATCAGCTGCTGCTAGAAAAGACAGCAAACTTCCCAGACCCTTCACCTCAGCTCTGCTCACAACCTCTGCCTGATCTGAACAACCACATACCTGATGGCTTATGGCTTACTCATTTTAATCTTACACCAAACCCTGTTCTGCTTCCCAAGGAATATTTGCAGCCTCTCACTGAGCATTCCAGCACCTCTGGGTGCTCCCTGAATGCCCTCCAGCTTGAAGGACACTTTCTGCAAAGAAGGAAAAAAAATATGTCTTTATCAGCCCCTGCATCCAACACAGAGGAAATCTACTGAATGCAAGACAGTGTGTAGCCATATGTTGGGAAGACTAAGGAGAAATCTTAAACCTTTCTATTTTTTTATTTTATTTTATTTTATTTTTATTTTTTAATTTTTTCCCTTAGAAGGAAGAAACTTATGTGACACCAACTTATGAGAACATGGGAGCATGGAATAATCTCCATAAATAAGAGCTAGGTCATATCTGTAGCGTCTCAAGGACATAAGGACTACCTCGTAACTTTTACAATGCTTATACGCTGCAGAAGAATAATATGGGGGACAGGAACTGTGAAAATATATTAAACTCACTCCTTGAAAGAGGTGGTACAGCCATCAAACAGACTATAGAGCCAGTGTCCCATGAAAACTGAGCTGCAGGTTATGTCTGCTTTCAGCAGCAAGTGTTGTACGAACTAAAAGACATCTATTTCAATGTTATCTTCCAGAGCACAATGAATATAATTCTTCTGGGGAAACCTTGTACAAGATGTGAGCTCATTACATGTATGGTACAATGCTGTCATTTTATCTAGCTTGAGAAATTTAAGATAAAAATGAGAGGTTTTGGTCCAAGGAAAATAGGCCCCAAACTTGATTGCATCCATTCAGAGAGTAAAGGACCGCAGTACCTCTGACTGTCAGGCACGGTGTTCTCAGGAATATTTAGACACACCATTCCCATGAAAATGAAGGGCTCGGGTTGCTTGTAACCTGAGTAAATACTGCTGAAATGTTAGCCCTAGGAAATTGAAACTCTTTAAATGTGAGGCTTAGCCATGTATGTATGCACACGCATGTGGATACACACAAATTATCGGAAGTGGAAATCCTGTAATGCCAACGTGGAAGTTGTAGAATCAAAGCATGCTTTTCTTGTGTTTCCCCTCCATTAAAAACAGAATACTGGTCATTGGAATCCAGCTGACAAACCCTGCTGGGGTTATTAGCATGACCTCCCCACTATTGCTCATAAGAGATATTAAACCAAGGGAGAGCATGAGGAGGAAAAGAGAAGAGGATGGGTGGAAAGGGTGAGACAGACAAAGATGAAGTCTCGGGACTGGGAAAGTTGAGAAGGTGGCTACAGGAACTTCTGGCTACAGAAAGATGGGAACAACCGATTCATATTCTGTAAGATGATCTTATGGTCCCAGCTGGCCTTAACTCTGATGGAAGGGCTTTGTTTAAGAGCTATGAAAAACTTCAGTTTTCATAAGCTATGAGTGTCATCTCGGAAGAGAGAGAATTTGTCTGACGTGAATCATGTGGTCTTTGTTCTTTGTATTCCTTATAGAATTTAGAGAATAATATGAGAGCCCTCCTGTGGCCAGCTGAACACCTGTAAATTCTCTTGGTTGCAAAGACAAGACAGTCTGCTGGGTAATGTGTCTGGTTTCTTGTTCAATGGGATTAAGTTGTTGTTATCATATTTCTGTAGTATCAGAGGTGTGCCTAGCACTCTGAGGAGTAAAATACAAGATAACTGGCCAAAAAAACACCTAGCACCTAAGTGCACACACACAATAAGGCAAAACATGGGTAAAAAAAAAACGCTTGCACAGAACACAGCACCATATCACCCATCATATGTGTAAATTGGCACAACTCCATCAACACTGACAAAAGAAGAGTGGGTTGAAGAGGCAGTCAGATGGAGTGGACAAAAGACAGTGGACCTGAAGAAAGGTCCTATTTCATATTTCATAGTCTATTTAATAGAATCACAGAATGGTTTCGGTTGGAAGGGACCTTAAAGATCACCCAGTTCCAACCCCCTGCCATGGGCAGGGACACCTCCCACCAGACCAGGTTGCCCAAAGCCCCATCCAGCCTGGCCTTGAACACCTCCAGGGATGGGGCATCCACAGCTTCTCTGGGCAGCCTGTGCCAGGGCCTCACCACCCTGTGAGGTCTGCTGTGAGGTCTCCCAGAGCCTTCTCTCTTCCAGGCTGAACAACCCCAGCGCCCTCAGCCTGTCTTCATAGGAGAGGTGCTCCAGCCCCCTGACCATCCTTGTGGCTTCCTCTGGACTCACTCTAACAGTTCCATGTCCTTGTGCTGTGGCCCCAGAGCTGGATGCAGCACTCCATGTGGGGTCTCACAAGAGCAGAGCAGAGGGGCTCTCACCCTGTTGGCCACCCTGCTTTTGATGCAGCCCAGGTTACAGTTGGCTTTCTGGCCTGCAAGCACACATTGCCAGCTCATGTGGAGCTTCTCATTCACCAACACCTCCAGATCCTTCTCTTCAGGGAAGCTCTCAATCCATTCTCAACTCAGCCTGTATTTGAGCTGGGGATTGCCCTGGCCCAGGTGCAGGACCTTGTACTTGGCCTTGTTAAGCCTCATGAGGTTCTCACAGGCCCACCTCTCAGACCTGTCAAGGTCCTCTGGATGCCATCCCTTCCCTCCTGTATATCAACTGCTCCACACAGCTTGGTGTCATTGGCAAACTTTCTGAGAGTGCACTCGATCTCACTGTCCATGTTACTGACAAAGATGCTAAGTGCCAGTCCCAATACCATCCCCTGAGGAACACCACTCATTACTGACCTCCACTTAGACATTGAGCCATTGACCACACCTCTTTGAGTGTGACCACCCAGCCAATTCCTTTCCCACCATGTGGCCCATCCATCAAGTCCATGTATCTCCAATTTATAGACAAAGATATCACAGGGGAGAGTGTCAAATGCTTTGCACAAGTCCAGGTAGATGTCAGTGCTCTTCCCCTATCCACCAGTGCTGCAACCCCATTGCAGAAGGCCACCAGATCTGTTAGGCATGGTCTGCCCTTAATGAAGCCGTGTTGGCCATCACCAGTCACCTCCTTATTTTCTGCATGCCTTAGCAGAGATTCCAGGGGGATCTTAGCATGAAGAATCAGTGCATGTCTCTTATGCAATGAAAGGCATTACATTACTCAGCTCTTTCAATGGGTGTAGGTAGCTAAATAACTTGGAATAATATGATCTAAGATCATTTACACAATATTTCTGCTGATTTTCATTAGAATGAGTAAAAATGCAGGAAGAGAAAGCAGTTTTTAATTCTTTCAGTACAACATTAGTCAATGTTGCCTGCACTAGTGTCACCAGGTTTTCATGACTTGCAAGTCAAAGCAAAACGACATTTGAAGTACATGTATTTGCAGTTGTTCCAGAAGTAGTTCAACATTATCAATAAAATAAAATAAAATAAAATAAAATAAAATAAAATAAAATAAAATAAAAATAGTCTCACTGAAATTCTTCAGTTTCATGATTATTCTAGAATTTAAATTCTTGCATTTATCTGTCTTCCTATCCTTTTCAGACATATACAACATGTGACAAACTAGCTCAGTACAGGAAGTTTAGTGTGAGAATTAAAGTCTCTGCGAATTCACATCAGCCTGAGCGGGTGCTCTGTGGTAGTACAGCCAGTTGATCAGTAGATGGTGGTGGTGCACTGTCACCTGGTGCGGTTGGCTAAGGACTGCACCTAGCTATTGACTCATTTTTACTTTAAAGACCAGTAACAGTCTTGGAAACGATTGGGTTTTCGAAATATCTGATCATGAAGAAGTGAGAAATGCTATGTACCTGCCTCCTTTGAATTGCAGAAAAGCTGTGGAAAGGGGATATCCTTCACCTATTTTATAGTAGCTCTTTCATGTATGGGATGCTGTCGTGCCTCTATCTCAGAAGCTTGATCTGCTTTCACTGCTGCCAAAATTTTGGCACTACCTCCTAGGGTTATATACGGCATTATTCATCTGAAGCCTGTACTTTCGTCATGATGGACTGTATCAATCTGGGGGCCTCTAATGAGAATGGAAGAAATGGGGTTTTAAGACTAGGACCATGAGTGAGTAGATTAGAGCTGCCTTTCTGAGCAGTACAGACACTGGAGCTTTATAGCAGGACCTCTGATGGGAGCGATATGCTGAAAGCAATACTTAAAATACTGTAGAGTGGGGGCCAAATAGCAAGGGAGATCAAATTTCCAGTTACTAAACATGCTTGCCACCCACTGGCCAGACTGCAGATTTGCCTGTTGTTGCAATGGGAATCTGCAGCTTGTAATTTAGTTACGGGTATTTACATATGAAGGATAACTACGATGTAGAAAGCATAGTTTAACAGTGTATTTGAATCTTTCTAGGCTTTTGAGTGTTTAAAATTTTACATGTAATGATTCCAGAACTGGGCAGTGACAGGGCCATACTAATGCCTTCAACTGTGGGGTTCACATACGCCATCAAAAGCAATACTTTCTCAGTTACTTAGGTCACACCGACAAGGAGAGAGACAGAGGCAGAGGCTGACTACATGACAGGCTGTGCATGTGAATGATCAAAGCTAAAATAGTAATTTAATTTTGACTAGGTATAAAGCCTATTATGGAGGTAAAAATAGGTGTGAGTCAAAGTTGAACTAGTAGCTAAGAACAGGATGAGGGAACTGATGCAAACTGTTCCCATTCGTCAAGCATCTGGTGTCAGAAGATGAATCTGGTGTTAGAAAAGATAACTGAAGGGGGAAAACATGGCTGAAAGCATCTTCTCATGGTCTTTGCTCCTATTCAGAAGGTTTTGGTTTAGGTGCTATCTTCACTCAGAATGGCATTATGAAGGTGGGTAAGTCTTTTCCTTATCTGAAAAGCACAAGTAAAAGTTGGGCACTGGAACAGAAAAAAAATGTGCCCCCAGTCTACCAGACCAGAAACAAGAAATGACCTTTTAGAATTTTCCCACTGAGTCGGATTGTTGTTTTTTCCCCTTTATTCCCTCTCTACTTCGCTATAATTTTCCTATCACCTAGAAAATGCAGGAAATGCTTGTTTAAAGATGTAATATAAAGAGCAATTCCCACACTGCCCCTTTTGGATTTGAAAGCTGTTAAGAATTTATTGCTCAGTAAGTTAAATTTGATAATGTGACATTTCTGAGGACAATGGCTATCTAAATGCATCTTTATGCTGCCTCTGGGGTGCCACTGCAAACAAAAAACAGTCCCCCTGGGCAATGATGTCACCTTTATATGACTGAATACAAAGAATTGAGAACCACAAAAATAACCTTTTATGAACAGCTTCTCCTTTATTATGTCCTGCAAAAATATGTATAGCTTCAAAAGGAAACAAAGCCGGGGAGGAGTGAGAAATTTAGATAATTTTTCATGGTACCTTCAAATATTAAAGAAGGAATACAATAAAATACAAAAGCATTTCAGAAACTCATCTCTGCCCAGAAGTAAATCACTTTGCACTATGAAGACATCGGTGCAGAAACATTACCCATGTCAGAAAAAAAATCCAGTCTTAAGACAAATTAATATCTTAGAGAAAAGTCATAGTGTAGCTTGTACTGTAAAGCTTAGTCATTAGAGAAGTTATTTAATAGAGCTGTTTCATCATGCAGTATAATTAAAATGATAAGTTAACCACTGTCATGACAGTTCTTCCGTGATTAATATATGTTTTTCTTATAGGCTGCTGGTTTTTGATCATAGTGTCATGAACTCTTACGAAATTGGGCCTAGAAGTTCCATATAGAGGCACAGGGTTTTTCATGGAAAATGAATTTCTAACCCTACAGAGACTTAAAAAAATTTACTGTTCTAAATTTAAATATGTCTGGTAACTGGATGGAGCAAATACTCCTGTATGGAATGTGAGGGTCATGTATACTGTAGAAAGGATATATTTGATGTACTCTGAGCATTACTTATCACACCTACTATCCACTTAACATTTTCTGTGACAGGTGCACCACAAAGGATTCAGGGACCAGGCACTACCTTAAAACAAACAAACAAAACCAAATTAAAACATTGTCAATATTGCAACAATAAATAAATAAATAAATAAATAAATCAAGCTCTGTCTTTTCCTTATCATGTTGTAAGTATGGTAGTACTCTCTGTTCCTGTAGATGATACCTATCTGCAAAGAAAGGCAGGCAATAAAAGATGAAAATTGGACTTTGACTTGAATTTAGTAATTTATTTCATGTGGACTATTCCCTAAGGTAAGTTCCATCCTTTCCAAGACACACTATGGGAACTTCACTGTTGCCTGAAGAGCTAATGAATTTTTCATGACGACACTTCAAAATGGCCATTCAGCTGAGTCTCTCTTTCTGCTGCTGTTTATGGATTTACAGAGGCATTGAACACAGTATGGGGAAGGACTCTGTGAGGTCACTCCTGCTGCTCTTCTACCTGCGGCGTGCTCAATTCTACCCACTCTGACCCTGCCATCCATCCTCCATCATCCCCGGCGACTGGGACTTTTTGTGCCAAATCACTCCCAGGCAATCTGATTTCAGTGCTTCACTGCCTGGCCTGTTCAGAAACACTTTTTAACATCTACTCTACATCTCCCTCAGTGACATGTAAGGCTCTTATTTTTTGTTGTATCCAACGTGAACATGGCAAGCAGGTTACTCCCTTCCTCTTTGCGGCAGCAAATATTTATGTTTGAAGGTTATTGCCATCCCCCTCCACAGTCTTCTCTTCTTTCAGCAGAACAACCTAATTCCTGTCAATCTTTCAAGACAGCTAATCATTCTTACTGCTTGCCTTTGGACCCTTTCCAGATCATCCACATTTTTCTCAAAGCAACTGGGGTTGCCAGACATCCCTTATAATGTGGGACTTCCCATATTTAAGCCTCAAATCTCGCATGCCTTATTAAAAACATGTGATATTGCCTGCTCTGGTGTTTCCTCTATAGTTTAATAGGGGACACAGGTAGTGAGGTTGAAACATAGAAAACCCTGCAGCTGCTTTCCTGCCCTGTTCTCCAGAGCCTCCTTTGGGAGCATGGAGGTACAGCGTGGTTGGTGGCTGTGACAGAAGTGATAACCAGAGCATCCCTAAAGGAACTGGGGAGGTCCGAAGGGGAATGCTCACACTTGGTGCACCAGAAAGGTGAATCAGTGTTTTAAAATTCAGAACATGGCAACTCACGTATACTGCCTGCCAACAGATGTAGTTAATCCTCATGCCAGGGACTCACCTGTGTGAGAAAAGAAGAAATATTCCTATGTTTTGTAGGCAATACTTTGGTTATACAGCTAAGGAGATAGCACAGTAGGTCAGCAACTTATGATTCTCTATCATCTCTCCTTCACAAAATGCTAACTATCGAGTCATGCTCCATCCTGCATTCGTATGGTCACTTATACCTGACTAGCTAAGTACCTTGTCTTTCCTGAAGTTGATCTTTTCCTTATCAGAATGCTTCTTCAACCTGTCAAGTCCATTCTGACTTCTCACCCTGTCCTCCAGTACTCTCACCATTTTTCCCAGCCTGGTGTCATCTGTAAATTTAGTAAGCCTACTCACTTCTTAAGCATGCAAATTATTAAAAAACTACTAGAACCAGACCTCAGACAGACCTTTGAACTATACGTGATGTATCTTCAATTTCCACAGAGAACCATCTGCTCTGTTATTTGGAGCAAATCAGGAGGAGAACAGACTCCCTTCCACAATTTCCACGGATACTACAGACACAGAGGTCTGTGTTTGCTTCTTCCACTGCCAGATGTATGGATTTGCTGTGCTGCTCATAGCATCAGCTCTCATCTCTGGAAAGAAAGACTGTAAGGCAGCCTGCTTATCCTCAGCCCTCTCCTCCACAGCAGAAGCGCTGTTTCATAGACACAAGTGCAGATCCAGCTGGAGCAGAAGGTCAGATTAACCCAATGGAGGATCCGTCTGAGAGCTGAGAACACCCTAGCATTAAGGGCAAAATATCCACTCTCCACAAAATACCTGCTGCAACAAATAGCAGTCATTTATCTGTGGGTTCCCATGCAGTTTGGAAATACAAGAGAGAAATTACAATAGCCTTTTGCAGCCTGTAAGATTTGTGGCAGTCAACCACAGCAATGTCCATAACATCTGAAAATGTAACCATGTCTTTTCCTCCTGTTGGCAGACCCCAACTGCACGAGAAGTATTTCCTTCAACATCACCAAAAGGCCTTGGATATCCAATTTTATGGCCACTTTATGAGTCATCAGTGCCTTATTTTCATAATTTTCTATGAATGTGTGTGGATCTTTCTATCCTGGATCCTATCAGAGCAGTGGGACTTGGCATTTGGGAGAGATTTGAGACCAACTCCTTTGATTCCTTTTCCAGTACTCAGACTGATGACATCTCAGTGTAAAAGGAGGCTCTGCAGCTGGTGTCTGTCCTTTGTCAAGGAGACCTCGCAGGTAGTGGCATACTTGGCCACGCCATGGGGTGAAAAAGATGCTTGTCACCCTCATCAAGTCTGGATGTCTTTGTAGGACCACTAATAGACTTCTTGGTAATCCAGTTGCAATATAAATCTTTGGATGACCAAAGCGGATAGAAGGGAAGGGAGAAAAGCAACACAAAGCTGTAAGGTTACTTCTGTTCACTTAATGCTATTCCTAACTAAATTTCTAACTTTTAAACAAATTGCCATTATTTGCCAGAACATTAAAAAAACAAACAACAACAACAAAAAAAAAACCTACAAACACAATAAAACAGCCTCTTGAAAATGGAGGAGGCAGTTTATACCAGCCAACAGCGAGAGCAGAGGTGGCTGGAAAGATCTGACATGTACAGCCTGTGCTGATAGACCATGGGCTTGCAGGATTTATCTGTGGCCAGGGACTACTTACAGGACTGTTCTGTGCTTGTGTGGCCAGACACGTGAACGTCACGGGGTAGTTTTTCCTTGCAATGATGCAAGGAGGTAATATTTCCCACATTTTTCTCTTGGTGTCAGAGGGAAGTTATCCTGAAGAGCAGGAAGGCTGAGGATTGGGACCTCTAGTTGCTCGAAGGTGACATTAAAAGATTCTTTAACTCCAGCCACTTTGTATTACTAAGCTTCTTGAAGATTTATGACTTCTACAACAATCATTTTCCCCTGTGAAATTTTCCTTCTGCTTAAGTATTTACAGGAAGAAGTTTTCCTTTTTTCCTCCTCAAGTCAGCAGAGCTCATCCTGTGAGGATTTCTGAATGAAAGGGGGAGATTACTGGTTTAGGAACATACCTTAACTCAGTTTAGAAGCATTTACTGGACTTCCTGGCATGCCTCCTGTCCAGCTGGCTAGGCAGCCCCTGCCCTGCCTGTCTCCATGCGTGGCCATTCAGCTTTATTTTGTGGGAAGGAATTGGGGAAAAAAAAATCCACAAGCAAGTTTTGAGATGCTTTACTTAAGAAAAATCCCACTGGGGAGATCATTGTTTTTGTGGAAAAGAGGGAGCTTCAGTTAATGGGATTAAGGAAATTTCCATCTGCTCAGAGCCTCCTTTTCTCTGCCTCTCATTGACAGGGAGAAAAGTTTAATCACTGCAATTGTACTGCAGGATAATGTACCCAGTGGCTGTGGACTCAACGCACAAGGCTAGCCTTACAGCTACCAGTGGCTGAACTTTAATGAAGGCAGTCAGCTGCATGCAGGGGTTTCTACTGAGACCCATTTCTCACCAAGACAGAGAATATTTATCTAGGGCCTTAGCTGCACCTTGACATTTGCCTGAAATGAATAGCTCCTTTTTTTTTTTTTTTTTTAATGAAATACTGACCTGCTGGGGATATTTGAAAAAAAATAATGAAAGAACACAAGTCATCTTCTTTTGTTGAACATTAGTTTTTCAGAGAAAATCATTTTGAGGTAATTTCCTTCCCTGCTTCTTTTGATTTTGGAGTACCTTTCAGTGTGATAGTGATGGATCTGCATAATGGGATCATTCCCATTCTGTTAGGGCAAAGTAAGCTGTGGAAAGAGGTAGAGGCACTGCGATCCAATCTACACCCCAGCCAAACTACTTACATTATGTTTTTGAGACTAGTATGGTATGTTTCAGAGGGTTAGACATCTTCATCTTTTCCCCCCACCCTCCAAGTTTATCTAACATCACAGCTTTGTTTCCCTGAAATATTTAGAGGGGTGATGAAAAGAGTACTATTAGGCTGTTTGGGGATTGGGGAGTACATGATCAGTATGCTGTTACAGGGCTCTTTCAACATAAGGAAGCTGGAGATATACCGTTAACATTATTATTATTATATATATTTTTTTGTTTGTTTTTAAGTATAATTGTACCTTGCACTAAGCTCATTGTTAGAAAAGTCCTATCCATAATGGTTTCTAAAACAGAACGGGTCAGAGAGAAATGATGTACTGTTTCTAAAAGCAGATCAGTGTTTAATTATCTGCTGATGTATGCACAATTATTTAAGGTTATTTGCTGCTTAACACTATCATTGAAGTTTTATGAGAGGGGAAATTAAAGACATTCTGTGCCCTAAGGAGCTTATGAAAGGTTACATCAAAAGAAAAAGACACAAGAGTTCATTAGTACATCTCATTCTAATTTGAGGCAAAGAAAACACAAATGACAGTCTTTGAATGTAGAGCTTTTCTACTTTCTGCTTTACTGTCCATAACGTGTTTCACCTTTTCATTTCTCTATCAGAGTTGGTTGCACAGGCCTGTGTAAATGACAACCTGTCCTAACAGAGGAGGAGCAGAAGTGGTAGCCCCAACCATGCAGCATGTCCTAAACACACATGGATGGGTCCTCGCTGGAGCAACTTGTTCTGTGTCTGAAGCCACGGAGTCCTCCGTGCCCTCTCACCTCTCCTTCATTTATGTACATGAGTATTAACACTCACGATATCTGTGTATGTGCTTTTCATCTTTGATTTTTAATTCAATTTATCAAAAGATTAAAAAAAATATAATGATTTGAGTATGGCAGATTTTTTTTTTTCCTAACTTAACTTGCTGAAGACTGGATAATTGCACTTTCACTTTGCACATTTTTTAATGGAAACTTTTATACTTTCAAAGGAAGCATAAACCTCTCACAGAGACTATTTTCAACAGAGTGAGGTATTTTCTTCTAAATAATAGTTTTCAATTTTTCCTAAAGAGTCAAAAAAATGTTTCCCTCGGAAAGATCAAGGAAGTTGAAATTAATATTCTTTGATACTGCTGCACGGCTTGTAAGAAGCCTCAGGGATTTTTACTAGGAGCTCTGGCACCTTAATTGCATCATTTTTACATAAATGAAGCTCTTGTTAAATGTTAAGTAAGGGTAAATCATGTTCTGCAGAGATTGCTAAGCAGCTTGACTAAAATTGCTCCCTCCTCTTGATCACTTGATTTTCTTTCTAATTCATCGTTTCACTACTTCTCTAGTTGCCATGGAGCTCGAACGGCTTATTGAAATCAGACAGAATTCCCAAATAAAACAAAAGCCACAGCAAAATAGAACAGTAACATGAGGAGAAGAGGTACTGACAGGGCAGATAGAAACAAAAGTTTCATAGTACAATCCATACAGTATGTCCCCCTTGCATATCTTTCTCTCAGTTAATCAATGCCACGTGAATTCCAAGATAAAAAAAAAAAATCCAGCTTCCACCTTTATGTTACTTTTCACTGATTTCATTAATACATTACATTTTAATGCTGTCTCTTCACTGCTTGTTTCACCATTTTCTCTCGCCTTCAGCAATATGCCTGCCTACGGGGCTGCAGGACTCCAAAGTACATCTTGTTTGCTGCATGAATCACTGTTGGAGACTCATTCCAGAGACTTCTTCCTCATGCTGGCCTGATTCCTTCGTGCCTACATCACACATTAAGCATATTTTTAAATCCAAGTATCTCCCAAAAGTTTTTATATGAGACTTGGAAAAAAAAAAGAATAAAAATCCACATTTGTCATCTCTCTGAAGCCCCATCGATTATGTTTCTTAAAGGAGAAGTTATGTTATTTACTTCTTCCTAATGACTTGGCCAACAGGAATATGTATAACCAGACAACTTAGATTTTATCCATATGGAGAATTTGGAAATTGCATTAAATGTTTGACAGCACCAGATCCAAAGCACTGCTACCACACTGCAGCAGGTTTACACACAGTCCCTCCAGAACACAAGGAGAGAAAAGGTGTAAGAGTAGCCTTTCACGTACAAAGATATTTGGCAAATACATATGCCGGCTGTAGCATCCCTTGAGAGGTTAAACAAATTTAAACTTATGACCCATGCAGGTCTCCTTTAAGGTGTTATTTTCTCCCCTAAATACCAACTTGAAATTCTACTTCTAGCAAGTTTAAAAATGCAAGCTACATTAAGTTTTCAAGATTGAAACAAATCTCTGTAAATATATCAATCTTGAGAAGGGTAGCTACAGGGAAACAGATGCAGAAATTGCCCTATTGACAAATTAAAAAATAAAATAAAGTAGAGTGCTTGAGCTTAATAAACCCAGCATCACTTGCAAGCCAGATTAGTACAAGGGTATGCTCTCCTGCTGAACTGGTGAAAAAACGCATTTTCAAGAGTTCATAACTCAGTTGTAAAATGTTAACAACTGTTTTCCAGACTTCTCTTTGGTATAAAAAATTTGTCCCAGAAGTCCTTCCATTTCACCAAGTATGGTTCAGATTAAGGGGAAAAAAAAAAAAAAAAAAAAGGAAGAAAAAAAAAATCAACCTTTAAATATATTTGCATTTTTTTTAAAAATGTATAACATGAAAGTTCTACCAAGGTGGAAACCTTAATAAGCCATAGAATACAAATAGTTGTTTTAATTTGTGCAAATTGAATAAGCAATGTTAATTGGGTGAACACCTAAATCTGTGTACAACTTTTTACCAGAAGGTTTCAAGAAGCTGGGTTTGATAACCCTGTTTTACAGCTGAAGAACTAAGCTAAGTGATGTACAAGTCTATCTGCTGGACTAGCAACCAAGCCATGAGAAAGACCGCGGGATCTTTGGTCCTATACGGATCTGCTCACCAGAAGGCAAGCTACATGTTAATAAAAGGTACGACATGTGGCGTACACACACAGACAGCATGTTACAGCGCGTGTTGGATCACGGAGTGAGGTCTGTAACACAGCCTGCTCCCTTACACAGGCTCACAGCCTTGGCTCACTCTGTCAGGGTGGGATCAAGAGGCCGGGGAGGGTTTTGTTTGCTTGTCAGGGTACTGAGTGTCTGTCATCCATGGGCTTTGGAGCGTGCCATGCTGGTATTTTCTTTAGCGAGAAGAGGAGATAATTATTACACAGCTATAGTATCCTTAAAAAAATGGTTTAAATATAGGTTTTGCAATCAGCCTAACTACCCAGATATTCAGCCTACAGTTTCATGAAGTACAGAAATTCAGTTCCCTCTGATCTCCCTAATAATCATAACAGGGAACAAAACCAACCACTATTATCCTTCCCCTGAACATCTCTAATAGTAATAGTTTGGTCAGAATTTCCTATTGAGCATAAGTGTTGTGCACTTCATACAGTGATGTGTCATGTGCAAAACTCTTTTGCAGCAATTTATGTTTCTTACCCTATGAAAAGAATTTAAAAAAAGAAATAATCAAGCTCAAATTAAAAAAAAAAAAAAAAAGGAAGGTAAATAATACATATTAGTGGTCTGATTTCTTGCTGCAATTTAAAGCTGGAAGTTCAGCCCTCAGTAATCTCTGGGAGTTTATTCATATTCCAATGCAGGCAGTTCCACAGCAACATCTGTCTGTAAAGAGCATGTATTTGTTACCCTTTATGAAGACAACAATGAAACAGAGATATAATTAATTATGGTAAGATCATCTCCACGTATTGAAGGACTTGACTCCTGCTAGCAAACAAGGGAGGGAAACACAGAAGGTTGATACCACATCCATTACAGACAGGGATCATAGAGATTGCCTATTTCACATTTATTTAATCTTGCAAAAGTACTGTTGGGAAAAAAAAAGTTATTCCTCAAAAGCAGACAAGCTATTTAAAGATGCTCAGGGCAATTCTTAGGCCCTGTTGTACAATCCGTGCTCAAGAGAGCCCCGAGCAGTCGGGTCAGCCTGCTGTCCAAGGGCCTCCATGGCTGGACGCCCAGCGGTGCTCCCAAAGGTGCCTGCCCCCTCCCTTTGACCATGCATGGTGCTGATGCTCTGCACTGCAATGTACATGCAGCAAGACTAAGCAGAAAACAAGATGCTGGGAGAAAAGTGATGGCTTTAAGATATTTAAAAAAAAAAAAAAAAAAAGAAAGAAAGAAAAAACCACCAACCCTCCCATAACTAAAAGCCCAACTCTATGAAGCATTTCACCTATGAAAAAAAATAAAAATCTAATTCACTCATGGACCAAACATCAAATTACTCCAGCTCAGTTGGAGGCTGTATGTTGAAGCTTAAACACTGAGCACACAGCTAGAGAATACCCCAAACGCAGCCTTTACCCTGAACTCTCCCTGCACCACAGACTGCATCAGAGACAGCAGAGCAGGAGGCGCTCCCTCAGAAGGAGAGGTCTGTTACCTTCCTCCAAGTGCTGGCATCTAGTGCTGGAGCCTTTTTGTCTAATAAGGTGCAGGTGAGTTGCACAGCACAGCTGAAAGGCAGGTGCCCTGCACTCTCTCTGTTACTGTGCTGTTAGGGAAGGACTGAGAAGGGTGCCACTGTGGAGTCTTTAGTCCAGGACTGAGTAATTGGTACTGATGAAGTCAGGAGTAGGCAGCAGTGCTCTGCTTCCATTTAACCTCTTCTTCCATAGCCTGCAGCTGGGAAAACTTTGACTTTATTACCAGTAAGGTTTAAATTAATCTCCTTTACCATCACACATACATGTATTTCTATTTTGCTCATTAAAGTATATAATTTAGATACAAAACATTTTAGTTAATACCTCTCCAATACTATTAACTTCTTTTAACTTAAATCTGTAATGCAAATTAATAGCAAGCACCTTCAGTTGCAGGATGCTGCAGTGTAGTATTTGGTCACCAGAAATACACCAACAATTCTCCAAGTTACTGTAAATCCTATAAACATCCAGGTTAGCTGCTAACCCTGTGTCAAACTGAGACTTGGGCACAGATTTCAATGGGGTGTAAGTGTTCACTGAGAATGACAGAGGGAGGCAAGGCATGGGAAAAAAATGTAAATGCAGAAAAATAAGCTCTGCATCCAACACTTCGTATTAGTCCTCCGAGACCTTAAAACCACTGTTTGATTTGGGAGTTTTCCCAGGATATCAGTTAGAAGCCAGCAAGAGCGTGCACGAGCCCAGCACGCATCCCAAAATATCGCTTTCAGTCTCAGCTCTGGCTCCAGCAGTGCTGCACGTTAAATGCCTGTGGCATGTGGGGTGGCACCAATCTCCCAGTCCTTCAGCACAAGCCGCAGGGCTGCCAACAGCCCCAGCTCCTAGCCACAACATCCAGCAGCCAGGCTGGCATTGGGGGTTGTGGAGATGAGGATGATGTTTCTTTATAAAGCATTTTTAAAGTCACATCTTGTACCCTCTAGCAGCTTTCAGATGTTTCCAGGTCAAGCAAAACACACGTAGCAAAACAAAACAAAACTGGGTATGCACAATCACCTGTAGTTTCTTCAGGCAAGGCCACCTCAGAGAAGCAAGAATAATAGTCTTGGAAAATTTTAAGAGACTGTTTTTCCTGCCAACATACACAAATCTACAGTTACTTTATTCCCAGGGGCCAATTTTCCCGTACCACATCATGAACATTGCTGCTTAATTTGGCCTGAGTTTTGGCATACATTTAACACAGCTTCCCTAATATCACTGAGGCAAGCATAAAGCATCACTGCTTTCTCCTAGCCTGTTTCATCCCCTGATTATATTCACAGGTTCTTCACAGCACCACTGTGAGCACCTCAGCAGCCATCCTCCTGCTGTACCAGGTTGACAACCCAGTACAGTCTGCAACACCCTGACAGCCAGAACTGCTTCCTCTGGGGTTTCACCATCAGCTGTAGCCTCTGCAAATTTTTCTAACACTGTCTTATCTAGACAGTGTTCCAAAACCTGATTCATGCACATATATATACAAAAATTGCTTGGTTTTCATGCAATTTTTGTTCAGTAGCACAGAGCATTTGTACAGAAGTTAATGCATTTGAAAACCTTGCATTTGTAGATGGATAAAAATAAACTCTGTATTTTAAATACAGTGCTTGCACTGTATTTATTTTTAGTCAGCTAAAAAAAAAACCTTCCCAGAAAGGCATTAATTTTTTTTTTTTTTTTATACCCACAGACCAACCTCTACTTTTTTAAACATCAGATAGCACCTCTGGGTTACCTGATGCCAATGTCCACTTCCTACCTTACCATTGTGTATTAATGTAGTCACTGAAGACAATATTGGGCAGTCTGGGTTTACCCTTACCCCTGCTGGTGAATCTCAACAGTTTTGTGAAGAACCAGCCCCAGATTTTCCATAGCTACTGTCATTTTTCCACTCCTGCATATAAATCTGCTTGAATTAAGGGAACCACCTCAAATCACAAATTCATCGCCGATTTATTACCTTCAGCAATGCTGTATGAGGACCTAAGTGGCTCAATTAATCAGGCGGCTAATAGCAAGTAAGTCTCAAGGTAAGACTAACTAAAAAGGATCCTGGGGGGATCTTACTGTGCAGGAAAAACAAAGTCAAAACTTAAGACTGCAGCGGAGACCCTAGTGGGATAGAGGAAGAGCTCCTAGCTGTGGGCTGTCTGCAGCTCCAGGAGCCCTGGCTTTCCACACCTGCTGAAGGATTGCGGCTGGTGATACTGCCAATAGTCCAGAAAAAGTAGCAGCTGCAAGAAAGGGAGGGAGAAGGACTGTATAGGACCTCCTGACTTAACCTCACACATCTGCAGTGTAAATTGTTTCACCCCCTCCCCGCCATACTTCGCCCATAAAAAATAAATAAATAGATTGCCATGATTTCACGCGGGTGAAGAGAATCTCACTTTCATGGCTCAAGAGTTGTTTCATTTTCACATCTTAAGGATTTACAGAGCTTGGAGAGATCATAGGTGTGATTTTTCAAGTGTGAGTTTTTTGAACGTTCAGTGTTATGAGCTGGGTTTTTACCACTGCTGGAAAAAAAAAATAAAAATAATCCACCAGCCTAGAACTTGAGGATTGCAAACTATCGTGTGAATGTCATAAAATGAAATACAATTCCTGCAGAGGGTGGTTTGTCTTTGTTACATTTCACATCTGCCAGTTTTAATAGCACTCCTGTAAACCTAAATAATTCATTGTTCATATTATTTTCTATTTAAATACAACACACTCATTAGGAGAAAAAAAACTCTGTCATTTATTGATTCTTGTCTTACAGAATAAGCTATGAATCTTCAACATATAAAGTGACTATAAAAGAGAAACTGTAATTTCCTATGTAGTTAAACTTTTTCCTGAGACCTTATTGCTCCTCTAATATAGTTCAGCCATCTAATTATTTCAGAAAGAATGCGTTGTTTCAATAGCTGAATTCTTTACTAGATATTTCCCTTGCAAAGCAATTCAGAGCTTTCTATGCTATATTATTCTATGCAACTGCAGAGGTCAGGCATATAAATGGACATAAGTTTTATCAGAATTTTGTTTCATTTTTTTTTCCTTCAAGAAATCTGTGATTCTTTTTATTATTAAAAATGCATCAAGTATATTTTGTAGACAGCTCCATAGTTGATTTGCAAAGGCCTGTAGAAAGACTGGTAGCTCTTCGTGTCAGCTTTGGGGACCCTGTGGCAGGCTGTGGGACAGGAAGACCCAGCTGGGCTCATGACCACATTCATGTTCTGGGACCGTGGCATCAGACCCTCACTTTTGAGCCACCTCTTTTGCACTGCGTGGATAGATGCTGCTCCCAGCTGGGCCCAAAGCTAGTGGCACAGCTCGGTCTGTGAACGGCTCTTCAACATAGGAAGCCTGCTGGCAGGAGTAGAGCTTGGTGCTGGTAGGTATTGTATGATCCAAGGCTAGATGAGGAAAGATGGATATGGGAAGGATATTGATTCCTTACTGAGGAATTTGTTGGAGTGCTCCAACATTGGCATCATTTTATTTTATTTTAAAAATGATGGCATATGGCAGGAAAAAAGGACTGGTAGAACACACACCCATGGCTCACACCATTACAGGCATATTCTAGATGCAAGAACTCTTTCAAATCTGATTTCTCAGACATTGTCTAGGGACTATAGAGCCCTGCTATTTCCTCCAAATTCCTCATTTTCCCCCAAATCAACAAGCTTCAATCAGTCCTTGGCCATACAGCCAAGAGCCTTTCACCCCAAGCCCTCCTGGCTGCTGCTCACAAGGGCCAGCCACTGCTCCTTGGCTTACCAAGTCCTCATCTAGAGGGGAGCTGTCCCGAAACCTCTCTGCTTAATAAAAACATACCATCTATCACACCCCATAAAAATGAAATAGAGGGATATCAGACAGCAAATATAAACACTCCCACAGACCTCCTGCCACTGTAAAATAGTTTATGGGGTTGGAACTACGCTGGCATACTGTCCCCAATAATGTTCCCACTGGCTTACCAGCACCTCCGCTTTCCTTGGCTGTTTGCAGCACAATCCCAGCTCTCATTCCAGTTCAACAAGTAACTTTACTCGGGCCTGGCTCTTAAAAGTCTCAGATGTAGCCAGCTGTCCCTCATTGAGTGGAAAACTGTGCTCAGCTGTATCAGAACAGCTATAATTAAGCTCACTTAAAGCACTGTGGCTTTTTATTGAATAACTCCAAAGATAAAGTGTAACTGCTACCATCTCATTTTTGCCCTCCTCAAACGTTTCACACAACTTACTGCAAGAGGTCTAGGCAACACAAATGTTTTTAGACAGATGATAATATTACAAACAAACAAAAAACCACACAAAGTAAATAAAAGTAGGCTATTCACAAAATTTAACATGAGAAACAGCACACTTCTACCCCAAAACCTGTAGGTAATCTTGTGACACCATTTGTGAAACTTCTGTAATGTCCATCTTTTCTCCTGTGGTACAGTTTTCAGTGGGGGCACTGCTTTGCTGGTTGTTTGAGAGCTTAATAACATTCTTATGAATCTGCCATGCATGGGAATTTTTGTGTTAGGAATGCAGATAATAAGTCCATAAGAAAGGCAAGTATAGGAGAAAACTTGAACAGAAAAAGCAAAGACAATAGTGGTTTGTTGTTGTAAAAACTTCTTCTGGAGGGCAGCTCTAACACCAAATGGAAAGCCTCAGGCAGCAAGTAAAAGGAGTGAGTGTAGACATTGGGCCACCACCAGAAGTGCTCTGATATTGCAATTGGTAATTCAAAGCCACGTTGCAGAAAAATAAATAAATAAATAAATAAATAAATAAATAAAATATATATCAAATGCTTTTGCTGAATTTTCTCTCTGTTTTTTGAGAGCATCATTGCAGGAGCCTTTGTAATCCCATAAGGACTCAAAACCCATCAAAGTATGTAAGAACAAAACGTCAACAGAAAGCACTCTTCTGTTTGAGTGGTGAGTGCTCTACGGTAAGACAAATCTGAAAGTTTCTCTTACCTAAAGAGCTCACATCTAAATATGATGGATACAGAATACAATGTTCATTACAAAATCTACATCACATGAATTGGTTGGATTTTTTTGGATGGTTTTTCCTAGCTGTGCTTCTCTCTCTGTTTCACCCTTAAAACAGAGCGTGTGGCTGCTCTGAGAAGCAGTACTGCTGAAATGATTTGCAATGTCTATAATGGCCACCACTGCATCACTGCACATTTTCCCAGTACTAGCTAGAGAAGGCTAGAACGAGAGTCCTAAAGGAATTTTGCACCATTATAAACTCATAAACTTAGAAGCTTAATTAATTCTACACTCATCAAACTCAGTTGCAAAAATATGGCTGGATCCAGTGTGCTTTGGATGGGGAGAAATGCATTGAAACATGTCAGTGCAGAGTGTTTGCTGCACCAGCATAGCCTTAGGCGGGAGGCGAGAGACACGGCAGATACAGGATCTAGGGAGAGAGAAATACTTTATAGAAGTCATGGAAGTTATGATCAGCAATCCAGACCCAAACAATGCAGGAGCTATCATCCCAGTAAAGCCTCTGGTAATTAAAACCACCTAAGTTCAAAAGGGAAAAATAGTGACATTCTTAATGATAGCCATGGTACTTGAGTGTCGTTACCTGAAAAAGCAGGCTAAATTGTAAAAGCCTCTGGTGTTAAATATAAAAGTCAGCTTGCAAGGAGCCAAGACCAGACTTCCTTGCTGACAATGCAGTTAAACAAGGTAATACCTATTTGATTAAGTGTGGCCTGTTTTTTTTTTTTTCTTTTTTTTCTTTTTTTCTTTTTTCTGTTTGCATCTCTCTAGTCACATGGAAATACACTGACAGTTAAAAATTGGAATAATTATAGTAATGGCTTTATTTATAGAAGCTGCCACATCTTTTGCCAGATCGTTTGGAGTGCTCTGCAGCAATAGAAGGGAAAAAAAAAAAGTCATAGCCTCTTAATATTCAAAAAAGAGAGACATTTGAGACAAATGTTAAAAAACAAAATAGAAATGGAAGAAGACAAAGGATAGATTCAAAATCATAAATGATGGTCCAAATGTGATGTAAGTAAAACATCTCTGAAGCAGAACATGAGGAAAGCCAGAAATGTCCTTTAAGATGTTGGCTTATGACAATGTGTAGGAGGGGAAAGGAGGTGGAGCCAATGCAGATGCCATCCAGTACTAAAACTCATGAGGAACACCACAAACACTGCCTTGGGGTGTTCCACCTCTATCATTCAAATAAATAAATAAATAAATAAAATTTAAAAAAATGCAAAAAAAAGTGAAAGATTTCATCTATGGCCCACCTCCAAAGGAATGAGTTCTGTCAAGGAAGGTGGGAGGCCTGAGCGGGGCTGTTGTGTCCCTTAGCCCCACCTGCTCTCTGTTCCTCTCCCTGCCTTAATTCTTAAATTGCAAAAGGTCACAGGAAGGGTCTGATCCAGAAAATGTCCTGTATGAATTCAGGACTACAAGGGACTGGGGCCAGGTGACCACAGATCATAGTACCATTGTGTGAAGTCTCTATAGCTCCTGGTTGCTGGGGTGAGGGTGGCCTACCGACCTGCTGAGGACAGCAACCCCTGAATGTCTCTTTAGTAGTTCTGTGAGGCCTGAGGGCCCCACCTCACAAAATATTAAAGCACTTAACTTCTGTGTTTAAACTCAGGCAAAAAAGTCAACCCTTTGTGCAATAGATAAAATCAATGTATTATTTTGGTAGAAAGTCTGCCAAAGAACAAATTTTTACATGGAAAGAAAGGAAAGATCAATATTTTGAAATCAAATTAAATCCAAATCTGAGCTTGATTCTGTGTTCAGATACCCACATAAAACTCTAATGAAGTGAATAAATGTCATTAGTGTGAGTGTAACGCTGGAGACCGTGTGGAGATTATTTAACTTCCTCAGAACAGAAACTGAGCAAGTGCTTACTGCCCTTTCTTCTCAACGCGAGCACTGACTAAATAAAGTTGTCCTGGTCAGTGGTAATACAAAAGCAGAAAAGGGTGTTGAAAGACACGTCTAAGCTCTGGACAGAAAAGCCTAATCCTTTATATTTTTATAGAAGCCTTCTGAGCTCTCATTAGGGGCAGTGCGGGGTATTCGGTGTGCTGAGGCCTGCAGGGCGTGCAGTGCTGCTGGCCTCGGAAGTGCACCTCTCCATAAAAGTTCACAGCACTGCTCCCTGGCAAATACCCGAATGGAACCTCGGTAGCCTGAGGATACTAAGGGTAGTGTTCAGTGATAGAAACACTGTTGTGCTTTTTAAAAGCCTCACTAGTCTGGAAATGTAAATTGGGTTTTCTTCCATTTATACAATGCCTGAATCATAGGTTATTTAAATCTAACACCGTAAAATAGCAATAAGGAGAATTCAGGGAACATTTGGTGCTCCTTATTGACTGTCCTCATGATAGTTCTATTTCAGAATCCTTTCCTACATCGTAATCCCTCTCCCCCTCTTAGGAACACCTACGTCTCTCTACGCCTTCTACATTACTATGGCTACCACATAGGAAGCTGAGAAATGGTGGATTTGTTACACAATCTGAATGGATCTGTCCTGGCTTATGCTGTACTGGGACAAGTGCTCTTGTCTGTGGAGCTCCTGGTCACTGGAGAGGTGCCTGAACTCAAGCTGTTTCGTTTTAAATAAAATCTTTGCTTACGAATAGTTAGGTGACTCCAAGAGATTGTCCTTTTCACGGTGTGACACGCAGTGACATCAAGCACAGAAGAGTCCCCACACACAGAGATCCTAAAATCATGGGGACAAATTTACTCTCAGCATAGCTGTATTGGCACTAATGAAGTTACATCTGGGATGAATTTGGCCCTCAGCCTATGAAAATAGAAACCTCATGAAAATCTATTGCTGAGTTAATGACAATGCTGAGCAGTAAGTAATTTTCCAGTAGGTTCCAATACACAGTGGTAATAAATTTCAATGAGGAAATTGTTTTCCTTCTTTATTGGCAGCCAGCCCCATTTAATTAGGCTGCTAGAAGGTGGGAAGTGTCCAGAAATCCTACTTGCTCTTTGCTCTTCAAATGCAGCACCCTTTAGGGCTAGAAAATCTGTATGTATACCTGTGATGTGCCAGAACAGCCCCATGGCAGGTTTGTTTTGTTAGCAGCACCCAGCCTCTCCCTCTACTTTTTCCAAAGGGCTGGCATTGGCGGGCAAAGCAAAACTGGTGTTGTCCTGACAGAAGGGTGGAAGGGCTTCATGCAGCATTACTTGAATGAGATATGACCAAAGGACATCTTTCAAGAGAGAAGAGAAGGGAAACGTCTGGAAGAAGAGAAACCCACTGAAACACTGAATCCCTCCCACAGAGAGCGTGTAGGTGCTGTAGGATCCTGGGAAGGCAAAGGAGAGGAGGATGCAAGTTGGAGAGGCTCACTTTGGCGTTAGACCCTGACTTCAGACCTCTAACTTGGGGCTGGTAACATACTGTTCATCAAATTCTTATTGAAATAGGGAAGAGTCTGTTCTGCTTGCTGCCCAGGGGACACAGCTTGTGTGGGACACTATGAAACAGACGAGCACTACATCGTCCTGTCTGTGCAGCAACCAGGTCAGTAGGAGAAGCCCTGGGCTAAAGATCTGTCTTTGTTTCTCTTTGCAGAAACACCTGCAATAGCAAATGCAGAACTTGCATCACAGAAAGTCTGCATGGAGCATGATCTGGACGAGGGCATCGAGTGCACCCTCAGTAAGTTCGCAGATGACACCAAGTTAGGTGCGTGTGTCGATCTGCTCGAGGGTAGGAAAGCTCTGCAGGAGGATCTGGATAGGCTGCACCGATGGGCTGAGGTCAACTGCATGAAGTTCAACAAGGCCAAGTGCCGGGTCCTGCACCTGGGGCGCAATAACCCCAAGCAGAGCTACAGACTGGGAGAGGAATGGTTGGAGAGCTGCCAGGCGGAGAAGGACCTGGGAGTGATGGTGGATAGTCAGCTGAATATGGGCCAGCAGTGTGCTCAGGTGGCCAAGAAGGCCAACGGCATCCTGGCTTGTATCAGGAACAGCGTGACCAGCAGGGCGAGGGAGGTGATCATCCCCCTGTACTCAGCTCTGGTGAGGCCGCACCTCGAGTACTGTGTTCAGTTTTGGGCCCCTCGCTACAAGAAGGACATCGAGGTGCTTGAGCGGGTGCAGAGAAGGACGACGAAGCTGGTGAGGGGCCTGGAGAACAAGTCCTACGAGGAGCGGCTGAGGGAGCTGGGCTTGTTCAGCCTGGAGAAGAGGAGGCTCAGGGGTGACCTTATCGCTCTTTTTAGGTACCTCAAGGGAGGCTGTAGCGAGGTGGGGGTTGGCCTGTTCTCCCACGTGCCTGGTGACAGGACGAGGGGGAATGGGCTTAAGTTGAGCCAGGGGAGTTTTAGGTTAGATGTTAGGAAGAACTTCTTCACTGAAAGGGTTGTTAGACATTGGAACAGGCTGCCCAGGGAAGTGGTGGAGTCACCATCCCTGGAAGTCTTCAAAAGACGTTTAGATGTAGAGCTTAGGGATATGGTTTAGTGGAGGGCTGTTAGCGTTAGGTTGGAGGTTGGACTCGATGACCTTGAGGTCTCTTCCAACCTAGAAATTCTGTGATTCTGTGATTCTGTGATTCATAGGTGTGCTCCCACGTATTCACCTTCCTCCCCCAGGTTCTCAGTTCAAGTTGAAAGGGGATGTGTTGCCTTGCCAGCAGACTTCAACACTGAAACTAATTTTGCTCTGTCTGCAAGACTCTAGGATTGGTTTTGTTGCTTTGCAAAATACCAAGGGAAGGATAACTTGTTTTAGAAATAATTTCATGAAACATTCAAAAATGTTCATGAAGGCATAATTTAAAAAAGGGGGGGAGGGAGAAATAATGAAAAAAAAAAAAATCAAAGGAAAAAAGTGTTCTAATGGTCTTTGCTTTTTAGCCTCTTTCTTACCACTGACAACAGAGGTCTCTGTCTAGCATTTGACCTTCCCTGCACCTCCACAGAAAGTTGAGCTGGAGCATGGAAAAGCTGAGTATGTGCTGTTGCTTCATGCTAGACATATTCACATTACCATGATACAAACTAATGCATCTGATTCACAGCAGTCATCATATCAATAAAGAGCTCCAAAGGTAGTAATCTCTCTAAAGACCTCAAGCAATATAATGAATTGTAAACCATTCTAGCTTTCCTTAATCAGAGTGAACATTTCCAGGTGTTCTTTAGCCGAATCACTTAAGCAATGTCCAGGTTTCTCTACAAACAATGTTCCATTTGCTAGTTTATAGTTCCGTGTCCTTTGCCCCCTTTAAAATGTGGGATTCAAATCTTCTAATCCTTAATCTTCAGGAATCTCTTCCTGACCCTTGTGAACTAGAAAACGTCAGTGAAAGGACTGCAGATGTATCTCTCCTACAAACTTATGGATGTAAATTATCTGGACTTTAGGCCTGCTTTTAGTGCATCTAGTGTTTTTGCAGATGATACTGCTGTTATCTCTAACACGTGAGCAGACTCTCACCCTCCCTTTCCTTTCTGCAGACAGCTACAAATGAGCTGTTTAACAAAAGTGCTATTTCCTATCACTCAATATCTGTTCCTCACTATCATTTTTCACTGACCCCATGATTATCCTTTGTCTGTTGTGTGTATATGTAAGATCACTTAGCATTTATCACACTAACCGCGTATAAATTCTAGAACTGGACAGTTGTAGGAGATTTTTAATGTGGAATCAAAGTCACTTACTTGAACGACTTGCAGATGTGATTTCAGAGCTGCCTCCTAGTGCAGCAGCAGGCACAGTATTTTGGCCAACAGGCTGCTGCAGAATGATCGCTGTTTGTTACAGTCATTTTCAGTCTCAGCTCCAAAGTAATACAATAACAACATTATACAAAGTGAGCAAAAATAATGAAGTAAACAGAAACACCTACTTTCAAGAAAAAGCCAAAGGAACTAATACAGGTTTTTGGATGACAATGCACAGAAACAGGTAGTGAGTTTGAGGAGCTGCCATTGATGACTGCTCTGTCACTTCACATTGTGGTTCCCCATATAGTTTCTGGAGCACTCTAGATGAGCTAACAGTGCCTCAGTTGCTCATTAGATGACTCCAACAATGTTCTTGGCAATAGGGCTATTTCTTTGTTTTTGGAAAGGCCTGACATATTTTACTTTCCTCAACAGCTTTCTGGAATTCTACAGTCTGTGTTTCTACACAAAATATAGTGTATTTTGTATTTACCAGCACCTTTTCTTGCATTTTCTCAGCATCTTGCCTTCTTCATAAGTTTAATAACCAGCAATGTACACACAGTGTCCAAGTGGAAATCAGTAACAAGCAGTGTTCCTCAGGGCTTGGGACTGGGACCAGCGCTGTTCAGCATCCTTGTCAGTGTGGTGGACAGTGGGATCGAGTGCACCCTCAGCATGTTTGCCAATGGCACCAAGCTGTGTGGTGTGGTCGACACGCAGGAGGGAAGGGATGGCATCCAGAGGGAGCTGGGCAGGCCTGAGAGGTGGGCCTGTGCGAACCTCATGAGGTTCAACAAGGCCAAGTGTAGGGTCCTGCACCTGGGCTGGGGCAATCACAAGCACAAATACAGTAGTCACTATAGGAACTAATTTAAAAATTAGGACCATCCAGCAAGATCATTGCAGCTTATTGTGGCATCCATCTTCGTGATAACCAGCACACACACACAAAATCCACTGTTAGAACTACAACTCATTATTTTCAGGTAGGGATAAGTACCAAAAGACAGCATCTTTGAATTAAATAAATGCAATAAATATTCATCTATCGTTATACTTTCAGCAATGGTTTTGTTCAGTAGTAAAGTATCACCACTATGAAATGAACCGATTGATGCAGTCCATAGCTAAACAGCAGACACTAAGTAAATCACATCAGTAATGGTATTCTCCTTAAACTATTGACATTCATGAGAATTCAGCCTTTACATTTTCAGTAGGTGTTGGGTGAGATATAACCATTTTTTTTTTCTTTTCTGTGTGGTTCTCCTTAGAGATGCTCTTATGCTGGATACGTGTAATAATAGCAGAACTGCTGCCATCTGCTAAATGGCCTGCTTTGCAGATTAAGTGAAACTTCACTTAAAGAGATTAAAATGTAATAAAGACAGCAGATTTCAAAGGAAGTTGCCCCCCAAGTTTCTCGCTATTTGATTTTCTGCATTTCGCCCCCTTTTATACCCGTGACATAAGGCATGCCTGTGTCTGTGGTAAAACAAAGACTGGGGTGGGCACAGCTGACCCGATGAGCATGTTTGCAGGACACGCACACCAGTGACACTGCTGCAGGATGGACATTTCTCCCCAAAACATCGTGTTTTCTGCCTCTCAGAAACCAGTATACTTATTATGACGGATCCAAACACTGTTTCACAGCAAATATCTAAGTGAGAATGTCTGACACCCCTTCTCTGGACCAACCAAATGCCCACCATTGGGGCATTTTGGGTTCGGGGTGTGTCTGTGTGTGTCTTTATTACTGTTATTTACATTATTTAAATGACTGTGGTAATTTAAACCAGAGGAGGGGAGGCGAAGTGCCTCCAGCTCTAGCTCGGGCCTCCCCCATGCTCAGCGCCTCAGGGCCGGGCCCGGCCACCGCCACCGGGCGAGGCCGCGGGGCGTCGCTGCGACACCGCCTACGGCGCCGCAGGGCCCGGCCGAGCCCGGCCCGCCCCGAGGGGCCGGCGGCTCCGGGGCTGCCGTGCCGGGGCACCCCCGGGTGGGCACCGCCGGGGTCTGAGGGCAAAGTGTGGGCGAGAGCAGTGCCCAGGGTGTCGGGGTAGCTCCGGGCCTGGTGGCAGCCATGCGTCGTTTGTCCCCGCTCAAAGAGCCCCGAGCAAATCTATTGCTTTCACACCATCCATTTAAAAGTCATTTCAGCATTAATCGTTTCTCTGCGTTTTGATGTCTTACTCCAAGCATTTTTTTTTTTTTTTTTTTTTTTTTACCTATTCTCAACAGAAACAGAAAAACCTGGTTTGTTTTTTAAATATAGATATGTAAGATAAGCACCCTGTAGATACTGCTCAAGACATGATTTTTCCTTTAACTTCAGCGTATCTCATGCCTGTCCTGTTCACAGTGGAAACAAGCACTTGAGCCATATGACAGCCCTTCTCAACTCTGCTGCTTGAATGTGATTCTACAGCACAACCCAAAACATCCTTGAGACAGTGAAGTGGCTCAGAAGTGCTGTTTACAGCACATAGCTGAGGCGCTGTTCCTGTTCCAGCCGAAGTCTCCACCGATGATTAAAGCAACCTCAATGTAAAATGCAGGTTGGGACTGCTTGTGGTACCACATTGCATTCCTGGCCAAACTATTCTTGGTCCAGAATTAGGAAATTCTGACATTATGGGTACTATAATAGTGCAGAGGATCATCTGAGATCGTTTCATCCCACAAAAGCTCTGCAGAAGATCAGCTCTGTATGAGTTGCACCATTGCAAAGTGTCTCACAACTCTCTCTACTGCTGCATGCATAAATAACTTTAAAAAAATTAATATTTCCTAACTGCTGTTGTATTTTTGGTTATGAATAAATTACAGTACCATATACTTGAAAGTGTGAAACTCTCCCATCTGAGAGTGAGCTGTGGAACCAGTCATGGCCAGCTGGCTACAGCTGTCAGCCTGACCTTTGGACAGAGATGTTTTGTAGCTTTCTTTTTTAAACATAAAATAATATATATATATATAATATAAACATTTCATTATTTTCATTATTTTTTTCTCCTGAGACTTGAAATATCTTGAAATATTCTTGGAATATCATAAGCAGGTAGAAATGAGACTACATATTGTTTGATATTTCTAACTTCGACAGTTCTGCTGGCTCATTACTTTCAGCTGTGCTGAGGACGCACTGACTGTCACATCCCACCTGAGGTTGTTCTAACCTTAGCTGAAGTCACCTAAAGGGGAGATCTGTACGCTTCCTGTAATTGAGAATAGTAGTGTGTTGAATAGGTTCATATTATCTCTCCACCTTGAATTGAACTGTCAAGTGAGGACATGCTAAATCAGAGAACACTTTTAAAAATATCAAGATTTTTTTCATTCTTCCACTGCAGTCATGGTATAAAACTGAGTATACTGAGTGCTGATGCTTTATAGAAATCTGAAATGTCCTACATCTACACAAAGCTTTCTTTTCTACTTGTGTTTTTCATCAGAATACAAAGTTATATTTGCTGTCTTTTTACTGAAGATAGGTACAGGTGACTGCAGAAAAAGTAGGACTAGGCCTTGGGAGGGAAAGCAAGAGAAGGTGAGTCAAAAGAATAGCACAGAAAATAACTTTTTATTGAAAAATATTAAGACCATTTTTTCTTTTTATTTTCCTAACCTAATAATGACCTGAGACATCAAAAGAAAGTAAAAAATATTTTGTTAAGAGATACTATTGACAGGCTACTTCTTTCTGCAGCTGAACATTGCAAGAGCTCCCAGGCTTTACCTATGAAGACCTCTATAAAAAGCAAGCAGAAGTTGATACTTCTGAGAAGGTTGATGTAAGAAGGCTAAAAGAGGTTTTTCCAATCTTCTGTATTTGGACCATTGCTTCTTCCTCCTCCTCTTTTTTCCAGTGGCTGAGGAGTTCCAACTGTGCACTTTGGTGGCAACGGAGGCTGGGTATCTTCATCTCTGTTCGCTTTACAAGGACCTTACTTGGCCTGAAAAGGGCACCTGGACCATGTCAGCACCTCACCCAGTCTTTGTTCTAACTCAATTCTTTAGGTATAGATCATCTCTATATAAAGGCTTGAGCTTTCTTTTATTCCTTTCTTCATATGTCCATTATGATGGGTACATTGGTATCCGCTGAAACTCTCCACCTGCACCCCTTGTGTGACTTTCATTTGAGATTTTGATATTCTTTGTCAGTTTTCTCTGGATTTTAGGAGAAGGACAGGAAAGGAGAAAGAAAAAGAGACAAAAGAAGGAAAAAGAGAGGACAGCTGTCAGCAGTCATACTGAAGTGTGTCATGGCTTCCCAATATGTAGTGATGGTCTTATAGCCAAGGTGAGTCTCCAGGTCAACTGGAGGTAAAAAAGAGGATGTGAAGAAAGCACAAAGCTAACCCTTGAGTACGAGATGCTCATTTTTATGATATCCTCTCAAAGAAGTTGTATTTCCCACATTTGTCTGGAGCCCTGAAGCCCTGTAATGAAAAGTATGCTGAATATTACAGCATATACTTGGGCCTATAACAAGGACCAAGTGCTGAGAGGCGGTGTTTGTTAGGCTGGGCACAGTGCCATGCTAATGCGAAGGTACGGCTTCCAGATGGGAGTTGGCTCCTGTCCTGCCAGCTCAGGGAGAAGGCAGAATGAACACATACGTGTCTGCCTGCACCCCTCTGTATAACTGCCCTCAGTCCCTACTAGTGCCCAGAAGGTAGGAAAATATGTAATCACGCAGAACATACACATTTCCCTATGTGACATAGTTCACTTTTGTGCAAATGGTATTGATTTCCCTGTATATCTGATTGATCTTTAAAACAATTTTTTTTTTTCAGAGTTTACTAGACAAAACAAATCTTTTAAAATAAACTGTCTTGCTGCTGACATGCTAATGTTCACGTGCAATTTCTGTTTTTTACTTGAGGTTACTTAGGAACTGAGCTGCAGTGCTATGATGATATGACAGCATTTGTTTCTTTCCTGCTGGGTGCTTGGGCAATGAGACATATGGGCTATGCTGTCTTGTGCAATGCACAACCACATATTAATTCACACAGAAACAATGTGAGCTACGATTCCAGTTCCCTACACTCCCATCTGAGAAAGACAAATGAAACTCCACAGAATTTGCCCAGTTTTGCCCTCCTGACAATACCAATTTTCATCCCATATCCTCTGGAGTATTCTTTCATAGTGCATTTATGGAATAAAGTTTTCCAACAAAAAATTACTGCAGGAACATTCTCTGTTCATCAAAGCATGAAACCAAGTGTCTGCCTCTTGAAAAACATAAAGGCGTTGTTGTGAACATTGCTCTAATATTTACAGGGGAATGGAAAAAATAGCAGCTTTTTAAAGAGATTTAACTCAAATCCCCATGTGCCTCCGGCCTAAAGCCAATACAGTTTTTGATTCTAAGCCTTGCAATCTGAAGTTATCCTGTGGTTCTACAGTTGTGTTTGTTTTGGAAGATGCACAACAAATAACAAGAGGAAGGATAAATGAGATATCACAGAGAGCTACGGGGAAGGGGTTACAACTCCAAGAAGGGGGGAACTGTGTGCATGTGGCCTCTTAAAACAGAAACATGTATGTAGATAACATTAGCTTTTTTTTTACACTCCCTTGAGGAAACAAAAATAAAGGGCAGGAGGAAATTTATTTTTTCATTTTTATTTTTTTTTTTAACTATAGCCTTTGGTTGCTAAGAATCAGATACTGTTTTAATCAGTTGATCTACTGAAGATAGGAGCGGAAAGTTTTAGCCTCAAAATCCTAGAGAAGGTTGTAGAGCAGACAGGAAATCAGCACTGTAAATGGGAATCTGCTCTGAGCTGGCTGAAATGCTGAAGTTCTGTTCTGGGGGGAAAAAAGAAGTAGACATGCAGACGTGAAATTTTCTTTCATCTCTGGTTGGAATGAAAAGTCAAAATTCAGTATTTCCCAAAGCTGAACTCTCAGAATACTAAACCGGACTCATCAGACCATTTCATTTGAATGAAGTCAGCATTTTGTCGTGATAAAGTCAAAGGACTTTGTTTTAACTTTTGATTTGAAAGCTCTTTGACACAGTAAATGGCTGAAGCCTGCTCTCTGGAGAATGTTGTGTTCCCTGAAAATCTCACGGATTGTGTTTGTAAACTGGGGCAAAAGAAGTTTGTTGGAATCCAACTCTGCAACGTTGTCCAGCTTCATTGTCATTTGAAAGCAACTAAAGCGTTCTAGTAAGGGGCACTATATAGGCTGGCAGGAGTTTGAAAATCATCTGCAACGATGCAGAAATGCATTGGTGCTGTAAAGTCTGGTGAGAAAGATAGTCTTACGTACCTGTGACAGAGGTAGAGGACAGCCCCTTCATCTTACGTGTGTCGGTCACGATGCACAGCCTGCCCAGTCTTCACTGGCTTAAGGCAGCTGTATATTAATGCATTTTGACCAAGCCTAAATAAATATATTCAAGCTTTCTTGTGTCCTTGGGAAAATGGAGTGAAATACGGAGGGCTCTTTGACTTTTGCACAGTGAGAGTTCTGATTCATGTTTTTACACGGCTGTTTGAATAGCCAGCTTATAAAGTTCCAAAAATTACTCATATTAGAATCATAGCATCATAGAATGAGTTGGAAGGAACCCATAAGGATCATCAAGTCCAATTCTTGGCACCACACACGTCAACCCAAAATTTTATTTTCTCTGTGCCACAATATCATGGAGTCTATTGAAAAACTGCTATATTCTTCAGTAGCATTTTAAGTGAGCATAATTATGAAGTCAAGGCGAAGGAAAAGAGTTGTTAGTGACGGGGCAGTTAATTGCGACAGGTAGTTTTTGCTTGTAACTAGCAATTGTTATCCTGAGGTCAGCTTCATTTATAAAGTGTCAGGCAGCCTTACAAAGCAACCCAGGCATCTGGTTACAAGAAAGAAAGATGGAAGCATTGCGAATAGATTAAATGTTTACCAGTGGGAACAGGAAAAGAGCAAACATTATTGTTGGCCTCAAGTGAATTATAAAGGAAGCAAGCTAATGAACCTGCAAGGAAGCAAAGGTAGGGTTCAGACTAAGAACAAGTGATTACAGGCATATTATCTTGGTTCATGAAGTCCATCACTGTTGATTTTCAAAACATCAAAGTTAGATGCAGATCCTAGTACTCAGAAATCTTTAAGGAGAGGGGTAAGAAATGTTCTGTGACTAAATGCAGGAGAAATTTCACATGTGAGTGGGCAAGGGAGAGGAGGACCACTGGCCACAGCTGACAAGAAGCAAAGTGCACAGAACAAACAAAAACGAAGAGATGGGGACAACAATGATTAACTGCAATTGAGCTCTTAATGGAGACAGATTAATTTCAGGTTCTACAAGAGAAAGGCATGAAATCTGTACTCTGTTATCTGATCTGATACTGAGGAAGAGGGTAGTTATTTTAAAGGAGATTCATATGGTTGATAAGGAGGAAGGAAATAAGAACAAATTTAAATTAAGACGTGGGAAACCAGGGAGAAACAAAATAACAAACACTGTCAAGGAGATGGACTAGATGACCTCGAAGGTCTTCTCTATCTCATGCTTGTTTGACCCTTCAGGAAGACTGCAGGGTCTCAGTAGCAGATATTTTAATGGCCAACCTCAGCAGCTTTGTCCAGCTACAAAGAGTCTTCTTTTTCTGCAACCTCTCTGTCATTTTAGAGTTACAAAGTTACGGAAATGCAGCTCTGAGTTTCATCAAACCGTATCTTTAAAATGTTGGCAACGAGTAGAGGTGCAGCTTCTCTCCTTTTACAGTCCAAGTGTGGTGGTATCTCTGTTGTGAATTATTTTGATGTTTTTCCAGCTGCCTTCCTATATGGCTTTGTACTCTGCTGAGACTGTCCAGGATATTTAGCTGTGCTGATATGCAGTCACCTAACAAAGAAGCCACCCTGTTCACATGCTGGCTTGCATCCAGTTAGTATTTGGCCTCTCTGGGGACATTTCATTGCATGCTATATGAACTGGGGCTGTCCTGGATGTCCCAGCTCTGTGGGGAAAAAGAATGAGTATATAAGAGTCTCTGGACACTTACCCATGGTGTAATGAGCTGCTGGAAAGCATGTTATCCAGAGCTGCTCTTCACCCTCTATTTTCTTTCTCTTCTGGGCAGCCCTCACACTCACACTTAGCCCCCAGACCCTGCACAAGAAGTATTTGAGAAGTTCTCTGAGGTATAAAGTACTCAAAGAAAATCCAGCACTCTTGTAGTATGTTCCCAGCAAGCCTTGATCATATAAGGTCTGTGTGAGCACCACCACATCATGTTCTGGAAGTTCTTCTTTCTGAACCCTTTGGAGAGGGAGGTTCTGTAGCAACCACCTCCAGACATTGCTTATTAGTTCTGAGGAAACAGAGCTTTCATCAATATCAGTGGCTGCTCTGTTGTGGTTGACTTGCAGCTCAGTGTTTGTAAACTTCTCAGTCAGTTCACTCCACATCTCTGAAAGCTGTGGGGCTGCTGGGGGTCTCCCAGGGCGGTGGTGCAGTTGATGCCCAGCTCCTCCCGTTGGACCCTTGCTTGGACAAATCGCAGTAGCAGCCTAATTGGAAATGCCAGGATCAACTACCAGAGAACTGGTGAAATTCTCTGAAATTTGTGGGTGGAGGCTCACACTAATCAGACCCAAATGCAGATAGTTTGGCCAGCTTTGGGTTTATAAACAATATGTGCTGTGCTTTCTACTTCTGTGTTAGGGTGTGGGAGGCTGTGTACAAACACAACGGGAAAAGCCCCCCGTACATACTGCCTTTTAACTGAGTACGTCCTACAGAGGGAAAGAATAAACATTAGCAAACATTTCTGGCTTTCCCCTAACCTTTGCTATGAAATCATCCTATAATGTATGGTTTGATTTTTTAAAATGACTTTTTATTGGATCATGTCAGTATAAAAGAGTTCATCACTCACGAACATATATACACAACTCCTAAAGACTAGACTCCATTCATTTTATTATATTTTTTTTCACAGTAAAAAGGAAAGAGCCATGAAGAATGTCTTGAGCATGAGTTGGTGAATCCAGGCAAAACTGGGAAAAAAAAATGCCCCTTTTGTGTTTTATGGCACTCACTATCTTTTTAAAGTTATGTTTTTGTGTCAGCACTCAGCAGATTTAAGGTGAGATAAAGTGTCTACTCTTTTATTTTTTTCCTCTTCTTCCCCCATAGCATCTGGGACCTTATAACCAAAAAACCCTTATGATTTATCAGCCCTAATTGTCTCGCAGTGGGGTTTCAAAGAAGGGATCATTAGCACGCCCAGACATAACGCAGATGTTCCAGTGATGACATGTCAGCAGAAGGAGTGCATTTCTCTTTTGCCTCCTCCCTCTTCCTTACTGTTATCTAATCTCGTTCCCCTCAACACATTTGTCATTGCTCTCGGTGTGATGTTTGGTAGTGGGAGCGAAGCGAGAGGAGCGGTGCTGCTGGTGGCTGGGCTTTGAGGCCCCATGCACCCCTGTGTGCCTGCTCATTCACTGTGAGGGGTGCTCTGCTGTGCACAGCCACGGCTGGATGGAGGCAGTAGGGATTAGCAGGACTGCCCGGGATTCACGGGCAGCCCACCTGCCGTGTTTGTGTGTCACACCCGAGAAAAATACCCCACCAACCTCTCACCTGCTGCCCTGGCTTCATGCCCTTCCCATGATGCTGGTAAATTACAGGCCATCTGGGTGAAAAAAAGCTTACGACAATTCAGCTTCTGCTGCACATTTACTTCAGCAAAGCCAAAGTATTATTTATGAGGATTTTTCTTTAAAAATAAATGTCCTCCGGCCTGAGGAAGAGCAATAATGCTCAAAATTATGTCCTTGACCTAGAATTAATCTGGATGACTGGACAAGGGGGTAAAAAAGGGATGAAGCAAGTGCTTCAATTTATAAAGGAGATGGTTTTCTTCCAGCTGCCTGGCCCTCAGCGTTGGGGAGAACAGAAGACACAGGCGCTCAGGGTCTGAAAATGTAAAGAGTAAAAATGGTGTTTGTATTTTTAAATGTTTCCTTTAAGAAAAAAAAAAAAAAAGAAAAAAAAAAAAAGCAACAACAACAAATGAGAAACAAAAGAAACAAAAGAGAAGGATCACAGATAGCCATTTTGATAAGAAATATTTCTCAAAGGAAAAACAATGGAAGCCCTGCCAAATCAGGATTCAATACGAATGCATGGTTATATAAAAAAATCCTTCTCTTTTCCCCCTCAAGCCTATGCTGCATGCAAGATTTATTTCATTCTTGTCATGGCAAATCATTCTATGGCTGCTTTCCATTTTAGGAGTAAAGACCAAACTGTTTATGTACAATTGCACCCATTTTATGTTTCAGTGTCTGCACACATAACTGTTAACACATTCACAACAGAAACGTCACGGAGACATCATATCTCCTGCTATATTTTGTGCATTTCTGACCTTGAGAAGAGCTGCAGAGCTTATGGCTGTGGTGGAGACAGTGGAGACAACTGACTTGGGTACAGAAACCTATCCTGTACTAGAGAAGGAAAGAGGATTTTCTTTGTCATTGGGACTGACTAAGACCATCACTGGCAGTGGTTATGCATTTTCTTACTCTGTGTAAAACCTTATTGATTTGTCCCTTCCTTGCTGGATGGCTGCTTAGTAGGGCAAGAATAGATCCTGCCTTAACTGCTAGGGTTAAATTAGTCCCTCAAAGAAGGGTTGTCGTGAAACACTTCCATCTGGAGCAGGTCCTGCAGTTTCCCAAGCAGGCCTGTAACTGCAGAGCTTGAGGCTCTGGCTGCTGAGCCTGCTGCTAGAAGCCACTAGCCCTTTCAACAATGCAAGTAAGAGATATTTTTGCCACTCAGCATACATAGATGGGAAAACTGGTTTTGTCTATCCATATCTTAAGCAATAAAACCTGCAGCACTGATAGAATGCAGACTTCTTTACAACATTTGCTGTGGTAGGATACTTTGACTGCAAAGTGGCTTCATTTAGAATCAATACGGTCCACACTAATGGATTTCGTAGAATCTTAGAATCATTAAGGTTGGAAAAGACCTCCAAGATCATCTGGTCCAACCATCCCCCTACCAGCAATATTACCCACCAAACCATGTCCCTAAGTACATGTACTATATTTAACTCTCCTTAGACACCCCCAGGGACTCCACCACATTCCTGGGCAACTTGTTCCTATACTTAACCACAGTTTCTGAGAAGATGTCTCCTCATTTCCAACCCAAACCTCCCCTGGCACAACTTGAGGCCATTCCCCCTAGTCCTATCACTAGTTATCTGTGAGAAGATGCCAACCCCCAGCTCCCCACGCCTTTCTTTCAGGCAGTTGTAGAGAGCAATGAGGTCTCCCCTGAGCCACCTCTTCCCCAGACTAAACAACCCCAGCTCCCTCAGCTGCTCCTCACAGGCCTTGTGCTCCAGGTCCTTCACCAGCTTTGTAGCCCTTCTCTGGACACATTCCAGGGCCTCGATGTCCTTCTTGTAGTGAGGGCCCCAAAGGTGCATACAGTACTCAAGGTGCGGCCTCATCAGAGCAGAGTACAGAGGGACGATCACGTCCCTGGTCCTGCTGGCTGTACTATTCCTGGTACAAGCCAGGATGTTGTTGGCCTTCTTGGCCACCTGGGCACACTGCTGGCTCATGTCCAGTCGAGCATCAACCAGCACCCCCCCAGATCCTTTTCCTCCGCACAGCTTTCCAGCCATTCTCCCCCAGGCCTGTAGCGCTGCATACGGTTGTTGTGGCCAAAGTGCAGGACCCGGCACTGAGCCATGTTGAACCTCATCCCCTTGGCCTCTGCCCATCAACCCTGTCCAGGTCCCTCTGCAGGGCCTTCGTACCCTCCAGCAGATCGACACTTCCCCACAACTTGGTGTCATCTGCAAACTTAGTGAGGGTGCTCTCAATTCCCTCACCCAAATCATCAGTAAAGATATGAAAGAGGATGAGCTCCAACACTGACCCCTGGGGAACATGTGACCGATTGCCAGCTGGATTTAGTGTGGGCTTAGTGGATTACCATCTACAGAGACGTGTCAAAATATAATTTGGAAGAAGGAAAAAATTGGCAATGGAATATCAACACTAAGCTCCCATGTTTCAATGAGGACTCCAGCTTTGCTCCTATGTTATTTAATGTTTTTATCAATAATCTGATGGGAAATATAAATATTACTCTAATATTTAAATATTTACATAAAAATATAAAATATTTATACTGATAGAACATATTGATAGCACACTCCCTTATTTAAAGGAGAGGTGTGACAAGATGTAGCAATCATGTGCTGGAGTTAAAGAAATTTGGACAGCAAATGAGACATGGATTGTCAAGAGTGAAGACAGCTAAATGGTGGATTTAACATAGTGTGTAACTAATTCCTACACAACTGGGTGCTCAGAAGATGCAGGTAAGCACTCAAGGATGAAGAACAGCCAGAGCTGAGGAGGTGCAGTACAGTCTTTATTTTCATCCTTGATGGACTTGCGAGATGAGCTGCAGATGTTGTTCGTTTTGAATATTGGTAGCTGTTCTGCTCAAAATTATTTCCAAAAATACACTAAACACTGAAGAGAATAACATTTTTTTTAATCAATACTTTCACTTCAAAATAGTTTTGTTCTATGTTAGAAAATTTAGAAAGGAAAGAAAAAATGTGAAATAAAAATAGAATGCTAGAATACTTCTGACAAAAAAGAAGATCAATTATGGAGAAGGATAGTTTCCATTCTACATTAAATGCCATTTTAAAAACAAATAAAATACAATATTTCTTCAGAAAACTTTGTCCTGAGTCTGGCATGCATGTGGGAAAACCAAAACAAGAACAGTATGCAGTATATTGTATATTACAAATACTCCAGGCATTATGAATGGAAAAAAATACCTATCACTGACAATGTTATTGCCTCATAAATTATTTTTTCTCTTCTCTGGCTTTCATTATTCCCAAATTAGTTTGTCTATAAACATTTCAAAATTATAAGGCTGTGTGTAAAAATTTCAGAGCTTAAAGATAATGCTTTTACAGATACCATATCAACTTAAAATAACTTTGTGACTTCTGCTTAGATAAATGTTAAAAACTTCAAACATTGACCCTTCTTTTCAGAAACTGGATTGTTTTTACATAGTTAAGTATTTGGGCAAGTTTCTTCTTTTTCAAGAGGGATTTAAAAATAAAAACAGATGCAGATAAACACTTGAGTCTCAGGATCCGAAATCAAGCTTTTGTTTAAAAATTGTTTAATGACAAACTATATCAACTTGAGAAGATGTCAGAGAGTAGTTTTGAATTGTGTATCGTTCACGTTCATGAAACTCAAAAAAACCCAACCCTTGGAAAGTGAGGCTGGACAGGTATACTAGACATACCAGAGACTGGTACCCTTTGCACCTAGATTTCCCCAATCTGCACATCATTAATTTACACCAAAGAAAAGTGTTTTGCTTTTTCTGCCTCTTCATCCCATATGGCATTCAAAATTCAGAGTTGAGCATGAAGATGGAAGATGTCACCCTCCAACATATCTATGACAGGTGAATGAAGCTGTGGGGCTGTAGCAGCTGCAGTGCTGCTGATTTCCATGTCTCTGTCATTTCCATGTCATAAAGGGTTTATGTCTCTGCCAAACACTCCTGATGCCAGCTGAGTTCAGAGGGCTCTACAAACACCCCACAAAATATCAAAACTAGACAAGTATGAAATTTGCTGCTACTGTTATGGCTGCGGCTGCCTATAATTAGCTTGCAGCCAGGTAAAGTTCCTCTTGCTGAAATGCTCCTGACATGAGGCCAGACGGGTAGCACCAATGTAAATCACCACCCGTGCTCTCTGTGGGGCTGCTGCTGCAGTCTCCCCCCTGGAATTTACACCGGGGCCGTGTTCTGTGAGCAGAAGCAGTGTGTGCCCTGTGCTTCCCCAGAAGAGGAGCAAAATGGCTGTGTGGAGAAACTTCCGCATTGCCCACATTCCAGTTGTTCCTTTGAGCCGCAGCCATAACTCCCTCCAGATGTAACCCTTCACTTCTCCCTCTTTACAAGTTTATTTTCCTTGTAAGGAAGAAAAACATGGAAAAGATTTTTGGTGGGTGTAGGCTGAACTGAGAAGTACTGAATGTAAAGAATGAAGAAGGCTTTATACAACATCCGACTACAGCCAGTGAGCTGATTCACACACAAAGCTGTGGAAGTGCTAAACCTTTTCAGATGCCTCTGTCTAGGTGAAATTCATCTTCTTGCCTAACAGTACATGGGAGAGGAATATATGTGTGTTCGTGCACACATAGAGAAAGAAATCTGTGCCTCAATTTATGGCCCGAGCAAGGAACTTTGTGACTCACTGGAGCTCCTGCTGCAAACTCTGAGGCTGATCAAAGCCTGAAGGTGCCGCAGACATCCTCCCTGGGGGGCTTTGATCACAGCAAACATGTATATGCAAGCCTGTGGCAGCTCCACAGCTCTCATGCTTCTCTACAGATGCTCTCCAGAGAAGGAAAGCCCTCCATTTTCACACTTCGGTGTTCTTCTGAGGGGAGTGTGGCGATCGTGTTGGATTTCAATCTGAGTTTTGGGCCTAGATGTGCTAGTTCCAACACATGCTCTTACCATCTCTGAGTAGAGGACAGCAATGCTTCCCACTTTCTGTGGCTGGAGGGTGACTGCAGCTAAACCTTCACCTGGGCCCAATGTAACAGCAAAAGCCTTTATCTTCTGAGCCTGGAGCCTTGACAGACACTGTGGCTACGGGTAGTGATGAGGGGACCACAGTGTGTTATTTCGGCCTTGTGGTGAGCAGCAGCATGGTGGAGAAAGGCGAAGTGCTGAGGTATGCTCTCTGTTAACCAAAATCACCAGCCTCTGCCCTCTGCCTGGAGGAGCTGGGGACAGACCTGCCCAAGCACTCAGCTGTGCCATTGCCTGGAGAACCAACAGCAGTGGTGGCAAGTCCCCAAGAAGGGGCTGTAGTCCCCACAAGACCTCTCTGGTGATTCTTTAGTCTATCAGATGGAGAAACCAAAAAAATGATTTCAAAATACACAAATGGTGTTTTATTACTCCACCGTAGGACCCTGCTGATGTACTATTATGCTGTTTATTCCATTAATGAAAGAAAAACCGTGAGTTTTTTTCCTCCGAACACAGGAGTAAAGCACAGCTTCTCAAGGGAGATTCAGGAAGAAATCTATTTTTTTCCTGAGGTTGCAAGTATGTCAAGGAACATATCGTATTTGTAAAATTAAAAATGAGCCTCTTTGAAATGAAATCACTGAACCAAGTCATTTCTGCCACCATCAGCATTGGATATCATCTACATGTAACCAGACATGGCATCATCCTGTTGACTCTTCCTTCATCTGTGAGTCCTCCTGGGGCTCTCAGTTTGCAGTGTGGGCCTGATGCCCAGAGCTCTCCTCTGCCCTCGTTTTGCTGCTCCTTCACCTGTCTGGTAAGACAGACCCCAAAAGTAAGCTTAAAAGATGTGGACACACTAAATTTAACCCTCTTGTCCAAGAATAGTTACTACTAAGACAAGAGCATAAGAACAGAAAACGTGAAAGCCTTCACTCATCAGTGACACCAAACTTCATTTCTGAGAAGGCCCAGGGGTAGAAGTAGGGATGTGGGATGGAGGGAGTGAAGGCCATCTACTGAGGCACGATGGACACCTCAGTCATCTCCATAAAACATCTCAGCTTGGAGCCTGATGACTTGGTAAGTGTGAAGTACAGTAGTTCTCTTCCAAGGACACTCTGAACTACCGATTTGATAATTCACATTTGAAAAACAAACAAACAAACAAAAAAAAACCACCAACAAACAACAACAAAAACAACTGCATATACAGATGCAGTAGTCCTGGTATTGCTCCAAGTTTTATGTCAATACATAGAGATCCTACAGAGTATTGCTTTTCTCCTTTTCTTTGGTCTTGTTTATGCTTAGATCCTTATTAGAAACATGTGAAACTATCACAAACATTAATACATGAATTTGGCTGCCAAAAGTTAGCTCCTTAAAACCAGGTATCCAAAGTATTTGATTCTCGGAGATTCAGGGCTCAAACTGTGACAGAGCAAGCTATTGATTTACGTGCCTACACACAACTTCAGGTGTTCATTTTGAACAACCAAATTGGAAATATTTTGGCCACTATATTTGGGCAAGAAACATCAAACTGGTGAACTTCAGAGCATCTGACAGTTTAAACTCCTAAATGATTAGTAGAACATGGCAAGGCTCTAAACTTCCAAGGACTTCCACAGGCAATCTCATATTAAATAGTTGAAATTTGGAGCTCCTTTAGTGTTTTGTTTTTGTTGTTGTTGTTATTAGTGAGAGACCACGTTTAGACTGACTGTTAGCAAATCTGTCGTTGTTTTAGGAGAAACTTGGGAGCCTTAGTTCAACAGAGCAATTGGTATCATGTATTAGCTGGTGCTGCCAGCCTGAAGAAGCCCAGCCTTAGCGGTGCTTTTTGTGCTGCAGCTCTCTCTGGATGCTCTTGCTTTACACTTGGAGGTATATCAGCCTGAGCACTTCCTTCCCAGAGTTTTTGCAACTGGTGTGGCTGAAGAAAGGACCAAAGGAGACAGGGACACTGTGTAACAGCTTCTTGGCTGCAGCACTCAGGGACAGAGCAGAGAAAGTGGATACTTGGCTTTATTCAACCAGCCAAGATCTGAATAACCATTTATTTCTCGGGGCACAAGGGAGTTGCTGTCCCACGGCTGTCACTGCCACTGGCTGTGTAAGGCGTTGGAGTAACTGGGAGAGATGCTCTGGATTGCCTTGCTGGGCCAGATGACTGCTATTTAGGTATTAAGATGCCCAATTTAGGCATTCATAATAAGAAGTTTGCTTAGGGCCCTGGTGTGCTATGGCCATTGCGTATTATGCTGTTCATAATCGTGTCATTGTTTCCGTATGCTTCCCGCTTTATTGCATCCATCTGCTGCTCCATATTTTACATTTGAAGTGCAGGCTTTCTGTGCCATGCCTTTGCTCAGTGCTTAGCACATAGTAGAGGCGTGCCAATACCCAAATTCTGCCTTTCCCCCACAACCCCTGCTAGAAGCGCTAAACTAAATGAAACAGTCTGGACAGTGGATAGTTCAGTAAAATGCTTAATTTCTACTCTGAGCACCAACATTTGAGTTGTTTGCCTGCTGATGCCTGCTATCTATGGGCGCAAAAATTCAGGACTCGGAGGGCAAGCTAAGGGATCAATTTTCATATCTGCCTTTTTAGGCTGTAAACATCACTGCCAATATACTGAGAAGAAAAGACAGTTTTGACAGAAACTCTGTGGGTCATCATTGCCTCTGTGACGCAAGCCAGTTTAAACAAGGGAATACAATGGTAACACAGGCTCCACTGCCACCCCCTTCTACTCATGGTGATTTCACAGAGGCTTTGGATGCTAATATGAAGAATTCCTGCTAGTTTTAACAAAAGGCCACGCCTGGGCCAAGATTTCCAAGTGTTATAATGTTTCTGGCTGCTCAGCTTAAAGCGGTTCTGTTTTTTCAGAGGGCACCCAAGGATTCCAAGCCCTGATCACTTTACCGTCAGCCACCAGTTATTTGAGTCAATACAGCAGTCCAGATGATGCTCAGGGTCTCTTGTGTTCCTTCCTGAAAGACTTCTGTGGTTGTTTGTGTATCTGTACCCCCAGTCTGCATCCCTTCACTTAGAGACAAAGGCAATAGTCTGGTGCCCGGTAGAGCAAAGGCAAGGTAAAGCTGTACATTTCTGACTTGCTGCTGAAAAGCTGCAGACTAGTTTGTTAAGAAGTTCTAGAAATCACATATAGCTCCTAGATAATTCTATTTTCAAAAGAAAAGCAAGCCTGATCCTCTGGGTGTCCACGGTCCAAAGTTGAACAGTATTTCATATTAATATTTCTTCCCTCCTGAACTGTTCTACACAACAGCTTGGAAAACTATTATTTGTCTGACATTTCAGTAGCTTTGTATGTGACTGGATTGATGGTAATGGAACCAGCAGACTTCTTAGTTGGCCTGAGATGAATAAATAGCCTAAATCACAGTACCCGTAACTACTTTCTTAATTAGTTTGGTTTTACTTTATTTCACCAGTTAAAACCGGTGCCCTTAATAAAACAGGAATAAGCAGCTAAAAATGCGTGGTTTTGTGGTCTGTGGGGAAAGAAAGGGAGGGGTTGGAGTTCTCTCCAACATGGGCACTTGGGCTTGTGGCAACTGCCCCCAGGGACCGACGCTGTTCAGTATCGATACAGAGCTGTAAGTCTGTGACAGCCCATGAGATCTGTGAGATGTGTCCTGGTGCTGTCCCCCTCCAGATGGGGACGTGAGGACTGAAGTGCTTTGCCCAATGTTATGTGAAGTTTGTGGTGGCCAAGCCAAGGAATGAAACATGTTTGCCCAAGTTCAGCCCAAAATCTGAGCACAAAGCCATCCCTTCCCTCTCTTGCTCTCAATTTCCACCAGCAAGTGGCCGTCCCAGAGGAGGCTGTAGGGCCTGGAGTGGTGGTGAGGAAGCTGTAAAGCTCCGGCGTTAAGTTTTATGCAGGCAGCTCCAGAGACCAGGCCTGTGTTAGCAGCTGAAGGGAACAGAGCTCAGCTACAAAAGGGGACTGGAAGAGTTTACTGTGAGGGCAATCTGCAAGGAGCAGACCAGCACGTTGTCCTGAGACATGAGGGGTGAACCCAGAGAGAAAAATGGGGCAAGAGAGGTTACACCGAGCAAAAAGAGGAGACCAGAGGGGTGTTGCTATTGATGAGAAGGCACACTCACACCCGGGAGCCCCAAGGTGCCCGTCTGGGGCCTCATCACAGTGTGGTGCTGGGCGACAGCTGGTGAAGGTGGAGCAGGGGAGGGTGGAGGAGCTGCTGTGTGTGGAGACACCAGGAGGAGCTGTAAGGCTGCAGGAAGGAGCAAGGGCAGAGGAGCAAGCTGGAGGAAGAGTGGAGATGTTGAGGAGTCCACAACATGTTTTGCGAGAAGGTTTGCTTTAAAAGACATTGCAGTGAGTGGAAGTATTGGAAACCTAATGGCTACACACAGCTGTTGTTAGCTTGAAATGGCCAGAGGGTCAAGTTCGTGGTCTTGCTTTGTTCTACCAAATTACAGAGCTAAGGCTTGGCTGGGTGCTCAGTGAAACAATGTGCAATAGATACCACAGGACTCCCTGCCTCCTTGTGTATGTGTGGGCAACAGAAGAGTGGGGGCAGAGACTAAACAACCCTTCCCCCCCAGATCAAGCAGAGTGTATTCTCTTCACTCCTGGGAATTACCAGAAAGTTGCAGACACGTTCACGAGACAGGAGCTACCCTCAGCTTTTTAAACAAGAAGCAGATTGAAAGGAGATGGAGAGTGTGGAGGAGACAGCGGAGCCGTAACATTGAACAAGCAGCACCCAACAGAGCAAAGCCATGCAGAGGTTAAAGCCTATGAGATGCTTCAAGACAAGGGGATACATCTGAAGGACGATGACCTGTTACGGTGGCAGGATTTCCCCTCCTGGTTGTTTTCTCTTTCTCTTTTTTTTCAGGAAAACAGACATCAAGATTTCTTTCCCCATGAAAATTCTTAGACTGAGACTCGGAAACAAACAATATCACTGTTACTAGTGTCAAAGTGCTTCGTTGGTATCAAAATATATTAAATGTAGAATTAAAGAAATAGTTAACTTTAAAAATGTCAAGCAAAACAGTCATTGAAACCAAAACTGGAAGGGAAATGCGATCAGTGTATTTTTCATTGCATCAATTAACTTTTCAATTCCACCGGTGATTTAGTTGTGCCTCCCTCATTAGCAAGAATTACTGCAGTTCAAACACTGGAAACTCTATGTGGGGAATCTTAAAACCAAAGCTATCGACATACACAGAAAAGCTTTCCAATGTATGTAACCACACTTCATAAATACAAAATGAAGATTTAAAAAAAAATAAAACACTTAAAAATCACTTTACTCCTCAGGTCTCTTGGGTTAGCTAGGCACAGACAGAAGGTTTCCATGAAAGAATTAATTTTTTTCTCATTTGAAAAAGTTGTCTTTCTATTACCTTTGGACAGCACAGGCTGTACCACGCCAGTGAAAGATGTTGTACAGCCTTAATGAATACTACAGCAGTCACTCTGAAACAGCAGTCGGACCAGAAGCTTTTAGCAGACGTTGGAACAAATTCAAGTCTTATGTTTCTGCCACCTCCTTCCTTCTCTCAAAGCCAACGCAGTGAATACTGCCCTTCTTCTAAGAAAAAGAGGGATTCACAGATAACCCAATAATCCTGTCACAGCTGCAGGGATATTTTTTCCTTTCGTTATTTAATTACTAGGAACATGCTCTTCCTCAAACTTTGTACGAGCAATGAATCAATTGGTCATTGTGGAAAAAATAATCACTGCAGTAGATCATTTCTCATGTTATCTGCTGGGGTCACAACTCCTCATCTGCTGTAGCTGAGCCTTGTTTCCAATCCATCCATCTTACTAGTCAACCTTTGTCTTGTTCCTGTGGTAACACCTACGTGTTTGAAGGTTTGCTTTCTCCTCTAGAGCCTCCTACCCCTACCTTCTATTTCTTTATCAAAGTTATTTATAGTTAACATAATTGCCTGCAGCCTCCTTAACTGCTTAAAGCCCTTTGTGCCCAGCCGACCTGCATTTATACTCGTACCAGTTATGCTTGGAGGACAGTGCTGCAATGGTTCCGTGTTCTCCTTTAGAAAACCAAATCTCTCCTTCTTTTAGGCTCTGAGAAAATTTACTCTTTGTCCTTCTCCACAGGAAAAATTCTTTCTGGTGTACATCAAGCATTTCTCATCCCTCTGCCTGCTTTGATGGTTCCAGTTGCCCATGCTCTGCCTTTTCTGATTTACCAGGGCATGCAGTAGGGCATAATACACTGCTGGATCTTTAAAAATAAAACCTTCTGTTTGCACATGAGTTGGCATCAGAGTGTTTGCTATGACAAAACCATAACACCTGTGAAAGTCTCAGCGGGCACCTGAGATATCTCCTGATGTCCCTTTTGTGCCTAAAAACAGAAAAGTCAGGTCCAGATCTAAGCCTGGGTCTCTTCTGAGACTTCACTGTCAGTTTAAGTATGTTTTCTCTTTTAGCTTTTATGATGCTGACCTAACTTTTCCTAAATGCTATTAAAATTTTAAAAGCCGACACCACCACCAGAATTATAAATTATCTAAAGAGCCAAGAGCTATCACATACATGCTTGTAAAAATGTAAAAACTCTACAAGATTCATGGAAACTTTTTGCAACTTCAGAGATTATTTTCTGCTCTTGCTGACCGATGATGGGCAGATTGCTTTTGCTGGGAAAAATTCAATATAAACCTTCATGACCAGGAGAGTGCATCAGAAGACAGACACTGTTTGTACTTTTGCTATTTGCTTGATTTGATTGCCTTTTATTTCTCCTACACAAGCCTAAGATGTGCCTGCCCTTCCATCCCCAGCCTAGTCATGAGGATTGCTTACAGCAATAATAGAGGGCCCAGCCTGGCCCTGACTTTCAGGAGAAATGGGGAATCTGAGGTTGATGCTCTGTTAGTATGACTCGGGCTGAATTTGTACAAAACTGTTGGAAAATGAGTTATCCCCTGTGATGCAGTGGGCAGTTCACACAGCATCCTGAATTCTGCTCGGCTGCCGTTATCCCGAGCTTGCTGCTGGAAGAGCAATGCTGCCTGACACAACCCGGCTTTGGAAAGCCTTGCCGAGGCAGGCTTCACCAACCATTTCTGAAACAAAGGAACAATACCCAACCAAATGAAATGCAGTGCATCGGTTAAGTAGATGCAGCATGACGAAAACAAATGAAACCATCTGAAAAGCGAGCTGAACAATTACTTCCATTCTCGTCCAAAAATCACTGTGTACAGTAGGGTAGCATCTTGAACAGTTAAGTGCCCCTCAAATGCAGCATAAAGTCAAAACAAGAACAGCCCTTCGATATTAAAAGCATTCCTGCTGTGTCACATCATGGCGCCTGCCTAAGCTGAATTCAAGACTCTTTATTGTCAAGAGGCACTACCATTACACTACATTTTAATATGGATCTTCGCCAACAATCATAAATAAAACACTCACTCATAAACAATTCCTAAAGGCAGTTTGTCAGATGGTATTTCATTAAAAAAAAAAAAAAAAAGTTTGCTACAAAGTAGTGGAATACCTTAGTTCATGAGCAGCTGGGGCTTTCTCTCCACTGCGTATCGCTACATGTTCTGCTGGCTCCCCAAAGGCTTTTTAGCTAATGTGTGCTGTGACTACTAGGAGATTCTTCTTGCAAATGAATGAAAAAATCACAGCTAAAAGGTATAGAAAATCAGTGCCATTTTCAAAGGATACTTAATATGGGAAACCTGTAGTGGCTCTGAGTGCAAAAAAAAAAAACTTGGAAAAGGCAGAAAAAATGTAAATGAGTTGCAGAATGGTAAAAAGAGAAAATTTTTGTTAACGACCTGGTGGCTAGAAGAAAATTGTATTTGCTACATACCTTCAAAGATTAAATCTGTAAGAGATGAGTTATTCAGTTGTACCAGTCCCGATTATGTAAATTCTGAAATTTTCATAAAACAGAAAATGTCACCTGACAGTTTTAAAAAGTCAACACTCTTCAGAAGTTTGCTGCATGGCAAAAGCTGCAATAAGCACGTGAAATGAAATGGATGGATGTCTCTCTGTTTATTAGACCACTGTGTTGGCCACAGCAGTAAACAATTTTAAAAGGTTTTAAAGCAGCCTCCTGTTTTTTTTTTTTTTTTTTTTTTTTTTTTTTTTTTTTTCCCCCTCTCCTGACTATTGCTGTGCTCTCAGCCATTAGCAGCGCACCACATACACTTGGAGGTGTAAGGCTGCATTACTTGCACAGAAAGCTGCATTTAGGAGCTCGTTGCAAAGCTGACATCACTGAAACAAAAGTTCACTCCTGCAGGGCTGTGGCAGAGGTTATCGTGTAGCACATTGCTAATATACTGGGGGGAAAGATTATGTTAACTGCCTGCTAGTGTCCACATCCAGGATGCAATCTCCCTAGGGGATAAACACTCTTGGCAAGCACTGAAACCCAGAAATCTCCTTTGCAAAGCTGTTTGCAATTTGCAGCCAAAACTGTCCACAAACGCTGGGACCCAGGACTGCAGTCCTTGACAGCACGCGGCTCCAGACATTTCCACGGGGGAAGTTTAATCTACAAGGATGTAGAAATCTAAAACAAAGTTTTGCTCAAAGTAACTGTTTGTCAGATCATGTGCCTCTAATTTGGTTTCCAGTGACATTATACAGCTGCAGCCAATGGACTCCAGCCAGGCCCAGCAGTCACCGAGGTTCTTTTTGGTTTAAATTTAGTATCTGAACATGTTTTGCCCATCATTAAAATGGAGAGTAATTGCTCAAAAGTGAACCATAGATGTTACAACTGCAAGGAACGCATTAGGTCACCTAGTCCCATCCTCAGGGCAATGCAGGATTGAAAACACATTGGAACAAACACTGAACAGAGCTGAGTTTGTTCTTTTTTTTCCTATTATTTTTTCTTTATTGTAGTCATTAATCAGTATATCCAGAAGTTCAAAAAACAACCACAAATGCCAGTGTAAACATGCTTCAGGTATATAAGTAATATAAAGTATTGCACGTACAAAAGTCCTATGTTTGGTAGCTCCTAATGGTGCTATTTCATCAGAGTTGTGCCAACGTCGTGAATTTAATGAGCTAGCCGACCGTAGGTCAGAATCTGCTACACACAACAACTCAATATTTACAAAAGCGAGAAGCTCACTGTCATTTTCACGGGAGGTTGATCTCACCTGGAATGTGCAGGACACAGAGGTGCGCAGAGGTGGAAGGGGCTTGCTGTGTGGTGACATTTATCAGCAGATTTCTTAAACCCTTTGGTGGTCAGGTCTCAAGAAGCAGAGGTGCCACTGTCTGCTGCTTGTGTCTCCTCCTCTCAGTAAGTCTCGAGGGCATGAAAATGATAACCTAAAGACTCCATGAAGGACTTCTTGCCTTAGACATGAGGACGGAACTCACCTGCCTAGGTTTCCTAGCTCTTGCTTAGATTTCACAGGTCAGCCTGTGTGCCAGAAGTGGTAAGACTGTAAAATGTCCTGTGGGACTGACAGAAGCAGCCATGTCTCATGGCTACTCCTGTCCTAAAGTCGCAGGGAGCAGGAGGGCAGGTATCTAAAAGGAGACAAGCAGAGGCTGAAGGGATACAGCCATTTGACCGTTTGAGAAGCTGAGATGGATGGGAGAGAAAAAGAGCTCAGGAGATGGAAAATGTGATAGATGTTTCAGAAAATGAACAATTGCTCCTGACGTTTACACAAGACAGCAAATTTCACACTCAGCCAGAACTGCAAGACTTGAGCTTTCAGGCACAAATTTGCATAGATCCAGAGCTTAGAGCCCCAGCTGAGATAACGACCAAGCTATTTTTGCTCACTGGAGAGAAAGAACGAAGCCTCTCTTCTTCAGAATCCTTGAGTCAGAAAAAAAAAAACAAGCAAACAAACAATTGTGTATATTGTTACTCTTTACCTCAAAATATCTTCTTTTTTTTTTTTTTTTCTCCCTTTTGTTCACACTTAGCTGGCTGGCATCCTATCTTCTGCATAAATACAATCCTTGCTCACCTTCCCTACAAGACGTTGCTTAAGAAATAATTATCTTCTACTACAAACTTCAGTGAAATCTCTTCAACTCTTTAAATATGCTGCTAGCTTGTAGTCCATAAAATGAAAACAAAAATTTCTTTAGATGAGCAAAACGTTAGGGTCTGTGACACAAATTCAACAGAAGATACACCAGCAGTAGCCACTTAAGAGGATATTTCAACCAAATGACAGGGCAATGGCAAAGAAAATTCTTCCTAGCCCCAAAATACCCCAAATCCTCTCCATAAGACCACAGATGCATGCCTGTGACAATTTAAATCAGTGTTTCACAAAGGACTGCATCCTGTGTCAGGTGGCAGTCATCAGCAATGGGATGAGTAGGTAACTCATCCACTGTATTATGTTGCACATGGATTTTGTTATCTGCGTGCGATGCTGCCAACTGTGGGTTGAAAGAGATACAATACATACTTGCTTATCCTACGTCTTATCTTGTAAAAAGCTGCATAAATCCTCTGTTCTGCAAAACACCTTGTAACCAAGAAAGATGTGCTCTGTGTGTACGATAGGTTTACTTTTCTATTTACATGCAAGTTAAGTACATGATTTCTATATTTTGGCTTTTTTTTTTCTCTCAAAATCTAAGCTGATGATTATATCAGATACTTATCCTGAAAAGGTGGAAAATAAATAACTGTGCCCTATCTATACAGTTCTTTATAGACTACCTTTGTGTTTCAGAAGTACTTTCACAGTACTGATATATTGCTTGTCTCCCTGAGCCATAATTTCATAAAAGTTCTTATTCTTAGGGAGGTGTCAAAGGTATTCTGCGTGATACAGTAGTGTTCAGAAGCTCTGTCTTGGTCCATCTTCTAGACAATACAGCAATGCGGGCGTTTTCTCCTTGGGAGATTTGGGCTTGTTCTGGAAGTGCCTCAGTATACCACACGTGTTCAAAAGCATCTGGTAAAATGCAGACTGACTGAAATATGGAACAAACATTCTGTTCAGTGGTGAGTATGTTCTTAAGGCAGTGATAAAGTTGCTTTCTTTGGCAAGGATGGCCATCATGTGGCATGTTCTCAGAACGTTGCATAGATCAGGCTATGACACCATGTCACTCGCAGCTACAAAAGAAGACTGGTGGAAGGAAACCTTCATTTACTCCTCATGGTTTCTAGTCGCAGGCAGGATTCTGACTTGATCTGTCACTCTCTTCCTCTATGCATCAGTAGTCTTGTTATTTGTCAGTTGTTCCCTGTCAGCCATGTCATCTTGAGGGGGTCTAGCTCTGTCAAAGAAGCCACACTGCAGAAAACAATCAACAGAAACAAAGGCGTCACGATAAGAAGACCACAGGGAGTCTCAGCTGCTGTTTCATACTTTGCTTGCTCAAGCTGAAAGGTAGGGTACAGTCTATGGCAACCTGATAGACTGTGAACTGTTTTTGTTCCTGTTCAAATCATTCCATATAAAAAATGAAAGTTTTAGGTGCAAGATGTTGAGTTCCAAAGTATAGCTTTAAAAATTCAAATTGTATGAAAGCTGTCTTTGCAGGCAATGTAGAGACTTGTTTGAATGCCAGTGCTGACTGACACTAATGAGGAAACTGTCAATTTCAGTGCAGCAAGACACTAACTCAGAATACATATCAGAATAGACAAAATAATTATAGAATCATTATAGAACCATAGAATGGGTTGGGTTGGAAGGGACCGTAAAGATCATCTAATTCCATCCCCCTGCCATGGGCAGGGACACCTCTCACCAGACGAGGTTGCCCAAAGCCCCATCCAGCCTGGCCTTGAACACCTCCAGGGATGAGGCATCCACAGCTTCTCTTGGCAGCCTGTGCCAGGGCCTCACTACTCTCTGAGTAAATTTCCTCCTAATATTGAATCTAAATCTACCCTGTTTTAGTTTAAAGCCATTATTCCTTGTCCTATCCCTACACCTCCTGACAAAAAGTCCCTTCCCAGCTTTCCTGTAGGCCCCCCTTTAGGTACTGGCAGGCCGCTGTAAGGTCTCCCCAGAGCCTTCTCTTCTACAGGCTGAACAACCCCAGCTCCCTCAGCCTGTCTTCATAGGAGAGGTGCTCCAGCCCCCCGATCATCCTCGTGGCCCTCCTCTGGACTCACTCCAACAGCTCCATGTCCTTGTGCTGGGGCCCCAGAGCTGAACGCAGGGCTCCAGGTGGGGTATCAGAAGAGCAGAGCAGAGGGGCAGAATCCCCTCCCTTGCCCTGCTGGCCATGCTGCTTCTGATGCAGCCCAGAGTATATTTACATAATAATAACAACAATAATAATAGAAAATGTGTTCAGAAATGTGCACAAAACATTGTTGTAACCAAGACTAAATATCACTAAAGATGAGTTTACTGTCACCAAACTGTAACTGCCTTAAAGTTAGCCTTCTGTTTGAAATTGGTTACATAGGCTTCACGAGAGGTCAAAGCAGAATACTACCAAAAGGCGACTCCTATCATCCTCACCTGTTCTAGAGATACTTTGTTGCTCTTGTAGTTAACAGACTACGAAGGGAATATGGACAGCTAGAATAGGCTGCACACCTGATCTACCACCTTTAGGCAGCTCAAAATAGATGAGCTATATCCTAATTTATTAAATTTTCAAAGAGACAAAGAGTTTTTTCTTTGATTGGTAACTGAAAGGATGGCAAAAAGCTACATTGGTTCCCCGTAACGTAGCAGTTTCCAGTAACTTGTCTTAAAACCTGTGAAGGGAGTGTAAAACCAACACAGACCTAAAAACCTTAGAAAACTGAAGATATAGCACGCTAATATAAAAGGAAATCTAAAAATTTATTGTCAAAGCTGGGAGTGTTGTTATATGCTAACAAAAACTGGAAATTCCTTAAGTATTCAGAGAAAACAAAGTTAGAGTCACTTCTTTATGAACCTAAACATCCTGAAAAAGAGGATCATAGGTCTTGGGAAAACAGCCAAACTCTGTATGCCCATTTATAACCACACTGTAATAATAAGGGAGGACTTTGAAAACATGCTCCCTACATAAAGGTCAGTGACACTAGCATGTCAGAAATGCCAAAACAAAGAAGACACATGTGTATTGTTGCTTTTCCTCCAAACCATTAAAGATCACAACCTCTTATTTTCCTTATCTGTGAGCATCTTCCAGTACTTTTCAGATTTTTTTTTTTTCCTTAAGACAACAGAAATAGTATTAACACAAACATACCTTCCATAAAGCTAGGGTCAGCATAGCTAGTACCAGTAGTCCAAGAAGAATCGCTAGTATTATAACCCATAAAGGGATTACAAAGGAGACATTTGGAGTGGACCAAATGACAGATGTTCTGATCTGAAATGAAGAGAATACGTTAAATGAACAAAAAATAAGTAAAGCAAATCTGACAGTAGAATACACAGGTTATAAGCATTCACTTCAATAGCATTTTGCAGATTAGAAACACACGTTGCTTGGAATTTTCCCATGTTGGCTTCATTTACTGCAAGTTGCTTTTCTCTTGTTCATGATAGTTTCTAGAAATGGGATTTGCACATCTACAAAAGCACTTGCCATCTCAGACGTAAGAAACATTTCCCTCAACACAACACAGCAAAGACAAAAAACAAAAAAACCCTCCTGTACAGATAATTCAAGAAGTTTCAAGAAGAAAAAATCTCCTCGCATGTACGCTGGTACAGCCTGGACCAGCGTAACTTACTTATATAGAAATATTCTGAAACAATGGTTGACTTCAGCCCAAAACTCTTAATTCAAACCACAGTAGATACCAGCTACATTAGTATTATTCTAATTTCTGCTGACAAGTCTGTATACATTTTTTCTAGGACTTGTGTTTCAGCTAAGCAGTCCAAAAATGAGACTCAAGCAGAATGCATTGTCCTTGTGATACAGCCTCATGTCCCCTATGCTCCTTGAAAGGAGGCGAGCGTACCTCCTGTTATGTGCATGGGAGGTAAGCATAACCCACTGTCTGTCCTTGTCTGAGGCTCTAGAAAGCAGCAGGTGTGTCTAACAATTTATGGAAGGTTTTAGTTGAATCAGCAAACTTCTCTCTTTAGACCTTCATGTTGACAAAGAGTAATAATAACCCTTCTTTATTTCTCCTTCTGGGGTCATCCATACAAGCAACCTCCTCCTTACTCTCCCCCTTTGTACCTTGTAGACAAATTTATCCTATGCTGTCAGACTCTGCTTGGAAGACTCCTCATCAATCTCATTTAATATTTGCTCTCTCCCTGCCATTCCCCAGTGAGAAGGAGTGAGTTTGAGCTTTTCTTATCTCTTCAGACATAGTTATGTCCCTTTTTTTTTTCTTCTTTATTTTTTCTTTTTTTTGGGGGTCAAACTTTTGTCTTCTTTTAGTCTGAATTGTTAGGCTGTGAAGTTAAATTTCTTTGGGGCTTTCTGTTGGACCTCTCTCATTTACTCCTAGTCTCTCTTTAACAGGATAAGTATGTGGCAGATGGAAGTTATTTTATTCTTCATGACAAGGTGACAAGTTTGCTTTGCAATCTGATTACACAAACTCTCAAATTATCTTCCTCTTTAGTGCTTGAGGCTTGAGGTACAGGTAGGAAATCTGCTCTTCTTAATAAATTTCTTGGCTATTGCCCAGCCCCTGATCTGCACTCACTGCAAATTCTTTTTTTTTTTTTTTTCCTGTTAGCTCAGTGGCTGGTACACCTGCAATTTAGCATAAGTCTAATTTGCTAATTCATTAGACAGCGTGCTAAGATCGAAGACTGGACTTGACTTTGTAGTCCAGTTCCCAATTAATTCAGTTCTGCGTCTCTGTCACTTTTCTCCCTGAAGATGGCAAATTTCAGCCTTTCTGCAACTTATAGCCCTTTTCCTCTTTTACTCTTCCTCTTGATCTTTCCCAGACTTCTCATGCTGTAAGCGCCAGCAGATCTTTCATCCATGCTTAACTGGAAGACACTTCGTAATCGTCTTCTCCATGTCCATCACCTGTGTAGCCAACTGTCCCCACTCTGACACAGCACTTGCAAAAATGGTAATAAAAAATGTAAACAGTTATTACCCTATAAGACTTAATGTAATGCAAGACAAAAGTATAGCATATGCAAAGAATAAATATTAGTTAGCCAATTAGAGCAAGAGAAATTTATTTCAAGGCAAACAAAGTTAGTTAAAAACCATGAAAACCCATGCCTGGGTCCCAACAGTGTGTTGCTTGAGTAACTGCAAGGATACCACTCCCATCTCTGGGAGGTTTCTGAAGCATGGCAGAACTTTGTAGGCTCTGTATCACTGGATTCAGCAATAGCAGTGCTTATTTAATAAGTGTTATTGAATGGCTTTCCTTGTGTCTCAGAGTGGCACTGTATCTGGCATTAAAATGCAAGGGCAGAGAAAATGAGGAAAAGGTCATCTGAACTGTCTGCAGAGATTCCTCCCAGAGAAAGGCCAGTTAAGGAAAAAGATGAATTAAAGCAAAAGGCTCATCTGGCAATCAGAAGGGATGCGGACACGATGGGCTGCATGAAGCCTGCAGCAAGCAATGAGCTCAGCTGCCCAACGAAGAAAGTGTCTCCCTTCTACTGCTCAAAACTCCTCATGAACACTGAGGAAAGGGCTACAAAGTGCTGATAGAAATTCAAAGAGCACCATGACAGACACAACTGAGATTGATTGAAAAAAAAAAAACACAAAGAAAACCACCACAATTCACGTACACTGCGTGCTTCCTCTGCTGGCAAAGTCTGTAGTACCACAAGCAAGAAATTACCTTAAAAATATATGCATTATTTGAGAAGGATCTGAAGCTATGAACATACCTCACTTAAGTAAGGTTTGGGCTTCCCTTCTGTGCTAACAGTACCGCGTATCCAAGCATTTTGCTGTGGAGGTGGAGCAGTGAGGCGATACCCCAGTTACTGCACCACTTGCAAGCAACAGCAGAAAGCAAGTGCAAGCAGAGCTTTCTATGCTGTAAAGTTTCATGAAACAATTGACTCCATTTTACAGTAAGATCAAACCCCAGGGAAGACCCATTTGCTTGCAAAAGTTGGATGTAGTCGTTTCTGGTATGGGTAGTCTGAGCCAAATTCCCAAGTGGCATAACGTGACTGAGGTTAATACAGCAGGAAACAGAGTCAGCATCGCTGCCCTGAGCCAGGCTGTGCAACATCAGCAAACCAGGACAAAAGGACTCCAGCAAGCTGTCAGCCAGCTATGAACGGATTGGTAGAGAGGTTGTCTAACGAAATCACACATTCTGAATACAGAGATTATCCTACTTTTGTACAAAATATTTTTGTTTACAGATTTGAGATAGTATTTGACTGATCCACAGCTGCCTCCTTCATCCACGCTAAGGCAACTCCTTCGGCAAGGAGGTACTTTTAGGGAAAGGTGAGCTAAGCTGCTCCTGGTGTTATCTAAGATCTGGATTGCTCACAAGGCTGCCTACTGACTGCACAGGAGCACAGCAATTAGACTCTAACTAACATGCTGCATTTGGGTCACTGTTCAAAATTAGATGGGGTCAGTCCAGACCTCAAAACGTGTTTGAGACCCTGCTGAAATCAGTGGAAACAGAGGATCTCATTAGGGGCTGGGGATTTCACTAGGGTTGAGTAAAGCTGACAGGTATGTATGGATCTACAGGTAGGTAGCCATTCTATGTCTACTTTGATGCACTGCTTCATAGGTGTGTGCTGCAGTTGCCTGCTCTGTTTTCTTTCCTCTTAGGCTGTGAAGAAGACAATCTAACTCTTCTTGTGATACCTATTAGAGAATCTGCCAGCACGGATCCAGTTAGGAACATCTGGGTTTTTTTTGAGGCCACACTGTAAGCAATGTTGCAGCAGTGCTCAGCCTTGCTTGTACTGCGTGGGTTCATAATCCTCATCCCTAACTTTCTCCTATTGTTCCGCCTTTACAGTGTAATTCAGTGTAATTTCCTGTAGCTCAGTAGCTCAGCTGGAGTCTGACAAATGTTGAAATATAAACAAGAAGCCTTAATCTTACAGAAGTGCAGGGCATTGTGTATATAATCCTGAGATTATCAGCAATGAATGTAACAGTAGAAATGGGCTCCATCCTGTATCAAGCAGAAAGTTGCTGCAAAGCTGCCACATCTCTGCTCTCTTGAAGCAGAAGCAAGACCAACAGCTAATGAACCTATATAAAATCTTGCAAACTATCTTGTCTCACCCAGCTTTTCCCCCTTTGCTGTCTCAGGTTCCTGAAAGCTAGCGAATGGTTGTGCTAAGTGCTTGAGATACATGGAGCTGCTCTACGAGTGAGCAGAAGATTACACGCAGTCCCACTCCTGCCTGTGTGCACTGACAGCAGAACTAGTGCCCCAGGGCTGCCTCCTTTCATACAGAGCCTGGTGGGGCTGCTAACACAATTCCTGGTGAACAGCTTGGCACCGCAAAGTCCCGAACACCCACAGAGCTGAGGCAGGAGCTGGAGGGGAAGAAAGAAACAAAGCATCCCTTCAGTTCTGCCTGCCTCATTTCACCGTTTCCACAGAAGACTGTCCCTCCTCGACCCCATGCTGTCCACAACACTTTTACATATGATTTTGATTTAAGACAAGTCTACATTATTCAGCTTGGATTTCTGTTCTTCATGTGGTAGGTTTAGTGCTGCAGGATCAGAGCCAGGGAACGTTTGGGGGGAGATTTATCTGTTTTCATCTAAGGTGGCCAATATGAAGAAGTGGAATTTTTACGTGTTGCATGTTGGCACTGTCCTTTAGATGCATTTTGGCTTTTCTCTCTTCAGAGCTTGAAGACTTTCTTATACTGAACGCTGAAAACAGTGATTGCTTCTCTGTCAGACTGGTGAAAAGCACACCTTGCAGACATAAGACAGGATCCATCTGACTTCTGGCCTTTTGGGTGTGCAATGGGGTGACAAGGAATGCCGTCTGGCTCAGGCATGGAGGTGAAGGTGAAGCCAACCAGAGTTACAGACAGTGCTTTGCTTGCTATTGGAAATAAAATCCAAGCTGGCCTTAGAACAGATGTTGTCTGATAGTCTTAACTTCAGAATCACTACTGTGATTCCATGAAAGTATTTCTGTAGGGGAGCTTTTATTTCTTTTTAATTTATCTTTTTATTTTTTTTTTCCTCTTTCAGAACACAGTACCTGATAACAAGCATCTCATGAAGCATTTTTTCCTTTTGTCCTTTAAAAGACACTCTTAAAAATAATTTCTCAATAGTTTTATCTGCTACTTTAAGAAACAGTAGCTAAATTAATTATTCTAATGCTATTACTTTTATTGCTTATGATGGCTTTCTTCTAATCTTATTCATTTTATTACAGTGACCGTGAAACAGTAACTCTTTAGTACTGTATGTTCCCATCTAACCTCTGCAGAATGATGTTCTTGCATGCTCTGCAAAAAAGCTGAAAATAGAATGTAAAAGTTCCCTTGAGCTTGGAGTCATAATTAATATTGACATTTATTTTTACACTTTACAAATGTTTGTGCAAACACATTTCATATGGAATATAAGCACATTTAAAATAAAAGTACTCATCACCATGTAATAGCTAAAAATGAGTTATAAGCCTGAGTCTGAAAACAATTTTGTGAACTGTGGGACACTGGTCAAAAACTTTATACTAAAGGTATGGCCTCTGAAGACCCTATCAAACAATTAAGAAAAGAATTTGTATCTTGTTAAACTCCAAACGGGCTCAAGAACCAGAAATTAAAATAGAAAAAAAAAAAAACCAAACTGTTTATTGTTACTCTAGACTTTGCATAATAAAAAGTGTAATTTCACTTTCCACATGAAATTCATCAAGTGCTGCATTATTATTTACCATAATACTCTCTAAGAAAAAAATATATTTTCTCTTGAAATCCAACCAGTTGTACAATAGTTGTAATTCCAAGCCTATCAAAACCAATAGAAATACATTTTACTATAAAAGATTCAGTATTTATCATAACGTTTATCATAACCTTTCACACATCTATGTATCATCTACCTCTGTTCAAGATACAGACCTTTATTCCATGGTGATGAAAATAAAGACCTCAGTGCTGCAAATATGTAAGCACATACATGACTCTGTATGTAACTGATGTCTGTGGGATTACTTATACCATTAAAGTTAAATATCTGTATCAGCCTGCATAATGGGAACCCAGTGCTGTATGAGTTAAACGAAGGACATGTGCTCTGTTCTTTTCGAATATATTATCCTAACTGCAAAAAATGTAAGGTGCTAGCTGATAATTAAGTACACACTGTCGACAATTGATTTTAAAATATTAAAATCTTTATTCCACTTTCCCCCTTGCACTGTCTGAAAGAAAACTGTAAACTTCCAAATAAATCTTTGGAAACTTTTAAAACGCAACCACTGATCTTTTTCAGAAGAAGCAAAAATATTAAGCATTGCCCAACTTCAAGCAAATATTTTCTTCTTGAGACTGGAACATCAAAAGAACTTGTGCATATAACACATCAAGCTATAGAGCTGGCAAACATCCACTGCCATGTCCAGATATGAAACAACATAAAAGCGCTATCATTTTTCAACGTTTTACAGTTGCCATTACAGGCATTTTGCTGTAAATCATCTGCACCAAATAACAAGCATTATACTGGCTGGAGTAAGAGAATAAAATGCTTATCTGATCACCTGGTAGATCATCTGACACTCGTTGAGAACAGCAGGCTATCACCTGGGTAAAGCACTTCAGCCCAGATGAAGGCACCACTATCAATAGAGCTCTGCACAACATGTGTTTCTGGTATGGAACACATGCTGCAAGAAAATAAAAAGAGCCTGAATATATCTGTCAGCTTGGAGCCTTTGAACCTTCTTGGGTGAACACTGCATTAAGTATCAAATCTCTCCGGTGAAATCATGGCCCTCCTGGTATTAGAGGCTGAAGATCTGTCACTGAGCCTACAGGACCAGGATTTTACCTTGTGTCTTCCCAGTGCAAATAGCAACCAGCCATTCAACCTCTGCTTGTTCAAAACAAAACTTTATAGCTTGTATCCTCTAACATACATTCAGTGTAAAGTGTATTATGTTGCTTTTAAAGATAAGAAAATCTGTTCCCTACTACTACGTCCCAACAGACCAATATGATATATTTGCATCAGGATTTAACTTGAAGAAATTTGGATTGATCTTACCTTTAAAAAGAGCTGTGAATGATAAATCTTTAGAAAGATGAGAACAATAAGCCTTCAAATTTCAGATGACTCATACTAAAATCAAATTTTGCACTCATATTTTTTTCACTTGCAGCAGTAATGACAAAATAAGAGTGAATTTTAACCATGATATCAGACACCAAAAGAAGTAAATTCCTTTTAAGTTGCTCCCCAAACTCAATGCTTTGGCAACAGCAAACAAATCAAATTTATATTTCCAAGATTCATTTTTCATATAAGAACCCAGAGCCATACTAATCTCACTCTGAAATAAGGCAAGTACTTTAGTATTCAACTAACACATCTGTAGGGATTGCCAGACAATTTTATATCTCCTACCTGATGAGATGGCAAAACCTAGGGAGGCATGCAGACCCTTCTGAAAATTAGGGTAAAGAAGAAAGTTTAATATAGATAAGAGAGAGGTTGCCATAGATAATCCATAAACTTGTGTAAGAAAACTGAAAGATGAGATCTCTAAACCTGACAGAAACAAGATTCTGGATTTTACATGAGAAAATTCCTTTTTTTTTTTTTTTTTTTTTTTTTTTAAACTCCAGATGAGATAATTAGATACTTGCTTTCATGATTTTGTTATTTTCTTCTGGGTGAAAAATCCATCCAGTTTGCAATAAAACAGTCTGCACATTAATGCAACACACAGTTATTTAAAATGGAATTAGTATTATATACCAGCAACTTCCACAGAATGCAATAAATGTATTTCCTTTAGGCATTACCTCAGGAATTTACACTAGAAACACAGGAAAGACTGATCTCAATATTTTCACCTATAAAAACTCTCACAGCCATGATCAGAATGACCAAATACATGTGCTTCACACAAAGATACAATTTTCAGTTACTTACTGCTATGCTTCCCCGGGGGAGCTTTGCTGGCTGCACTTTATAGGGCATGTTCTTAACTTCGAAGGACACGTTGGAAGAAAGAGTATAGGGATCATTTTTTCTCTGAAATTATATGAAAAGAAGAAAATATTAAAAACCATGTTTCTACTTAAAAGCATAATGAGAAATAAGCAGAGAAAAAATAGAGAGAACTCATTTCCTAAGGCAAAGATGGTTTCTTTCAGTAAAGGGTACAGCAGTCCTGGGACCTGTATGCATCCACAAATAATAGAGCATAAATTTGAAATACAAAGATTGCATGTTCAAAGCACGGAAGAAGGGCACATATGTAGAAGGGCACACGCAGTTGTTTCTCATATTTCTCACTGCAATAGGAGACTGGTGAGTTTGAAGGAGGAGGAGGTTTATGGGGTGTCTATGTTTTAAAACCTTGCCTCTGCTCACAAAGCACAACAAGAACCAGAGGTATCTTGAGATTTCCAGGCCCATGCTGAGACCAGGCTGGTACAGTTGTATGATGGCATCAGAGGAATGGCTGTGAATTCCCATCAAAGAACTATAGGGACAAGTATCTTTGCACTTTACTTAGGGTGTGATTGGCTTCCCGTTGCAGTAGAGTTCATAAAAAACACAACAACTCACCTTGATTTTTTACTGCACAGTGCAACTGCAATAGGAATGTATCATAGCCACTGCTTAACAGGGTGCTAATAAAATATTTACATAGCTCTCATTAAGCACTTCAGCTTAATGAACCAGAGATGTACAGAATAAACAAATGTAGCTCTGTCTGTCCTCTGTCTTTCATTTAAACTTGCTTGTATTTATTAGAGATTCAACTAGATTAGATTTGATTAGGCAGTATTTTTTCTGGTTTAGAATGACTCAAAACTGTTATATCATACAGCTCATGCTGAGAGCTTCAGTTAGTGCTGTCACCTCATTAGGAAGCCATACAGACACTACATCTGACTGTCTGTCTCGTGCTGTTCTGGCCTCAACAGCAGCCTCCATCCTGCACAAACTGCCTTGAAATGGTAGTCGAGTGTGAACATGTCCTTTGGAAAACAGCCACCTAAATCTGTACTGAATTGGTGCAAAATCTGACATTTGAATGTGCATGCCCTTTAGAAGGATCTTAATGGCTGCAACATTTACTAAAATGGATACCAATATTTCCACACACTTATTTTGAATCCTGTTGAGATCCTGACATCATCCATCTAACTGGAACTAGCTTTGAAGGTTAGGTACACCAGGAATCAAGTAAATTTTTCAATACACTTTGAGTTTGAGGTCTTTCCATTACACTGAATGTAATGTTGTCACAGAGAGAAGATCCTGCATGCTAACTACCTGTTTTCTTGTTTTTATCCCAAGGAAAGATGCCTAACTGGCTACCATGCTCTTCTGGAAGTCAAGAAACCTTCTTTCTCATTCCATCTCTGCAACTGATTTTTCTGGGTAATGTTACCTGTGATTTATCTTGCATATCCCATGTCAAGTCAGGGTAATGATATGGATCTCCTTTAAAAGTGCTTTGATAAGCCCTGAAGAGAATGAAATAAGGCCCAGTGGTTATGACTAACATTATATCCCTTTGCATTAGACTCCTTGAGGTAAACAACTTTAGTCTTTTATATAAGAATATTTTTGAAGCACTTTATCATTTTTGCTACCTGTCTCGATCCTTTTTGAAATATCAGAATTCAACACAATATTCCACTGCTGATTTATGGAAAGGTAGGGCCTTGGAAGTGAAGCACTCCTCTGTTTTGGCACCAGCTGCTCACAGATTACATTGAATAACAGAAGAACTGGGATGAATTTTAAACTATCCCAGTAACCCGAGCCAAATGTAAATTCTACCTTATCCATTTTGCAAAGCTCAGTTGCCTCCCTGGCCCCCCCATAATCTCCAAGCACTTATGAAATTTCTCCCAACTTCCAGGTTGACTAATGTGGAAGTACTGAAAGCCATTTGTCATCTTCTGAAGTCATATTTGTATTTAGTACCTAAAGAAACCCACAGTATTTCCCATTTCTATAATAATTCATATGAAATTCTTCTGTATGTTGCATTATATAGTGCTTTATTAATCATTAAAATTATTCTACCAGTCATAACAGTTTATTTTATTGACTGTAATCATATCCAGTGCATTTGGAATGACCCTGTCATTTCCTAAATCCCCTTCTGCAAGACTTTCTCATTCCTTCTACTTACGGCACATTTCGGAGTTCTGTTCCACTGACAAGACTTAGTTCCTATGCGATTATCCAAAATCTTTTCCTCCCTGCTAAGTGTTGTTTTCCTCTGGAATTTCCAATTTTATCAAAGGTATAAACCTTATCAGTCTAAGACACCTTTTCAGCTGTTTTATGGAATAAAGACTGAGGTAAAAGAGACCCTGTGACAATTTTGACCAGTGTTTTCATAGTAAAAAGTTTTTTTTTTCTTAGGTTTAAATGGCATTTCCCATATTTGACTTGTTCTGTCACTGAATATCACTGAGCCTGGCTTTGTCTTCTTTACTTCCACCCATAACTGGCCAGCTCCCTTTGCACTTGTGGGTGCATCCCACCAGATCCCTTGGGCTTTTGTATGTCCAATTTTTTTAAATGATCCCTAACCAGATACACCTCCACTGAGGGTTAATGTTCATTGCTGCAGGTTTTCTCTCCCATTGTAGAGGCCTTGGATTACTGTATGAAGATTTTACTAGTAAGGAGGCATCAAATAACTTGGCCTTCTGCACACCCCATTCAGCAGAAGGTCCATATTTTCCCCAGCCTTCCTTTTCTTCTGATGTACTTACAGAAGCTGCCTCGTTGCCCTATAAGTACCTTGCTAGGCTCAGCTCCTGGTGGGCTTTTGCTTTCCTAACTGCTCAGAGAGCATCTCTATATTCCCCAGCCAACACCTACTCCATGTCCACTGACCCTGGTTCCACCTCTTGCATGTTTCTTTTTTACATTTGAGTTTTACCAGGAACTCCTTGTTCATCCACGCAAACCTCCTGCCACCTTTGCTTGACTTTCCACATGCCAGGATGGACTGGTCTTGAACTTGGAGGAGGTGATCCTAGAGAATCAACTGGCTCTCCGGGACTGCTCTTTTCTCCAGTACCATCTCCCATGGAGTTCTTCCACACAGATCCCTGAAAAGGCTGAAGTCTGCTCTCCTGAGGTCCAGGGCTGTAGTTCAGATATTTGCCTTGTCCCTTCTGTTTTCTGTTTAAACAATGAACTTTCTCTTCGAGTATATGAGTGCTTACTGGAGACATGAAGCCAGCATATTTATTGCCTTCTGGAATTAATTTGGCTATGCCATAATTTTGTTCTTTTAAAATACCAAGAGCAGCTGAATGTTTATTATCAGAACATTTAACCTCTCCTTTGGGCTTGTATTAGGAATGAGCAATACAAAGAAAATTTCCTTAAGTGACTTACATAGGGATAGGCAAATCAGCTCCATAATACAGATGACATCTAATGGAAGAAACTACATTTTCTATCAACAGTGTTTAAAATAAGACTAAAAAAAACCCACAACTGACTTAATATTAGACTTATCAAATAAATAATTTTTATACTCTTTCACGGTGCTTAACACCTATGAGATGGTCTTCAGAAAAATATTTTTTCTTTACCACATTAATTATTTTCCATTTTCGGACTCAAGCCATTCTTCTCACCAGATTTTCACTATGATTCATTTTTTCTGTGAGAGTCCAAGCATTGGACTTCTCACATGCAGCCCCGGAGTGTTTCTGTAATTGAGCAATAATTTGCATTCATAATTTCAGAACTCTCTGCCTGAAAAAAAAAGTCATGCTTTCAATTGTAAGCATTCATATTAAGCAGGATTCTGGCTATGATTTATATGATTTATAAGACTAATTGTAATGGAGAGGGTAGGCTATGTTACATTATTAAAGAAGTAGGTATTAGACACACAACCTGATTGACAAAGGTACAGTGAAGTCATTAACTTCCTTGAAATATCCTACAAAGAAATGCAGTGCCCATAGAAAAACAAATCCTTTCACCTACTATACATGGCTTATTTAATTTTCAGCTTATATCAGCAATAAGAACAACAGAGGAGAATATTTCCTGTGGATTAATGCTTCACTGGGGTTAATAACCTTGGGTTGTGCCCACAGCTATTAAATGTTCTCAACCCATCATTAGGCCCTTGGAAATGCTGCACATCTCCATTGCTGTAAAGCAATATAAAAGGCTAGAGAGCCTTTTCCTCTGTTCACATAAATGTGTGTTTGTGGCAAAGGGCATTATAACAATGACTGTGGTCAGCATCAATTGGAAACAGGATTTTACTTGTTCCAACACCTTGGAGATACAGGCAGCTGCCTCTGTTTATAATTCTCAAGTCATTTGCGAGAAACTGCATTTCTTTAACATATCATTTTTTAAACAGTGTATATTTAAATATTCAGTGTTTACTGGAAGCAGCAGGACCTGTGGTTTGCAATTCAGCTGAGGGCTTCATTACAGTTCAGAGGAAAGGGAAGAAGGAATTTAGTCTCTGAACGTTGGCGCCTAATGGCCAACAGTGGGTGCCAGCCCTGGCTACCTGGGCCTTCTGAAGGCTCCTCTGACACTCTCGTGCGCATCACTGAGACAGCTCTTTGCCTAAATGCTATCGAGAGAAACAGAAATAATGTGGGGAGTGCTGGACACTCTTGGACAATTTAAAGGAGAGTTCTCCAAGCTCCAGCTGAATGCTGGCAATTCCTGCAGGGAGCTCAGGCAAAGACCCAGAGTCTCCAAAAAGCATCGTTAAAGCACACAGAGGCATCTTAGAGGACAGACTAAAATGCAGAGGGTAAATCTGGTCTAGACTGAAGGTAGGAGAACTAACACTTCTAGCAGCTTAAAGGTGTCTGACAGGTCCTTGTTTTCCTGCAGGTTTGGAGAGTTTACTAGTAGAGAGACTCCCCAGAATGACTTTGTTCCACTGGCTCTAGTTGAACACTGGCATTGTTCAACTTACCCAAAACACTTTCCTTCTGGTTAGATCTAGTCTAGTGAAGTCACTCTAGGTGAAGGGCACGTACTTTCTCTACAACAAGCTGTGGTGGAATTCTCCCCCAGAAACTGTTATCTCCTGCATACAGAGCTCAGTGCTGTGGTTACAGCATTGGCTCTGCTGATTAAAACCTGTTTCCCTTTGTGTCCACTGGAGTCTGGCACATTTTAGAGAGGAGACAGTAAGCAATATTGTGTTTCCTTTAAAATACATGCTTTGGGAATTCGTTAACTTGCTTTCTTTGACCCACACCTCCAAAAACCTGAACAACAGCCAGTAAAGAGTAGCTTACATAAATGCTGAGAGTAGAGGTCATGCAACTATTTGTTCTTCTGTTAATTCATTATAAAGCATGTCTATGATTCAAAAAGTCAAAAAGTCCTTGAGCTGTTTGTACTACAACAATATGTTCACGCAAATATCTCTTTTGAACAGAGACAATACAGCTCCTCTGAAAATCAACACATCCTCATCTCTACCTTTAATCTCTTACACCTGACATACCGTATCTTCTATATTCACTGAAATGGACTATTTTAAATTAACTGATAGAAACTTCGTGTGATTTCAGATCGCTTTGACATAGATTTTACTGGTTATCAGTTTAAGATGTCTGTTTTTCCATTCACCTAACTTTATGCACACTTCAGCACATCTATCAAGATCCTCATGTTCTGCTTTGTTAATATTTTGACATTATTTTAAGTAACAATGAATGAAAACAAAACTAGCCTACACCCAAAAGAACTTCCAGCTGGCCCAGCCCAGTGCCAAAGGCTCTTTCTTTCTAGCCTTCATTCCACATAAACAATCATATCCAGCATAATAGGGCATTTTTGGCCACACACAGTTTTGCTTTTTACTTATTTTATTTTTTCAAATAACAACACTTGTTTGACGTAAAGGCAAATTTCTCTGACAACTTCCCCCTTTTGTTTTTATATGTGGCTTGAAGGGCAGTGCATCAAATTTATGGCTTTCAGTCCTCAGTCTGAATTAAAATAATCTATTTAAACTTCCATGGCAATTATCAAGAGACCATGATCTCTCTCACTAATTTGTCTGTTGCCTCCCTGTAGGCAAACTTTCTGTGTAGCCTGGTGCATTGCTTCTATCCACTGACAGGAAATTTAGGCTGGCTGCAGTTATACTTCAGAAAACACTTCTGTAAGCTTCCCTTGACTGAGACGTGTTCCACTGGGCACAGGTAGAGGTTCTACGCTGGGGGATGCTGAGCTCAGAAATTACCGTTCCTTGGGTGATTCAATAAAGAAGCCTATATAAGAGGTAGATCTCACTCCTATCTTGGGCCACCTCCACCCCCTCACCTCTGCTCTGATTTCCAAGTTGGTTTTCTGCCAACACCACATATGCCACGCAGTCTGTGTGGATCCACTGCACTGGTTATCTGCATTCTGCCTCCAGTGGTCTTTGTGCAGTTAAATTGACTTCTTGTCCCCAAACCACTAACTGGCTTACCTTCTGCCACCCTCAGAAGAGTTTATGAGTTCACCAGTAGCAAAATATGGAGATTCTCAACAAATCTTCTCATTAAGGAAGTACAACTAGAGCAAACACTCTAACAGTGATGACAGCTGCAGGTGCAGGCAGTGAAGGCAAAGGGAGGTGAGAGTACTGGAAGGACTTCTAGCTGATGGCCCCAAATGCCAAGGTACTCCATCAAGCTCTTTTTCCTGTCCTGTACCCTTCCAGATCAATGGGTTTCTTTCTGTGTCTTTGTAAATGTGCTTCCTGAGCAACAGGGAACACCATCATCCTATAAAAGCAGGGATGTGAGGTTTCTCAACCTAAGGAGGAAACTGAATTCACATCTTCCAGTCATGAATTCTCTGACCACTAGACTGCCAGCTCTAAATCTTGTGACTGAATTTTGAATAAACAAAGTCTTCCTTAAGTCTTTCAACTAATGCTGTAGGTATTTCCCCTTGTGAGCGATTTGTGGATTTGCATTCTGAAAGGGTGGACATACTCCTGCCTAATCCTGATGTTCCTGCCTGCCCTCCTTATGACGGAGAGCACCACCCTGATGGTTAATGCAGGTCTGTTTGTTTTTCCGAGGTACTGGATTGCCTCTGTATGCTGTATGGGGACCCTATGCACTAAAAAGCTTCAGGTTTTGGATCCCAGTCTGGGGCCAGGCAGTTAGGATGCGGGTGTCATGGCAGTGATTGTCTTTATTATTTCCATATTTAGGCATCTAAGAGTCTAAGAAATAGGAGCAGTGCAAGTTCAGAAACACTGAAAAGATGAGTATTTTGCAGAGAAGCCAAAACACGGCTTTGCATTTTAAGAGAGCACCTGCTTACAGACTGGCTGCCATGTTTCTGTTGCTTTTGAACTTTCTCAGATTAAAACTAAATCTTTCTCCCTTCTAGCTATTAAAGCTCACATAGACGGGGTGCCATATTCAGCTATCTGGGTCTGTGTAAAAGCCAAGAGAGAAACAACACGATTACATTCAATTGCAGAAAGAAAATCAAATGATTGATTGAAACCTCTTGGGAACCTTGCACACCTTCTGTGTTTTTTTTTTTTTTTTGTTTGTTTTTTTTTTAATGTTACTGTCTCCTCAGGCACCCCAGAAGGAGATTTTCATCATTGTGAGGAACTATCAATACAGGCTGAAAAAACAGTCAAGAATGAGCTGAGTCCTACTTCCCACAGGGCTGTAAGTGTCTGACGAGCTTGGAGACTGGAAGGAAGTCACACATCAGACAGATGGTATAGACTCATCATTTAGAAATGTATTTTCAGAACTGATGTTTTACTACCCAGCTCCTCAGTATTATATTTAGAAGTACCCATCAGAGTTCAAAGAACATGGGGCAAGACCCCTTGGTTCTCCCTCTGATGACTCAGAAATTAGGCACGATTAGGCAAATGGAGACATAACAGAGCCCTAGCAGCACACAACGTAACGTGGCCATGTAAGGTTGTTTCTCTTTTGCATGAATCAGGCTACTATTTGCTAGCTCAGCAAGTCTGAATCCCAAAGTCAGCATTAGGAGAGGGTTCACATTTACAGCCAGGCTTTGAAGTTAATCCAAAAAAAGTCTGTAAGTCTGTGATTCTTCTTGGCTTTTGCACAACGTCTGTCTCTATCTTCGTTGGCTGGTTGAGAAATTTGGGCTCCTTTTGTTTACTTAAACACGTCTAATCACTGCACGTCATTTAACTGTTATTTGTTATGGGAGTTTGGGTTTTAAGGTGACAGATTGCAACTGTCAAGAGGCAAAGGGGGTCAGCTGTTGACAGTTAAACTAAGTGGAAAAGGAAGCAGTCACTCAGTGCAGGGCTGGTCTGTTGTGGCAACAAAATGCACAGGCTCATCCATAGACCCCTGATGAGAAACATGAATTACTTCATCCTAGCTGTAACCAATCACATTGAATTTTTATCAGGTTTGCATTAGAGTATCTATAAGGAGACATTGGCATATCTATGAGGAGAAAATGCAGACTGACAGCTTGTGCTGAACTGCAACGAGCACAAAGAATTTCTTCTGCAGATCATCATGTCTTCATTCAGATTATAACACAGTTGAGGAATGTTGCGTGCCACCATCATCCTGCTTTCTTTGGCATATGAAAATTCTGCACGTTAAGTGCATGTGCCAAAGAGTTTGTGATGTTGCCGCAGAGAGAGCAACTTTTCCTCTAAGTTTCTGTACAAAAGCATTAGTGTGGGGTTCAGCCTGTCCCTTGAACACTGTGTCCTGGTTCAGAACCACCACATCCTCATTATTTTGACTGCATTTTAATCCTCACTTTGAATCTGCAGATTTCAGCCGTGCGAACAGCAGTAGTTTTTTTAGGTGTACCTTACTTTACTTCTGGGATGACCTTAGGAACTCCAAGTTTACAGGCTTACTAAAAGCAAAAGATGCCCTTTTTAGGCAACTAATTACGCTCTATCATCTTTTATGGTGATGGCTGTATAACTGTTCATTTTAAAAGGGGCTTTGAGAAAGGAAACTGTTTGGAGGTGAGTGGGAGGAAGGCAACCAGATCCCATCAGGCTACTTGCTCTCTCTCTCTTCTCAATATATGTTTGCATGTGAAGCAGGGGTCATGTTATTCTGGCAGCTTTTTAGACATATATGGGAAGATGCAACAGTTCTCTGGTGACTACTGTTTTTATGTGGGGAAAAAAATCCTGCTGCTTTAAGTGGAGTTTTCTGTGAGTCTTTCTTTTGCAAAGCTTGAAAGCTACTATCTGAAGGAAACAGAAATGCTTCTGAAGGATACAGAGAAAAGGTAAAATCCTCAAAGTCCATAAAAAAATGTTTGATAGCAAAGGTACATAAGGACAGAGCAATACTGAAAGATATACAGATATACTTGCAGGCATGTTTGTCATGGGGTCTCAGCACCCAGGAAGCCTACAGGATGGCTCCTTCCAGCCCCTGCCTCAAGCTCAGTAAGTGGAGGGGGATACAGTCATAGCAAGAAGGATTTATTAGGGGAGAAGCAGGAGCTAAAGGGACCACAGCACCCTCACTGGCACTGCCTGTGTGTTTGCACACACCTGTGTCCCAAAGCAGAGCTGTGGCCCTTCTCCACCATCCAGATCAGGAGGGCAGAGGAGGATGTTTCAAATCAGCTGGACAACACATCCTCTGAAGACATCTCTGTCTGGCCACGGACTGGAGTTAGAAAACCACCTTTGGCATGTAACTTTCAGATGACTAAAATTGGGTACGATGAGTCCTCCTGCTCCTGTATTAATCATGCTACTAAATTTCATGCAGTTATCCCTCTTCTGAGCCTAAGTTAGGTTTATAATCTTGAAAAAGCTTATATTTTAGCTCTTAAAATATAAGCTCTGTAGCTTATACTGTAGGAAAAGATTCTGTCTTGCTTAGGAGACCCAGAGAAAAGAAGATTAATGTCTTTTGTAGCTAGTTTCTTCCAACTGTTACAGATCCTTGGTCACAAACAAAAACTCAGAGAACCACTTTCTGTTTCTCATTAAATTTGTTTAGCTTTAAACTCTTATAGTTATTTTTTGCTACATACTAAACTGGACTCAGAAAAACATTTATGAGACTAACTCCCACTGAAAGAGCTGTAAATACCCTAGAAAACTGGTGTTTAGGATCTGTGCAAGGGGGTTCATTTATGTTTTTCTTTTTTTTTTTTTTTTTTTAACAAGACAAGGCTTTGGTCTTTGCATGGTTAATTAGATTTCACCAGCAGAATGATGAAGAGAAAGACTTGATGGAATCCCAAATGTGACTTAACTTTTTCCCAGTACTGTAGCTAAGGGAGCTAAGCTCTCTATCTTTTGTTTGGTGAGGAAGATGGGGATGGTTCACTGTTGACATTGCTTGGACACAACAGTGGTCAAAATTATCATGAATAGCTGTAGCCATGAATAATTTTTTTGCCTCTCTGTCTGTCTCTCTGTCTCTTTGTATTAGGGACAGTGAAGTAGCTGAGCTAAGCTCTTAACTGAATTTAACAGAGACTAGCCAGTCTGCAAAGATCCCACCTGCTCTCTTGTTTCTCCAGCAAAGCAAGTTGAACAAGGAAGAATTTCTTTTATCTACCTTCACATTTGAGGAAAAGGAGAAATTAACTTAAAAGGTATGAATAGCTCAATTTAAAACTCCCGTTGTAAACTGAGCATTCTCCATTCTACTTTTGCTAGGGTAAGAGGCACTGTGGGGATAAACCACAGCTTCTCCCACAGCTATGGGGAACACAGGAAGGTTGGTTCCAAGTAGAAAGACAGGGAGATTTGAAAGTCCTTGAAGAAGGAAGGCAATAATTGACCAGTTTGATCAAGATAGGATCTGCAATTATTTCCTAGTTAACAGTGAACTGAATTGAAATTTCTCGGTGTACTGCCCAGTGTTAAAGATACTCATCCAGAGTGCCGATAGTCTTATCAATCTCTCCTGCAGAGTGCTTTAAAAAGTTATCTCTAAGAAAAACAGATCCTTCAGAGGAGCACCACAGCAACACACGTCTGGAAAATTTTACATTTTGGATCTCAATATATACTGTGTGACTTTCTGATATCCAAAGACAATATGTAGTATCTTCATATTTTCAGTAATGTACATGTAATTCATAGAGAAGATTCCCTCAAAATGACCTTTTGGAAAACACTGCTGTAAAAAGAGGCAAGTCCATAACAATCATATAGTACTAAAGACACCTGGCCAGCTACAAGATACCATCTCACAGTGCAATCCCACTGCCCTATACACCCTAAACACAATTCTGAGCAACTGAAGTTGGAAATGCAAGAATTTGCGAGTTGTTCATTCCTTCCATGCACTGCCCTTCTTTTTAGTGGTAAATCATAAATCATCTCTACTTGAGTGTTGAACGTCATACGAGCTTGGTACGTACTACCCTAGATTAACAGACAATAACAACTTGTAAGCTGGATACAGTGTACACCATCTACTGTTTGGTTCCAAGACAGATCTTTCACCAGGAAAGATATGAGCAAAGCAGAAAGCAGAAACAAACAAACAAACAAACAAACAAAACAAAAACAAAACAAAACAAAACAAAACAAAAAACAGAAAAGGTGTTTACAAATCATTTTAGAATTTTCAGGGAAAGATTCAGGACATGAGTTTGAGACGGACTGACAGTGAGAGAAGGAAAAGCAGCATGTATATGATATGAACTAGTGAGATGCTACCTTCAAAGAAAGTGATAACAAAGAAGGGTTTGCATATGCCCCATTTAATTTCATCATTGGTATTCTTAAATATCCGGTCAAGCAAAGATGCAGGGATCCACGTGTATAGAAAAAATTTTGTTTGCATTACCTGCAGGAAAGTTTGGGCCCATAGCCGGGACCTGATTTTTAGCGCTGCGCTCTTCCCTCTTTCCAGTTGTCCCACATAGCAGGAAATTAAGATACACTTCACATTTGTACAGTTCTGCGTACAAAATAAAGGGAAGTTATACATATACTTTAAAAATGTATGAAATCACTTTCAAATACTCAAAATTACCAAACCCAATCAACATTCCCTTTAAGGGTTACAAAACCAATAATTTTATATAATATGTATGAGGTACCTCATGAGTGACTGTGAGAATATAAACCAAGACGGAGATTCTTTTTGCACCACCAGTGAATACAACCAGCCACTGTAGTACTGAAAATGCAAGTAACAACTTTCACTAATTTAGTTTGAAGAACTCTTAAAATGGCCAGGTACTTCTCAAGCATGAAGCATATGCTTTGTCTCTATCTGTCAGTCATTTTGTCATTTCAACACATATTTTTTTCTGTTCTCTATGGCCGAAGCCTATATTTATGTTCTTAAATCTTTCCCCTCTTCCAACTCTCCCAGTTTTCTTACTGGTATTTACATTATAGCAGCCAGAACGTTTGCTGAGATTCATTAGTTGATCTACTTGAAACTTGTGGTCCATGAAACATTCCTGATGAGCAGTGATTCTGGCTTATACACAGGACGGAAGGCAAAAGCCAAGTAATGCAACTCAAAACTATATGCTCTGTTAAAGTCTGCCAGAAGAACGTCACAAAAATTATTAAAAACTGACTAGAAGCCACTGGAGGGAATGAGCAGAGTCTCATGGGGAAACCACAGAAATGATGGGGTTGTTTGGGGTATAGAAAGGAAGGCAGATCTCATAGAAAAAAAAAATGATTAAAAGTGTGTCGGGATTTGAAAAAAAAAGAAAAAAGAAAAGTATAGCTGTATATATACAAATGGTGTTTACCCCCAAAGTTTGGTTTAAATCAAGAGGAAGGCTAGGGTTTTAATTAATTCATATTTTTTTAACAAAGCATACATTACCCCTCTTACAGATACTTCACTAACACTTATGCCAGAAGATCTTGTGACCTTGATTGCAAAGCTGAGTTCCCACATGTACATTCCCTCAGGGGAGTAAGAATGGCTGTACTGCAAAGCCCATACTTCAGAAACTGAGATGATGATGGATGTAATAGATGTGAAAACACCCTTAAGGAATCCTTTATCTTTATGGACAGCTTTCCGCACAGATTTCTACCTTATTACAAGTTAAATAGAAGCTGCGTGCTTAAGCACCCTTGTCTAAATTTGCCTGAAAATGAAACTGTAACTTCCAAACTCTGATTTTTTTTTTTTTTAATGAGGATTTCAGAGTATCTGTTTATTTGGCTTTTCATATTTAAACATCCTCCATCCAGATTTATTTATCTTGCAGGAAGGAGGAGAGCTGTATTCATTAATCATAGTGGCCAAAACCACATATTAACAAAATAAATCATTAGTATGCAAAAAGCCTACTTTTGGCTGACATTTTAGGACCTGAACACAGATTTCTATTTTTTCTAAGTAATGCATTTAGCCCATAGTGCTTTTCAGAACACTATAGCATTAGAACTAAAGGAAGAGAAAGCAAATGCTTAATAAACAGTATAAATAGAGTAAGAGGTTCTCAGAACATCTTTCCTTTCTGTGAAAATGTTTCGATGAAAATAATAAAAAAAAAATTCTGATGAAAGAATATAAAATTTTGATCAAAAATTACCTTTAGCCAGTTAGGCATTTTCAGCAGCAACATTTGCTTTCCATAATCTCTCAATGACTCAAAATTAAGAAAAAAATATATTTTGGACTCCTAGTATGCAATGAAGACGTGGCATTGGGACCAGTTGCTAACTGAACATACTTATTTGGTTACTTTTCTATGCCCATCCTGAACAAAAACTGCTATATTTCCATTGGTAGGCACTGTACCCAATCCTATCTAAATTTATGCTTATCTAAAGCATATTGTACTGTAAAACTGATCATCACATGTGCCAATTTCATATTCTATGTATTCAGCTAAACAGTCTCTGTCCACATCAAGCAGCTGAAAAATCTCTGCCTCGTATTTTAAAATGAGTAATAAGGTGCAGACACAGTACATACTTATGATCTTGGTTAACCATTCACAGTTGCTGCAGTGATTTCTGTGCTGGCAGCATACAAGCCTAATCACTGAGAAAGACAACTGACAATTAAGGTATTACTGAAGAATGGATTAAGTGTTCTGTGGTATTGACTGGTATGTCTTTGAAAGCCTAGGCATTTTTCCTTCAGCCCCAGTGGAATCAGATTCTTCCCAGGCTATTAGGTTAATGTAAGAATTACATAGGCATCAGCAGTGATTATTGTTTCACATGGGTTCATCTGTGATTTTGTATTTAATAACATTATGGTATTCATTACTTTCAGATTCTGTCTTTTTCCTGTTATAAAAATTGCCAAATTAACTTTCGGAAGCAGCATTATTATTCTATTACTCCAGAATAGTTAGGTCAGTGAGGTGCTTCTCTTCCTCCCAAGGTCTGGTGATGTCAAGGAATTCAAACATGAGCCTGCAGCAAACAGCTTAATAAGAGAATGGACTGCATGAAAGAAACTGCCTGAGGTTCATAAAAATAAACGGCAAGGACTGACCACATGAATCCCATGAACGACCTCAAGGTCATCAACTTTGAACCCATGAACGACCTCAAGGTCATCAACTTTGAACACAGCCTCTGGGCACGGTGAGCTGATGCCTGTAATTCTTGAGACTGAACATGGAATTCAGGAATGGAAAAAAAGAAAACCCTTCTGAAAAATACAGCCAAGTACAAATACTCAGGTACCAGACCAACTAATCAGAACTCTTTTCCTGGACTAGCTAGGAGAGAGATCTTTGCTCTTGCTCATAATTTTAAGCACCTCAGCTGCTTTGGAGCATTGGTTGGAATGTTAAAAATGTGGTGACCTGTCCTATCTGCCTTGCTTGTGGTACTGGGAAGTCCTACCTCTCCATGTATATATATACTTATTGACAGGACCAAATATACTCCAAACTATGTCAGAGCTGTTACTTTCCATGAAAATGTTAATTATAAGCATTAGCTATTGTTTATGAAAGAGCCAGAACACCAGGAGCCAAGTTAACAACGAAAGACTTACATTTCAGAAATCAGAATCTGAAATTTCATTCCTGGAACAGGGACCTATTCTCTAACTTTGCACTGAACCTCCCTGTGATAAGTGTGTCGTTGTATGACCACAAAGGTCCACCTGTGTGCATGCAGCCAGAAGTAGCACAGTTAGAAATTTGGTATGCATGATCTTTAAATGTAAAAAAACTGCCAAACAAAATCTGCAGCCTGTGGCACCGTGATATGTAGTAAACAATATCTTAACAATGAGAGGATAAAAATTACTTAGTATTTACAAACCTGTAAATAAATTGCAGTCACACTGATAGCCACTTTGATTATACTGTATACATAGTCCCAGTTTATAGATTCTATTTAACTCACCAGTATTTTTGCAGAGTTTCTCCTGTAAGGTTCTGCAACTGTGATCTCCCTTCTCCTGATATAATGAGAAATTGTGGAATTATACAAAAAAGCAGCAAGTTCAGGAGTGTCTTGTGGAATAGCAAACTGCAAAGAGAAACAAAAAAGCAAATGGTAATGATATATCCACACAATGAATCTAACAGATCATCTGTTCCCTTCTCAGAGGTCTTGAATTTTGGATTAACATTGTGGTTTTTTTCTTTTTTTCTTTTTTTTTTTTTTCAGTTTAACAACTCAGCCATGAGAGTATAATGTCTTCAACTAGGAGTATGATTAGTAATAGCACTGCAAGATATTGCCTCGTTATAGGAATTACAGTAGATAATATTTTTTCCCACTTTATTTTTACTGGAGTCATTGCTATACTTATTTTCCTTAGATGCTTGGGACTGGATTCTGATCTCTGTAACAGGATAAATTAGAAGTTGCTGCACTGAAATCTGGTCAATAGCTCAGATCAGAAGCTGCCTACTGGAATATAATGATTTTACCAGCATTAGAAAGTAGAAGAAAAAAAGGAAATCTGAATTCTAGCAACACAGCTTTTAACCATTGCTTGTTGAAGATTATTTTTTTTTTTGTGGGGGGTAACAACTTGACTTTGTATAATGCAACTGTTTGTTCATTCTTAAACTCATATTAAAATGCATCCTCTTCAGCTTTATCTTCATGGATTTTCAATCTCTGAATAAAACCTAGTTTTACTGTTTCCATTTTGTCTTTAATTTATATACGAAGCATTTGTAGCTTCTTTCAAGAATCTTCAGAGAATGCTCAGGAACTCAAATTTCTACAGAGAGAAAGATAAATACTAATTTATGACAATCCTGTTATGTCGAATTAAATAAAATGTACTTGGAAGCCTGTAAAAAGATCTCAAAGGAACTCACCTAAACACAGACACCGCTATTCATTATGGGCCTCAGATTAGAAACAGCTATGTCAGATCCATCCTACCAGTTTCTTTAACCTCCGAGCACTAAATATTTAAATCACTAAAGAAAATGTTAGTAATTATAAAAAATATTGTAGCACTGAGGGGATGAGAACAGGCATAACCACAGAAAACCCTCCATGAACTAATACTGTGTTGTTCTTGATTTGGAAAATCTGTACCATTCAAATGATTAAAATTATGACGCAAAAAAGAGTTTTGACATTGTCTGAGATCTTCAGTCAAAAGCATCCTGCAAAGTGGAAGATGCTATAATTACTTAACTAATGAAAAACACTTAAACAAAAATGATTTTTTTTTCCTGAATTAGGTTAACATTGTCTTTTGCAATAAGGGAACGGTTAAATAGCTAGTAAATCTCTCCATCTCCATGTGATAACATGTGGGAATTCTCTTTCCAGGATTCTTTCACCAGGATATATGGGATTCTTTAATGATGACAAATGAAAAGAACCACAATATAATGACACGCCTTTGAAGAAGCCCTCAATATACGAAGACAATATGAAGACATATGTAGACCCATTTGAATAGTAGATGATCTTTCCATTCACTTATTTTTTTCATAGATCCTAGTGTCAGCATCTTCAGTACTGAATTATTACAGCTAGGGCTAGAAAACAGCCCTCAGCAATTAAGAAAAAGCATACATCTCATGCAACAGTTCAAAAGTAGAATTTCTCCAGTGCCTTAAATATCTGTGTTAAAGATACTACATTAAAGTTATTGTTTCAGCTGTCTTGAGCCAACAGTACAGAACTGGACAACTGTCTCCGTAGCCATTCTATATACCATATATTTTGCACATTAAACCTTACTCAGAATGGATTCTTGCTCCTTTTCTTTAACTACAATGGACTTTCTTGGTTTTCTCACCAGGAAAAACTATACTGCTCTTTCCTATCCTCAGCCTTGTCATCTTGAGCAGATTTCCAGATATCTCCAGTTCTTCACTTCTCACGCAAAAAGCCAGTTTATTTTTCCTCCTTTTTCAGCCTCTGCTGCAATGTGCAATTGCACCAGAAATGCTCTGAAGAGGATATTTTGTGTGTGTGTCTCCGGACCAGAACTTACATGCACTGATAACAGCTCCACAGTGTGAGGAGACGCCACCTCTGGCAGAGGTTAGCACCTCCCAGCCACTTCAGTGGATGTACCTTACCCCTGGGGTGGATTTTGGTCACCCTGAACAGTCTGTCATAGTTGGAAGCCACATCCTATCCCTCTGGTATTTATAGGTACAGGCTGCATAGAATTACTTTTTGCTATTAGCCTGGAAAAAAAGTAATCTCAGAAGTACTGGATCAGGCCAAAGGCTTACTGGCTGAGCCTTCTTCCCATCAACCCTGCCTTTAAACAGATGTGGAAGGAAGAGTAAGAACAGGGCATGCATACATGATACTCTCCTAAAACTGCAGCTTCCACATGTTTTCAGCTCAGGGACTTCCTGATGTGGATGAAGTTTCTGTTCATTTATTAATCTTCACTGGACTTCTGCAGATTTGTCCAGTTTCCTCCTAAAACCATGTAAACTTTTAACCCCCACTACTTCCTCTGGCAACAAGCTCCAGACATCCAATACCTGTTGCACAAAGCACCGCTTCTCTTTGCTTGCTTTGACTCCGACTCTGCGAGCTTCACTTGATCCTGCAGTTCCTGTGCAGTGAACACTCTGCACGCATTCCTGGGCAGGAGCAGGCACAGAGCAGTCAGTCCCCACCCACGGGTCTGACACTTCTGGCCTTGCAGATCCTAGCTGGATACAGTCACCTCCTCTTTAGATTGAAGCATCTAGGGTACCGACTTCTTCTGTGCAGGGGGTCTGTTCCGTGTCTTTGATCATTCCTTTTGCTTCTCTGTATGCCATTTGGAAGATTCATTGTTTTACTACCACCACCCCCAGAGTAAGATAAGCTACAGAACAGGAAAAGCCCCTACCTAGGAGTCTTCCCATGCGTGCCCAGGTTTACAGGCAAAATGTGTCTTCGTGAATGAAACAATGGAGCACAAAGGAAAGCTTTCTACAAGACAATAAATTCAACAATAGGGAGGAATATACTGCTTTAGCTGAAACTGAAAAATCCAAATAATTTTAAAGGGGAAACACCCCAGCACCCTAGGAGAGCTAGGTTCTGAAACCCAAGAGCAGCCAGACATGCGGTGTCCTCAGCCTTATTTGGAAATCTGAGCCAGATATCCCGTGTTTACACAACCCCCTGCATCCTCTTCCCATCTGAAGCATAACACAAGCCTTAAGTATTTGAAACCTGATTTGTGTATCCATGCTGTGCAGTGCTTCGAGAAGCTAAAACAATGAAAGGATGTTTAATTCTTGCAGTAATGACTGAGCATCTGAGGCTGTCTTCTGCTGAGACAGATGGACCGGTATTTCATTAGTACAAGATGGGTTCGCACAAGCCTCACGAAGATTTAGTCTTCTTTATGTAACAGATGTAATCCTTATCAAATAGGACACGAAAACCAAACTCAAAATATTAAAAAGTTGCCAAAAGTACATTGCCTGAAAATGTCATTAAGAGCTGTGGCACTATTCCACCCAGAAACTCTGTCCTCCTGACAGTGATGTTCCCATCCCAGCTTTTTAATTGAACCACTGCAACTTAAAGCAGAATGCAGCATGTATTTCATGTATTTGCAACCTGATCCGAGCAGTGACTTTGAGATGCCAGGCTTGCAAATACAAATTTGGCAGCTCACTTCTTGTTCCTTACCACTTTTAAAAAATAGGTGCAGAAAATACCTATTTCCAAACCTGTTTTGTTTCGGACACAAAATGGAAACATTTTCCATCCTCACTTCCCTATCACTCATTTCATTTTTCATCCCCTAGTGAAACTAAATGACAGGGTGTAACCCTAACCCTTCTCTGGCTTCCTTGGGGAAAATGCAAAAATTTAGAAATAATGTTTTTGTTATACATCAGTTTTTCTATATGCTTGTAAGTATTTTCTGCATTTCCGTCTCTGTAAGCTAAAGACTTGTCACATAGCTCCTGTGGTGGGGAGCAATCCTCTTCAGCAGAAAGATGTCTCCACTTTCATCCACTGTACTGAGCTCAGCCCCTCCTGGTATGCAGACGACGTATAGCAGCTTTAGCGTTTGGAAAGCAGCTCACCCCACAAGATGTTTAACAGACTACTGGTTAAACTCGAGAAGTGTTGTTTACTCCAGAAGTGTCTGGAAGCAGTTATGCTTAATAAACTGGATACCTTGTTTTTGATGGGATAATATGTAGAGCTGTGTTTTGCTAAATCTTCTGACTTTGAGCCAAACCCAATTCTTCTTGCGGGATCTGCCATCACAAACACAGATCTTAAAACAGGCTTTTAGACGCTGGCCTATCAACAGTGTGCTGAGGAGGCTGCTACTAGGCTTCTCCTTGGTCCCACCTCCTCCAAATTCTGAGATCTACAGCTCTGCTGTAACAGAGGAACCACATCCATGAAAGGAGAAACAATTTAAACAGAAAACAATACCTAGGAGTAACATGAAGAAAATGGTTGGGGATTTCTTTTTTTTTTCCTTTCTGTTGGTATGATTAAAATAACTACAGAACCATTTCCAAGTGGATAACAAAAAAAAAAAAAAAGAAACAAAACCAAACAAAACCAAAAAATGCCTGTCACAGCTGACATGGATATAACTTTTAATGAGTTAATATTGCTTAAGGCATAAAAATAATTTTAGACTAAGGTGGCAATGCAGGAAAATTTTCATTTTTGGAGTATACTCAGTGCAGAATCCAATTGGTAGTTTACTTCATAGGATATTCAAAGCATGTTCTTTGAAAATTTAAAATCATGAACATTTTAAGACAGGTAAAAACTGTATAGGCTTCTGAAGTGCCTCTAATTTCACAGAGTATACTGTCTCAAACTATGTTGAACTTGACCATACTACAAAATATAGTATGTGATATTATACATATGTATCATATACTTGGTGCAAGGAATTCAGCAGCAATATAGGCTGAGAGGCTGAGTGGTTATGCAGCAACTCTGCAGAAAAGGACGTGGGTTAAGCTGTGGAGGAGCCAGCAGCATGCCCTGGCAGCAGCAAGCACTGTGTGAACAGGAGCAGGGGCAGGTTGAGGGACCAGTGCTTGTTCAGCTCAGAGGTGAGACGGCTCTAGGGGGGGAAAAAGCACCCTACGACCTACAAGGAAGTTATCACAAAAACGGGGCCAGGCTCTTCACAGAGGCTCATGATGGGAGTATGAGAGACAATGAGAGTATGTTGCGAGGTTCAGGCTGCATGTCTGAAAAAAACCCTTTCCCCATAAGCACAATCAAGCAGCAGCAAAATTTTCCTAGAGAGGCTTTAAGCTGTAATTAGACCGTAATCCTGTAAAACAAATTTAACAGCCAACACAAGTTAGCTGTAAATTATATCATTGAAAGAAAAAACAAACAAACAAACAACAAACTAACTAAAATTGGGTTGTAACTCAAAATACTCTAAAAAAAATACTTTATGGCACAATAGTTGGTGGCCGCCTGCTGTCTATTAAACAGCTGTAAGAATATAATGCCTTTCATTCTGATAATATTGCACTATTGTGCTATAAAGCATGTTCCACTCTGCTAACAGGTTCAGATCTAAGACATTGTGAAAAACAAACCCGTGCTATGCTGTACTATGTGTTATGCCGTGCTGTGCTCAACTGAAGATTTCTGTCACCTTTGGGAACTCATCTGTTAAGCTCTGCTGTACAGGTGACTTTCTAAATTAACGTAAATTAACAAGAATTTTCTAGGTCATATGAAAACAGTAGAATTTTCTGTCATCTATTCAAAGGCATGTTAGAAAAGGCTCTCCATAAAAATACTAAAAACTTCTATTTTAAAATTATCTTGTATCTAATGCTGTAACATTGAATCAACGCATATAACTTTCTGCTGATAAGAAGAGTTTAGAAACCAAACATATCACAAAGCACAGCTGTCACACTGGACTCATAATGGACTATCTCTTGCTTTTTACCCACAAAAATGGCATCAGGGCCATTCTGAAAAAAAATCCAAAAATCTCCATCCTATTGTGAAGATGTAGACAGAAAATGCAAGCAAATATAGACAGGGATGGAAATAACAGTGAGTGACCTACCTTTATTTGCATTGTATTAATAGGAGAGCTTGTCTGACAGTGCAGTGGTCCGTGTGTCTGGATATGGAGAATGTAAAGAAGAAATTCTTCACGACTGGACACAGGCCAACCCACATGGAGAACTGTGTTGTTGATGGCACTGGGTCCTATATTGTGAAGCTGAGAAACAAGTATTATCAGTGCTTTCAAAGGCAGTGAATAATAGCTAAAGACACAGCAATCGCTACTTAGCCATTTCCAAATTCCTAATGTTCGCAGCCCTGAAGTACTTCAGGAAAGTTGTATAGATTATTATAATAATTTTACTGATGGAAAATCTGTGTTGGGGAATGAAAAAGGACCTTGACATATTAGTTCAAAAAGCCAATGGCAAATCTGGGAGAACAAGCTTTTTTGTCTGAGTCTGTATTCAAGACAGACTTTCCCACCTTTCCCATTTTTTCATACATATGAAAGACCTGCAGTTGCCAAATTATCTTACAAACAAAAAAGCAAACCACCAATCAAGACCCAAACCAAAACACCTTAGCAAAATACACTACACAAATATAAACAACAAACCATAACAGAAAATACTGGAAAATAAAAGGTGAAACTTCATGACGCAAAAGAATCACATCTCAGGCTACAGGAATAGAAGGTGTAGCAAAACATAAACTAGTTTTTGTGGTTAAGAACTCTATTTCCAGCACTTCTCAGTTCATATTTCCCAAGAAGAAAAAAAAAAGGAATTAGCTTTCCTAAAGTAACATTACATGACATCATTCTTTTCTGGGAAAATAAATAAAGATAGAAATAATAGAAATTAAAACTTGTGTGCTGTTGAACTAGTTTGCAATTTGAAAATATCTGATGACCACATAAAGTTTGGGTATGTGCTAGCACTGTATATGAGAGGTACACAAGCAGAATGCCATGGAACTTTGCTCAAAGTTTCTGGAGATGTGAAATAACTTAAAAAAAAAAAAAAAATGGAACCAAATAAAACCTACTTTCAGTCTTACATCTTCTTCAGTAAAGGGCTTTTATGTTGCTGTTTGGGCTTTTCATGCTTTGCTGATATCAGTAAACCATGAAAAAGGCTTTAATCACTGTAACTATTGAATCACTGTAACTATTTAAATATGTTTGAGGTCACATATATTGTTCCATAAACAGCTCAAATGGCTGAGACAGGAAAATTTGTTAGAGACTTTTCAGTTTAGAGAAATGTGTTAATATGAGGAATTCACAAATAATATTTTGTATTTCATAGCCTGATTCACTAAAGTTTAGTATGTTATGCAAATTTTTATCTTACACTGTTAATTAAGCTCAATTGCTTTTATTTTCTTGACTGCTGGTTTGTGAATTGTAACCACATGAGAAGCACACTGTTTTATGCCTAGAATAAAAGTTATCCATCAGATTCCAAAGATGGTCTGTATTCTGTGTAGTTCACTCAATGCACTTGTTTCTAACCTGAACTCTTCTCCTCACAGCATTTAAAGAAGAAACACTCAAGTCACTAAAAATATTTGACATCGGCTGTAATGAGCTGTATGCACTGTTTTTAATTCTTGCCAAACACTCCAAATGTTTATAAATCTATTAAATGTCAAAGGCAGATTTCTAGCATAAACTTGTGTCTCCTCCATTAACATGAAAAGGGTTGTGAATTTCTGGATTAAATTTGGGTTAGGTCTTAAAGTTTGAATATTTACAAATATGACTTCATCTACTTGCCGATAAAGATGATAATCCAAATTCATCAGGATTTCATTGGAAGCAGCGTCACATCCTATGGAATCAGGATGTGATAGTATCTGGCTGGTAAGATCAGATGGTATCTAACTGATGAGAATTAGTTTTACCTCATAGATGTGTTCAACTAAAGGACCAAGTTCTTCTTCTTTTGTAGGTTCATCTTTGGGTTCCCAGTTGTGAAGCGGCAAAACAATTTGTGGGGGGTGAGACACTCTGTAATATATAAGATGAGTTAAAACAGTATTCATTGCTAGTGATCAGCTGCAGTACTTTTAGAGAAATTAAGAAAAATCAAGAAAATTAAGACCCCGATAGTGACCTGAAGCCTTAAGGGCACTTTATTTAGACACATTCATTACAGTTAGGTGAGGCTAACAATGTGATGCCTCCATAAAGTGCTGCTGACTCCTTACAGGCTTCCAAGGGTGAGCATTTAGTTTCAGACTTCCTCTGAAGGGCAATTCTTTCCAAGCAAGGGAGTAGCTCCTTCTCTGTTGGCGAAGAGGAATGCAGTCTGCCTGGCATTTACATCATTCTCACAGATGAGTTATCTGAACACATTATCCACAAAAGTAGAGTAATGATATGTAAATAATACATTTTCCATTTAAGCCCGTAGATGCCTCATGCCATCCATATAACTTTCCTGCAAATATTTTTTAAATATTTAATTTCTTTGACTGTAAATTCCTCATGACCTTTGCTATTATCCCTTTTAAAAAAGGAATGATAAAGTAGTCATTTACCTCATTTTACAGGTGGAAAGCTGAGGTACAGGTAGGGCAAATGACTTCCATAAAGCCACAAAGCAAATTGGTGTATCAAGAAACTGAATTCATAGGCAGAGCATGAAACAGTGCTCCAGGCTTTCCCATTTGCTTTGCAGACAAAGTGGTAGCTAGGGCATTGCCCAAAACACTGTTGCAATGTCAACAATGAAAATCAAAAATAAATTTAAAAAAACAGTGACTTTGACATCTTTCTTTAGGTCTGCTATTTTGTTTTTCCTTTCCTTCTGGGTCTGCTCTTAAGAAGGGAACAAGCAGTCTTCTGTTAACATTTCCACTTGAATCACAAGCATTATTTCCTGTGAAAACTGAAAGTTGCCTGGAGGTACTTCATTCAGATGCCAACTTTAACCTTGTTCAGTTGTTGAGATCTTGGGAAATCAGATTCCAATAATTTCTTCCATCGTGGTAGGTGAGTGCTGGCCCAGATATCTGTCATCTGCTTGTATTGGAAGTAGTTCTTGGTGCTAAAACAGTAAGCATTACCCTTCCTTTACAAGGGTCAGCTCTCACTCACTTTTGCTGCTTCCCAGATTCTTTAGCTAAGAGGAAAGGCATTGAATTTCATTGCTTACTCTACTAAAGCTGAGAGTTTGCTGATAGAAAGCTGTTAAAACAAAAAATTAAAATTGCTGCTGATTTTTTTTTTTTGGTGCAGAATATAAAATTTGAGTGAAATGATGGACCTCATTCACTGATGTCAATTCCCTTTCACTTGAGTGTAAACAGAGGAAGCATCACTGCAGACACAGTTTTCCCCTTGAAGAAGGAGAACAGAAAACCAGAAGATTTTGTTACAAATCCTGACATTTTCAAAATATTTTAGGAAGAAGAAATGTTCCTGCTTCCAACTCTTATACCATATACAATGAATGAAACGTCTGACAAACTTTTTCACAGAACAGAGCTTCTCAAAGCAGGGTGAGACCCTGGAAGAGAATAATGTAATACCATCCCGCTAAAGTACAGATCTTCATGAAATATAGGGCATCTTGGAGAATCCTGCTAACTCTTCCCCAGATAATACTTCCCAGACTTCAAAATGCCTACTAGTTCCTACTAACACGCATGTCAGAAGACAAACTGAAAAGCAAAGCCAAATAATAAAGAAAATGAAGCGTATTCATAAAATGTCATTTCAGATGACATTTTACTTATTATGTTTCACAAATAACCTTCCAATGAGAACTTTAATTATAAACTGTCTGTGGAGAGTGGGACCTTTCCTGTGTAGTCAGAAAAGCCAAGACATGGAGACCTTTCAGCTACCACAAAAATTTTCAAAACACAAGGTATACATCAATAAAAAGAAGCAAGGTTTTAAAAGTCAGTGTTTTCTGTTACATTCCCTGCACAGTGTTTTTCTCATCTACGGAATTACAAAGTGCAAACATAGACATGCAGTTAAAATGATTATAAATTATGTAAGAATGTGTACATTTATTTTAATAGATTTTACAAAGATATTTTAAGCACTTCTGCTATTGACATGAAGGTAATAAAATCAGGCCAAATAAAACAGAAATCCTCTCTTTTGACTATTTTATTTTGTTATTAACTTTGAATATTTTGACATTTGAATGGTTTATTAGGTGAGAATTTTTCCTGGACTTTTAGATGACAATGATCTGATAAAGACAAGCACTGAAAAAAAACAAGATAAAAGAAGTTCTACAAAGAATGGTTATATAGGATATACTAATAAAAATTATGCCTGCTGCTAGTCTTCCCAGTCCAAATTGCTTCCTTCCTAAATCCCTCATTGCTCTAATGCTCTTTCAGCAGTGGAAAATCATAATTACAGCTATAAAACTCTTAAATTTTTATAGAGATAAAGGTAAGCAGCATAATTAAATGTCAGTTATCTGAGCAACTATTCATTGAATGAACAATCTAAGCAGTTATCTTAAATTTCTTTTGAAGAAAGATTTCTTCCTTTCTCATAGAGGCAGTATTTGCATGCATCTACTGTGTAAGTTTATATGCATGTATGCATATGCACAATCTGGTAACTGCACTTAGTTTTCTCAGTAAAATATAATGATTCTAGTCCCACTTCATCCACCCCTATTGCAGAGCAGTATGGAAATCAGTGTAAGATATTTTCCAGTCCAAATGTGGACATAGACTCTCTTTTATTTTTATCTAGGAAATAATGAGCAAATAGTTCCCATGGAGCTGTGTGTTTCACCATCTCTGAGTAATTAGCAAAATCTGTCAACAAAGCATTTGGGAATTTTCCTTTGTACACGCATATTACAGTTAACATGAAAACCAAAGGACTTAAGAGGAAAGGAACTGGAAGTCGTTCAATTAAATAAATTTCTCTATTTAACAACCTGTTTCTTAGCACTGTAGGCAGCAGTTCAGGCCCGTTTTTCCACTCGTTAGCAAACTCTTTTTAACAACCGAGGTTGTTTGAGTCGTGTTTGGTGAAATTTACAAAGAATTCAAACTGCAAGACTTTTCTATGAAGGTGATGAGCAATATCACTGAAAAAAAAATCAGCATCTACAGCTTTGAAAGCAACCCTTATTGGAAAATCTCATGTTCTACATGCATAGCCTTTTCTTTGCTGCACTGAAACTCTAGCCATTTTTTAACCTGGGCATCCAGTCATGGATGCTCTCTCCCAGCAGCATTCTCTCTCCTGTCTGCAGCCAACCAACTAACTCCTTTGATCCTACCTCAGCCTCTACTTCTCTGTTACCTTGCCCCTGATTTCATGTTTTTCACCTTGTTAGTGTGACATTCCTCTCTTGTCCAGATCATTGCCCTGTAATCATTACTAACTACAGAAAATATGATCACAGAATCAATCAAGAGAACCATAGAACGGCTTAGGTTCTGTTCTTGTTAAATAGTCTTACAGCTGCTCCTTTTCAGAAATATAAGCATTAACAAATGTCCACATAGTCTTTTGTGTGCCTGTCATCTTCCTTCCACCAAACTGCAACCTTCTGAACCCGGAAAGCACTCACAAATTGTGTTGAAAAATTCTTCAAAAATCTCCCTTATAGTCTTATGTTGAGTCTTAGAATAGAAAACATGATCTCTGGGATCTGCAAAATGGTTGGATTCTTTTATGGGACAGAGTAGTCAAAGTATTGTCTTAGAAGTGGTAACAATAAATTGATTTTTATAAATCTATAAATGCATAAATAAATGCATACTTGTTTACACCTTAGGCAGTCTGCTGAGGTGGATAATGTAAGAGACATCTACTCCTCTTATATCAGCCAGACCTCATGGTCTGATTGTGGGAGTGAAGCCAGGGTACCTCCTGCTCTCCCTCTGCAGTGCCGAGAATGGCTAAGGTTCAGAGCTATAATTTGAGAAGGGGTGATGCAGGAAATCTGAGCTCCCAGACAAAAAGCATTTTGGCAATCATTTGCTTTAAGAGAACATCCTGCTGATCTCTTCCAGGATGCCAAGATAGCAGTCTAGTTCCAAGATCTTACAGAACAGTCTGAGATTCTGATTCCCTAATTGCATTTTTTTACTTTCCTAAACAAAGCTGTATGTGAAAAGGGAGACAATAGAAATAATCATCTTCAATCATATCCTGTGCTTGTTTAGTTTCAGTATCCCTTGTGTCAGTGGACAGACGTGCTTCAGATAGAAATGTAAGAATACTACAGTAGTAGCTGGCTGCACTCTTGTCACAGTCATAGCTCACTCCTTATTCATTCTTTCTCCAAGGGTCTCACTCTGCTCTCTATTAGCATATGCCTTAATTTGTTTCATCATTCTAATGATAAAAACAGCAGATTCTGCTTTGGTATTGAGAATTAAGTGCCTAGGTGGTTGCACAAGCAGACCGACGCACATAAAGAGACATTCTGTATTAGTAATGTCCATGGACACGATTTGAATACCCAAATAAAAGGTTGGGTCCAACTGCTGTTACTACAGTGTGGAATTCTACAGCGTGCTGCATTTGCACCAACATGGTAAGTTTAAAGAAGTCTACATGGGCAATAATGCCCTACACAGCCTGTAACATCTTTAGCTGATCAGGCTTGCATGGCTGATACTTCCTGGGAATTCTCAGGTGTTCCTGTTGGGTTAAGGCCCTTGGGATTATAAAATGTTGAAAGATTCCACTAGACAGAATTATTATATGTAGAAAGATTCAATACAAAAACAGTTACCGTTCTGAATTGAAATAGTGGAATACTTACCCTCTGACCTGTACTTGAGCCACAGCACTGATGTTGATATGGAGGTTAACTAAATTGCTGGTTGGATTGATCTTATTAGAACTGGAAAAGATTTAAGATTGGTACAAAGGTTAAAAAAGGTTTTTTTTTTTTTTTTTTGTTTTTTTTTTTTTAAAAAAAAGCAGAACTCTAGACTGTTATAGATACAGCACTGAACACCCACAAGTCTCCAGCTGGGAAGTGGTGCTGTTGGACATATGACAACGTGGGTTTTGTTATTGCCACTCTTCAGTCTTGTAGGAGATTTGTATTTAAGTCTGAGCTCATCACATGTTTTATAGTATAATCAACTCAAACTTCCTTTAAAGAATCCTGCGGATATGGGTGGATATGATGATACAGATTTATTTGGCTCAGAATATAATTTAAATTTCCTTGTTCAACTTGGCTATCTGTATGGATAGGGATATCTTAATAGAATATGAGGTTGATTCATGTAGTGAAGGAAGGCAATGTTAATGAACAAGATAGGCTTTGTTACAATAAAATCTGCCTTTCTAATTCTCCAAACTTGTGACTTCTGCATGACAATCTTTAAAGCAAAAACATATAAATAGATAACTAACTAAATAAATGCTTTCTTTCCATTTCTTATTCTCTCCCCTCTTCTATCCAGAGAGTGTTTACACTCTTAATCCCACTTAGCATTGAAAACACATCTCTACATTTAAAGTGTGCTCTCACTCCTTTTCTTTTCCTAATGGAATTTCTTAGTAGCAAAAGTAGTTTCTCTCACTTCAAGTGGCCATTCATGTGACTGTAGTCCATTCACATAAAGAACAGTTTCCAGGTTTAAATTCATGAAGACAGTAAAAGAAATATTTAGAGATTTAGAGTATATTTAATTATGGGATTAATGACACTAAGTTAGGAGGTTTTACTCAAGCAAGCATGGAAGCACTTCCTTACTTCATGGAGTCTAAGTGTCTATTGCTGTCACAGTTTACTGTTATCACATCTGGGTAGCATCAGTCAAATGGAAACATTCAGAGGAGGCCAGAATTCCCAGTGACTGACTCCTGAGGAGTAAAGGCCAATAGTGCTTTGATCCAGGCTTTCTGGTTACAGATTGCTAAAATTAGGAGCAGCTCTAATTTGTTTGTAAACTAATGCAGATTCCCCTCAAACATCATGTGAACTTTTGAAGTAATCCTCCATAGCCATTGTTCTGAGCTGCAGTCAGCGTTTAAAATTTGCTTTTAAGTAAAAAATGACTATACAATTAATTTGTTAGTATCAGTTGTTCTCCATCTTCTTACAGTTCTACTTTCCATGGAGTTACAATACAGAGTTTGATCACATATATTTGGCATTTAAATCCTGTTTGTGCGTTATGCTATTTTGTAGGTAACAATAGTTTTAAAAAAAGTGCCAGGACATCTCCATTGCTTAGGGGTACATAATGCCTAGCAAAATCCACACCAGAAAACGAATCAGATTTCAAAACCCTACTCAGCCTCTTGCCTATTTCTTATAAGTGATGAAGTTCAGTCTTGCAAGCCAAAAAAATTATTTTCCACTTGATGTTTTGGAGCAAATTAAAGGTGTGTTTAAGAATAACTCAGATAAGGACACAGATTCAGACATGTTCTCTGCCTCCCTTTCTTTCCACTTTAGGTCACTTCCTTTTTCTCTTTTTCTGAGTTAAAATTTTCTGTTTCCTTTTTTTTTTTTTTTTTTAATTTGTTTTACCTCTTCACTAAGGACAAAGAAATACATGAATGGTATTGCTGCTTGGGAAGTAATGTAGAGGAGTGTGTTAACTATAGGATACATTCCTTATGCAAGAAGCTTAACTTTTATGTATTTATTTAAGTAGCTGGGTGCTGTTCAGCATTTTGACACCAACTTGTGGAAACTGTCCTGCCTTCCTGGTAGTCCAACAGACTTCTTCCCCTTACGTTTCAGTCAGTAGATATGGAGGAATTATGAGGTGCTGCTGCCTCTTGAAGTTCTGACTTCTACCTTATCACTTTTTCTACCGAATTGACCTGCCCTCAGCTCTTTCTAGCTGGAAAGATCTATCAACCCACCAAGCTCCAAGCCTCCCTGGTTTCACAGCATGAAAAGGGTAACGATGAGAGCCTTTGATAAGTATTTCATATATACAACTGTGTTACTTGCATTAATGCCCTGATGGTGAACAGTGGTGTGAGCAGGGGACCTACAAGCTAGAAGTTACATATTTTCTCTCTCTCTGGAGGTCCCCATGCCTCCAGCTTGTCAGCCACCCTCCCAGCCCTTTGGCTTCTGCAGCCTTCTGTTGCTGTGCCCTTCCCAGGTTTCTGCACGTCCTTTCCTTCCAGGGTTACATTCTGGAAACATGACTTAAACATTTTAAATGTCGCAGTTATTTACCATAGTGAGCGTGATCAAGGCCCTCATTAAAGGCCAGACATTAGCAATTAAGTCTGTGTGTGTGGGGCAGGGAGGGCCCCATCAGGAACTCCAGCATGCATTTGATGAGGACAGACGTAGCAGAAGCTCAGCCACCTACTGAAAAATTCCCAAGTTTGTGCTTGCTGTTATTCTAACCCAGCCTGTCCTGTGCTTTTCTGTCCCTGTGCATTGCTCAGCATAAAACAGAAGATTCTCTAGAAGTAATATTTCATCCCCACAAATGAGGAACTTAAAAAAATAAATACCGATTCACCTGAATAAAACTGAAACAGCTTCCTCTCTTTATGACAGTAACTGTAACTACATCTTCTATAAAATATGAAGCATTTTGACTTTCAAAAAACATTTTCATATATATTAAAGAACAATTATCTGGTAATTTCAGTAAAAAAAATCAAGAGTAAGTCTAAAAATACAGATATAAAACAACTGAAAATATTTTTAAGTTCATCTCTTAAAAAAAAAAAGGAAAACTTGATCATATTTTAACTGCTCACCTATTTTCCATATTGCTGTAAAGGAGTGGCATATCTTTTATGTTTCAAGAGCATTTTATACTTTAAAATACAGAACTTTGTTGGAAAATGATCACCGTTCATTAATCCCGAAGTGGAGAACCACATGCAAATTTGGGAAATCTATGGAAGAACCTTGGAACACTAACCAAAATTAGTTAACCTGTATTTTAACAAAATAAAAACCTTAGAATAACTCTAAGACTGATATAGTTAAAAGCTAACATGGCCCCAGCTCTACAAATCCTCCTGAAGAAAGCTACCAAAGGAGAAATAACTACTGAAGTTGAAGAGCTAAACTTCTTAAACTCCAGATATTGTCAGGAATTCAGAATTTAAATAACCGTGCTCTTGGTAAAATATCTAACCTTTTTATTTGCAGCTCAAAATTGATGCTGAAATCTGAATTTTCAAAATGCTGAACAGAAAAGCGGATGCCTGTAGAGAACTGGAAAAGAAACAAAAGAACAGGTTACTAATTTCCATTTGCTTTTTGAAACAGTAATGGAATAAAGCAGAACAAGCTCATTCAGAAGACAATGGAATTGGAAAGCTAGTTAAAGAAGCAATATACAACAGCATATGGTGGGGTCTCTGTAACCCTCTTGCTGGACTTAGTTACATCACTGGTTATGCAAGTGGCTAGGGAGGAGGGGGAGATGCCATCTGTCCTCCACATTAAATTAATAAAATCATCCCGCAATGTTTAAATTAATCCTTTTAATTGCCTCATTTCAACTGCATATGTTTTTAATCTGGCAATTTCTGAAATCTGAATTTTGCATTGAGGCTGACAGCAAAGCATACAGCCTGTATACTCTGCATATAAGTACCACTTCTCCCCTCCTTCTCACCTCCTGCACTGTCTGATAGTAACATTTCCTGCCAGATAACTTGCATACACGCTTTCCTTTTTAAAAAGGATTGTTACATATAACCATATTCTCCATGTGGAGAAAAATAAAGACTTGTCTCTTCAGTATGCTTTCCTTGGCATACTTGGGGCAGCATTGCCAGCAACAGAACACAACACAACAACGTAGTTTTCTGTCTGGGACACGGATTCAGTATCACTGACAAGGAAGGATTTTCTTCTGTGGGTGTCATTTCATATGTTTAAGAAATCTCTTTTTTCCAAGCATTATTTTGTTATAAGTCCTCACTCAATTTTCCCTCTTTTCTCACTTGTGGTGGTGGATCACTGAATATTAATCCATCTGCAGAGCGAGACTTAGCTAACGTGTTTCAATTACTTCTTTCAATTGTCCTATGCTAGAAGCAATATTGTTACCATGAAAAAATGGCACATTCAAATATTTGAATTATTTTCATTTTAATATCAGAGCTAATCTCTCTTCTTGGAAGTAAAATCTTTAAGATGAAAGGAAAATACTCATTAAATTAACCAGAAGCTGAACAGTTTGCTTGGAATAGAGATGCAAACTATTTTTATTACCATTCTGGGGATGATTTTAACCTTATTGATTCAACTTTAGAAACATATCATGATCTTTTTAATCTCTGAGACAAAAATAAATAAATAAATAAGATACTGATTTCAGCTTTTGTCATACTGATCAGTCTACATAAATTTGTTTCCATTTCTAGCAGAAAAAAAAGTTTTGATGAACCAAAGACATAATTTTCCTCTGATCTAACAGAGCAGGCATGAACTGCAGTTTTGATGATCCATCATATCCCTGATGTCCCAGGTTTAATGCCTTATTTAATACCGAAACATACCTCTACTGTATGAGTCTAATGAGCTGCAGATGTTGCCTCTGTGTGGTAATATGACTTTGTTAATGTCAAGTAGCCCTTGACAAAGCTACTAATAAGATCCTAACATGCCCTTGCTGAAAATTCAGAGGCCAAAGGAGTTGAATTTGCTTTAGTTTGTACACTAGCAGTCACAGGATCTCCTTGTTTTAGTAAGAGATTCATTTAATCCGAATAGTTTATTTAAATGTTCCAAGTGAAGTTACTTTCATCTGAAGTGCATCATTTGCCATGTTAGAATCATCATGCTTCTTTGAAATATATGACATTTCTGCTACTACTGATAATCTTTAATTTGTTATGTTCGGCAGCACCCAGGAGTACACTGGGAGATAGATGGCTACTGTTTTTTGGCATGTCTTACAGAGCATAAGAAAGATAAAGCCTCTGTGCTCTTGAAGAATTAGTTTGCTACACACCAAGACATAGGCAAGATCGTCCAAGCCTCCCAGCCTTCTGGCCTTATTGCCATTCGTTTCTATTTCCTTCCAAATTCTTCTACCTATTCTATTTCTAATAAGATCTACATTTCACTTGCTAAAGCCATTGAAGAGGCATTAGTAAGCTTGTCAGTATGATCCATTTCATAAACTAAGTACTTTGAGCATCTTTCCTCTCTGCCTGTGAGATGGTATCACAGACATCTAGTTTGAATTCTGGGCCATATGGTTGTGGGATTTTCTTTCTCATGTTTTTTATCTACTTTTTTTAACCATGCAGATACTATTGAAAAGGATACAGACTTTCTGTGGGCAGTAAATATTTTAAGGTCATGGAATTTAAAGAAGTCAGAGAGATAGTCATTCTGATGACAATGTTGAAAATGAAGTGTTCTGCAGCCCACAGCAGTAATATCCCATGGGATACATCACAAAATCCTGACATAATTCTCATCCTCAGAAAGTTGATCTTAATGTGTCGGAGAATCCCCAGGTTTCAGGGTGCTGAAAAGTCATTACAGTGACTCAATAGTTAAGAGTTTAAAGAATGTTAGACTTTGACCTAACCCTCTCTTCCCACTCCCTCACAACTTCCACAGAGTCCCTTTCTGACTGCGTGTTTTGAGAATAACTGATCTCCTGCCAGAGCAAAATTGTTTTGCAAAACTGGAAATGGATCAGAGAAGCCTCTCATGATTTATGCAATTTGTACAAAGGGTTGGTATTTCGCTGTTGGAAGTACGTTTGCCATCATAAATATGTTTGGACTGAAAAAGCTCAAGTGCTTTCACCTTTACTAAGCTTCCAGGAGAGCTGGTTTCAAAGATACAGCTAGGCTTTAAGCTTTTGCTAATTATAATCCAACACTTTTGCCATCTGGCTTTGTGATGCTTTATCTTTGTATGCCTTAATTTTCAAGTGTGAGATTCTTTTTGTTTCAAAACAGAATATTCTTAAACATGTTATGAACCCTGCTGTTTTATTCTGCTACTTCCAAGTCTCTCTTTATGAAGTATTTTGCTTAGGAATATTTGGTAACAATGCATTTACAGCAGCCCAAGTGCTGACTCTGAAGCAAAACAGGATTAGCTGTGCTGACAGAATCCATGAGGAGACAGGTGAGAGTAGCACTGCTTCAGTGGCCACCAAATAACATTCCTGAAGTCTTCAGACTGCCAGTAGTTTGGCTCAAGGATGATGTGGAAACAGCGCTTTGGATTCACAGGGGAGAGTAGAGGGGCTGTAGTTTAATATCTCCACATTCAGACCTTTCCATTGCTTATACTTAAGACAAAATGCAAAGCAACACAGACTTGCTCCTAGATTGATATAAAATGGCAGTGCTTCTTGTCTCCCTTTCCTCTTCAAAACCCATGCTTACCCGCACAATCATCCACAAAATTCTTGTCCACTTTTGTCTATCTTGATAATGTGCTTCTGCCATAGGACTAAGTAAGAAACAAATCAGTAGATAAATTTGCTGGTTTTCTGGTAAGCGATGTTATCTGCCTTGAGTTTGGATTTTTCTAAGGCTTTGGTCCATCAGTGCCTCCCATCATTATGTTAGGAAAACTCCATTCCTCAGTATTTTTTTCAATTACTCTTATTTTTTAGGAGTTTCATTTAATAGAATGAAATAAAAAATGCAAAACCTTTTAGCCCTGTTTTCTATATTCACTGACTCAACTATCTATGCAGTCAGCGTTCCTAGTGCAATGCCTTTCCCAGAAAACACTTTTAAAGTTCCCCTCTTCAGACTTCTAATTTGCATCAGTTTTACAGAGCAGAACCCTCACCAAGCACATTCCTGCTCCCAGTGGGTCCACCATCTGGAGTTCATTTCTCTGTGGTTTCTAGCTCCTTGTAATCCTAAGGAGTCTGCCTGGGACTGCTGGTAATCATGACTGTGCGAGACACCTGGTCTCACACTTGCCTTCAAAAGCTCTATGACTGATCTGAAGCCAACCTTACATATCCAAACAAGCTTATTGGAGTCCAAATCTTCTATCATGTGATCCATTTGGTTCTTTTATCAAGGCTGAGTCAGGAACTATTTCAAAACCATTTGAAAGATCTTGAAAAAGTTTGAGTTAAACACCCATAGGATTACACCATGAGCAGTGCTAGAATTCCTCTGCAGGGACATCCATGGCAGAACATTCCTAGGTTCAACACTTCTGGGGCTGCCCTGCACTGTTTGTCAGGACATAGGAACAAGTGATGATAATTGGTAGCTCTTTTTTTGCCTCCAAATATGTTCAATCCAAATGACATTCATAATGTGAAGGAAAACTTTACTCCAACATCATTTTCATGGATGTAAGTCATGACATAAACTGATAAGAGAATGCTCATACACTCAAGATTAGACTCAGAATAAAGAATATGTTATTTACTACACACATCTTAAATAGAACGAATACTAAGGCAGAAATAAACATTACACATTATGGATTGGGATTCCCTTCTCATCATACTAGTGCAACTTCTGGGACTTAAACTGAGGGACACTAACTTTCTTTAGAGTATGTGAAATAAAACGTGTTATCTAATATCATCAATTTTTTAGAACAACAGATTGTTAGTTTTTCAGAAGCACAGTACTGTCTCTTATTGCACCAACATTTTCCTGTCCGAGTAAATAATTTGGTTTAGGTGCTGCTTATTTGGACACATTCTGCTAATTGAATAGTTTTCCATTAGCTCCTCTTTAAAATTCAATTAGATAAAAATCAGTAAATGCATCTGGTTTTCCCTTACGTTTGCGCCAGCCACCATGGGGTTCCCAAGATCACAAACCACCATTCTAGTTTCATTTTCCATCTTGTAATCACAGCTCAATACACGCAGGGCCTGTAACAAAAGGACATCAGTATGGAGGTCAGAGATCATAGTGAAACGTATCCAGTTGGGAAAGCGATGCCTTTTTGATCGTGACATTTCTTTTGATTTCGGACACCTGCTCAGTGCACTAGGAAAACATTTAATTGGTTATTGTCAGACAATGGGTGAAAACTGATGCCAGGGAAAAACAAACAGGGACGCTTCCTAATACCTGAAGGGCCATGATGCAATCACTCTAGCTCCAGTTTTAACATACTGCTTTGCTGTTGTAAATCATCCTTATGGCCATAATGACTCAACAGAGAAAACAAGCATAAAAAGGTAAAAGGGGTGAAAGAAACAGGTTTCACACTAATTGCAATATTTTTATTATCTGTCACTAGAAGTCTCTGGAATGAATTTATGGCATTGGCCACAAATGGACCAAGCCTAGAATTTTATTTTCCAAGCTATGGTTTATGTTGTTACAACTTCACGTTGTTATTTCTGTAACTACATTAGTTGTAATTTATAATTTAGCAACAAAGAAGATGGATTTCTACTTAAATAATTTCCCTCTAAATTTCTTAATGTAAAACGTGTTTCTTCTTTGTTCTTTCAACCCTTTATAATCTTTATTGCTAGTAGTTTCACCTGTATAGAAAACAGACTGTGCAGAAGGAGGAACAACCATAGGACAGCAGAAGATAGGAGATACAGAGTAGGACAAAGCAACATTTTTTTTTTTCTGTTTACCTCTCTGGCATATTGGAGAAAATAGTCACTATTACGTGCAGAAGTAAACTAGCTTTGTAAAAGCAGAATGCAGCTAGAGCTGTTGCCATAAGGCTCTCCCACTACCTTTCCTCTCATTTGTGATTCTCACAGATTAACCAATACATGCAAGGTCATGCTCTTTATATAAAAAGACCTGGGAAATCTCCAGACCACTGGCTACCAATTCACTCCTAATCTGCAAAAGCCAGTGTGGACATGTTGATCTTATCACTTCCTGAGACTGAAAGAAATGATAGGGCATGTCCTAAATGTAGCCCATGTGAAGCATGCCCTCAGTATGCACCTCATTCATGTTGACACTTTTATGGTTTGTGAGGAGGAAAGAAAGTTTTTTACACAGTGTGTCCACTGAGCTACTCGCCATCCCAAGCCTCTCTACAGCAGGGAGCAGAGGATTTTTACATTCTTCCCAGCTGCTCAATTAGAGGTGGGCTGCAACACCTGGGAGAAGCAAGAATGTTAACACAGCTGAAACCAAACTTGTTTGTAAAACTCTTCATTTTAGCTTGATTTGTGGGTATATGGTTTTGTTCTTCATTTTTATTTTTTATTTTTTTGAAATTCAGGTCTAAATGTTTGAACATAGATATTCCTCTACATTTCATACCTTGCAGTTTCTTTATTAATACTGTATTAAACACCAGGACAGAGTACTTCATCCCTTATCACACACTTTTTGTCCCTTGAAAGCTAAGCAAATAGAAAAGTTGTGCAAGTAGGTTTTCTGCAATTTGAAGGTGATGCTTTCATGCCAAAAACGGTTAATGGAACTGAACTTACATGACCAGAATCACAAAAGCTCATTTGTGGGCATAAAGATGTGACAGGGAGCTGTGATATAATTTCTTCAGGATCGAGATTAATTGCCTTTGTTTTTCCACTGATCACCTTTTTGAGGTAGTTCAATACACCTCAAATTAAAACCAGGCAGGAAGCAAGCAAGAGCAAAGAAACTTATATACCCAATATTGTCAGTACCATTATCTCATACGTAACTCAGCCAGCTGGAAGGTTTTGCCACAAAACCCTACTACCTGCCACTGGTAGCAATTTATGTTTTTATAGCAACACATGGTCTTTTTGGCAATCTTGAGCAGAAGCAAAATCCCAACAATTAACACATGTGCTCCCAGGGTGCATTTTAACTAGAAAATGACTGGATGCTCTAAGTCATCCAGGCAGCCTACAAACTTGAAGCTTTCTGGTGGTCTTAGCAATGAATTAAAAATTGATGCCAGAATTGTTAAGCACTACAGACTGTGGATTAAAACACCTCCTCTCTTTTCTTGATCAACACCTTTCATCCTTATCTTCTGAGTAGAAATGGATGGATTAGGTACCAGGTGCCAGAATCTAGCTTCTCATCTAACTGATGTACGAGAACGAGCGTTTGTCCTCAAAAGGCTCAATTTATGCCTCATCTAGCCAGCCACCTTCTATTTACTCTTATAATATGAATTTTCAGGTAAGAAAAGAAGGTTGCATATCTTTTTCCTATTCATGTATTATGCTATAGTTCAGAAAGGCTTGGGGCTAAAAGCTGGATTTTCAATGGATTTATCCATTGAAAAGTAAAACTGGTTGTGATCCACAACAGCCCCACAGTTCCCAGCCTGCACAGAGACAGTCATGCCAAAATACATAATGTTTTTGGTGTGGAACAAATACCTAATAGGGCTTTGTATTTGCTTGATTTACTTCTACTAATTATTCCATGATAATTTGGGCTCCACCCATCACTACTAAGGCAGGATAGAGTTGTGTGTGAAACTCTTTTGCTGGGCAAAGGATTAGTGTACAGTACTCAGGCAATGGCTTGGGGTTCAAGTACACAATCACGCTATTGTAGCGTAAGAACTTACCATACAGCAAGTATATACTGCCTCTGGCTCTACTGCTGGCCATGGAAATGTGAGGTAATATAATGTGGTTATACTTTTTTCATTGCAGCTAATTCCAGTAATTCCACACCTACTGCATATGGACAGTTATTACAAGCCAAAAGGTTTCCAGTAACTTGTAAAGCTGTGGTAATTTTCTCATTTACCTGGTATCTGGAGCTTTTAAGTGTTCCCACAATACAACTAATGAATAACACACTTCATTTCATTATAAGTCATTGTTTCATTAACCAGTTTTTTGACTGAAGGAAGTATCAGTACGTGCAAGAATCAAAGAAACTTCAAAATCATATCCTTGACCTCAGACTTTAAGATCAAACACACTAACTTGTCTCTTCACTTGCATGTGTTCATGTACATCTCTGCAAAGAGTTATTCTTCTGATCCAGTTGCCCAGTTTAGGTTCAGTATGCTACAGAATCAGGCTGGAGATGACAAGCTAATGACAAATGAGGAATGCCAAACACTGCATTGCATCGAGCTGAAAAGAAGAGGTAATAGGTGCGGGAATTTTCAGTTATGTATTCAACTGAAATTATTTAATGCTTCAGTTAAATTATTTAACTGAAAGTATTTAACACACTCACAGTGTAATTCAGATAATACAGAATAACTCAAGAAATTATTTCCAAAAAAATCAGGTTTAATGGAAGCAATTAAGGGATAAATTTGTCTATTAGATAGACTAAATCCAGAGTAGCCCCATAATAAAGTAGTCTAGCATCCTGTAAAAGTATCGTTAATTCAAAATGCTGGCAGCCTAACAGAATGATTTGATTCTAAAGATTTTTCAGTTCCATCAGAAATTTATCAAGTGGTTTCTTTGGCTCATTACATTTCATTTGTTTGCCCCTCAGCCTACCTGTTTTGCTGCTTCTGAGATGTCTATCATCTCTGCCTTAATACAATGAAGTCTGCAGTATGGAGAAAAACAACTACACAGGCAACTGTGAACATATACATTGAACGAAATCCTTGAATGCAGAGCTTTAAGAGCATGACTGCAACTGCCTCTACCACAAGTCCACCTGTCTGCCAAAATCACTGTATTCAATTATCTGCGTTTCAGGAGCATTCAAAAATCCCGCATTGGCAGACTGCTGCACAAAAATGAAAATAAGAAATGAAATCCCAACTCCACTTACACCTCACAACAAAATGTTATTTTTCATCTACAGTCTATGCCTCAAAGTACCTACAGACCAAGAGAACTTCCTTCCATTTACCCCCGTGTTTCCCGCATACCAGTGTGATAAGTGTTTCTGAGCTCTTGTCAAGTGGTTCATACTGCCATAGATTTTAAAACCCCATAGGTTGCATTAAATGAGTCCCTTTCTAATATACTGTCATTTGTACTATGACCCATAAAAATCATTGTAACAATGATTTTTTCAATTTTTTCAATGTGAAACATTTTTTCAATGTTTCCTTGAAACAGATGGGCCTCTGATACCCAGAGTTCTGATCACTCTGGGGAAAATGAAATTGCCTGCTAATTCTTGTTTCAAGTTGTGATCCTACTTAATCTGTACATTTATCTGGGATAAATTAAACAAGAATGTTGAATAAGAAGAATATAAAATAATGTCTGAGTTCTTAAAATGAGTGATATATTTTCATTGTAAATTTACTTTTTTAAATTAAGAAGACTGTATTTTCTTTTTTGTCATGTCCACAGCAGTTTTAAGTAGCTTGTCAGTACAGTGACATGTTTTAATGGTGGACTTGGCAGTGCTAATTTAAAGGTTACACCAGATGATCTTAGAAGTCTTCTCCAACGTAAATGTTTCTATGATTCTATGAATACGTACAAGAACCAACCTCCACCAGTAAAAATGGCAGCAAATTTTAGCTTTGTCTTTTTAAAGAAAATTACAATATTAATTTCTCTCCCACATAAAGATTTAGAAATGAATATTTCAGTTAAATGAACCATAACATCACAAAGACCATTCTTTTCAAAAATATACTTTTACGGTTTAAAATCAGTAGAAAGAACAAACTTTCAGTACATTTGTAATCTTTGTGTAAGCTGTATCTGCAGTGTAGAAGGCAAGATGTTAACAACGATGTAGGCAGTAAGATTAACGTTCTGATACTTCTCAGAAAGAATGTAATGACATTTTTGATAGAGTAAGTATAAAAAGAGAGTAAGAAATAAATTCCGTGCTCTAGTGAACTAACTAAATGTGGGGAAAATGAAGGCAATTCTTCCATAAATCTGGAAGGATTCAGAATTTGACTTGTCAAAATTGTATATTATCTTCCACAAGAACTGAAGAATATGAAAAGCTTTTCTATGTTTCCTAGGTTTAAAAAAAAAGAAAAGTAGTATCTTTTGCTAACCCATTTCTAGCTTATCCTCATTCTTGAAAAACACCAGACTCTCCCAGCTCTTTTTCCCTTCCTTTCCCCCCTGAGGCTACCCTTCTGGCACCACAAAATTCAAGTTTTCCTAACATAATGAAAAGCCCTGAATGATTTCTGTCCAGTCCGAGTGATAGATATGTGTGGGCTAATATGTGTGGGCCTTGGAGTAAGCAACTCCCCTGACATCCTTGGTAATGGCCAGAAGAACAGCCAAAGATTCCCAAAGAGCAGCAAAGGAAAAAGACAACCAGGTGTACATGTTAAAGAGAACTTAAGTTTTCTTTATGCCTTGTAGACCACAGTATGAGAAAAGGGAGTATACAAAGAGAGTAAAGGAAATGCAGATGACAGCAAGAGGCTGATGTCTTTACTTATTTGTGCACAAATATATGCTTTTGAGAAGTGAGGTTTCAGAGAATTTCCATATTACCACCTTCAGTGACATCATTAATTCTTGTCATTTTTTTTCCAAGTGGGTTAAAAGCCCAATAATAAAGGCACTGACAGAAGGAGAGTAAGGAAATACTTTGTAAGTTACTTTCAACTTCCTTAAAAACATTTGCCTTCAGAAAGGAAATTAACTTGCTTTCTCCCACTCTCACCCTTGAGGCCCTGCTGCACATTCCAGGCACTGACAGAAAAAAAGAAAGTTCATGTTGCAACAGCCTGGGAGATTTATGTGCAGATGAGGTGATTCAGACTTGCTGTCCAACAGAGAATACAAGAACACTCTGCTTGTTTGCAGGATAGTGTTTCGTCTGTGCTCTTAAAAAACAAACAGATCCCAAAAGGAAACATTGTGTGTTCAGTACAGCTCAGCGGGACGTGAGTCAGCCCTTTTGTGAACATTGCCACATTTCATATTATAACTGTTTTTTTGGCCTATCTGTAAGATAAATTAATTGAATAGAAAGGAGGTCAACTTTGTCAAGTTTATACTGCAGTTAATGTTCAATTATTCAGCATATCAGAGACTGGAATACCCTTAATGATAGTAAAACACTGCTGCGCTGGAAGCATGAGCCAGAAGTGTCCAGGTGTCTGGGGTTCAGAAGGGCTTATTGACCCTTACTGAGATGTGGTAACACCGTGGGATCCGGGGTTGGAAGCACTCAGGTGATTCTGGTACTGTTAGGGTTGACTGGTTCGAAATCTCTGAACTATGTAAATAGCTCTTGCACTAGAAGAAACATGACAGTATTTGTGTGGCACTATATCTAAGTTAATGACGAGGAACTGGACCTGAGCTGGCTCTGAACAGGATGGACCTGCCTTTCCCATCTGCATGTGACATGGCTGATCTTCAGCCTGGACCGTGAGCACAAAGATAGCTGAGAGTTGATGGAATTTCCTCTCCTAGGAGGCAGCTGTCCACTTGCTGAGTTCAGCTGGCACTGCCTGTGTAGGTTAACTGGGCATGTCCTAAGTACCTCAAGGGAGGGTGCAAGGAGGACAGAACCAGGATCAGGCCGGTAGTGTGGCCGAGCGGTCTAAGGCGCTGGATTAAGGCTCCAGTCTCTTCGGGGGCGTGGGTTCGAATCCCACCGCTGCCAGCAGCTCTTTTATAGAACCAGTCATCTTGAATGAAATCACAGAGCAAATGTGGGACAACCCAGAGGATCAGGCTCAGTCAGTCTCCCACAGTATTCTCCCGGAGAAGTTGGCAGCCCATGGCTTGGACAGGTACACGCTTTGCTGGGTTAAAAACTGGCTGGATGGCTGGACCCAGAGTGGTGTTGAATAGAGTGAAATCCAGCTGGCAACTGCTCACCAGTGGTGTTCCGTTGATGTTGGGGTCCATCCTCTTCAATATCTTTATCAATGATTTGGATGAGGGAATTGGGTGCACCCTCAGTTAAGTTTGCAGATGACACCAAGCTGGGGGGAAGTGTCAATCTGCTGGAGGGTACGAAGGCCCTGCAGAGGGACCTGGACAGGGTTGATGGGCAGAGGCCAAGGGGATGAGGTTCAACATGGCTCAGTGCCGGGTCCCGCACTTTGGCCACAACAACCCCATGCAGCACTACTGGCCTGGGGGAGAGTGGCTGGAAAGCTGTGCAGAGGAAAAGGATCTGGGGGTGCTGGTTGATGCTCGCCTGGACATGAGCCAGCAGTGTGCCCAGGTGGCCAAGAAGGCCAACAACATCCTGGCTTGTACCAGGAATAGTACAGCCAGCAGGACCAGGGACGTGATCCTCCCCCTGTATTCAGCTCTGGTAAGGCAGCACTTCAAATGCTGTGTTAAGCTTTGGGCCCCTCACTATAAGAAGGACATTGAGGCCCCAGAATGTGTCCAGAGAAGGGCTACGAAGGTGGTGAAGGGCCTGGAACAAAAGTCGCACAAGGAGCCACTGAGGGAGCTGGGGTTGTTTAGTCGAGGAGACTCAGGCGAGACCTCATTGCTTTCTGCAACTACCTGAAAGGAAGGTGTGGGGAGCTAGGGGTCGGCCTCTTCTCACAGGTAACTAGTGATAGGACTAGAGAAAATGGCCTCAAGGTGTGCCAGGGGAGGTTTAGGTTGGAAATGTAGGAGAAAGAGTAGTCAAGCATTGAAATGGGTTGCTCTGGGAGGTGGTGGTGTCACCGTCTCTGGAGGTGTTTAAGGAGAGGTTGTACCTGGTGCTTAGGGACGTGGTCTAGTGAGTGATAGTGGTGGTAGGGGAATGGCTGGACCAGATGATCTTGGAGGTCCTTACCAACTTTAATGATTCTGTGATTATCACTAACATTTTGATTTTCATTTACCTTGTTGTTGCGTTCAACACCAGTGTAATCTGCTTCAGGTGGAATCTTTATATGTAGCTCAGCTTCATAGGCTCCTTCTCCATCATTCCTTGGATTTATTATGAGCATTACACAGTTTTCTTCTCCAATTATTAGCGGATCTTTATCTCTATATAGAACATACAACTTGTCAGGAATTAAAACATCCACAAGTATGATTTACATATGATTAAAGCAGAAGGCCAATTTGCTCTCATAGCATCTGCTCTGGAAAAATATTCTGTGAATACAGAGTAAAAGTTTTTCATAAAAAATAATCCCATGGTAAAGTATGCAAGCACCTGGGAAGGAGACAGTTCAAAGGAAAACACATACTATGGATGATCAGAGTAGACTACCAGAGAACCTGAAAGTCAGTTGCATAAAATTTCAGAGCCTGACTACTTTCCACCTAGAGACAAGTATCTACTGGAGGAAAGTACTTGCCACCAGAGACCCATTAGCACTTCTCTCTGGAGGGAACAGAATTGGTGGGATTTCAGTTATCCGTTCATGTCTGTTGTACAGGGAACAGACAGAAGCTCTCCTGAGAACTGCAATAGCACTGTGCCCTTTCCTTTCACAGATATCTACTGATTTTGATGGCACAGAGACAGGTAACAGGACAACATTGAACAACAATTGGTGTTATCTCTTGGCATTCAGAGAACTAGTACTGCTCCTAACACTTGTAAACTGTATTTTCAATGATAACATTTAAACACCATGAACATGTCTGACAAATACATACTTTGTAAGTGTATATTTCTCCACTTCTTGGTTTTCTAGATGAAAAATCTGGAAATCAGGTAAGAATAAGTAGCAAACAACAGAACTGTGCTTCATTTTGCTAAAGCAGTTAGAATTGTCTGGGTTTTGTTATATACAGCATTAGTTTTTTTATTTTACTTACGGCATAGCAGAAAGCTGCAAGTCAGGAATGCACAAGTTGTCCTCCCCACAGTCTACCAGAATGTAAGCCTGTGTAGTCACAAAATAGGTATATATAATACAGTTAGTATATGCTTGAAAGTCCAAATCACTTCATTAAATATCCCAAATTTAAATGTCTTAAATGTCACTATCACTGCCCTTCTGAATTTATCTCCTTTCTACAAGTTCCTTTCCACTTGAGTACTGTTGGAGACTATTTAGATTGTAAACTATGTCCTTACCAGAATAATAACATCTTTCAGGCCCTTTCCCACAGTAACTTGGCTTACATATCGTAAAATGCAATCAAAACTATGAACACAACAAAATTTTGGAAATGCTTTAAAGGATTCCCTGGTTCTATATTTATCTTCAATATACATTTTGAACTAATTAAACCCTCGTTGTGCAATTTCTGGGCCTGATACTCTGTTTAAAGAAAAATGACACACATTATACTCCTAAACATTTTTGAGTTTATATACAGAAGATGCTGCATGCAAAATTCATACCTGTTCTGTTACTGAGCTTTTCTGGTAATAATTCAGTATTGGCTTCACAGTCAAGCCGTCTTCAAAATGGGATTCATCCAAGCTATAATTCAAGTTTATATTGATGGGAGACAATTTATCTCTAAATTCTGTTTCATCCTGTAAGAGACAGTCATATAATAAAAAACAAGAGTTTAAAGTAATTCCTTCAGATGAGTAGGGTATTGCAACAGATTCAGAATTAGTCTTATTGAAGGTAAAGAGTTGGTTCTTTGACAGGTGCTGGCCAAAATCTGCCTATTTGTAACATCATTATGAAAGCAAAATGACTCACATGGAACTGGAATGCCCAGAACACATTGCCTCCACAGCCCCACATCTGGAAGAAGCTGGCTGAGCTGAGTAGACTCAGAATTTTTTCAAAGCATCAGCTTAAAAGAAGCTGTTTAAAAGAGACACGCAAAACCAAATGCTATCAGCTGCTGCCCATCTTCTGTTTGGAATGGAGGGAGTGCATGCGTGGATTTGTGGAGGTAACATTGTTGGTTTGTTCCATAACCAATGACATATATGGACTAGTGATGGTAAAACTCCACCAACTCCTTGTTTCGATGCTGTCTTACATATTTCTTGAGATTCCCCCATTTCTTCTCCCACTACATTTCTAGGACCAGCCTTGAAATCTGCTTTAATGGCAGGAGGTAATTCCAGCTGCAAGTGAGTAACCAACGACCTTTGCTCCTTCATAACTTAAGTGCCACTGTTTTAATTTTTCAAAAAATATTTTAAAAGATTTTTAAAATATTCTAAATAATATATTAATTTAGGCCAATGTTGTTGGCGACACGCCTTTAACATATTTGTTGGAACTGAGTTGAAATGACTTTTAACAAGTTCAGTTGATTATTGTACTGCAAATACTATAAGAGCAAACAATGTTGCACTTTTGTATAAGGAGATGCAGTGTTTAATCAGAATTTCCAGAAGAGCATGAAATGAACATATTTGTACACAGAAGAACCGTACACTCTTCTTCAAAGGAAGTCTTTCTTTTATATTTTCATTGACAAAAAATGAGACAAAGATTTACATGGGAATTCTTGCTGAGGTAGAAGAATGGTCTGGACACTCACACCAGACCTTTCTTATCTCTCATTTCTGTAATTCTGGGATCTAAGAACACTGGAAAATGTTCTTGCTTTTCCAAAGGGCTCCCCCTTTTTATTCATCTTTTAAAATTCCTGATACTACTCAAATTATGGTGACAGTCCAAAATATTTTAAACTTACTCTGAGATAAACAAGAAAGTCCTGGCAACGGAGCTGTTTCTGTCTTTCTATCACAATGGAGAAGTAATGATGTGACTGATGGTAGTCAAAGAAGAGAGTCCTTTTAACAGCTCCTTTCTGTTTCAATGAATCTAACTGCAATTCACCTTTCAGCACTAAAGAATATAAGTAAATTGAGTATTTATTTATTTAACATGGAAAGAAAAAATAGCAAACAATTCATTAAATATTATAGTTAATAACTAGCATTAACATAACAAATAACTAGCAAAGTCTTCCAAGTAAAACTAATCCATGCCCAAGGTATCTGTCTGTTTAGGAGCATACTAGTTTTTGATGCAAAGTATGTCCTACATGTAACTTCAGTAAAGCTTTGCAAGTTCATTTACAGATCATATGTGTACTACACAGGAAATCTGTTTTTTATTTTTGTTTTCTTGTTTATTTGTTTTTCAAAACAGAACATTCTCCAGCTGGGTACAATCTTATTTTTGTTTGTAAAATGGCTAAAAATTAATAAAAAATCCTTCAAGTGAATAGGACAAGCTTTGTGTTTATATAAGTACCACTTTAACTGCATTTTCTTACCTTAGGAACATTGTAGTCCTATTATCTTTCAAAGCATAAGAAAAAAAAAAATCTGAATTTAAGTGGGACAGACTAAATTACAGGAATATAAAACATTTCTTACCTATCGCATCTGAAATACTTTGACCTTCAAATGCTGCGCAGACTCTTACTGTAAAACTATGTATAAAAAGAAGTAATTATTAGCAGAAAGAGAGCTGACCTGGGGAATAGTAAATCCCAAATCATACCCATGTTCTTGTTTCTTTTTCTTAAATGATGTTCATTGAATCTGTGTTTAGGCACCCAACATATCCCCTAAGTCAGCAAGTCTCCCAGGCTCCACCAATACTCAAAGAAGACAGGGTATCCTCAGAATATCTTCCCTGGAAAGATGTAGAGAACTTTTCCCACTAATTCTGGAGAAAGCCTATAGAGATCACCCTTTAATACTACTGGCAAAGTTGGGTTCCTAATACTGAGCTTCAGCAAGCCACCATTGTATGAGGCTGCCTGCAGAAGTCCTTTCTGCTTCATCATGCTGAAGAAAGAAAGACTTCCATGATTTCAAGATGTGCAATTCAATACAAAGTGTCTCTGGTTAACAGTCATTTTCATGGAATACTTTAATGGGTTCAGAAAATATTTTGCTTTGTATCAGCTGAAAATGGGTAGTAAGTCATCATTGGAAGATGTGAAACCAGCATATTTTACAGTAATACCTTGGGTTAAATAGAAATATTTTTGAATTAGTCATTGCTCTTATTCTCCATGCAGTGGATTAAAAACCAGCAACACAATCTTTAAAATAACCTGCAATCATATTCTAATTGAATGTTTGCTTTCGCTGACAAACATAATGAAACTGTGCCACATATGGTATTCATATAACTTTCATGACCTTATTAAATATTTTCCTCTTGGCCAAAAAAATTGCCTTATGCCATTAAGCTATGCTTAACCACAGCCTTCAAATGACATTAGGAGTGTCGATTCACGTTCCATGCAGATATTGCAAATTCAGTCACATTCCTGCTTCTTTAGAATTATGAGTTAACAGATGAAGAACCGATCATTTGCTGACACACAAGGGCAAGAACAAACAACATGAAAGAGAAAAGCATGTGTAATTGCATAAATGCGGTTTAGACATCAGGCTTCACAAACTAGTCTGACATGTCATAGCATAGGAGAGCATTTCCTCAAATGTAAACTCACAAGCTGCCACTGTGTGTTGAACTTGGTGATCTCAGTTCCTGAAATCTCAAATAATTTTTGCACTATCCTGTTTAAAAAATAGTTGAGTTAAAAATCCAGCTTGAAATGGATTGTAATCAGAAATGAATTGATTGTTAAATAGCACAACTATAACATATATTTAATTTATTTTAATGAATGCAATAATTCGTAATACACATTTGATAACCCAAGTCATGTTCTGAAGTAATATGGTAAGAGCCAAGATTTAATCCTTCCTTTCCAGGCACAGCATGTCAAGAAGAGTGCAAAAAAATCAAACTTTTGGAATTTATCAGTCTCTTGGCTCTGCCCATCTGACTGGCAACACTGTGGGTTTAGCAGAATTCCATCACCCATTTCTGATTTCGAGGATATTCAGTTCAGAAACAGTTCTAAAGAGAGATATCCTCATCACTTTGACAAGAAGTTGCCGTGGAGATTTTGCAGGATGTTTAGCTGTGAGAAAATGAAAACGGAGGAGAAGGTAGACCACAGAAGAGGCCAGGAGTCTAAAATATTTTTGAGATTTAAGATCTGACTCCTTGGCACATGAAGAAACATAATAATTGATCTTCTGAGCTTGCAGGAGCCATAAAGCAAACAAGACAATTAACAATAAAAGGAAGGAAACTTCAGCAGGTAAGAAATGACTGGGAAATGGCCCATCATCCTTAAGCATATGATCTTTTCTGTGCTGTCAGTCTTATCTCTCTGTAGGAGATCTCTGCACTGCATTTATTCAACAGTGTCTGCCATCACTATCAGCTCATGGTTTGAGTAGTATTCAGTTGTGGCCATGAAATACAGGAAAAGCATTAAAACTGAACACACCAGCTTTCCCTGGTAATCTTGGACCAACAAAGCAGTTTGTTTGAACTAATTTTATGTTCTTCAGTTAGACAGAAACATTTTTAATGTTATTAGAAAAAGCTTAAAAGTATTTCTCTTCATTCAAAACAACACGTGGCATAGATAGGGATAGTATCTTGAGAAGTGAAAATAATATTAGAAAAACAAAGAAGATGATTTCTGCCCAAAAATGTTTTTTGGGGCTGCTATTTTTACCAGAAATAACTGAATTTAATCTGGCTATGGTACAGGGTGAAAAAAATAGGAAGCGTACTTCAGGAAGTGATAAACTTGAAATTATCAGATCCTACCAGAAATTACTTGCCATTGTTGTCTATTTTTTCAGAATACAGAACTGGACACAGAGAGGAAGATGGATAATGCCTTAGCAGAAAGGCACTCAAAGTTTTGATGGTATAGACCTTCATCTGCGCAAAGTAACGAGGCCCTTCAGTCCCTGACTGTGGGGCACTGATCACATCCAGGTTCCAATGAAGTCAATGGAAGAAGGAATTGCTACCTCTATCTTTCAAACTTTTTTTTTTTTTAAAAAGTCTGTTTACATTCAAAGTTGCAGAATTTGTTCCAAATTTGTTAGTTTTGGTAACTCAGAAATAGCCATGTTTTAAACATAGCAGAGAAATAATTATATATGTTTCTAGAAGTTCAGGACAATTCTCTTAAGATTGTGTATAAAAATAACTTTTTATGCATGCTTCCTCTGCACTTCAGTCTTCCAAATTATATTATGGCAAAAATAATATTTTCCTAATACTAGAAAGTGTACAATAATCTACGTTATTCATACTTTACACTTCCTGAAACTGTTCTGGTAGTAGGTTTTCTTTCACTCTAATTTTGCAATGTCAGTCAGTAGACATTTTATACTAGCAGCACAGCTGGCTAAGAGATACAGAAATCTATCCCAAGGGACTAAAGAATTCCTTGCCTGTTGGAGTTTCCCTACTAATTATTTTCATATGTACAATACAAGCTTATATCAACTAAGGAGAAAAATTAGAGCATGGAAAATAGCAGCTGGTCTTCAGTCAGTTCATAATACAAACTAAATCTTCAGGGAAGAATATTTTAGAATAAAGTGGACAGAAATTAAATTATGCTCATAATAAAAGTCTCGTAGATATGAACCAAACATCTTCTGGCTTTTTGTAATACAGAAGTAAAAAGTAATGAAAAAACTTCATGTTCCACAAGCCCTTTTTGAACAGTACCTTACAGCAGGAATACATTTTTAGCAGGGATGTTTTTATTCACTCATGTTGTGAAAAAAACAACAAATTGTATCTTTTTTTTTTCTTCCAGTAAACTGTCAGTAAATGCTATAATATTGGTATTTTTTTCCAGTATAAAACTTATCCAAAGGATTCTTTAGAAGTCTTAAAAACTGAAGTTTTGGGGAAAAAAATCAAATGCACATGGAACAATGAATATGCTACAGCCCAATGTTGATATTTTAATTTTTTTATTGCATTGACTATTAAAACAAAATTTGCTTGAATCAAAATATAAAGATGGATCTTTATCTGGAACCTACTCCAGAAAGGACTAAACGTTTTAAAGTTCTGGGACCACACCGTTCTACCGAGTGCATTCTACCTTCCTCTGTACGTGGCTGATTTTACTACACACAATGTAGAAATGAGGAACATAATGATAAAAATAAGCAGTTCCGTATAGAGTAAAAGAATAGAGTAAAAGTGAAAATCTCTTGAAAACCCTGTCCCAGATTTTGACAATCAGTAGATGTAGCACTTCTGAGTCACAAATTGCACCCACTGCATTAACAGCCCATATATTTAGTGGTTTAATGGTGTCAGAGTTGAGTTCCTGTACGTCTCTTAAGTAAACTGTTTCTGGTCATGATTATTTTTTATTTTTCATATTTATCAATTTGATGTAAAACCTCCTCTGCTAACTATTATGTTTGTGACTATTTTTAGAACTCATTTCCCATAAAGAATGTCTCCAGTGTGGGGACTCCCTCTGACCACTTCTAGTTTAAAAGCGGTGAAAAATTAGTGCAGTCACCTTGTCTTTCTCCTTTACACCTTGATATTCTTTTCATACATCCCATGTTCTGCAGGCTTTGTGCCCCTAATGTGTTTAATTAAAATGCTACAGCTAGTTTTTATATTTTAGAAATCTGTTCCGTACAGTCTCTCTGGCAAGACTTACTGGAATTTTATATTCAACTTGCAAGTGTTTATGCTCTGTTTTGTTTTTAGTTTCCTCATTTGTTATGATTTCAACTTCTAAAAAGCATCTAATGTATTTCTAATAGCCTGTTTTATCAGCTGTTATTTGGGGTCTTTTCTAAGTGACTTTCTTATAGTACTGTAAATGCACCTGCATGTGGTGTTAATAGTACTAGATAGCCTCCAACTGTCCTACGACATTTATATTTGTAACTGATCCTGAATTGTTTCAATTTGCTTCAAGGTTCTGAGTGTACTTTTTCTTTTCAAAGTTAAATGCTACTATGGCAGAGGGTTTCTCTTTTAAGGCTCTGTCCAACATTGTCCTGCCTGATGCACTAAAAATATCTTTCCTCTGACCAAAGACAGCCAGAAACAACATCCCATGAACTGCTCTCAGCGTAGTGAGCAGGACACCTTCTCTCTTCCACAAAGGACTAAGATCTCTCTTTCTGTTGCAGAAATTGGTGGGACTACCAGCTCTTTGCATCACTTTCACTGTGATATTTTCTCAGCAAAGATGTGTGTTTTGTCAGGTGAATGCTTTGTCAATCTTGGCTGTTGCACGTTTCACTCATTCAGACACTGAATGTGATTTTGCAGCTTGATCCTGTAAGACACTGAACATCTTCCCATGAAGGAGGATATCACATCACTGGACTTTTAGCTACTTCATTTAGAGAATCTGTGAAGTATTGGAAGGTGTCAAAAAGAACTCTGTTCTATATAATTTTTGTTGTTGTTGAGCTTATAGCATATTTGAATACCTGTACATTCAACAAAAAGCGGCAAGAAAAGCTAGGAGTGGGAGGTTATTTGAGAAAGAAGAGGATGCTGAAGATGTTTTTTGTCTAATCATGAACTTACCAGGCTACCAAAAGCTGAGAGCCAGGGAGCTGACAAGTCTTATTGTCTGGATTCACAATCATAGGGTTCAGAATAAGCAGAGCACTCACGGTCACAACAGGTCTGGCTCTAAGTGACAGAAATAACATTCACTACATACAGCACATTAGTACCTAACTTACACCAGAGAAAACAACTGAGATAGACACAAAGAAGTTTGAAATGTAGGGTTACTTGGTAGAAAATACTTTTAAAATGCTGCTCCTACCCAAAAGACCCTTGATATTTTTGGGGATCAGAAACTATGATACCTTCTGCTATGACATTTCGAAAGTTCTTCACAAAAAAAACACAGGTTAACAGCACACAGCATCGCTGAAACAGTATGCTCCACTTAACAATAGGTCTGTCCTGGGATTCACGCACATCAGACACATTTCATCACACTGTGATGTTTTCATAAAGGGACAGAGCCTGCCTTTTGGAAATTACAGAAGTCCCTTGGCTGTTATTTTATAAACTGTCAGATTTGTGTTTCTTCATGAACAGTGATATATTCAGGCTTGCTATCACTGTTTAAGGTTCTTCAAAAAATGAACATAATTTAGTTAAAATAGAAGTTGATCTAGAATTATCTTAAACCAACAATAAAGTAAACTCAGTCTGACATCATGTCTTGAGACAATTGACTTTGGAAAATGAGAATAATCATCACAGAAAATTCTGCTGAGCATGTGAATACATGGTTGTGGTGATGGGAAACATCCCTCTGAAAAGCAATCTGCTAGTAAGTAATGAGCTAATCTGTAATTGAGAGCAGTTTAAAAGAGAAAACAAAATTCTGTTAAGACAATGAATCTGTTTTACTTATATAATTAGATAATACTGTTTTAACTTAGGTAATTCTGCCAAAAATAGCTTACTACAGTTACTTTCCTCATATTTTAACCCACAGTTGAGCTTTTATGATCACTTTTCTGTATTGTTTCAGCAAGACACTCAAAAAATAGTTACTTCCTTCATTTCTGTGCAACAGCGAAAACCTTTTTTTTTGTAGCAAAGTTCAGCTAATAAAACTTTCTCCAGCATGACAAGTTTGGTATTTGATACACTCTGGACAGGAAACAGAAAGATTGAGGGATTCTTGCTTGCTATTCACCTTCCTAAATGAAATAGAACACATTTTTTATTGCTATCTAAAGTACACAGTGGATCTCATTCTCCAATGTTTCACATCCTGTGCAGTCATTTAATGCCACTGCAAAGTGATGCATTGCAAAATATTTGCATGACTCTAAAATAGGGCAGCAGGAAAACCAGGTCTTCTCACTGTGCTTAATAGTGTTACCAAAAATGAGCTAATGCTCCTGTTTTACAGAATTCTTATGCTTTGACAAATATTCATCCAGGAAACAGAACATGCCTTCTCTCAGACAGGTACTGTTCCGAATACAGACAAGAAGAAGACAGAGAGGAATCAGGAAATATGACTACATCGTTGCAGTAACGGATGGTGAATATTTAAATGCAAAGAACTGTCTGCACATCAGCATTAATAGGGCTGCAGCAGATAGTCATTTATGCGTTTGGTAGTTGTAATTTATACTTCTAATCAAAAAGTGCATTTAGCAAAAAAAAGTAGTCAGCAACAACTCCGGAGATTTGCAAAGTGAGATCTCATACATTTTATCTAAACTGAAGCTAAAAGCAGCAGTCTTTATTTCTAATAAATAGATTGTCTTAATGTGCATGACCTCCAAAGAGTCAAGAGTCATCTGAATAATGAATTTCTTACTAGTACCATTCCTCCAAGAAATAAATGAATTTTCAGTGTTGTGCTTCATAAATTTCTCTCTGATGAGCTGTAGGATGAGCTTTTTGACTCTACAGAATTTTGTGTGAAGTTGCTTTAAAGGTAGGAAAGACACCATTTTCTCTTCTTATCTAATTTAAAATTAACTGAGGAGTCAAGCATTCCAGAAAGAGTTTCTTGAACTAAGACTAACCATGGAAATTTTCATGAAAAATTGGAAGTTTTGAGCATGAGAAAAAAGAAATTTGTAAAACATTTGTTGCTCACACGATGTTTCATTTATCATCTGTAATCAGTATCTTTTACACGTTGCACCAGGGAAACAAAGAAATGTGATATTTGTTTATTCACAGATCTCCCACTGAAGCTGTAAAATTAAAAATCCATTGTATTTATCACGTACCTGTAAACAACTGCTTTTCCAGCTCCAAATGCACCCACAATTAAATCTGGAGAAAGAAAACAGCTTCAGAAGAACTATATAGAAGCCTTATTCATACTAAATAAGATTACTAATATACAGAATGCAGTAACATGAAACAAATGTGGAAATTCCCACTTCCTTAGCAATTTTTTCAACACTGCTATCTTAAAGAAAACATTTAAGACTGGACAAGACTGGCTCATAAATATCTTGGCTGTATCCAGTCAGTGTGAATCTGTTTAACACAGGGTCAGGCATGGTACAATTTTGTTTCTCTGCAGTTTGTATTAAAGAGTAAGAAGAATGCCTTCAACTTCCATGCATTTTCATAGAATCACAGAACCACAGAATGGTTTGGGTTGGAAGAGAAATTAAAGATCACCCAGTTCCAACCCCCTGCCATGGGCAGGGACACCTCCCACCAGACCAGGTTGCCCAAAGCCCCATCCAGCCTGGCCTTGAACACCTCCAGGGATGGGGCATCCACAGCTTCTCTGGGCAGCCTGTGCCTCACCACCGAGTAAAGAACTTCTTCCCAATATGTAATCTAAATCTCTCCTCTTTTAATTTAAAACCATTACCCTTGTCCTATCCCTACACCTCCTGACAAAGAGTCCCTCCCCAGCTTTACTGTAGGCCCCCTTTAGGTACTGGCAGGCCCCTATAAGGTCTCCCTGGAGCCTTCTCTTCTCCAGGCTGAACAACCCCAACTCCCTCAGCCTGTCTTCATAGGAGAGGTGCTCCAGACCTTTGATTGTCTTCATGGCCCCCCTCTGGACTTGTTCTAACAGGTCCATGTCCTCCTCGTGCTGTGGGCCCTAGAGCTGAGAGAAGCACTCCAGGTTGGGTCTCACAAGAGGGGCAGAATCCCCTCCCTCGTCCTGCTGCCCACGTTGCCCGGGGTATGGTTGGCTTTCTGGGCTGCAAGCCCATGTTGCCAGCGCAAGTTGAGTTTCTCATCCACCAACACCCCCCACGTCCTTGTCCTCAGGGCTGTTCTCAGTTTTATCCCAAACCACTAATTGCCCATTACACATAGAGATAAAAACCAACTTTTTGGTCACTCCCATGCAGTTCACATTGAAAGTTTACCGTGTTCTTTCCTGACATTCCTTCCATTCCTGTTTTGTGCTTTAAGTCATTTGTTCATTAATTTAGGAAATTACATCTCCGTGACCATGAAAACAAGGCATAGGTTGGAGGATGGCTAATTTCATAGTTACTAATGTTTTCAGCATCATATAGGGTGTGTTAAGGCCTGTAATAGTTATCAGTTGAAAGCCATCACAAGTCACGATTTGGAACAAATAGGGTCAACAGTGCTAGCATTTCACTGGGCCTTGGGCACATCTTTGTTACCAGGCCTGGGTTGGAATCCTACAGGCCCATATATTTCCTCCTTTTACCTGGAGTCCCCACACAGTGCTCTCTGGAAAGATCCCGACTGGCTTGCTGGAAAGATCACGTAGATCTCCAGTTCTTGTTGGAGAAAAGCTGGGGCCAAGCAGCAGGGAACAAAGGCTCAGCTTTCCTGCTGCCTCTCGCTGGAGCACAGATCAAGAATGGGAAAGAGCTTTGTCTTGTTTTCATACGCCCTAATGCAATGCCCAGCTGGGTACCTCTTTCACTCTACTGCTGATATCCTATGGTTTGATTTACAAACGTGCCATTCGGTAGGCCAGGCACAGCCTGGCACTCTGAGCTGATCTGACTGAGTTCATGAAACCAGTAGACAGGGTCGACAAACAAACCCTTCCTTGCTGTTTCCATCGTTTGAGCGTGGGTGTGCTTAGAGGCACTGAAGTCACGGAGCATAACGCAATGACACAGCTCTGGTGCTAATTAGCTTGGTGGGTTCGGGCCGGTCTGGCTGCGTGTTTTCCGGTGCTGTCTGCCCTTCAGATGGTCAGGATTTAACAAGTTTAAACAAGCACTCCACATGGGCAACAGCCTGTCCTACAATAGATTCCACTGATTAACGTCCTCATCGGAGAGGGCATGGACAGTTTATGGGTCTGATCTACTTTTTGCATAACATTTACATTTTTCTGCTTCCATTGGCCTTACAGAAACATGCTTCAGAGTCAGAAATACTTTAAATAGCAGAAAATAAGTGTTGCTTCTGTCTCCTTTTTTGGATATTTTGAGTCCTTTTCATTAGCAGCTTTTCTAGAGAGCTTGCTCACAGTCCCAAGACCTAAAGATATTTTCCTCTTAAATAAACAACTGATTGAGACATACCTGTCATCATAAAGGCTCCACAACACAAGCGGCAGAACTTTCTGTAACAGCTACAGTATGCACAGTAACCCAAAAAGATTTTTTTTTTTTTCCAAAAAAACAACATTGTGTTATGAACAGAAAGTGAGACAAGAAGGAAGGACTTTACATTAAAACTGTTGTTCCCAGCTGGATGCTCTTTATGAATTCTGCAACTGACTTAACCTAGGATATGTACTGTTTCATACCAGACTAGATAAGTCAAAAGGTTTCATTACAGGGCTGTGCTATGGCACTGACAAAACTAGCAGGTATCTATGACTTATCCATATTCTAGAATTGCGATGACTTCATAATCTGATTTTTCATTAAAAAATAAAGCACTCCAATCCTTCACAGACACAAGGTAAAGCTTGAACACACAACTTGAGTTCAAGTTTAATAACCCGTAGCCTGTTTGAACCTGAAGTTAGAAAGAATGAGTCTGTGAGAGATACTTACCCTCCGCAGTTTGAGTGAAATCTTAATTTCAGTATCTACAGCTGTATGAACTTGTGTCCCCACTACCTCAGCATCCCCACTTTGACATTGAGGAAAATTTTGCACAGCTGCTTACTAGTTAAATCCTGGTTTCTCTGGGACAGAACCCAGCTTATTTGAAAACAGAAGCTAATGGTTTTAGAGCAACAATGACAGTCCCCAGTCACCAAAAGACTGAGCAGTCTTTCTGCATTGCCACCTCAGCCAGGCTTGGAGACACAGCAAGAAAGATGAGGACATTCAATAATGGCACCATCATAAAAGCTCCACTTGAACAAATGCTTAGGACAGCCGGGACTATGCTCATCCTGTTCTCATTTGCAAGAGCGTACTTTTTCCCTGACATGTCCTTTATTTTATACTCTTGGCCATAATTATTCTTCAGCTAAAGAGTCTGAATGAGTGTGTGCTGGTTTGCTTGAGATATGATTAATTTTCTTCATAGTAGCTTGTACATGTGTTATGTTTTGTTTGTTTGTTTGTTTTTTAACTGTATGATTTGTAATGAAAATAGATGTGATAACACACCGATGTTTTAGTTGTTGCAGAGCAGTGCTTATACTAAGTCAAGGACTCCTCTGCTTCTTGTGCTGCCCTGCCAGCAAGAAGGCTGGGGGTGCACAAAGAGGGCACAGAGCCAGGATAGTTGATCCAAATGTAACAAAGTGATATCTCGTACCATAAGATGTTATGTTCAACATAAAACTGGGAGGAGTTGGCTAGGGGAGCTGCTTGGGGACTGGCTGGGCATCGATCGGCTGGTGGTGAGAAACTGTGTTATACATCACTTGCTGGGTGTGCAATTGTTTTTTTTTCCTTTCTTATTAAACTGTCTTTATCTCAACCCATGAGTTTTCTAACTTTTGCCCTTCCAGTTCTCTTCCCCACGCATCCAGCTGCGGGGGAAATAAGCAGCTCAGCTGCCCACTGGGTTAAACCACAACAGCATGAAACTACTAAGAAGAAAAAGTGGACTTCAGAATAAATATGCAAAGAATAAAACATATTTATGTCCAGGAGTGACATCTGTGAGCTAACATAAGGACCAAGTCATTATATATTAAAGAGGATTTAGTGGAAGATCCATTAGAGTTAGGCTTTGCTTTTACTTGTTCTCTTAAAGAGCATGTAGCTTTATTCTTTCTTTCATTGCTTTCTGGGGTCAACTCTTATACTTCTCATTGGAAAAAAAACACAAAACAAAACAAACCATTTTTGACACTGATACAAATCCAAGAGATTTGAATACACATCAAATCAGATCACTTATATGCAGAAGTTTTGAATTTGTTGTGCGTTTTGAAGAAGAAAAGTTATTAAACATTTCTATGAAAGAAAAGCATGTCTAAATTATCTGCAGCTTGGCAAGTTTCCGCTCCTAAAAATAGAGAGAAGTTGTTTTTATTCATTTCTTGTTAATGCTACACATGCAATGTCACTGATATAAAGTCCACTAGTTAGAAAACAAGGGTTTAACGAGGAATTTGGAATTACACGGAAAAAAATAGCAACAGCATAGTGAAGTGTAACCCTTCCAAGCAGAGCCTGAAGGAAAGCATATGAAAACTTCTGACTGCACCTTTGCATTTCTGAGTAGTTTTTTTTTAAGGTCCGAATAAAACATTTATAAATAGCGAAAGAAAGAGAGAGAGGTATCTGACACAAAATGGCCTTCACTCCTTCTCTATTTCATGTTTTCAGGAGGATGAGAATCCTTCTAGATTCAGGTAAATGACCACCTTGTCTATGCCAACTCATTGAGAAGATCTTTTACCATCTGTTCCTCCTTCAGAGAAGCAGAGCTGAAGGAAGGGCTGGTGTGCTTCTGCCTCATTGCTGCTGTGGCATGAATGAGCTGTAGGGCTCATAACCAAAATGCTCGATGGGTTTTGTAAGCTTATCTCTTTACCTGTACCTTCCACGTGGCCATGCCAGACCTTAAAGGCTGTGCTAAAGGGCAGAACCCAGCCACGATGCTGAATGAACCTTCAACTAACTGAAGGAAGTAGAGTTCTACTTCCAGTCTCAACAACTCATTTATTAACTTGAGCAAATTCTTTGATCCCCTGATATTTTTAAAGGACATCTCCATCCCTTATGAGAGATGCAGCCCCAGGGAGCCTTAAGTGGGGGAGGAAACGTGTGGCATGCTCAGCACTCCACCCTTCGTTTGGAGTCTGTCCAGCGGTCCCAAGAGACGTGGCCAAGGCACGGAATCTCATATTCATGGGGAGACGGGGGCCAAGAACAGCAGCCAGCGAAGAACTGTACCATTGGCACACACTTCATTTGCCAGAAACACAGAAATGAAAACGACAGACAGATGAGTCACTGCCCCGCCACAACTCTATCAGGATACAGGCATGAAAGTGTTTGCTTTATGGGCTCAGTATGTTCTGCTGGCAGCTTTAAACCGCATATTGTGTAGTCTGTCAGTTTAATTGCGTAGTAGAAATAGTAACTGGAAAACAATTAAGAATCCTATCAGTGTAGGTGCTAATGGAAATTTCACAAAAGAGAGTGAGGAAACTGCATAACTGAAAACCCTGTTAATTTTTTTTTGTGTGAGCCTTTCTTCTTTTTTATTTCCCCACCATCAGATTTCTATTTCTGCTTTCTAGGATTTCAGAGATCACTAAACAGTAAGAAAGGGCCAGAATAACATTCCCTTTAAATGGCCATTACTAAAGGCTTGACCATAATGAAGGACACAGGATATATCCAATTCAGCCAACCTTACTCAAGAATTTTAGCTGAATATGACACTCAACCACCACTCAAATCAGAATCACTTTCTTGTACCATTCTCGACTGTCTCGATCCTCATGTTTTTAAACCATTCTGGAAGCAGATCTGTTAAGAATAACACCTAAGGCTAATTCAATGCTCCAGTTTTGTCTGAATGAGACCCTTTCATAGTGCAGTGTTATTATTCACTCCATTATACTACAAACAAATTCAAAAGGAGGCAGGTCATGTCCTGTCACTTCAGTCAATCCCTACTTCCTGTTATTAACTGCTTTATTCTTATACTCTGTTGGGGAAAATATTGTTAATTTCATTAAAAAACTCAAAGAATTTTAGAAAAGCACGTCTATAAATTAAATAGATCATTTGTGCAATTGTTAATCGTAAAATTAACATATTTTCAGAAGATTCTTGGCTTGTCACTATATTTTTGATTGATTATTCATGTGTAGACAAATTTAGCTGGTAGAAACACCAGCTCTTCTGCATTTGCTGGCAGAACCCACGCCCTTGTTCTGGCTCCCACGCTCAGCAGTCTTTTCTTACCAGAGCAGATGCAACTTTTCATTGATTAAACTTGTTTGTCCTCCACAAATCTCCTGGACCAATTTCATAATTCAATCATCACTAGATTATGACTCTGTGATATCGTTGGCATGCTGCTTATTGTTCTCAAAAACTTATGAGCACTGAAGAACCCTTGCTTCTCAGAAAGAAACTTGAGTGTTTTCTTCCCACTGTTTGAGTTAACGTACTTAGCAGATGGAGCTGCTAAATACTCCTATTTTAATATGATTACACTGGATTGCTGAAGTTCTTAGGAAATTTTGTCTGATTATGACACTTGTTTCTTTCTTAAAATGTTTCTAGAGTAAATTGTTTGTATTATATTATTTAATTGAATTATTAAATATAAATATGTGTACTCTTAAGATAATAACTGAGCCCAAAATAATGAGGCCTGAAGATGCCTTTATCCATTTCCCTGGCAGAAAAAGGCTTGACTAAAAAGAATAACCAAAAGAACAGGCCAACAGAACTGGGTTTGTTTAAAACTGTGATACCTTGATCGCCATCAAGTTTCAGTGACACTTATTCCAGGGGAATCTCTAAGTTAATAGGGAAGACCTACACAAGTGTCAAAGCAGAAACCATATTGCATAATGTATTTGAGCAATTAACTAATTAACTATCAACAGCCTTTGAATAGTGAATTCATCCAGAGCACTGCTCAGAATCCACCCACACCGTTAAAAGAAACTGGTTAAACAATCCTGGCTCACAAAAACATTTGAACAAACCACAGTCTGCCGGAGGATATGCCACAAGAAGAAAGCAAGCTTAATGAGTTGAGCAAGTTTCTCATTATAAACTATTTGCTCAGCTATAATCAGCCATCAAGTGACTGAGCATATGCTCAAATGTGAGGGTGGAAACCTCACAGCCTCCAAATGCCTGAGCCCTGCACAGATAGATGAACCAGCTGGAAGTGCAGCACCATCACCTAGATAATCACAGACTTCAAGCACTCAGTTGGGAACAGCTTTGAACTGATTCCCAGAAGCAAAAAGAAATGAGTTTATTTTTCCTAACTAGTTGCATTTTCTAACTATGCAATTAGAAAAGATAGATAAAATAATACATAAAATAAGCTACAATTCAAAATGCAAACCTAAGCTGAGACCTCAATCCTTGCTCCAGGCCTTGTGACACAAATAAAGCTCAGGATAGAGCAAAGGGGCCCTAAACGCTCCAGATTTAGCTGGGAAGGGAGTGGTAACTGTTGAAAGTTACCATTAGACTGTTCAGATAGGCATAGGCATAGGCAGTCAGGAAAGGCGTGCTGAGGCAGGGACTGCAAAAGATCCTGGGTAAACCTTGAAGAGGTGCTGCTACAGAGGATGCCATGGCTATCCCATCGGAACATTATGACCAAGGAAGTGGTGGAGTGCTCATCCCTGGAAATATTTACGGGATGTGCGGATGTTGCATGGTTTAGTGATGGGACTCAGTAGGTCAGGTGACATTTGGACTTGATGATCCTGAAGGTCTTTTCCAGCCTAAAGGATTCTATGATTCTGTGATCTTCAACCAAAAATCTACCTCTTGAATTTACATTCTGGCCTCTTCATCTGGAAGTACAGCACGTTCTTCTGTTTTTTCTTCTGACTGACATATCTGACTGACATGCTTGATTTACCTTCCTGTTACTGCTTCCTTATAGCCTTTCTGACTATAACATTTGGTCAAATTTAGACTGTATTAAACTATAAAGTTTGCCTAACTCTCATATGACCACAAAGAAAGGAGCAGAGGGGGCAGCTGCATGTCCTTCGAGAGACACACCTGTCAGCAGCACAGGGTTTTACCCCTGGTGCTTCCCAGGGCTGAAAGTTTCCCACTGCTTTTGGGCCTGCAAAGTAGAGGCTAGCGTATTATCACCCCAGCTATGTAGATAAAGGAGTAGTTCTGGGCACACAAAATCTGCAGCGTCTGTGAACCTGACATGATTTACAGAAGTCCTGCTCTGGAAGTCTGTGGAGATGTAAACCTAGGGTTGTGCTTAATAACAAAAACTAAATCTTCCCTGTTGAAAGGTTAAAAAAATCCCTGTATTTTCACAATGCTCAGAGAAGAGGTCTGTTACTTTTACAGCACTAATATCTATGCCAGGGCAGCTGAAGACAGATGGTCATTACACTGAGAGGACCGTTAATGAGAAGGAAAAGCAGCCCTGTCTGTACGCTGACCCTACTAAAAAATTACTAAAATATAGGAGAAAAAACAGACTGTGATTCATCCTCACTTTTCAGAAACTGTATTCCCCAACTTGTAACTGAGTCTTTAAGTGTGCTGGCTCATGGGAGAGTCCAGGATGAAGCTCAGTGATCTGTGAGAGGAAGCCATACAGGCAAGTGGTCTCTTCTGGCCTCCAAGTCTGTGAATCCACTGTGCTGCTCCAAGAACATTAATCTGTCGTCTGATTTAACAAAGCACTGAAACTCTAAAAGCTCTGAAAATGCTACACAGTGCATGAAAAATGAAATGCCTCTCATTTCCTAGCCAGGGATATGCCTGCATCATGAACAAAGTTAGGCACAAGGGCTCAAGAAAATTGTACCAGCACCGCTTAAATTAAAGGAGCCCTCACAAACTAGTGTCTGAAGCTTTGAACTTCTTGAAAGCATGATCCTTTTTTGAGTTTATTTGTCTTCACACCACTCTTTGACCATAGAAGAGATAATTGCTGGGAGACTCTCACCTTAGACTGTGGCAATATGTGTTTATACCTTCAGCCAGACATCTCCAGGGAACTGAACTTCTGAGAACGATGAGTCAATATGACCTGATTTTATTAACCTTTTCTTTCTGTAAAATGGTTGAGTTTACAATATAGTCAGTAAAAAAATGTTGAGATCCTTTCCTAATCTTATACAACCCTCTTTGAATCACAAGTATGACCCATAGTTTGGGAAGCACTGAATTGCAAGTCCTTCTAAAGTCAGCAAATGCCCTGCCCCTCAGTTGACATCTAAAATAAAACTTCCTTCATATTCTTTCAAAGTTCTGTCCCTTCTTTCCTCTTCATTCAAGGGCAGCCCTTCAGGATTTCCGTCAGAAGGTAGAAAAGAAAAGCTTTTTGACACAAGAAGGATTACTTGTTTCATTGCCTAGTGTGTTTGTCCTGGACTTGCATTTCCCCATATTATTTCCTTTCTTTCTTTTACCCACAGGAAGGTATTCTATTCTTGTGCTAATACTGTGCCATGGTTGTGCTATTTTTACAGCTCTGTTTTGGTGCTTCAAGTGTATGACTTAAGGAAGAGGTGGTCAGCTAATAGTAAGGTGTGTTTTTTTTTTTTTGCTTGTGTCATTTTCTGACAGATTCTCACCAGTGCTCAGGACTGCTCATCCAGACACTCAACGAGCGATGTAGGAAAAAGCTAATTATGATAAATGTAGGTTTGTGTTCTATTTCTAAAATAAATAATGCATGTAACAAAACCAAACCATCTAACTCATGGTATGCTGATATCACAATGGGAAATTCTTCAAGTAGGATGTATAGCAGAGCCAACAATGACAGGCAGGATAAATCCAGTAAATCTCACAAGTGAACTGACTACAGAAGCTCCTCAGTGCACATTTAGAAAGATCAAGTCCCATCATCCAAACTTTTCATTAATTAGCTTAAAAGATGCTCCACAAAAAGTGATTTATACAGTAGGTAGACTTCTACTCTTCTTGCTTCCCAATGTGACTCAAAGAAGATCTGAAAGAATCTTTCCTTTCCCTCTATCTTTCCAATCTTAGAAATGTAAGGAATGCAATATCCTGTTTTCTTTGGTTTTGCTGGGGGGCCTTGTGTGTGCTTTAGAAAATGTTTAAATGCTGGAACTTTAATAAAGACCTCCCTTGTCCAAAGCAACCTCATTAGTCATGGACAATGAAAAACTATTAATAGCATCACAGACAATATGCAAACAAAAAGTCAGAACGCTGTTTAAAGTCCTTTCTCTTACATGTTAAAGTTTCTCTCACTTAAAGTGATAGCCTCATTTTATGACTCTGCAGTCAGCTTTTCTGTTGGGTAAGACTGTAATTTCTATCATAAACACCCCTTTCCAGAAACCTTCTTCCTCATCTGAGAAAAACAAAAGCAAAACTCTTCTAAGGTTTTTACAATCCATCACAAAATCGAAAGAGATCACACTTTTGTCCCTTTGAAAATCAAAATTTTCCCTTTCTAAAGAACACAACTTTTAAGAACGCTAGCCTGAAACAACCCAGGCTAACAAGAGAGATTTCACAGTGAGTTAGAAAACAAAGACTTAGCATCCTACTGTGGATGAACCTTTCACAATAAAAAATATGATGTTTTATTGCACGCTATTGCTAAGCTTCTGAATTCTAACGAAAAGAAACAAAACAGATTTGTTTTCAGAAGAGAGAGAGTAAACACAAACACATGTAAAATATCTTCAACATTCAGACTACTTGGATGCTAGGAACATTCCTCTTTTAAAAACCAAACACCTCCTCCCCAGCAAAACTCAACTGATGTTACCAACTTGACAAATGCACATCAGGTAAACTAATAAGAAAGAATCAAGGAAAAGTTGACACAGCAGAATGAAAACAACAACAGCAAAAAAAAAAGCATGGAAAGGCCCAAATTAAATATCTGTCTTTAAGCAATGTCTTTGCATTCTCTGTTTTTTGTAATGAGAACAAAGCTGTTAAGAACCCAAATACAGCCCATCATCTCTTTGGACAGCAAAAAACAACTTAGCAACACTACCAAGTCGATCTCTTTCTACAACACAACATGTTTTTAATTAAGAAAGAATGCCAGAATGAAGGAAACCTTACAAGTTCAATAAGCTGAGAGCACTCAGTGGGGGGAAAGGGTTAAGCTTGTATTGTAAACTTCACATGTTTTATGTTAATGTAACTGTTTAAGCCCTTTCTTGACTTTCTGATCATGTCTTTTGACAGGAAAGGGAGTATTTGTTTTGTCTGATTTTAACTCTCAGAAAAGCAAGCTAGAACTATCCAAAAATATGTCTATTCGTTAATTTGACCTCTGCCTTCCAAAAGGAGCAGTTTAGGCATGATGCATTTTCCAGGGGATGGAAGTATGAAATTCCCTTTCTAATGGAAAAATCTTACCTGGGTAATCATTCTTGTCTACATCCGAGTCTCCTCTCAGAGTGAAGCCAAATCCCGAAGGCATGGACTGTGAGGCCCAGGCTCCATTGAGAACCTGGGAAGGGTTAGTATTTAACCCATTACTGTATCCATTGTAAATGAACACTTTCCCTCTTCGGTCTTCACCTGCAAATGGTGCACCAATAGCAATGTCTGCAGCACAGTAAAAGAATAAAAAGAATGGGCACAGTTAACATAAAGCAAGAATTAAGTCCCCGCAGGAAAACAGACATAAAAGGTTTCTGCTATGTACATGCAAAAACTATGGCATTCTGTACTTCTCTGTGCATTCTAATTTCAGGGCAAATATTCAAGAATGTTCATGATGTCTTATGTATCAAACTTTTATGACAAAAGCTTACAAACTCATCCTGTGAGAGTGTTATTACATTGTACTAAATTGCCAATCCACACTGTATTCCTCTACTGCATTTCCAGGACATTTAATAAGCTTTAATAAATTGAGACATAATGAATGCCTGAATCCACTTCATTTTATTTAGTCAGATAAATTTTTTCCCTGATTTCTTCCATCACCTAGTTAATAAGGAATAGCTGTTATAGAAAATTAATTTTATTATTCCTGATAAAATGTTCAACACAGGGAAAATCCCCACCTCTCTCAAATATCCGGTGTGTTAGTATGCAAAAGAGAACAATGTAATGTAAGGTTTTATCTATACCAAGCCAACATGTTATCGAGAAATGGAGAAGGAGGAAATAGGAGGCCTTGTGTATTATGCAACTGAGCACTGCAATACTTAAAAAATGAGGTGTCATATCCAAGAAGTGGAACTCACAAAGCTCTTCACAATTCTAACACATAGGAAGTGGAGAGAATCATGATAGAAGTGGAGAGTCAAAGACTCAAAGACTGAGATTCAGCAGCTGAACTAGCTGAGCTAGCCAACTGGAAACACTATCTACAGCTCTAATTTTTAGGATCTCATCAAGGAGCTGACACTAGACTCCTTTATTAAACTTGACTTTTGCACCTGGAATTCCTACCTTCCCTCTGAAGGGAGGAGGGCAACAAAGCTCTGCGACTCATGTCTTCAATTATGAAGCAGAATACCTCAGCTCTAGATCCTTCTTAGCATTCTTTATACAGCAAGAAATACAAGCAGGAATACATCTTCCCTACCAGAATGCCATGGAGACCAATCTTCCCTGCCTGGAGAAGCTGAAGGCATCTGCTACTGCTCACAGGTAGGAAAGAGAAAGTCTTCACCATGGGGTTCAGCCCAGCTGGGTCTTCCAGGGAAATGGGATTCCCAGAAAACCCAATGAGGGTATTCTCACCAACCACAACCCACTGACTTCTGCAAGATGGGATTGGAGTTTCCTGCACCCTGAACCCCAGTAAAATCCTATGTATCCAGAGATGACTTATCCCTTGCACAGGAGACACACATTTGCCACACTGCCCTACAGTCTAGTGGTTAGAGCACTGTGCAAAAGGAGGAGCTAAGTCCTTTGTTTTTAGTTTACTGGCCGAAGTATCTTTAAGGCTACTGTTCAAAATAACTCCACCTGTAAAAACCCCTTGGGGCTTTAGATGCAGAGATGCCTCCTTGTAGGTCCTTAGCATCTGGAAACAGGACGTAAGAAAATGCATGTAGGTAAGATGAGAATGTTACTGACCGTGAGTAGGAGCCTAACTCTAGGTGCTCAAAGCATCCAAGCCATCTCATACAATTAAGCAAATTAGTTTACTTGGACTGTTTTCCAGAACTCTGGCTCTCGGTTTACTTGGTGAATGTTTTGCTATTTATTTTTGTGCTACTGGTATCTGGAAAAGATCCCACCATGAAACTGTTTCTTTCTGTGCCTAAATATCGGTGGAAGCCTGATTCCAAAACAGTATGCCTGTATTTGTCCTCTTCCTTCATTGTGGGCAAGATACTCCTGCTCCAGTTACTAAACCTTATTCGATTTATCCAAGCATTTGAAGAGAGAAAGAGAACGCTGCTTTTAAACAAATTCAACATCTTAACTAAGTATTTAAATCTAATTATATTTATAAAACAACAGATAATATTTTGATTCAAATGAACATGTTAGCATTTGGTAAAAAATAGCACTGTAGTGAATAAGACTGTCCTAAAAGTAAGCTTTTTATGGTTTGGCCCTCAGTACCAGTTTCATTAGGGTTAGTGTAAATCCTCACGATTTTCAAAAGCAATTACATGGTAAAACGCCTTTTTCAGGCACTGCACAGACACTTCATCTTCACTGCTTAGCCATTTTTAATATCAATGTTATACACACACATATATATGTTACCACATTATATAAAAATTACCATTATATCCATCCTGATTGAGATCTCCAAGGTGTGTGATTGCACTGCCAAATCTACCAAACACTTCCGTGCTGGTCAGAATTTGCGCGTCTTGGAAGAGGAAAGCACTTTCTTGCAGGTACAGATAAACTTGCCCAACTTCTTTAGGCTTGCTCTCAAATTCTCGTTCCATAAAGAGAGGGGCCCCAACTAAGATATCATCTAAACTGGAAAAGTCAAACAAAAATCAGTGTCACTGAGAGACTGAGGAAACCAACAAAGTTCATGCATTTGTTTAACACGAAGCAAACTAAAAGAGGCAGGGAGGCATTTCTGGAGTTCTAGAGCAACCACTTGGTAAAAGCATGGTCAACTGGAGAAGCCTACCCAGGGCTGTGCCCACTCCAGTTTTTAGTATCTCCAAGGATGGAGACTCCATAACGTCTCTGGGCAACCTGCTCCAGTGTTCAATCAACCTCACAGCAAAAAATTTTCTGCTAAGATTTAAATAGAAATTATTGTACTTCAATTCATGCCCACGATAGACACTGAAATGCTATACTTTGCAGTTTATGATACAGAAGTCCGGAATTTAACTCAGAGGTAATCTGTGTTAGCAGAACAAATTCAGTAGATCTATCCTGCAAATGGCGCTAGTGAAAGACAAAGTTTCGTATCAACTGTAGATTTTTTTTAACGCTACACATCAGTAAGTGAACAACAGACCCAAAATTGCCACTTGCCAGGATATTTTTGAAGTAATACACATGAAACACAGGCAGAACATCAAACCATAGAGAATTCCTCATCACTAATTCAAATGTAAGCTGGGAGAAAAAGCCAAAGTTTCATTTCTGAAAACAGAATCTTCTGTTGAATATTAGAGTAGCTGCAGTGCTTATGTTATTTGCTGTTATTTTGGTGTATTAAGTATTAAAGAGAACAGATATCAAAAAGTCATAGTAATATGAGGCTTAAAGGGAAAAGTTAATCTCTATGTTTTGCTAGTCCAAGAAGGATCAGTAAAAGATGACAGACTAATCAAAAGATATGTTGCATCTTATCAACATTTATTTGGCAAGAAAAAAAAAAGATGCTTTACTGGACATCAAGCAAGATTGATAGACATGTAACAAGAGGAAATGTTCATAATAGATCATTTTGAAATATGAAACAATGGTACCAGATAAATTTCTGAAGGTTGTTCAAACCCCTGTAAACTAACAGAAAAATTCCCATTATATTCAGTGGCACTGGTCATCCATATTAAGGAATTCTGTTATTGCAAAGGTCTACTACTACTTAATCCTAGCATTTTAAATTTAGAAAACATATTCTCTATCTTTAACATGAAACTTTGTTCCAACTTTGTAAAAATCACAGAAAACTTTATATGCTCACTTCACCATATTCTGAATAGTGATGTTTTCACAGAGGCTTTATTCATTAGCAAACCAATTAGGAAAAATGCACTACAGTGTTTTTCCTAATCCTGATAGAAAACAACAACAAAACCACAGACGCATGTCCTAGGAGTAGCTTAGCTGCTACTCTACCATGGATATACACTATTGTTCTAGGATGTGTACCACAGAATTTAATAGAGAATATCTCATTTGAATGCCTTCTAATCACATGGTAGAAGTTACACATTCTGTAAATTGTGACAAAGCACTTACTCAAAATGTTATTTTTCTATTAAGTTTTATAGATGTTTCCACAAAGGAAACTGTAATTCAAAGTGTTAGGTCACTTCTGTACAGTTCTTTTTTATATGTCAGATATTACTCCGTTGCATGGATAACTACAAAAGGAAGGAAGCAGAAGCTGACTTCACAGCAAAGGTGGGGTTTTCCTTCCACACTAAACATCAAAAGTTCTCTGCTAATGGAAGGTGTTAGTGGCTTGGACAGAACGTCACCTGAAGCTGTTGTCATGAAACAACAGCAACAACAGAAACAGATCATTAATGTTCTTTTTTCATAAGTTATTTTATGTACGCCATGTACTAAAAGCATTGCATGGTAGCATTATCAACTGTAATTTTACTACATTGCAGTCCACATGTTCACACTGATAATGTGACCCCATGGTGTTATGTGCTGTGTAAAGCATGAGGTAAAAGATGAGCTTGGCTCCAATTAAAATTTTATAAATGAGAGATTGTAAGGCTACGGGAAGATATTTTAGAAGTGGTAGGGAAGCAAAAGATTCAGAGCCAGTAAGCTCCCAGTACATCAATGTAAAATAAGTAGATACCTAGATACCTTTGAAACTGGGGGCCATACAGAAGTTGAATAATATTCAATGTGCCTAAAATGGAGAGAGAGGCAGACTATCCATTGTCCACCATGGCCAAAAATTCCCTAAGCAGAAGCCCAATGCAGAATACAAGAGTCACCAGGTAAGATGGAAAGCAGACAGGAGCTAGAGTCTGTTATGGAGGGATTATTACATCTCAGATGAAAGTCCTGGGTTATTTTTCTAGGAAAATTTCCACTTTGTTAAAAGAAACGACAATGATCATATAAAATGCATGAATAGTCCAGTGAGCAGGACCAAAACTCAGCAGCTAAGATGGCTAAGAGGGAAAGGTGGGAGGAAGGCACTCATCTAAATTAGACTGACCTACCTCTAGATTTGTTATGGGTAGCAGAGCTACCTGGAGCTCCCAGAGCACTGAGTTGGCCTTCCCTCCAGGTCTGGCATGTCCCACCCATACCAACCTTCCAGCCCTCACCCTCTTGCTGTTCCCTCTTCTTTCTTAGTGCCCAAGCTCAGGTCAAGATAAGCTGCTTCAGCAAGTCCTCTATAAGAAGGATTTTTTTTATTTTTTTTTAACCCCCACTGTCATAGCAACATACAATAGACAGAGAGGATTCTTCAGCTACCTTGTTCTCTGTTAGCCTCATTCTCTTATTCCCAGTGTCTCACCAAGTGGGTAATAAGAAAGCAATCATTGCTCACCATGCTTTACAGTCAGTTGTTTAGGACCTTTTACAGTTTCTAAATGTAAGTATTTAGACATCAAGCACTCTAGATGAGTCACTTGTTTGGTTGCAAGCACCATGTGATTGGAATTATTTATTTTTAGTGGTGAAGGAGGAAATTTCAATTGGCTTTTAGCTATAGGAGTTTATATTTACAGAAGTGGAGTTGTGAGCCAAATTCAGGGTGACGTCCTGTCTTTTAAAAAGCAACAAAAGCAAAGCAAATGTCCCTTAACAGCAATATTAAATCAAAAAGGGCAGTTCAGTGTGCAGTATTTTGAACTGCACCATTAGATTTATTTTGTCACTGCCTATGATGGTGCAGTTAACAGGAATCAGTGTATTTATGTTTATTCCAGCACAGAAACATTACTAGCCAATATTGCTTCCCTAAAAGCATAAACTGACCACCTGCTGAGACTGGATGAGGTTGCTTTGTATGCTGCCCTGTAATAAAAAACAGGAGTATGGGAAGTGTCAAGAGGTCAAAGTATAATTGTGGGAAGCTTTGATAGAGGCTCCATAAAAGACCAGTAAACAATTTATTCCACAATTTTTATTAAATTGTTTTACTCTAAATTGAGTGCTCTCTCTTTTTCTCTTCACTAGGAATTCAGCCTGTAAGTTGATGGCACAGCTTGATTTGTTAAGTTTCACTGAAGATTTCTGATTACTAGCAGTGGGCAACAAAAGGGTAGTTGAAATAATACCTTCAATTTCCCTGTTCTGCCTACAGAAATGTTTTCCTAGGATAAGCCTTAGAGCCACATCTTCAGCCTTATTGGAGCAATTCATCATATTTATTAATATTTTCATTATATGACTTAATCAGGTTTCTGCTACTGGTAAGGTCATCACTACCTCCTTTGTCTTTAGCTGAAAAAAAATGTGAATTTGAAGTGGACATTTCCCTTTTGCTTTTATTTCTTTCCCTCCAGTTTTACTTTTCCTTTCAGATAAATATTTCCATTGACTATATGTGCAAACCAGCAATGATGGACTATATATAATCAGACATGTTTATCATGTAGAGCTTTTTCTGTTTTGTTTTCTGTGGGATGTTTGGATCTCAGAGAAAGTCATTAGATTTCTTTTAAGATATAGACTGGAAGACCACACAGGCCTCAACAGCATTTTGATTATATTATTGACATAAACTGTGGTCTTAGAGGTACACAGAAAATATGAGACCTGCCAAGTAACCCTGTGATTCACAGGAAATAACCTGTCTACGAAATAGTTTGGTTCAATGAGAAGTTAACTAATAAGTTCCCTGAAAGTCTAATGAGTGCCTTTTGTAACTAAGATCAATATTTCTCCATCCTTTCATGTTAGTAACGCCTTGCAGTAACACTAAACTAATCCTGACTCAGTGTATCAGAAAAAATAGTTTTAGAAAGTTCAAGTATGATGACAAAATCTGACCTCAGAGCCTTGGAGCAACTTGACTAGTATAAAGATATCACAGGAACTGCTGAAGCCTTTTTCCACCCCATTTTAGTTTTGGAACTACAATAACATTTGATCACCTTGTTCCTCTTCTCATTTCTTATATCCCTAACTTTAAGGGTTCACTAGTCCCTGATGGGAAGTAATGATTTAGCCCAGAGAAAGTATTTAATGCACTATGTTTATGTCCCTAATAAGAAATAATGACAAGAACAAAGCATAGACAAAGCTGAGACAAGTTGCAATAGGAAAGAGTATGAAAAGCTCTGAATATAATCCTAGCTCACCTTCATGCAGGCTTACAAGGTTCTGAGCCTCACTAATCCTTAACTCCTTTCTAAAAAGCTAGTATCTTACTAGTATCGCTTACTAAAGTCCTGATTTTCTAAAGCATTTAATCGGATTTTACGTAAGATCAAAGTCAGCAAGTGTTGTTGTTGAATGGGGCCAGTGTCATTAAGCATAACCCTGGCAGTTAAGCAGCATTCTCCCTCAGGCAAGCACAATGGCTGTCATAACAACTGTGGATCATAGACACTTTTTGGACCTCTAGATGATGAAAATGGACGACCAGCCAGCAGGCACTGCAAAGAGGAACCAATGATACTGAAAAGCTCTTAAAACTGAGAAGTGAAGCTCTGAATGGTCTACTTACCTGCTTCTAAGAATAGAAGAATGAACTTTTGGCTTGCATCTCTCTCCCCAACAGCAGTTTGCAGTTTTATTCACTCTACCTCTACTTGGATTTGTTTCCTAAGACTTTAGACACTCTGCCATGCTGCTTTGAATAAATATTCAGGAAGATAAACTTAAACTAGGCCTGAAAATATTTATGCCACTGTAATTGCATAAAGAAAAACCTAAGTGAACAATCAGAAAAGCAGAGAAGCCAAAAGAAGCATTTTGAGGCATGAAGCACCTGAAAAACTGTGGTTATTAATAAATATCAGGCATTGCTTCTATGGATGTTCAGTGGAGCTGAATATATTTGGTAACCTACCCATCATTGTTAACATCAGATACTGCAACAGTGTACCCAAAATAAGACGCCATCTGGAAATAAAAAACAACAGATAGGCTTTCATATCATAACAATTTTTAAGAAGTTTTTACTGATAAACCTCTTTGTTTCTATGGTTATTAGTTCTAAGAGGTAAACATTTTATGTATTTTTGAAACTATATTGATGAAATTATATCCTCTTGATATATAATACTTCATCACATAGTTGCTTGACATTACCTGTTCACCAGTGAAGTTCTGAATGAAGGTCAAGTCAGAAGAATTAATGATTGAGACCTGATAACAGAAAGATATGGAAAGTTTCAAGCACAGACAAAGATGATACAGCATAGCATCACTGCAAACCAACGTGAAATGCTGAAGGACGGTCCAATGTGGTCAAGAAAACACATCAATTCTTTTCTGTTGCACCATAGTTTTCCTGTGTTATCTTGGATAAATCACTACAATTTTATGAGTTCAACTCCCCCATGAAGAAACTGGGGAAAAAATTGTTTCCTTCCTTACCAGACAATGTGAACAGCTGCAAATCACAGCACATCAGATAATCAGCAGCTACATTATTAGGCACGAAAACAGAAATTAAAAAAATATATATATACATATGTGTATATATATATAAATATATATAATAAACATATAATATATATGATACATATAAACATACATTTACATTTATATACATATACATACATAAATACACACCTTTCATCTGAAAAATGGTATCAATAAGTTCCAGAGACACAAGGAATTTTGGGTCCACAAAGCTAGATAATGTGTCTGTGGCTGGGATCTTTCTGTTTCCCAATCAGAAACACCTGAAACTTTTTTTTTTTTCTTCCTAAGAGAGAAAAGCTGTGTATTCACACATCACCCTTCTCTCAGTTTCTAACTGTACTGTACCTCCTTTCATTTGGTAGTCAGTCTATGTACTTAAAAAGAACACTGAAAACAAACACCGTGTATGAATAATCAGAACGTGGACTTCTCTCTACTGTGGACAGAAAGTTGCACATGAAATACCCCAGCCGATGGGTAAACTTAGGCCAGGGTCTGATACCTGTGGGTACTGGGATACTACTCGTACTCAAAGCATGCTGGTAACTGGCTGTTGAAAATAGACTTCAGAATGGAGTAAGAGCTTAATATTCAAAGCCGATGCCAGTAAGCATTTCATCTCAATTAGGTAAGCCTGAGTGTAAAAGCCAGTGGCAGTTTTATTTGATTAGAAAGTTTAGGCTCAAAGAGACTGAAAATATAATATAGCCTTTAACCTTCCAAATGGTCTAATGTCGTTCTCACTATAAATGTCATTCTCACTATATAAAGGATAAAACGTGAGTCCAGTACGTACATAGCCAAAGTTCTGTGCTCCTCTTGGGACTCCAGCAACCAACTCTGAAAGATAAACAATTGGCAATGAACTGGCTATGCTATCTGAGCAGTTCATGCAACATGCATCCCATGCCACTTAAATCTTCCTTGATACATTATAACTTTAGGATTTTGGTTTTTTATCTGTATCAGAAACACCTGCAAATCACTTCAAGGCATTCATTCATAAGATTTTAACATTCATCCAGTGCATCTAGTTGCTTGAAATACTACATCTGAAGTGTTGAATACACTCCACACCTAGCCAGAAGTCTCTTTCCACCTACTTAGCATGGAACAGTCCAATAAAGCTCTTACTCCGATTCAGCTTCTTACCTGACAGCTGTGGATTGATCAAACAAGAATTAGCTGTGGCAACACACACTATCATACAGAAGCTAAACATGATTGTCATTACAAATTCCCCTTTTCTTTCTGGCTGCACAACATTCTCTCCCATCTGTTATTTGGCTTGATGCCATGAAAGTGTTTGACAAGTTGTGCACACGCTAGCTATCTAAAAGCATTACAAGCAAGTTTTTGTGAGTCGTATTGAGGGAATTAATTGAACTAGAACATGAAACACTGGACCTAGCTACTCTCTAGTACATGATTCCACTCAGAGGCCAAATCTTAAACAACTAGTGGGGGAAAAAAAGACAAAGAAAAGAGCAAAGCTACAGCCAGCAGTCATACTGTCTAAACCTTCCCTCATTACAATACCCACAGCAGAAGACAGCAGAAGGAGCTTCAAACACCAGAGCGCCTCAGACATCTTCCTTGACTGACCTAGCATTCACCTATTCTGCTTTGGGTTTATATACTTCCCTTTGGTTGAATGTGTCTGGTCAAGAGGAGATGAAAATAGTAATGAAGGACTGTGAGGTCAGCCAACGATGCAATTCTTTGTGCCAATCATATAGTGGCTGCAGTCTTCCACTGTCAGAAGCATATAAGCATATCTTTTTTTATTTTTTTTCCTTATTTTATTTTTTTAGCATTGCACTCAAAATTGTGTCTTTTTTAATTTTTTTTTCTTTTTCTTCTTGACTCCAGAGTGGCTCAGGACAGGAAATTCTAAACTTTACAGGGATTAAGCAGCAGTTCTGGGGAGCTGGCTTCATTTGTAGAAATTTACCGGGTATCTATTGGCTTGTGAGTCTGGACCATGGAGCTATTCATACTCCCAAGAAATCTGCTGTTTATATAATACTTTCTGACTGTCAGCCTTAAACAAGATATATAGCTCCTAAGGTACGAAACACCAGGGATCACAGCTAACTGTATGTACATGTATGTTTCAACACACAGACATTGCCAAACTAGGTTGCATCTCTCCAGCCAGGTGCTGAGCTCCAGCAGCCTCTATGCTGCTGAGTAACTTAAGTACAGGCCACAGAACTGTAGAGGATTGCACAGTTGGTTCCACTTGTTACATCACCAAATTGGCTAAATTCAGTGAGCTTAGCTGGCTCCACCTGTGATGTCACAGCTCTGCAGAACAGACACACAAGCAGGAGGATACCACCATAGCGGATTCAGACGTTTAGGTCACTTAAATTCTGCTCTGGCATGCTACACCTTCTAAGGAAATATTTGCCTCTAAGAATATTGGGCACGGATAGCTTAAGTTTCACCAGTGTTTCAGATGCATAAAAAGTGGACCTGTGTACAGATCCAAACAGAGGAATTTAATAGGTGCACAGCCATGTGGTTTCCATTCAAATAAATGGCTTCTTACCTTGTTCAGAATCTCCAGTAAATTCCCCAGCAGCCACTGAGTATCCTGTTTAAAAATAAATCACAAGAAAAAAAAAAAAAAGTTAAACCATTTCTTTCAAAAAATGTGAAAGGACAATCAGATTTGTCAGCTCATCTGATCATCAGAATATAAATTTTCTAAAATTAGTATTCTAGAACTGTGTGGGGAAAAAAGGGAAAATTATCACATTATTATGACTTAATTAACTGTAGATCTCAAAGAATAATAGATCTAGCCTTCCTCTCCCCAGATGAACTGCCAAAGCATTAATACTTAATACTTTCTCTGAAAAAAAACAGGAGGTAGTACAGTAGTTTGCCCTAACAGCTATTGACAAAATTTTGGTCTTCATAACGGTCCTGCATTGTGTGAGAATCCTGGTTTAGTTCTATATGGAAGATAGATTTCCAAGATTTCCAAAGATGCAGTTGAATACCTCCTGAGGCTTTTGTAAACCAATGAGATAATTGATGCTGACAAAGTAAAGACTTCAGCATTGTATCAGTGACTGCAATTTCAAATCTATAGGCAGAGATGAAAGGTTGTATTTTTGCCTTCTAATTCCACTCCATTTTTTCTATAATCATGTGAAGCAAAAACTGTCTTGCATGCACAGATGTGTGAACATCATGCAAATTCTTAGTGAAAATGAAAGGTACAAAGAGCCTTTTTCATTACATAATATATGCAAACAGTGTTATATTATTTAAAAGACACAATTCAAGTAAGCAATTGCAGTGAGAATAAATTGGGTATTTATGTAGTACTGCATGAAAATACTGCAGAACTGAATTTTATTTATCTATCAAAAACTGAAATAGTCTTTAATTACTTTAAACTCAAACCATTATCTTGTAGTGAAAGAAAATATAAATAGGAAAAGTTGGTATTTGTGGTTATTTTTTTAAGATCAAATAATAAGAATCCTAATCAGACATTTAAGATCTCAACTTTCAAAACCTGTTGTTGCGCATAACTTGAAGAATGTTCTTCATTCCATTGAAGTCACAAGCAAACTACTGATCTGTTGTTCTGCTTAAGGCATAATGTGTTTGAATCATCTCACAATTGGGACATTAGTAATTTAGGGCTTGTTTTCTCATTTATATAAGTCCCTTGCTTTTAGGACATATTGCTAACTGAAAAAGAGCTTAGCTTACCCATGTAATTGTCATCATACGTGGGTGGTGCCACTCCTGTCTGCTTCTCTCGTGCCAGTTTCCTCAGAATATCTTTGAAAGAATAATTTGCAATGATATCCGCAATGCTTGCAGTGATTACCTGACCTGAATTCAAACAGCTTCATAAATGAAAGGGACACAAAGGACAGTCGCAAAACAGAGCTAGCAGAACATAAAAACAGAGCTTCAAGGGATAATATAGCACAAATGCAAAGATTAGGCATCTTCTCTCAATCTTTCTTCATCATTACCCTGAAAGTCTCACAAGTACATGTAAATAAATACATCAAGGCATTGATTCTGCATTGAACAATCACAAAAACCAACTCCAGATACATTTCACAGAGCTGAATCAAACTAAAATCAAACATTTTCAGGCTCAGCCTTTTCAGAACAGCTACCTTTTGCAGCTGTAGAGTTTAAATTTAATATACAAATGGAAGTAATTTCTTAATGGAAAATTCAAAGCCATGCATCCCCTACCATCATAATCAATCAGATCTTCCTTTTTTAATGGCTATGAAAAAACACACATCAAACACACATCAATGAGGCTGACAAGAGGCAAGTTGGTAGGCAGTCTAGGAATCAGCTACATCATGACATCAAAAACAGTTAAAGCAAAAATACCCTTTTTCTCCTTTACCAAAACTACTTCAGATTTCATCTACATGAGAAAGTACATCTGAGAAACTGCAGTGATGCCACATATATCCTGAAAATACGTGCAGATAGCAATAAAAGGTGGTGTTCAGAAACAAATAGTGACAAAATTTTGAAAATATTACATTTACTGTACAAATATTAGCTACTTAACGAATGCAAGTATTTTTAGGAAAACAGCTTATTAAATAACAAATCTGCTAAACTGCCAAGATAAAAATAGTTATTTCTCTTTGTCTCTCTTTCTGTAGAACCTACAGTCTGAATTTTCTCTTGACTTGTTTTTATGCTCAGTGGCTTCTAAACAATTCCTCTGTTGTTTATACTTGTTGAAAATAGACCAGAGACTGGTTATCTTAAACTGAGAAAACACTGGAAATCTAGAATGTTTTCCACAATACTTTATGCTTCACTTCTTAGATCAAGTTAACCAGCCAGATGAACATACCTTGCCAATAAAAACTACCAGGCCCGCCTACTATCAGGTCTCCATTCTACAAAAAGCAGAATTGAATAAAATTACACAACAAAAGAACACAACAAAATGAAGCATGCATGGGAAAAAAACAATTTTAATGACCAAAAGAATATCAGAACAATGATAAGGGAGAACAGTCCTGTCCAAGGAAAGGATGTAGGCACATGGGTTTTCAGGAAAATCTATGGATAAATAAAGTTAAGACCATCCTATGCATCTTTATTTGAATGAAAGACAATTTTATTTTTCAGTACTAACAGCATTCTAAAAATTGCTGGTTCTTTGTAAGAAAATGAAGTCAGCATAAAAAAGGTCCTTCACATTCAATGAAGCAACGGTAACATTTTACAGAGAAATACAGCTGTGTATATTCTACAATGAAGTCTTTACTACTTGCCTATTAATAGCGTGAATAACAATTGTTGCTACACAACACTGAAAACAATTCCAGTGATGTGAAAGACATGTGGGCTCCTAGTGCTGTAATACTGGCAAAGATAGTAACAATAGCTGCAAAATATATTCTTTGGCCCACAGTATTTTTACTGACTCTCTTGGCATGTAAGAACAACTAGCTATTTCCCTTCAGTGTTTCCTCTATCACCTCCACAGGAGAACAGTCTCAGTCATTGGTCTGGCTCCAAAAGCATCCTTATACAAAATCTATTTTGACTTCTAAAAGACAGCTGGTGCCTACCCATTATTTCCTGAAAGTCAGGTCTCCAGAAAGCAATGTGAGTGTGGAACACTGAGAGAGAAGCACATACAAATTTTTGCTTAATTATCTATTAAGAGATCAAGGAGAGATAAACTGGAGTGCTGCTAACAGATGAACAGGTACTGATAGTGATATTTCTTCTATTAATGAAACCAGAAAGTTTGAAGCTTGCAAAGGAGGAAAGAACTTGGCAAAACCTTCCATATGCAGTAGCATGGGCATAAACTCTTGATCACTGTGACAGCATGTGCACATGGGGTTTATATTAGAAATATATTTGGTCAAAGTATTTCAGAAGCATAATCTCACCTTGTAAAAATCTAAGCTGAAACCTGCTTGACAAAAGCCTTGTCCTTCAGGATCTGCATTGCCTGCAATTATGAAAGAAGAAGCATTTTATTGATTTCATAGTGCATGCAGAAGACAGTGTACACACCCTCTGGAGCTGTAAGGCTGTAAATGCAAAATTATCAAATTATATGTAAAGAAGGTGTTGTTTTTGTTGTTGCTGTTTGTTTGTTTGTTTTTTAAGGCAGAGCAAATCAAGGCCTTCTACAGGACACTGAACATGCAGCCCCCTCATGAAGGGTTTGGAAAATAGCACCAGTTACTAGGGTCTTCATCCTCTCATGCCAAGGAAGGATCCTTGTTACAACTACCAAGTATTCAGCTTGAATTTGTCTGCAGATACAAAAATAAACAACACAACAAGGAATTCTAGAATGGCCACCATAGCCTGCTCTGCCATAAACACAGAATTAAGTGTTTATTAAGGCATTCTCCAGAAATGCTGACAGAGTCGATGAGTCAGCATGGGTCAATGTTCAAACAGCATCCTGATTGTCAGTACTACAGCATGGGAAAGGGGCACTTGTTCTTCACAAGGGTCACCCCTTTAATTGACACACATTTGTTCAATTGGGACTTGTGAAATATAATTTAGGATGCACATCTGTACACGCAAAAACATCCTCCCTGTTTCTGTTCATTTTTATTTCTAGTCTCCAAATCCTTACATAACTGTACAAAGTGTGCTGGCATGCATTTCAGGGCTTCCCTATGAGCACTGGCATGCTGGAAGTCTGTAGGATCAGGAAACAGCATTGACTACTTCAATTCTCTCTTGAAATGGCATCAGCTTTTGGCAAAACCCCAGTAAGACATCAGAATGACATGAAGCAGATCTTGTGGGCACCGTTTCTTTTACAAATTCAGCTTCTTTCCATATCTGTCCACCCAGGGATAAGGATTAGTCAATTAAGAAACACTTGGTAGCACAACTCAGTTTAGCGTTTTATCTGCTACTTTATGTGTACAGATTTTCTGGTAGACTGTGGAAAGCATTGCTGGGCTGTATTATCAAGCATCTGTCAGATGTCAGGAAAATCCAGCTACACAATATAATGCTGACTGTAGATCATCACAGGAAAATGACCTTTTAATTATGTAAAGTGTGTGTCTACTTTTCCTGTAAAAAGCCTGGTACTTTCTTGGCAAAATGATCCATAAGAAACTTGATGGTAGGAGCACAATCCCCAGAACAGGAACAGTCAGAAGGTGCGATTCAAAATTAGCCCACGTGCACATGGCAAGAATGCTGGCTGCAATAGCAGGTTATCTGTTCAATGGGTGTTGTGATAAGGGGTTATGTGCAGACTTCTCTTGCATTGGCTGGCACACACAACCTGAAAGAGCAAACCACCTTACTAAATTGAACAACATCATAATTCTGCTTTGGAAGTTTCCAAAGGAAGGGATAGGCAAACCTATCATATTTGCTATCGTACAGACATTACTTTTAGGAAAGTAATTGAATGAATAATTCTCTGATCTGTGAGTGCAGAAACTGCATTGTGCAGTTTCCCAGTCCAAAGCTCAGTAAAGTCACTAGATACCTCATATTGATTTTAATAATTCGGAGCATTGAGGTAATGAGAGTATTAGCAATCATTACATAAACATAGACATAGGATGCTGAGCAGGATGAACATCTTTTTTAATCTGATGTGTGGCATTTTCTGCAGACTTCTGGGTAACTGAGATTGGTTCTAAATGCACATGCACGGCTTTTTCCTATTCCCCAAGAAGGTCCAGAGATTGCTACCACAGTGGAGTGAAGGCACACATCATCAGAATAGCAGAGTGAGGAACAGCAGTGCTAATGTGTGTGGCTTTCTTCCATGTTGGAAGTCCTTCCTAAGTGAGTCAGCGTGGGTGACGTTGGCACGAATGGTGATACAGGCTTGTGTGTTTCTGTGTGGGGTCTGGTCTTCTGATGGTGATCCTGGGATGAGCGATTTATACTCAGCATGAACATGAGTAATTGGTTTAAAATGCTGTCTGGTTCTTATCTAGATCTGTTTGTTACATTTTAAAGCCATTTCAACTGAACCAATTATATCACATCACTGTAACTGCATGAGCTTAATTTACTTAATTTCTTCTCTTTTAATTATACAATTAAGCATCCAATTGCAGGCATACAATTCTATGTTGATTTTTTCTTTAAACCCTCATCCAGCGTGATAACAACATACAGTAATTTTCATTCAACTGTGATTGTGCAAAAACTGAAAGGATGAAAACATTGAGAGCAACATTAATTCCTCCAAAACAAATTAGTTTCTATTAATACTTACTGTTGCGACAGGGTGAATATTCAGCATAGGCACTGAAGTTCTGAATTGCTACATAGCAGGTGCCAACTGGGTCCTTCTCAGGGCTATCTTTAAGTGTCCTCCAGTGATATAAGGGAGCACAAGCCTATCAAAACAGAAACCACGTCACACATACCTTTCATAAACTCCTGTACCTGACAAATGTAGTTTTTCATAAACAGTTTACAAGGATCCTTTCTGGTATTGTATCATTCATATAGCAATGATCATAATATATTGATAGAATGAAATGCAGAACCACTGCTTCTTATAATGAAATCATAACCTGAAAAAAAGTCTCATCTAGAATGTAGCAGATGAAATCTGACAGGGACAACAACTCTCATTAAAGCGTATGTTACACATAACCCCTAAGCCTGCTTCACAAGTAATATGCTTGCTCTATTACTGTTCACTGCACAGGACTCAATCCCGTAGTTTAAGCTGCACATTATGTGTATTAGGCTGAGGACATCCCTGCTTCTGTCCTGATACATCTTAAGATAATGGCCACTGCAACAGAACTGATATGATTTTCCTCTCCTGATGGAAGATTTGTCAGGGTGTTCTGCCACACTGCCTATCACAGCCATCAGATTGTCTGCTGTCTTATGAACCCCTGGTCCAAACCTTTAGAGAGGCAAGACAGTTATAATGCATTTGACAGACCCTCCATTAACAATTTTTTTTGTTGAATAACTTTTGGCTAGTAGACTGGTATTCCATCTTCTGTGTTCTGGTAGAGATGTTACAAACATGAAAGTCTAAGGATAAAACATCTTTAAGTTGTGTAGGGAGAGAGAATCTTTTTTAAAATAAATAATTATAAAACCAAAAAGATAAGCTGTCAGGTATGCAAGTCGCTCTTCAGGGTCTCCTGTGCCCTAAAACTTTTCAGTTGATGGGGGTGGTGGGGCAGAGATGCCACCTTCTCCTTACAATCTTTCCGCTGTAAGATACAACCAAATCCTCCATCTGCATCCTGCCCTGATTCACTTTCGCAATCAGGAACCCGTCTCCCTCTGGCAAGGCGTTGTTATTCACATTACTGTATCGGCCTTAGTTCTGCAATCAGTTCCAGCTGGACAAGCCCCTGTGTTATTCAGGGCTTACCAGTAAAGTCAGAGCTCCTGGAACACCAGTTTAGGACCAGGGACCCTAACACATGCCCCTGCCTAGAAGACCTTGCAGACTGAGATATATCAGAGAGCAGAACCAGACTGCAGCAATGAGGAATACATGCCCTATGAGGGTGAATTGAGGTACGTTCTAAAGCATTGAGCAAAGTGGATTGAAACAAGAATTATACATAATCATAAATGTTGACCTCATGCAGTTTATAATTGGATTTGTAGTTAAAAAAAAAATTCTGACAGTTTGATGACATTTCCCTTTTCTTTCCTTTCAGTCTACAAACCTTAAAAAAGAAGATTTTATAGCTTTGCTGACCAAGTTTTTGCCTGAAAAGTGTTGACCATTTCTGTGTTTCAGAAAGCCTGAGGAAATTTATAAGAAGAAAAGCAACGTTTGGTTAGTACAGACACCACACATCACTCTGTGATGATGTTTTCAGTTTGTTTGATTAAGATTCAGCAAGTGGTGATAAAGGAGTATTCTACTGCAGTTTGTGAACTATTTTTAGTAGAGTAAACAAACGGAAAAGTCTTCAGCTACTTCTAGGATTTTTACATTTACAATTCAGAAAAGTGACAAGTACTTTCTTTGTGTAATTAACATTGAAATAGAAAATGCACGTACAAAAGAGTGGTACATGAAGGCAATGAATATGAAATTTGAGAGCTGTGATAACACTGACACAGTATATGCTAACTCTCTAACAGTAAGGTGATGTTTTATTCATTACCTGTTCTGTGTCAAAATCCTTCTCTAGGTTAACAACAAGGCATGCAATTTAAGTGAAAGCACTACCTTTTGATGCTTCCCTTATGACTATTTCTTAAGTAACAATTGGAAGTTTGAAATAAATACCAGGATACAAGTTATTGCTTTGTAATTGTAAAAATAATCAGGTATCAACAAACTATTTATTCATATCAAAATTGTTTCAGTAGTGTTTCCAATGCAAACAAAAGTGCATAAATTATAAAGTGTCTGCATGTAAGCAACACTAAACGATAATACTACTTGTACCATGAGGACCATTGGTCCTCAACCAATACAGAGGAAATTCTCAGCAAAACTGGAACACTTTAACAGCAGTCATGACTTGGAGCTTTTTTATTGAGACTTTTTTGCAGCTGGTCTACCCTGTGACATAGGTGTTTGAAACAATGTAAATGTGACAAAGTAAGTCAGTGCTTCCTCTTATTACTTGATCTTCAGCACAGATTCTTGGCTTCAATTACATTCTACATTTAACGTCCCTCATAAACCTTCATAATACAAAATATTTTAAGCATACAGCTATTACAGTTACTATCTCACAAAAAAAAGTCTATTATTTGTTTTAAAAAATTAATCTTTTGCTTCCATAACCAATATGGCATTCCACTATTTTGACCTGGCAGCAGGATCATCTTCAAGTGATGAGTTCAACCTGATTCTACAGACTGATTTTTTACAAGCTATATACATCATCTGTTTTAAACTCTATGAGTAATCACAGACTTGCTTATGCGATCTATACACAGACAGCTATTAAAGATACACATTTGAGAAAAGATAAACATTATCTCCAAATTAGTACCAAGTGCGTAAGACTTACCACAACTTTTTCTTTATGAGCTTTGACTGTTGCCCCAAACCACTGATTTGTCTTAAACTCAATTGGTTCCCTGGTGCCATTGACCTTAATTTTCCTGTTGTCTGACAAAAAGAAGAAGAAGATTGTTGACAGCTTATTTTAAAAAAGTATTACCCAGTGAATTACAGATACAAGTAAACATACCAATGGATATACTAATTACATCATATCCACTGTCATCACCCTATCAGTTGAGAATTCAAAATAATTACACTTAAATTTCAGGAAAAAAAAAAAAGAAAAAAAAGGAAGATGAAACTCTGTGTTATACACACACACACAAAAACAAACAAACAGACAAAAATCCAAACACTTGACCTGGTGTTTATGATGAACAAATAGGAATCTACAAAAATAAGCAAAAATCCCTAAAAAACGTTTCTCATAAGTGGCAGAAACCTTCCATACTGGGAAAAAAAAAAAAAGACCATGTTCTATAGTTTTTGTCAAATGTGAAATTTCTCAGCATGAATATTCAGAGCCCAGCACTACTGATAGCAAAGGACTTCGTTTTTAACAGAATTACATGTGTACACATTGTCACAAGAGACAGCTTCTTAATGTTGCTTTATATACACTCTTGCAGATGTCAGCATAAGAGAAGCCATCTGGGCAAAGACTCAGGCCAATTATAATGCATTTCAGGTTTTAATAAAAAACAGACATCCCTTCCTTTCACCCTTAGTTCTCTGAAGTAAACTGATTTCCCATATGTTCGTGAGATATGCTCTTCCCTTACCAGTCACTCCTAATGAACTTCTCAATTTATACATAAGCAGGGCATTACTCCTTTCCCCTTGTATCTGCATTCCCTTATGCTTGTTTCTGGTTCCTATCAAGGGGGATTGCACGAGAATCAATTCTTTTTATTCACTCTAAGTGAACATAAAAACCTATACTGTCTACCTGGGAATGTAGGGAAAAAAAAAAAAAAAAAAAAAAAAAAAAGGAATTTTGTATTATACAGTATGTACTTAGATACATTTTTTTAAAAACTGAGGAAAAACACAGCTGGTATAATTGTCACCTGCAAAAAGCCAGTGCTTCCCGGGATTTCCCCAATAGCCATAGAGGAGATACCTGAATCCTTTTCTACGATGTTGGATTACCGATTGCCTCAGCCTGTGGTAACCTCATAAATGTTACAGATACAAACAGAAAGACAAATGCTTGAAATTTGGAGAAAAAGGGGACCCTACCTTTGTATTTTTCTAATAAGCATAGAAGAAAGTTGAAAAAGAACAAACCTGTGAAAGTTTGAAAAGTCTCTGAGAAAGTTTCCCTCAGACAAGTATTCGTTGTTGTGCTCTGCTGAAGCTAATACAGAAATCTATGCTCACAGCACTCATAGGAGAGTGATAAATTTTGGGAATATTAAGATCTTAAGATTTGGAAATAATACTTTAAAATTCTAGAAACTTTCACTTTTAAATACATTTATTTAAATTAGGCATAAACTTCAAGAGTGTGGGAGACACTGACTTTGACACTGCGTTATAGGCGCTGCCAGCTTCTACCTACTTGTTGGCAACACCACTTTTGATTATTTTTCCAGTGAAGACAGAGCATTTAAAACGTAAAGAAACCTTTATTTAACTTATTTATTTATTTTAATGCTTCAGCAGATCTGAAGATGATCAATGTCCACAGATGAGGTCTCGATAGAAACAAAGCTTTTGAAACTTGAAAATCCACCATGGTTGGCTTACAGAAGACAATGCTACCCTGGCTCTGAGGAAGCTCCCAACCAGTTTTCTAACTTAAAAAGAGCTTACATTTTTAATTGAAACAGCTCACTTGTCTACGGGCAAAGTATACTAAAATTTGAGATGATGTTAGGTTTTAAAACTAGGACAACTGTTTGCAGGATTTATGAAAACCATAGCTGAATTTAGCAGTATCTGCAAGAACTGTAGTCCCCCTTAGTGGCATATGGTGTAGTATGAATCCTCATCATGTGGCATGGGATTTTCATTATAAATTAATTAGTAAAACATCACACACACACAAATTAGTAAATAGTTTTTTATTTTTCCCTGGCTAAGTGTTTTTTGACAGAAATTCTCAAACCATGTTTATTCAGGACCCTTGCTGGAGCTGTCAGCATCTGCCAACTTTCTGAAGTTGTACTTTGCAATACAGTTTAGCCTTCAGTATGTAACAACCAGCCAGTATTTCAGATTGCTGTAAAACAGCAACTGCTTCCCCTGTAACTTCATCAAAATGAAGCTATAAACACAATTAACTTGTGTGAATACATATGGACTGTCATTACCGTGCACTGACTGCACTCAATTAGACAGCAAGGCTCCAAACGAAGATCCTGTAAATGCCCCCTCCAGAGCTAGTCAGCCACTTACAACGGAGGGCATGACCTACTGCACAGTTCTTATCCTGAAGCAAGCACCTGAGAAGGTCAGAAGAACAATGGCCTAAAAGTAACTTTCTTTTTTTTAATTTTTTTAAATTGACTATATACAGCCAAGGAGGACCAGCTTAGACTAGGCTAACATAAAAGCTACTTGTTTAGTCAGATAAATCCCACTCCGGTTCTCAAAAAACAATGAAGTTATTTCTGTCTTTGGTAAATCCCTCAAAACTGTGCTAAGTGTTTCAAAGGATGTCTGTATCCTGACAACACCCTTAATAAGACAGCAAAATATCTCATGTTATTTATGTGGATCTGAGGCCCACAGGCTACGTCTCATCTGCTTTGCCCTCAGGCTGAGCTACACTTCTGTGAGCAGCAAAAACTTGGCTCGAATTCAGGTTGCATACAAATGTCATCTTCTCTTCTGGAGGAACATGCCTGGCCCCTTTTAGGAAGGAGTCCAGGCTATCTTGTATCACGATACGTGACGCTGGCGTGAGGAGAGCAAGGCTGGAAGGCAGCAGCTGGGCCGGGCACACAACGCCTGGGCCTGCCCGCTGAGAGGCCCAGCAAGCGCCTCAGTCCCGGCTGGATTGCTTCAGGGCCAGCCCAGGAGCTCTTCCAGATGGTCAACAGTCTGGATCACTCGCAAATTTGGCTTGAACCTCAGCCCTGGAGTCACTCGTAATTGTACTGGCTGGGACTGTATCGCAGGCTAGGGCCCAGACAAGCGAGAGCATGCAAAGGGCAGAGATGTCTGTATCTAAATATAGGTGCATGTTAGCAGCCCCAAATCATCTCCCTTTCTGCTGCAGGAGCCCAAACTCCTGTGCATTGGTACTACCCCACAAGCCAGCTTCAGAAGCAGTGTTGGAGATGGTGAAAAATGCTTCTCAAGATCCATGTTCCTTCAGCCACTGCTATAGACCTGAGCTACCAAGGGGCTACTAAAGGGAAAGAGGCTCCTGAAATCACCTGGACAAGTAGAAAAAAATGAGTCCAGGCAGGAAAACGCAACAGCATTGCAAAAGAACAACAGCACAGAGATTTCTTTTTAGGAAATTAAAGCCTGAACCTGGAAAAAGTGTAAATGCCAACCCATCATTTGCACGTATTAAACTAAATTTGGCAGTACAGAGCTTGGTCTCCTCTCAGGCACTGAATGAGTACATTATAAACTCTTCAACAGGCATGAATCAAACATCACCCTTATACATATTTATTTTTTTGTTGTTAATTAGGAACAGCATAAAAACACTTGCAGATACTGATAGCGGCTCATTCAGTTCTTGAAAACGAGAAGTAAAATATTATCTACTAGAATTTGAAAATACTCGAATAAAAGCAAAAATATTTTAAACACACTAATGTAGGAAAACAACACTTCTAATCAAAGCAGCAAATCCAGCTATATTATGTACCTACAACTCTTTCTGGTCAGTTCTCACTTACCAGGAACTTTGTAACGTACTGTCTTCACTGGCTCTGTGTGTGCATTTGTCTGTATGTGCTGTAATGGATAAACATACATGGCCGTTCATCAGGCACCTGTAGCAGGCTCAGTTACACTATGCCCACTAATCTGTGCCTATTCAGACTACATCCAGGATGGCAAATCCCTTTTCAATACCTGTTTTGATATATGTATGTATTTATGCATATCCATATGTATCAACAAATGTATAGAGAAAATATAAATTTAATATAGTTATTATATATGTATATTCATATCTAATTATATATACACAGAGTAGAGCTGAATAATCATCTTAACCTATGCATATTTCTATAATGTGGATACAAATATATAAACAAACCAAACATTTATATTTATATAAATATTTATAGGTCAAGAAAAGCGTATATCCCCCTCACCTGGGGCAACACCTAGAATGCTACAGTACAGTTTTGAAACACTAGTACAAGTCTTGCAGTTGCAAGAAGAGAAAGCAAAGGAGGATCTCTATGATCTGTTTGCACTTCAGCCAGTGCTCAATAGGTAGAGAGAAGAGAGAGCCAAACTCCCACCTGAGGTACACTGCAAAAGGAAAAGAGGCAACAGACATTTGTTGCAGCAAGGGAACTTCTGATTAAATATAAATAAAATACCCTTCACAGTGAGAGTGATTAGGTATTGCAACAGTTTCTCCAGAGAGGCTGTGACATCTCCACCCTTGGGTAGATTCAAAACTTGGCTACAGGTGCAAAGCTCCAAGCAAACTGCTTTAACTTTGAGCTCAGCCCTGCTGCACTGGTAAGGTCATGACTTACAGGAGGTAAGAGAGAGAGTGAAGGGTTTGTACCGGTCCCATACTCCAGAAATTAGGTAAGAGGTGGTCTTGTCAGCCTTACCACCACGGCACAGTGATTTTTATTGGTATCCCCACCATAAAAGATTCAAATGATACCACCCATTACTAACCGAAGGTAAACCAATACCTTCCACAGGGCCACTGCTACTAGGTCTTCAGCAGAGAGTCAGAACACAAATGCAAGGCTAATGATGATTCAGGGAACAAAGCCAAGCAGTTGCCTTCAACGTTAATGCTGTAGAAAAAAGACTCCACAATATTTGAGACAGTAAGGACATGCAAAATCCATGCATGATGAGAAGAGTTGCCTCTATTTTTATATTTAACTGACTCTACAAACTGTGTTGTACTTATATTTCTATGTTGTTTTTTATTTTATTGTGCCTTAGATTCTATTCATATGAGTTATTTTAATTTAATAGATCATATCTAGAGAGCTTTATTTGGACTTAAATTCCATGAATTAAGAAAAAAAAAAGGAATCATCGAACCCAACAGGATTTTTTGCCTAAGTACTATCTGATCAAAAACAAATTAGAGACCTCAGGGCTTGAACTAACACAGCTAAGGATATTTTTTTCCTTCTTTAGATAATGCTGAGATTTATAAAAGAAACCCACAAGGATCTATTATAAATCAGAGTGCCACAAGTGAACCATGAGGCTCCAGATAAGGTCTTACTGGCACAGTGACTGAAATGTGTCAGCATTTCAAAGTACAACAAAGTTCTCCCTCGGCATTTTCTCTTGAGATGCAAATTCTGCTTTATAACAAGATTCTAAGTTTTCCCCAGAATCTCAGCATCTTTGCAGCTAATGATTTTTTCATGTAACTGAATCTCTCGAGTCCCACAATACATCCTTTCCTTATACAGCATACCTGGGTTCTGTTACAATCAGCTCAACTGCCGGCCAAATTAGCTCATGTTTTTTATCAACTCCATGCTTGGCCAGGTCTGACCTACATTCCCCCTCACCTGTTCCTCTTCAGAGCCCATTCAAATTCTCTCCAGCTAGTTTAAAAAACATAACCCATTTTTACTAAAACTGGTGAAGTGGACTGATAGCAAAGGCAACTCCAGTGAGTCCTGAAAACCTAGGGCAAGTATCTAAAATTCTGCCCTTCAGATCTAATTTAACATTAATTAGTATCAGAACTTGTTACAGCTTGTTTAGCGCTACAATTAAAAATAACTATTATAATGAGTTTCTGAAATATGAAGTATTAGCTTATTAACAGATCTCAAACACAACAGTGTACTTCAGGGAGCATTTAAGTTTGGTTCTGGCTGCAAGATGCCTTGAGAGCTTCAGAAGTTCCCCAGTTAATAAAGAAGGGAGAAAGATTTCTTCACATTGCTCTCCTGCTACCTCTTCTGGCAGCCGAAAGGAAGAGCATCCAGTTTGAACGCAAGGACTTGGTAATTTTACCTCCGTGCTAAAGCAGAAAAACTCACTGTAAACCTCATTCCATAATGGAGAAACTGAAAAGAAGTTGGCTTTGTGTAGGAAAGAGGAAATTCAGATCACATCTCTCTAAGATAATGCCAACGCTTGTTCCCCTGTTCTCCTGTTACATTTCAAAGAGTATCACATCCTGACAGTGCAATGCAATAGGACAGCCTTGCAGAGCAAGAAAACAAGGGAGAAGAGTCTCTGCCCTTCAGTCCGTATCTCCTGGAGTAAGGGGATACTAAAAGCCCTTCCATTATACTTTATCTCACTTCCCTGCTGCAACAAGGGCGCTTAAAACACCAGTTGAGCTCTGAAGGACAGTGCTTTCAGCTTCCTCTCAGGCTTGGCTCCAGTACCTAGATTTAGGGAGCTTTGAAGAACTGCAAACAAGGGACTGCAGAGTCAGCACTGCATCAACAGCAGGAAACACGGAGAGTTACTGCTAAATCCCCTTCCTGGCTGCAGGCCATATCACTGGTCCACCCATATGGGAATGTCCTGTTACGTGACTTACATATGGATGGGCGGACTCAATTCCCAACGTATGTCAAAATGTCATCCTCTGTCCCTCATCTGTTCCCTGTCAGGAATGATTTATTTCATCGGGAGGACTAATTATACACCTAAGTCTGCAGGTAAGTAACCTCAGTGCATTGGAAACGTCTGGGTTGACTGCTCTGGAACAAAGATGGGTGACCTGAGAGATCAGTGACAATCTGGGAGAACTCTCAGTAGAACAATGTCAGTGAGGTGGCATCACAGAATGGGTTGGGTTGGAAGGAACCTTAAAGACCATCCAGTTCCAACCCCCTGCCATGGGCAGGGACACCTCCCACCAGACCAGGTTGCTCGAAGCCCCATCCAGCCTGGCCTTGAACACCTCCAGGGATGGGGCATCCACAGCTTCTCTTCCATGACTTGCAGGAATGAGCTCCAGATACTCCTACACCTCTGCTAACTCTAAGTAAGCCATCTTCTCATCAGAGCAGCTTAGCCCACACACACTTCCACATTAACACAAGTTCAGCAGCAGCACATAGGACTCGGACCAGCCTGTGCATCCTAACTACAGGCTGAGCCATAGAGAGTTCAGGAGCAGCCTTGAGTAGTAAGGAACCTAGTTTGTGTTTGACAGCCAGGACATGGCACTCAGAAGTAATGACACATTGTTAAAAGTGTTTGCATATCTTTCACAGGGAATTGACCGAATATTGTATGTTCCCCTTAGGTATACCTTAGTAATCAACACAATGTCTATTTCCTCATGCAGTCTTAGTTCCTGAGGAAAAACAAAAAGGAGCAAGAGAACTTCAGAAGCCACAGGGATTTGTCTTCTATAATTTAAAGCTTACAGGAGACAAAGGACAGAGTTTAGTTCTAGTGTGGTGGAGGGGAGGTGAGCTGCACTTTGCCAGTGCCGCCCTTGCAGTGTCATATCTCCGGTCCTCTGTGCAACACTTGCAGTTGTCTTACACCAGTGTCAGGGTGGCAGGTCCAGCTAGGCTTCACATCTCCATTCTCCCTTCAGGACTCTATGGCATGGAGGATACAGAACAGCTTTCTTTAAACTAAACCTTTAGTTGTTTTTAAAATATGAAGGTAATGTTCACAGAGGGAAAAAAAAAAAATCATCAATGAAACAGTCTATACAGGACCAAAGTTATCCTATCTCAGCACTTTCCATCCTAATATTAACCTAACCAAGGATAAGCTTTTCACTATGGTGTCTATCCTGGAACACTGTCTTGGAATCAGTGAAATAAAGGGAAACTATAAATTAGTACAAAGCAACCCCACACCTGTAACATCATGATATTAGAAAATGTCCAGAATCTTGACAGAAGTCACCACAGAAAACTACTCAATGACATAATTATTTTTCATTTAGTAGGAACGAGATATTGATAGCATTAAGACAAACAACATCAAAGCATTTGCAAATGAAGGAAACCTTAAAATTAGGTCTGTTTTCTTTTTGGAAACAGAACAACAACCTGTACAATTACACAAGTCTCACCAACTAGGTACCCACTTACAGCCTTATTTCCACCAGCAAAACTGAGGCACTACGATGTTACAGGATGATTTGCAATGACTGCCCACTACAGCACCTGCACGGGGCAGCAGAGACACCCTGCTTGTGAGATAATTCCAGTCTTGATGGAATCAAAAACACTACTGTGCTTTTTTTGGTAAAATTGTCCTAATTCACACAGTGAACCTTCTCTGTTTCTGAACTACGGTGGCTATTATTGGCAGTAAAAGTCCAAATAACATCCAAGTGCACAGTGTGTTCCCTCAACGGGAGAGCATAACTTGCATTGAAAACAACATACCTGAACTTCTTGTGTGTACCCAGCCCTCAGAAATGGAAGACATATCAAAAGCCTTCATGCTCATGTGCAGTTGAAGTCAGTGTTTTTCAACCAACCACCTGAACTTGTTGATGTCTTGAATTTTTTGGTTATAGTAGAAATTCCACAGTTTCTGTGACCTGCAGAGATTTCATGTCTCTAACGTGGGCTGTAGTATTTATCAATCTGCTTTTCTTTAACAAACTTTTTAGAAGTTCTCCATTGAACCCTTCGGGCTGAACAACACTGATTTAATAAATTCTTTATCTATTTGTTGGGTCACACTGCCTTTTAACTGTTACATCATTCTCTTCTTTTCTTTCTAGTTACCCTCACTTTTAGCTTCTGATGTTAATTTAAAAATACTCTTACTGATTGAGCAGGTTTTTTTTGTTTGTTTCTTTGTTTGCTTGTTTTTGTTTTTGTTTTTTAATAATTTAAATTTAGAGCTCTTAGAGCTGTATTCCCAGTCTTCTGACAGTTTCTGGGAGTTTCTACTTTGGAAGAAATGATAATTTTCTGGTTAAGGTACTGGCAGAAGACAAAAAAATCTAGAGTCATTTTGCAGAACCATCACCAACTTCCTGAGTGATATTTGACAACCTAGACTCACTTTTTTCTGTTTCTCAGAATGGATACAAAAATGGATATTTAAATAGAAAATGGGAGTAATGGCCATTCTCAGCGACGCTGCAGGGAGAATGCATAGTGAGTACAAGGTGTCAGTCCAAGGAAGAGTCATAATCTGAAAATACCCCGAATATTAAAAAAGAACCAGTTAACTTCCACTTGGCATACAGTGGTCAAAGGCTTCGACAGGAACTGTGTGTAACAGGCTATTTAAAATAGCATCATCTAGGATAGAGTTCACGTGGACTGCTTTGGGGGAAATGTGGAAAAGATGGAAACATTGCTCCAGTAAGTGAAGTATTTTGGAGAGACAAAACTGACATGAAATACACATCTCTTCTTCAGTAAAATGAATTATCTAAGGCATATTAGAGATAGTCTTTATGTTGCTGGCAGTGAAGAATGGGCATTGGTACAAGCTATGCAAACCTTCCTGGGGTCCTCGTCCATGAGGGCAGCTGGCCAGCACCAAATTGTGTGAAATGACACCTGAACTGCCCTTGGTACTTGAATTGGACAGCCAGCGATAACACTTCCAAACACGTCTGTACTGCAGGCACTGCTTCTTGCTTAACTTCAATTTCTGCAAATTAAGTGTCTATCCAGAGGATACAAAATGCCTCAGACTGAAAGAACAACACTTTGGAGATGCCACACTCTCTGTCCTCTCTGGACAGTCATGTGGCACAGTCCAAAGCCTTTTTGATGCACTTACTCAACAGCCTGTGGTTGTGCCTTCCCTCAAAACACAGCACCCACAAATGGAAATCTGTGCCTACAGCATATGGAGTTGTCCTAAGCCTCTGTAGTGAACTTTTCTGAAGTTTCCCACAGGAAAGCCAGATGCCATTCTAGATTTCATCACTAGGTTTTCATTCATTTTTCAAAACGCCCCTTTCAAATGCAAAGGAATTTTCATTTGGTCTGAAAGTTTTCTCTTCAAAACTAAAAGTAATTTGTGTAGATAACATATTCTACTTCTGGTACATGAATTTATCTAACTGTAAGATAGAAATAGAAGAATATTTGCTCAACTAGGTTTATTAGTGCACTAGCTCACGAAGACACATGACAATAAAAATACTGTATACACACTATGCCCATACATTCCCATTTATACATAACTACATGCTCTACATCACTTCACATGCCCAAGGAGCCACAGATACATACAGTACTGCTTTGCAGGCTCCCGGGGCAGGAGCTCCTAGGCTGTTCCTAAGACGATGGCAGTCCTGAATGGAAGAGGCTTAAACACTTACACAGTCATAGTGGGAGGGTGGCTGGCACTGGGTAGGGGGGAGAACTGCCCTTACTTGCTACAACGAAATAAGCTCTACTAAGTTAATTTGTGCTCCTAGCACAAGAGCGAAGTGTATTGTGTTTGTATTTAAGTACGCCATAAAAGCTAAGAATATAACCGAAAGAACCGTAACTTTTGTTTAATGGCTAAACTGTCAAAGTTTGCCTGACTTAAACCAATCGGTCTTCCTGTCCCTGGAAACACGAGGCTCAAATTGTTCTCAAGACCTATACAGAGACAACAGAAAGCACAAACAGCCTGAACTGCTTAAATGCGCATTCTCCCTAATTAAATAAGTCTGTCCTGGGACTTTGGAAGTGGATGCGATCTACCCACCCCTGTGCCTAAATCCGTTTGCAGCCAGCCTGCAGCCCTGAGAGGAGGGAGAAGGGAGGGGAGCAGGAGTTTGGTGCCGTGTGAGCAGCTACACCAGCGAGGTAGCGCGATGGAGCACAACCACCCAGCCTCACCTGTGACTTCCAGGAGTGGGAGAAGCGTGTGGGGCAGGGCTCGGGGGCACTCAGCCCAAACGAGGTGTTCCCAAAGCCGGGCGCACCTTGCCCCGCAGCTCCCGGGAGGAGCGCGGGGAGGAGGTGGACGGGGGGGGGACCCGCGGCACTTACTGGTGTTGTCGAAGGGGATCTGGTGGCAGCCCGCGGCGGGCCAGGCGCAGTGGTACACCGCTCCTCCCTGCACGATGTCCGGCTGCGACGTGTTGGCCTTGGGGGCTCCCACCAGCACGCCGACCCTGCGGAGCAGCACGCCGCCCGGTCAGCGGGGCAGGCAAGGTGGGGAGCTCCCCGCCGCCAGCCCCCGCACTCACCTGCCGGGCTCGGGGATGTAGAAATCCACCGCGTAGCCGAAGTAGCTGCCGGGGGGCCCGCTGTACACCGTCAGCTTCTCCTCGTCCAGGTTGAAAGCCACCGCGGGCGCTGACAGCACGAGGAGGAGGAGGAGGAGGAGGAGGAGGAAGGCGAAGGGCAGCGGGCACGGCGGCTGCCGGCGGCGCAGCATCCTCGCCCCGCTGAGCCAGCCCGGCCGCAGCGCCCCGCAGCCCAGCGCAGCTGCGCGGTGCCGCGGGGGGCCGGCGGGGGAGGCTCGGCCCCGCTCACCCCCACCGCCACCTCCACCTCCGCCGCCGCGGCCGGCGGGCAGCGAGCCGCCCTCCGGCTCCCCCTGGCGGCCGCGCGGCCCGGCAGAGGCGGCCCCGGGGGAGGGAGGCTGTGGCGGGGAAGCCTCGGAGGCGCCTCAGCCCCGCGCCGCCTCAGGGCTCCGCTGAGGGGACGCCGCCGCTGGGAGAGGGGCCCCGGAGGTGGCTGAGGAGGGTTTGGCGCGCACAAGCCACCCGTGGGGCTGGGGGAAGGAGCTGTCAGCTGGGACATCCCCTTCGCTCTGCCCTGCGGTCCCCTCAAAGTGGTCTCCGTGTGGCCAGCCCTGTTCGCAAGGGGAGGCAGAGCTGGGGCTGGTGTGGGCATTTCCACTTCTTGCAGCATGTTCAAGAGTTTGAACTGAAGGGTCTGACAGCTGAGCAATGCCTTTTAGGAAACAGAACACGTGGAAAAGAAGAGACCTTCATTAGGTTGTTATGGGACATGGGCATTAAAGACAAAGCAAACAAAAACATGCAAACAAAAAACCCAAACCTCTCACCATAGGGAAGATGTAAAGCTGACTGACCCCCCCAATTCCGAACACTTTAGAGTCATAGAAGCATGGAGTGGTTTCGGTTGGAAGGGACCTTAAAGATCACCCAGCCCAAACCCCCTGCCATGGGCAGGGACACCTCCCACCAGACCAGGCTGCCCAAAGCCCCATCCAGCCTGGCCTTGAACACCTCCAGGGATGGGGCATCCACAGCTTCTCTGGACAGCCTGTGCCAGGGCCTCACCACCCTCTGAGTGAAGAATTTCCTCCTTCTATCTAACCTAAATCTCCCCTCTTTTAGTTGAAAGCCACTACCCCTTGTCCTGTCATCACAATCCCTGACACAGCATCCCTCCCCAGCTTCCCTGTAGGCCCCCTTTAGGTACTGGCAGGCCACTGTAAGGTCTCCCAGAGCATTATCTTCTCCAGGCTGAACAACCCCGGCTCCTTCAGCCTGTCTTCATAGGAGAAGTGCTCCAGCCCCCAATCATCTTCTGGATGGCATCCCTACCTTCTGTCGTGCCAACTGCAGCACACAGCTTGGTGTCATCCATAGACTTGCAGAGGGTGCACTCAATCCCACTGTCCATGTCATTAGTAAGGATACTAAACAGTACTGCTCCCAGTACCCACCCCTGAGGGACACCACTTGTCACTGATCTCCACCTGGACCTGTTGACCACACCACTCTGGATGATACCATTGTTAGCGGTTAGGAAAGTAAATTCCTCTGTGAGTTTCTGTCAGTGCTTGCCTGGCTACATAAGCTTTTGTGGTGCTGAAGGGAGGTCCTTATGTTCACAAGGACAGCATTGCTGTGGACCTTCACCACAGCTCTGTGCAGGTGTGGTGCCTTTATTCCCATAGAAATGGCCAACCCCACTATACTGCAAGGTTCACTAACTTTTAGAAAGTTCCTCATATAAGTTCTTAAAAGTAACTAAAAAAAATGAAGCTGTATAACATTTTTCTTGAATTGTTTTGCCCCAATGAGCCCGACAATAGTGTTCTAGCTGTTCTTGTTAAGAGAATGCAAAAAATGCATCTGCCTGTTAATGCTCCCTTCCCCAGCAAGGCTAAACAGGACATTGCACCCACATCTTAAGGGGACAGTCTAATTTTTTCTGACCAACCCGAAGAAAGGAAAGGAAAAAAATGATTTAATCATCTCTATTAGGACAAAAAACTGTTGTTTTTCAGCATTTATAATGTAAGATGTGTCCAAAAATATCAGGGAAAGATCAGAAAAATTGAGAACATTTGTCATGAAACCCATTTATAAACATGTTCCAGTAGTGCATACCTATGAAAGCAGCTGAGGGTAGTTTGTTTTGTTCTGAGGTTCTGGTTTCTTTTCTTTTGTGTTTGTTTTAATTTAAGTGTTTTATGGCAAGATTACTCTGATAAGACTGACATTCCTGCTCACAAAAATAGAACTGCGTGTTTATTTCCAGCATTAGCTATGTGACCCTCAGCTGTCCCCACAGGCTTGTAATATTCCTTAATTCTGTTAGCTTTACAACTCTACTGACTTTATTACTCTTATTAGAGTGAAACATAACCATTGACAGTATTTGGCCATTTCACATGGAACTACCATCACCTGGAGTTCTAAGCACCTATAAGAAATTCAGCAGTACCTCAATGACTTTGTGGGGATAACGCCTATCCTTAACAGTCATACATTTTTAAAGCAAGTGAAGGCAAATAAATGGAAGTTGTATGTTGTGATAGTACTGTATTCATCCCTGCCTATGTCACGGAGATTGGAACTGGATGATCTTTGTGGTCCCTTCCAACCCAAGCCATTCTATGGTTCTATGATTCCATTCTATGAATAGGAATTCAGCTATCGTAAGTGCTGCCTTATGCTAATGTCTATTATGTTGAACTACAAAGTCTTAATAGGATCTAGAAACTGATCTGGAGCCAAGATAGAGAGCTTTTATATAAGAGCATTTAGCCAGAGTCCAAAAGTCATTATAAACCTATTTACTCTACAGAATAACTGGAAGGTCGGATGTGGAACCAAATAATTTATACAGATAAAGTATGAGATTCACAATGTGAACTTCTGCAGCTTACATTATATGCAGTTGGTATGGTTAACGTGTCATTATGGTCTTTCCAACCTTAAAAATAAATCAGTGAAAGCTTCTACAGAAAGTTTTGCCTAAGCAAAACTTAGAATTCCATACAAGACTCTATTATTAAACCTTTAATCTTATTTTATGCCACTATTTAGTAATCTGTCTGCTAGCAGAAGGAGGATAAATGTTCCAAAGAATCATATGGGATTTTAACATAAAGCTTGTCAAAACTAACGCCAATTTTACTGTTGGATCTTTCCAAAACCTGCCAGTACAGAAGCCTCGAGTGTCCAATTCCCACAGGAAAGCTTACCCATTCCCTTAGCTGTTTCCCGGTAACTTTCTGTAGCAGGAAGCCTTCTCCTAAACCGCACTTGGAGCCATTGCAGACAGTATTTTGTACTGATTATGCTGTTGCAAAGCATGAGGATGAAATGAGAATATGACCATGCCCTACACAAGGCATAAATTTCTTAACAGCTTGCTACTGCGAGCTACTGAATCTGAGCACCTGCTTGTCTTTCCTAACTGAAAAGGATGAATTTTAGCCCATACCCAAGTCTGAGAGGCTATTGTGGTCAGCAGCCTTGCAGCATAATACAGCAAACCCACAACTACAGTGTCCAGAGCATGCTTGATCCTATATGCGAAGTAGATCAGTGTGGAAACGAGTACCCATGCTAACTGGCCAGAAGCTTTCTGTAGACACTCATCTAGCTGGAAAGCAAATGCAGCATGGCATGTGTTACACTAGTGGATGTTCTTGCTCCTGCTCACCAAGTGTTGTGCAGATATTGCCATTTCACTACCCTAATACATCTTCTTCCCACATCACCTATATACACTATCTAGGCCCAGCTTGGGCTTCTTTGCCCTAAATTCAGCCTCACAAGGAAGAGAAGAAAGAAAGAAAAAGAAAGAAGCACACGGATCAGATAGAAATTAGCACTGTCTGAGAGATAAAACCAAGCACAAGTATTCAAAACCCAAAGTGCCCTGTGAATACTTAAGTGATGGACTATTTTAAAGGGGTCTTCATGGGGAATGTAACAAGCATAGCCACATTTGGATTCATACTGGCTGCACAGTTTAGGCTTTAATGAAGCAAAATATATATATATATATATATTTATGTTAGCCTTAAGCCTTCATATAGAACTCCCCAGGCTAATATGAGGCACCGGAAACAATCTTTCCATTATTTATTTATTTATTGAGAATATCTAACTGCAAACTTCAGTACACATCCAAGTTAGGCCTCAAACAACCAGGCAGTTTGAAGGAAAAAAAAAAGAAAGGTGTAAGAAAAAGGGTTCCTTTACATGAGGCATCAGCTACATTCCTATAGAGTATTGCAGCAGGGCTTCTATTTTTTTTTTTTTCTCCTGGGAGATGAAAAATAATTGGTATCTGACACAGGACTAAAAAGAGCCTGTTCAATCTAACTGATTCAGTGCAAGTTCTGTTGTGAGACACTGTATTGTAAAGCAAGACAGACACTAAAATCCAGAAGGAGCAAGAGAAGTGAACTCTTACCTTCAAAGTCTGTCTGAAGGACAGAAGTTAAGAAAAACAAGACAAAGTTAAGAAAACGTTTTTCTTAAGTTACCCAAACTAACTAGAGCAAGTACCCATCAGGAAAATCAAAGCTTCACACTTGTCAGTTCAATAACTTGCCCAGTTAAGTATTAGAACAGATTCTCTTAATCGTCTATATACTTTTGAATAGCAATGCTACTGTTGCACAAGTCATTTAGCATCCAGACCACATAGATTAAGGAATCTTTTAAAAAATACTTTGCAGATGACTAAGTTTTTTATTTTTTTAGAAAAACAAATCTCAAAGAGGTAAGATACACTGCTGTCAGATTAGCATTCAGTAATGGTCATGTTAATTGGACCTACGCTGTTCACCCATTTCCAGATGTGACACTAATAGATACATTCTATAGTCCTGCAGAGAACATATCTGCAAGTGTCATGCAAATGATGTTCTTTCTGCTATTACTTTAACTACTATATAGTGCAACAAGGATTTCACCTCAAACCTACGTGTTTCATTTCTGACCATGCCTGTTCATCTTCTTGCATGATGATCACTCTAGAGGAATGAAATTTTTAAAAAGTAAAATAGTTCTGAATGTGAATTTCAGCCCCGTTGGCAATAACAGAGGCTCTTCAGTGAGTTAAGATGCAATAAATTACCCCCCTCCCCCAACTCCCTCTCGAGCTATGTTCATCTCAAAACCTGGCATTTCTAAATGTAAGGTCCCTTTTCATCATTTTACAGAAGTGGTACACAAGTCACATTAAAACCAAATATATAAAAGAAACAACACATCAGGATTCAAGGAAAAAAATTTATTTTAGGGCTAACAAGTTGATAATAAATAAAGGAATATAATAATGTAGTAACAGATGTTCTCATGCACTTAACACATACAATAACGCTGGCTTACACTGCTGTTTGGACAAATTGAGAAGAGGTATTTGGCAATATAAGTTTGAATAGTTTAGAGATTATAGAACAAGAAATTCTGCTGTGTTTCTTTTTTTACAGTTCTTTTATACAAATTCAAATAAATATTAATACATCTATTTTTCCTTGGATTGTGTTCACTTTTAACATGCCTGATAACTAAGCCACAGTAATATACAACTGCCAAGAAATAGTATTTATGAGTTATACTTATTAACATTCCCAGAAATGTATCATATTATGTCACATTGTGCAAGCTCCTTAGGTAAGATCGGATTTTAGGAAAAACTGCAGAAGGTTTAAACTCATTTAAACATATCCAGTGCAAAGGCCAGTCTAGTCCACACATTATGGTACTGTAATGTAAGCCAATATAATTTAAATAATAAAACATGCCTATATGATTCAGAAGCTGAATATGTCTTGTGTTTTAAAGATCAGACATCTAATATGCAGATTCTGCAATATCAGACATTTTTCAAATCTTTATGAGATGGCAAAATAATGTTAAGACTTTATAAGTAGTTTTTATTTTCTTTTTTTTAAGGGTAACTCACATTAACAGTACTACAGTGGCCAAAAAAAGACAAACTATTATAATAGAAATCAATCTGATTAAAAAATTAAATATTCCAATTAACACTGAAAAAGTGTTCGTATTCATTATTTACAATTCATCAATGATACCAGTGTATAACTTCACACGGTCAAAGCATACCACTTTCCGAGCAAATACCAATTCGTCTATCCCCATTCAAGCATCCGATAGTAGCATGTTGTTTACACGTTTCATTCAGTTTAAAGAAGGAGATCGATCTGTGGTCCACAGTAATTCTATATATGGCCATTTGGTTTGCAAGCAGCGCTTTACAGGAGTGTCATCAGTCTGTAGCATTGGTTCTTCAAAGCCCATAACAACTGCTGTGCCTTCTACATACATGACCTGTCAAAACAAATCCAAATATGTCAGCTTATGTTTGTTCAAAACTTTTTTTTTCCTAAAAAAAGAATCAGATCCATGAAGATCTTTTTATTATTTATTTTTATTTTTAAATGAGATGAGGTATGAAATCTCTACTCAAAAAGCACAGCTGAAGAGCTGCAGTCCAGCCAACCTATTCACTATACTGTCTACAGTATGATCGTAAGCACAAAGCAGTTTCTGATTACAAATATATCCTTTTACAAGAAAAATCAATACTTTTGACAAAGCCAGTTTGAAGTACAAGTATTTTGTCTGTCACTACAGAGACAGGGAGTCAATTTTGCAACCTAATTGTTATTAGGACTAGACTTATGTTTCTTATATCTTACCTTTTCATTATAGTTGGATTGTTTCAGTCCGTTGTAATGGTAAACAGTGAATGACTCTGAAACCCTGGAGTCCTGGTAGAAAGAAAATAGTTCATTTAATGTAATATATACACTGTGCCTTAATAGTGTCTTTTCTTTACAACCAGACAGAAGCATTTAAACAGGAATGCTCAAGGAGTCTGCAGGAGTGTGCCATTTCTATTTTTCTTTCTCTTTCAGGTGATATATTGAAGATTTTGTTCACCTTGCTTTCCTCATCACAAATTATTAAAAGATGTCATTAAATTAACAGTTAAACTCCTCTAACACCCCCCAAACATTTTCAAGAGCTGCTCATGATCTCCTGTGTTCATGCAGACACTTTAAATCACACCTTCAGTACTCAGCATGTAGAAACTGTCCTACTCTTTAAAGTTAAGACACGTTAAGTAGTAGCCACAGTTGTGTGTATCTGTAACTGTTTGGATACTACTAAGTTAAATATTTACTAAGGACCAGATCCAGCCTCCAACCCTCCACGTGAAATCCAAAGAGAAATTTCTATTTCACATGCCTGCCTACCTGCAAACTAATTCTGAGGACACCTGTTCAGCTGATGCCTAACAGATGGACTGCAGTTGTCAACCTTTACCACTCCAGGTGTTTAAGTCCTTTAGTCCTAAAAGGACTGAAACGTTTTGCATGTAACTGAATTAGGAAATGCAAATTAGGTGTAACATCATCTCTTTCATACCTACTGGACCGGGCTACAAACGAAAGCTTTTCCCATTTTAAAATATACGGCAATAAAGGCTGGAACGAGGACAGATCTGCTCAGGTTACAACACATTCATCAGTGTACAGAAAGCCCCCATTCGTTTTCCTCCTCCAGAAGGATTCAGAAACTGTGCCGTGCCATGGGTATCACGCAGCTAGGCTAGGCAGTAAAGGGAGGCTGGAGAAGAGAACTTACTGAAGTTGCTTCACAGAGACAAATAAAACAAAGCCTAGCTGGGAAGGGAAGAGGGCACGTTCTTTTCCCTGATAAAGGGAGAAGGGATGAAGGAAGAGATGCGCTGGTTCCCAGTTCCTGTCCCACAGATGTTAAGAATTTTGTGCAGTAATTGTTTCCCAAATAAAGGGCATATTGGGGAGTTCAAGAACTCCCCTCTCCAAGCGACTACCTAACCACCAAAGAGTCATGCTTGCACTCTCAGTCTAAATGATTTTTGAATATTTTTCTACGTCAACAGCTTTGAAAAGGAAAGCTGAGACCCCTTCTTCCTCCTGAGGTGGAGTTTAGTTCTCTCGGAGAGTAAGAATGAGAATCCCTTCTCAGGAAAGGAATTGATCTGATCTCCTGAGCACTGAGTGTTCAAATATTATGTAAAGGGGAGTATCAACAATTCCAACCATCACCGGCATCTGCTATTTTCTCGTGGTATTTTAAAACAAGATATTAACATTAACTTCTGAAGAATTTCACTTTAAGAAATAATTCTGAACTAGCATGGGGAAGGGTTCCTGCTATGTAATCCAGAGACATTACAGAATATGTACTTTGGCTTTCTAAACTCTAAACTAGAGGTGCCACTCTAGATATCTGAGACCGAAAAAATAAGTACTGGAATCTTCCAGATTAAATAGGATTAAATTGTATTCATTTTATAAGATATTTCCACTTCTGGAAGAACAAATGATAGTAAGAAGAAACAGCTGGGAAATACATAATGTATATTTAATTCTGTAAATCCCACGAAAATGAGCACTAACTCCTCTTTTTTCTTCTAGACCTGAATCATCTCTTAATGATGCATTCAGTCACTACCATCTTTGGCAGGGCATTCTTCTGAATGACCATCTCGTTTCAGACTGCGGTACTGTTTGGGTGTAATACTCTGTGCAACTCTAACAAAAAGAGTCTTCCTGAAGGTATTTTAAAAATACTAGTTTCATGTTACCTTGGTTGTAAAAATTAAGCCGCAGTTTCAATTATATGTTAAACCACAAAAGCCTCCAAAGGATTACTCCTCTCAGCCCTTCTCTTGCCTCCACCATTGCATCTTTCCATTCCTGGGAAATCCCTCTCTCTTCTGCTGTCACAAACGTTTGAGACTGCTCTCGTCTGGACCAGCTGCCTGTTCTGGTTTAACATACATCTGCACAGAGATGTTCCTCGTGGCAGGAGGAAGGCAGCATGACAGCAGGAGAATGTGACCCAGGCCAAAGAGAGAAGCGGAGAGCAGCACTAGGTTAACACGTGCTTCAGAGCAGTGGTGCAATCTTAATGAATCTATGGAAAATTACTTTCGAGCTCTCAATCTGTTTCATTACCCTGGCAGATACCGACTTCTACGCATACTAAACATAAATCTGTAATGACTTCTGCTTATACTGTTTACATGATTAGAGATGCATGGTTTTACATATGTTGCAATCTTTTCCTATTTGTAGCAATTATAGCAGACATTTGTAATATTGATAGAAACAGACTGACATTTCATTCTGAGAAAAAACAAACTCAGATGAACTTCCTTTTCTGGCTAGGGAAGTGGTTCAATTTCATATGCGACATAATTATACATTTCCAGAACATACGTTTTGAAATTGTCACTACAAGGGAGCTTCCTTCCAGTGTAAAGCTGACAAAAATCACAGATACGTTACACAAAATGGAAGTCTACAGTTTGTTATGCAATGCAAGAAGTTATTTACTGGTCATACGTGTCCATACAATACTTATTATTGAAAATACCTTTATGATATTGATCAAAGTGCTTCATGACCCTCAAAGACAAGTTAAAGAGACAGTGCTCTGCAGCAATGAAGCTATATTGATTACCTGCTCAGGGAAGAATTCTTGCAGAAAGGGACCCAGTAAGATGATGCCCAGCCCTTCTGGGTCTAATTTGGTCTTCATGAGGTTTACACTACGACAAAAACATCGGATATAAAAGTATGAGTAAGACGTCTTTACTCCTGCACTACTAAATTACGCTCTGCTACCACAGTACTGGCTGCCAAGGATATCAATACTATTCTATTTTTAATCCTGAGTGACAAAATGCACCAGAATGGCATGCCAGTTGCCAAAACACAGTTATTTTTAAGTAAAAATAATCTCTTATTTTAAATTAAATAAGTGATAATTCTGAAGGACCACCATATTTGGTAAAGTAATTTGAAACCCATATAATCTAAAACTAGGTTTATAGCCCAAAAGGCACTCTGCTGTCTTGTATGCATTCTTCAGCTATACATAAAACAGTCATCTCTCAAACGCAGCTCCGTTTATGCATGTTAATAAAAAAATGCATGTTAATAAATGCATTTATTAACAGCACACTGGAATAATCTGAAAGCCTTTCTGCATGAATATGATGTAATTTTGCGTCACTACAAACAAATGTCAATTATACCTTTATGATTCTACTTGAACATCATAGTATACAGACATCAGATTGTCTAAACATTTATTTATCCTGTCCTTTTGTCTAAATTGCAAGCTGTACCATGCAGGAGAATGTCCTCACTGGAGACTGCCTCGCCCTGTGTACTGTTTCCAACGCTGTTCAGTAGTGGATGCTTACAACAGAGTACAAGAGGGCAAGAATACAGTGATACTCTTAGTTTACCCTCCCTGTTTCCAGCAGTCTGCTGCTTGAAGACATCTTCAGTGAGAGGCTATATCTAAACACACAGATGTATATTCTTTTTCTTTCCATGCATATGCCTGATTGGCTTTGAACCCATATACACTTGATGCATTTAATCAACTCCACTCAAATTAAATATAAGATACTGTAAATAAGCATCCAATGTTTTGCAACTGCTACCTGCTAATCCAGTTTGATGACACCTTGTTCTTGTACAGTGAGTAACAATGAACATAATTCTGTATTGATTTTTATGAAAATCCTGATCTTAGAAACCTCTCACATGCCACTGATTGTCTTTCGTTACTCATCTTGAGATTCCGAAAAGCTTAAAGCATTAGATAAGATGATCACAACCAAACTTTTTAGTTCTCAAACTAAAAAGTGCAAATACCACTCTTGGAAGCAATGCCTTTAATTTTACTTTAACAACAAAAACAGAACAGAAAGGTCTGCACGTAATTTGAAATGTGTTATTTATACCTTTGTTCCACATTAAATGGACAGGGCAACTAGAAACAAAATAGAATAGGTCCTCAAGACAGTAACGTTAGACAAAATTTGTATTTAAGAAGAGATATTTCAAGACAAAATATTCCATGGTTTGATCTCCAGTGAGGTCTTTCCCATATAGCAGGCTGTCTGACTGTCATCCTACATCAGTTTATGTTTGATGTGCTAAGCACAATAACATAGGCCAGGGTTATGCCACAGATGCCCTGAAGGCCAAACAGCCAAATGAAAAAACTCCTCGATGCAGAAAGGGTATTTCTGCAGACTTATTGATGCAACAGAACAAAAGGCCAAAACAAAGTTTCTCAGACCTTTTAAATTAAGGCTTTTTTTCCCTTAAAAAAAAAAAAAACAACCCACAAACAAACAAACAAAACTTTTGCAAATTTCACCATTTACTAACATGACACAAATATTAGTATTTTTGTCTTGTCTTTCCTGGGTGTCTCTTGATTCCAATTTTCACTCTTCCTCCCCAGCTCAGTAAACTTCGCTATAGCTTGTAACATTTGGAAGACAGAAAATGACATCAATACATTTCATGTCTGTGGTAAGTACACTTGCAGCCTCAACAGCCATTGTACAGGAATGACTGATTTAGATTGTAATAGGCTAGAACATGCTCATGAAAGAACAGAACCATCTTTGAAGATGTTAAAAAAAAAATCAAGCACATAGCTCTCCTTTCTTGGTTAAACATTTAGTGTTAAGACATAATTAGAAGGTAAGCTTTGACACTGAAGATTATCTGCTGTCACTGAATATTAGTCCCATCAGTCCATATAACATCTAAAGTAAGTAAGTGAAACCTTTTTTTGACTAGTAGTTTTGACTCTAATCCTAGAAATGTGTCATTTCTGGAAATAAATATCAGTTATAAACAGAAGGCACCACATGCTGCTGGAACAAAAATGCAGGTGAAGCAGTTTCAGCTTTAAACTCTGTATATAAATCAATGTTAAACTGCCTACGTGTACCTTAGTGATTTATCTTTTTAGTCAGTTTCACCCTAGTCAACATATAGGAATATATTCACAATGACCATCTCCTCAACACATAGTACTGACGGTAGTGTGTTTTTTTTTGGCTTCTAGTTATCACTATCAAAGCTAGAGACATTTTAATTCTAATTCATCCCCCCTTCCAATTCACTGAAAGCTAACTTAGGCACTTCAAAATAACATCCTGTGCTCAGAGTACAGGCTAGAAAAAAAAATCCAGAAAAAAACAGTAATTAATATGTGGCTAACTGATACTTCTGTATTCTGAAATTTCATTATACTTACTATTCAGGATCTGAAACAAGGTCCAGAGCCTTCATTACATCTTCTAGGAGAGTGTCAGGTATAAAGCCATTATCTAAAGCAGTAACAAAGCTCATTAGGAAAAGAAACAAAATGCTTTCCAGGAACACAGAATTTACTCAAAACTACAAATATTGCACATCTTTATCTCTAAAACTTAAAAACACATGGTGGGGTTCTAGAAGGCACAGTTTTCAAGCACTTCTCTATCACTTTAAAAGAATGCAATACAAAAACTGTAGGTTTATCATTTATACGCTTAACAACTTAATACTTGCTAACAATTCAATCTCTATAGTAATCTCCACTTGATACATGGGGTAATAACTGTTATTTTTTTTTTGGTTTTGAACAGTTAAAATAATGACTGAATGTTACACAATTTGTTTTCCAAAACCTAAGAAAGTTTTCAGTTTGTGTCATACACGTTTAAAAACAATTTCATGATGAATGCAATCATAACAAATATTTTATGAAAGATTAATATAAGAGGAATCAAATTATATGTAAGCCTTCTGTTAATTAGAAACAATATTATGAGGTTAAAAAGCATATGCTCTAAGAACTCTAACTCCTGTTACACTACGTTGTACTCAATTCCCTTTGCTACAAAAAGTTTTCAAAAATTTGTTTCACTTATAGATTGAATGCTGTATTAAAAATTTCTTAAGTACTAAGTACTTAATTTGTCTATTAATCAGTCTGGGAATAAACAGTGTATTACCCTGACATAGAAAGCGCAATGGATTTGAAAGTGCAGTATTTAGAACAAATTTTATAAAATAATAATCCTGTTTATTTTTAAGAGATACTCCACAGAATGCAGCATTCATTACTCCTTGAAATATGTCTCTACCGAATGAATGCACTTCAATCCAAAAATCACACTTCAGCAAGACATACAGCCCTTACCCTCAGGGTCATATGTTTGGAAGACCCTCCTAGCTTGTTCTGAAGGCGCTTCAGGAGCAACAAGGGCCATATCCTTTGGAGAAAAAAAAAAAAAAAAAAGAAAGAAAGAAAACTTTCAGGATATTCTTAATTCAGATACAGATTACTAAGGAAAAATTTACCTATACTACACAGCTTTGGACCTTAAATGAATGCAAATTAAATACAAGAGAAGAATAACTGTAAGTACTTTGAAAACAGTGACTTAAAGCTATCAAGAACTATGTTGCAGACTATTAAACTTCCAGACAAAGCTTACGTAATTTTTAATGCAGATGTCATGGCACAGAAAAACTACTTGGAGTCTGTGCATTATATAGAGATTTAAATTTATAGTATTATTCTTCATATCCGAAAACACAAACAAGTAGCAGAGGAGTTTAGTGAGTGTACTATGCATGCATGCATTACAAACAGATAAGAATTATTTAGATAGAAAGCTGCAAGACAATGTTTTGAAGTCTATTTCACAGGCTGCCAGAACACAAACTTGTTAGTTGCATGAAAAAAATATGGTTCCAATAGTAGCTGTTGTAATGCTTTTATTTATGGGCTTTTCATCTCAAACACGGTTTTGTTTTCCAAAACTCATATACAGGAGACATTTTCTCTACTATCGTAAAACGGCAAAAAGCATATTCCTCTGGTTTTGTGCCAAAAACATTATGAAAAAAAGTAAAACTGGTAAGCTATTCATGAGAAATAAAAGGCGATAAAAAGGGTAAGAAATGCACCGTACTCAGCACACCCTTTAGCTTAAAAAGGTACCAAAACCTGAGATTAAAATGGAACATAAAACACCAAATAACTGCTCACTAGGAGTACCTGAAGCCCTCATCTCCTCTTAAAAGTTACGACCATGTATGTTATTTTTCACACAGAAAGGGAAATGAAAAACTAAAACTTACAAAGGAAACACTGCATTTGACAATGCCCCCCTATAGTTTTGCTTTCTGTCAAAGTAGAAATGTAATGGTACCTGCTCTGCTATGGACAGGAAAACAAACAAAAAGTTGGCTTTCCTCTAAACAACAGTAAACATCAAAAATGTTTCTTCATATTGTATGAAGTAATTTTTATTTTTTACAAACCAGTGTTTTAAAAAGCATACAACCTTTTAAATTCCAGTTTCAGCTCAACTTCACTTTCTGCAGATGACATTTTTTTAGAAGAGAAAATCACCATATCCACTCATTATACCTCTATGTGCAACAGTTAATCAGAGAAATGTAGAATTCAAAAATGCACAGGGGCTTACTGCTCTTTGAACAGATTAAGAAAACCACTTCAGGGAAAGAACAGAGGCAAACCATAGATTTTACCAGAACTCCACTCTTATCCATTTTCTCTTAATAGCTGACTCCAAATCAGCCAAGAACTTTAAGTATACACCTAACAGTATCCAGCATGCGCTTAGAAAACCTCCCTGAGTGAAAGCCAGCTGCCTAGAACACACAAAAAGGGGTAACATGCGACACAATACATTTAAAATATCAAGCAAGTTTTATTTTGCAGACATGAGAGATGCAGCTCTTACTGGCATCAGGCGCATACAATCATGGGTTAGAGTTCCCCTAATTTCTGCACATGGGACAGCCAATATTTGGTCTTAAGAAGGATTGTATTTAAAAGTTAGAAGGAGATATCTGAGCTGCCAGCCCATCACTACTAGAACACCAGCCTGTTATACTTTCTCTCCTAAGGGCTGCTCTATGGCTGCTTACACCATGCAAAAATCTACATTATGGAGCAGTGTGGTGCCTATATAGAAGGATTGGGGTTCAATCTGCTGTGATCTATTTAGATACATCCATATTGCAACTTAAGTGGTAATAAAGTTTGGGCCAAATGCCAGCCCCAGATGCACACTGTGCAGAAGCAAAGCCAGCTGCTCGTGTCCACCCCTCTCTGAAAAGCAGCATCCCAGTGCGCAACTTCAGCACGGGCTCCACAGCTAGAGAAAGCTTTCCGCACATCTGTTGGACACTTGGTTGCATGCAGCAGGATTTAAAGGATCAATGCAATGGGAATTTTCCCCTCAAAGAAAGCTCTGAAACATGCTAAGTCCCTAATGCAGATTAACCCAATGAATCACGTCTGCTGGAAGCCTCCTAGTTCTTAAGACGTGAAAAGCCCTTACCAGGACCAAGCCAATTCCTGGCCCTCTTGCAGCACAAGTACCACATCTCACTGTGACTGGACTTCTGAACCCATCTTCATTTATACCAGAAGTAGGTTGGCCTGCAGAGAAACTAGGACTGTACATCTCCCTGAGCTATACGCAACTTCTCCATCACCTTCTGAGTACTCCATCTCCATCATCCATCTCCAAGGCAGAAAGCCTACAGAAGACACTAGTTCAGAAGAAGTCCGTTCATGCTTTTAGTCTCTCCTGGTGAGAGCAACTTCTACAGTACTTGCTTAACGGACTGGAAAAATAAAAGCTAAATTGTTATATTGATCCAGTAGCATCAAAATGCAATTTTAAGGGTCTAAACACGACTGATTTGGAACAAAAACAGCAATGCAAAATATTAGTGATTGTGTGAATGAATGACAACTACAGCACTTACAGAAAATCAATACTTTAACAGTGTATCTTCATAGTTGCCTATGTTTAAACTTTTTTTTAAGCAGGTAAGAGACTTAGGAAGCAAAAAGATTAGAAAAAAATCTTATGTTTGTAAAACCCTATAAAAGATTAAAATTTATTCTTTAAAAAAGGAAAAAGTAAATAAAATATATCCATAGGGAGTGTGGAACCCCAAACTGTTCTAACCTCTGAGACTTTAAAAAAAATTTTTAATTGTTTTTATTAAAAAAAAAATAATAAACAATTAAAATTTTAAGATTTTATCCATGTATATACAAATCTAATGCATCCTTTAACTTAGAAAATACATGTATATCCACTATCCATGGTCCATACGTTTTTATCTAGCCAACGCCCCTCTCGCTCCCCCCAAAACAAACCCGTACCTCCCTCGAGCAGCAAAATTGAAAACGTGACAAACACTTAATGAAAACATATTTCAGCTGCCCAAGCTGATACTCCATCAGCTGTGCCAAAACACGCCCCCAGCCTTACGAATTGTATTTTGATGTATCCCATGCATTAGAAGTTCCATATAAGGGAATTCCATCAACAGTTAATTATAATAATTATTTGCAATATTAAGTACAACATGTCCCAAAAATCACATTTTGCTTGTTGGCTCCTATGATTCACAAACAAGGCATGTTATATTACTTTGAAAAGTTGTTCTCATCAGCGGTACCAGTTATTTTAAGATCCCGTGTTTACCCTCAGAGGCAAAAAATACTCTTCTTAAGTTTTAATGAAAACATTCCAGAAGTTTTCATTTTACAAATCAAAACCAGAACATAATGAATAAGCCACACTGACATCCTGGCTATGAATTTTTACAAAGACCCCTTGCTGAAAGACCTGCTGCCCCTGAAAATGAAATGTTTGCATATGGCCCACTTCACAGTTCCACACATGCCACAGTTGAGTGATACATGGAAGAATTACATACTACAGCACTAATTCTTTTCTTGAAAAATTGCTTGAAAACAATACAGAAACGCTGGTAATTTATTAACTATTTAATCAGATCTGCAAGAACCAGGATTATTTTGTATCTTGTATTTTGGAATCTTGTATTACAGACAAAACAGTGTCTTTTTCAATGCTGTAATCATTGGCTTTCAAGACAGCAACTTTTCCAAAATAGTTTCCTAAGAAAACAAGGCTGATGGGATCTGAAAACAATTCCCGTATCTCTGGTTGACTTCTGGATGCATTGCTCAACTTCAATTTTATTTGACAGAAGGGCTGGAGTCTCAAGACTGGTTGTTGAAACTGGAGGCCAGGCAGCGAGGAATTGCACAAGTTTGTGCTCCCAGCAGGACAGAAGGCAGACACTGCTGTTAATGACTGCGTTTGGCAGAAGGTGGACAACTGCCAACTACTGCAGGCATAAGCTCAGACTTCTGACTTGTGAATCCACGCCTGGCTCTCCTCACATGCACTCGTGCAGGAGATTAAGTGGTGGGTTACCATAACGTGTCTGGGTGTGTGGAGACGTAGAAAGAGAGGTGCAAGAGAGAGAAGGAAAGGGAAAGAAGAAAAAAAACATTTAAGAAATGGTCTAGGAGACACACCTGCTGAAAGACGGGCTTTGTCTGGTTTGCTCTTCCACAGCGTGCCTTGGCTTGGAAGCCCATTCACCCTATAGCAAAATCTGACAAAACGTTCATTGCATACTACTTTCTTTCCATCAAAGATAAAATGCAATACATTTTCCAGAAAGTTAGGCCATGGTATCTTGGGAGTTCTTTTGGACAACAAATTGTCTATCAGTCAGCAGCACATCCTTCGTCAATGACGGCTGCATTAGCGGGAAGGTTGTAAGTCACTGGAGGAAAGTGATTCTTCCTCGATACCTCTGAGATTTCACCTGAGATATAAGGGACAGGGTTGGGTTCCTGACCACACGATGTTGACGTACTGGAGCTGTCCAAGGAAGGGCAACCAAAACTACTGGCGCAGGTAAAGAATGTAATATAGGAGAAGGGGCTGAGGGAACTGGATTTCTCAAGCCTTAGAAAAGGTTAGCAATCATTGCTATCTTCAATTACCTACTAGGACAATAGGGAAGACAGGGCCAGACTTTGCTGTGATGCATAGAGAGGGCAAGAGCCAATGGGTACAAGTCACAACACAGGAGATTTAGATTAGATATTATAATTCAGATTTTTTTTTCCTCGTGATGAAGGAAGCTTAACATCGGAACAGGCTGCCCAGGAAGGCCGTAGAGATATTCAAAACACAACTGGGCAAGGCCCTGAGCAACCTGCTCTGGGCAAGACCTGCTCTGAGCAGGGAGCTTGCTTAATCCTAAAATGTCTAACAGGTCTTTCCAATCCAGTTTATAATTCTAACAAGTTCTAGATTTACTGTTCTCATCTTACAATTTCAGCTGGTCTTAATGAGACACTGAACGTGTACTTAGAGATGTGTAACAATCTTATTGTATTGTATAAATTACCTTTCCAGAGCGGTCACTGTTCCCTCTTAATTTTAATCCAATGGCTTCAAGTTGAAGGTTTCCATAACTGATTCAAATATAAAAATACAATTCCCTGACAAATGACAACTGTTATTTGAACTTAGGTACTAAGCTTGAAAGTTCTTATGCAAAGACAGCTATCCACATGCCAGTGTTGCGAAAACAGAGTGTGAATGCATCTGGTAGTTTAATTGCTGATTTTGGTCCACATGCAATGGTTGGGACTCCGAACTGAGATCCCAATAACAAAACTATCCCAACCACATCAAAAAACACTAGGGTCCTGTCCTGTTTTTATTCTGGGTAGGACTCCAGAGACAAGTTAAACTGGATAAAATCCAGTATCTGTCTGTTCAACCCAGCATGCCCTTGGAAACACAAAAAAATAGTAGATTTTAACAGTATGGGAAGTAGAAAGAAAGTCAGACCTATTCTAATACTGTGAGACTATAAAGGCACCTGATGCATGGTATAGAGAAAGAATCTCACTCAATCTCACTGTGGAGATGGTTCAGAAAGAAATCTGATTTTAATTGTCTTTAAACTTCTCTCAGATTATCTTTTGAAAAAGAAAAGAAATTTCATGCGATCCTACTAATGTACTCTGTATTACCATTTGGATGCATAGGTCTTTCACAGATTACCAGAATACATTTCAAATTAGGCAGTGCTCCAAAGTAAGAATGAGAAGCTTCAGTTCCTCAACATGTTCAACAACATCCCAAGAAGGCTACAAGTGAACTGCTGCCACATTAAAAAAAAAAGGGAGGGTAGGAGGTGGAAAGGGGGCAGGAAATTCATGTTCCTTGTTTTGAAGCATGTATTGTAATAGATTACCATAAAACAATGAAGATTGGTTATGTAGTGTTCACTTTTATTTATTTCAATTGCCAACTTTTTTCACTATCACAGAACAAAGTCTTTGTTTTGAGAGCAAAAGTGTGTTACTGGAATTACAGAACAGGAATGGATAAGTTTTAGTTTCCTGGAATTCTTATTTACTTACTAAATTAAATATTACCCCCACCTTCCCAAGTTTAATCAAAAAGGGCAGCTTTTCCATACTTTTTGTTATTTAACAGTATCATATTCTGTCCTCAACAACATCAAAAATTAATCTTTATTCCTAAGAGGAACCAAAGTGGAAGTGGTCAAGTTTCATGGTTGACAACATGCAAAAACTTCACAACAAAGTTTACTCAAAATGAATTGTAGTTTTTATTATCATGCTAGCTGTCAACTTTTAAAAAAAATCTATATGAAATAGTATTTCTGTATATAGTATCATTTCAGGCTGTAGACATGAAGCACTTGTAATACAACCCCTGGTGAGCAGTAATATACTAACTCCATGTGAAAATTGCACTAAGTAGGTGGGAAGTGAAGAGGTATGACAGGACCATGTAATGGCACAGTTCAAAGATACATGTATACCTCAGAAACTCAGTTCTTCCTAAATACTTGGAAGTACTGAGAGCCTAACTTCATGTTAGAAACCTGTTTCAGGTGTTCAGTTCACCATTTAAACTATGTAATTCAAGCTTGGGAAGATGAAAATGCCCTGCTTTGCTTCAACCCAGAACCATGAAATGTTTTTTAAAGTGGGTGAGATTGTGACATGGATTATTTTGTGACTCAAGTATGACAAAAATTTTTCTAAAGGACGATTATTAACTTGGCAAATTATTGAAAGTAAGATCTTATGGCTTTACATGTGAACAGTATGAGCTTTAGAAGTACTTAAGGAAACCGTGTATTAAGAATGTCAAGTGACCACTGGTATTTTGTGCTGCTAAGCAGTATTTTAGGGAATCTCCATGTACACATACAGAAAATGCTACATACGCAGGGACTGTTATTTCTTCACTGTTATTTTCTTTTTAAAAACAGTATTGCCTTTTATGTTCATATTGCAATTTGGCATTTCAGGTAGCTAAATCTGTAATAGCAGAGTACAACAATTACCTCACATGAAAGGCAGTATGTTTATTTCTTTAATACAAAACTTGTGTTATTTTCCTCCTTAAAGCTGTGTTACACAATAAAGCCCATTTCATTTAACACCAATTACATCAGTTTTCTTAATTATGCATAGGCAATCACAGAACTTTATTTCTGAATACATTCATACTGTCTCAATATTCCTGTAGCAAAGTATCTTTAACTTATTTCATGTCTTAGACTGGCAACTTTGGCACCTCTCTCTAACATAAAACTGCTCTTTTCAGAAAGTCTATATAAATATATACAGACATACAAAGATTCCCTAAACTATGAAGCAGTAGACCCAAACGGGTATAATTCAAACTCAAATGAGAAAATATCAATGTTTCATACCCTTCTCATATAAAAGGAATCAACAATGGGGGAAAAAAAGCATTTAAAAACTGAAAGGAGGTTACTTGAAAATTTAGAAACAAACATGTTACTCAGTTATAAAAATACGACTTCTGATGCTATGATGCTACATATGGGAGAAATAAAGATAGAAAATTAAAGTAGTATGTTAAATAACTGCTTCAACTCAGCTAGAAAAAGTTAAAAGCTTCTTCCACCATAACTGGTTTGCCCCACATCTTTCTTCATATTTTTTCCTTCCTTCCTCATTTAGACTTTTAATTTATTCATTCACATATTTCTAACCTGAAAGTAGAGGAGGTTGTTATCAGTATGAAAGGAGATGACCAGGGAATGTAAATCTCATTTCTGAATACTTCTCAGAAAGTGTTTAGAAATGGACTTCGAGGGTATTTGTGATTGTACTTGTGAAGGATGAAATTAGATGCTGTATATGGGTTCACTCTGATGTTCCCAGGGATTCAACAGCTGTCACATGCATTAAGGTTCTGTGAATCAGGCAATACCTAAAATCCAAGTTGATTTCAATCAGGTTCCTGCCAGTTATAAAATTACTTAAGGTCTCCTGGAAACATGCGGATTTTGTACGCCAGTTCAGTCTGTCATGCTACATGTTTATTAGGCAGCCAGGGAGTTTCATGAAACATGAAGTTTGGCCTGAAATTTCAGAACAAGACTACAACTGCTACTATTTTAAAGAATATTTTTTACTATTGACGCATATGTTGTCATGTTGGCATCTTGTTTAGTGTTTTCAGTTCCCTGCATCTAGCCTAGTGTAGTCTGGGAACATGGGAATAAAGCAGGCAGAGCAGAGATGAGAATTAAAAAGAAAACGTCATCTTCCCAAATCTTCCCAAGGATACAGGACATCTTGCGCAGAAAGAACCAAACATCTGTCTTCAGACTTTTTTGGGGGAAGGAGAAAATGGACACAAATTTATTTCCTTGTTGTTTAGCCCAAAACCACTTCACAACCTTTCAATAACTATACTTAGAACTCCCTATTTCATAAGCTATATGATACATCTATGACTTCATGATAAAGAAGAAAAATTCTATGGGGAAGAAAGAATATGAAGAATCAATCTAGAACATGTACTTATAGATTAACAGCCATTCACACTCACTGATTTTTGCTAACCGTGGATGGCACAACAGCCATACCACCAGTTCTTACACTAATTCTGCCACTATTTGGTAATGTAGTGAGCACCAAATTTTCATTTCCATGTTTCACTAAAAATGGTAAAATAATATTCCTAACATCATTATCTGCTAAACAATTCCTTCAGTTAGTAAGCTGTAACTAGAAAATAATAAAAAGGAAGTCTGTGGAACAACAAATGGATGGGACAGGCTTGGCATTTTCAGAGTTTATTATTTCTATATATTACCTTGTATAAGAATATTTAGAAAATGGAGAGAAGTTAGTTGTTACGCTTGACGTATCCTGTCTTTATCCTAATCTTTGCAACACTACATTACTATGGGTATTAAATTCCATATTTTGGAAGGCAGTAGGTTAGATTTTAGGACTCCTGGGAAAAAAATCATTCTGTGTTGAAACTGCTAAATAAAATCTCTTATGATTCCCTTTCTGGAATGATTCCATTAAGAGAATCACCGACTCTGATTATGCCACTTGTTGACATAAAGTGCCTTATTTACTGACCTGCGTTAGTTTAGAAACTTTGACAATCATGTATACACTTGTTGAAAAGGCATGGAAATTAAACCCAGCTTCTTCCCCTTCCATGTCTGAGACAGCATCGAATGACTAAAACAGTACCTTTTACCTCTGTTTTATCTTTCTAACATACAATGTCATGCCAAAACCTGGCATGAACACTGCAACAGACCACTGCACTGAGTTCATATACTTTCTGGAAAGGAGTATTCTACAGCATCAAACTAAATCCCTTCTTTCCATTCCTCACTTGCTGTCAGCTTAGCTATTAAGAAAGTTACTATTTTCTTACATATTACTCAATGATTTGTAAACCAGAAAGATATAGAATCATAGATATGAAAGCATGCTGAATTTATTAAGTCACAGCTTTTGGGCTAAGACTTTAAAAAGCCTTTAAGGGAATAAGTTTATGCCTCTCCCCTCCATCTACTCACAAATACTGGATAAACTACAAATTGGTTAGGGTGTAATGATACCTGCTCCATTATTAACAGAGTTCAAATAAAAATAGTAATATTATTCAGGGGGAATTTGAAAAAAATAAATATATGCAGGATGCTGAAGTATAAAATCATTTCAAAAATTAAAAAGCCAAACCTTAAATTTCCAAATGAGAAGAGGACTTTTGAAGTAGTTGTGTTTTTCAGGCCAAGATCTATTGTGAGCTAAACATAGAAGTACGCACAACAACTCAGCAGCTGTCAGATACAGGAAGGATTCTAAGCTGTTTCATATAATATTCAGTGACAACTATCAGAAAGAAAGGGTCTGCAAAAGAATTATGTAAAGACGTTAAGTATAAATGCCTAGTTTCTAAACATTACCTGCAGACTGGAACAGCTGCAAACATACCACTTGCCAAATGCAGAATTAAGACCACAGCTGGTAAATGCTAATGCACTGAGTGAGGTAGATGTGCTTCGTGACCAGCAGAAAAAAAACAAAAACAAACCAACAACAAAAAACCAACAAAACCAGTAATACAATATATGAGAGAACATTATATTAAAAGAGGTGTGGATATAAAACTTCAGATCAGGACTTGCTGGATGGCTATATCCTATTGTACTACTGAGCAATAGCATGAACAATGCTTTGCTATTTAATATAGCTGAAAAAGGAACTACAGTGATAATTAAAGTGGTATCACTAACGTGATAATGCCAGAATTGAGTAGAAGTTATAGCTGGAGAGGCCAAGGTACCTGACTAATGGAAAAAGCAGATGATGGAGAAAAAGCCATCAGCATTTTGTTTTTCACTTGAACTGGAATTAGGAATAACTTTTTATACATATTTCTGTAAATATCAATGTGATTGATATTTAAGAACTGTAATACTATTAAAAATTGTATCACTTTATTCATCATTTTTTAATAATAAGCTGGGATTCCTATTCCTCCAAATTTGAAAAACAGAATATCTACCCGTCATGTGAAGACTCAGGCCCCATGTCTTCTCTATTGTATCAAATATAGCTGGAACCAACATTGGTTTCATACCTAAAAGGGATACAGAATGATACAGTGATGTTCTCAGCCTTTGTTTCTATTATGCATTGACGTTCAGAATTTACTTGATACAGTGACTTATACTTTATAAAACTGTATTTAACAACGTCTTTGACGCATTTACTACTTGCAAGACACTCTGCATATACTAACAAAAAAACCTGTAATGTGTTTCTTCAAAAAACAGCCTTTCGTTTGATAAGACTGACATACAAACTAGGTTGCTCATACCCTCTTTCCTTAAACAGGACACTACAAAGCCTTCTGGATGCTAGGAAGTACGTTTATGGGGGTAAGACCCAATTCATTACCTTCCACTCCCCAGTTTCAGTTTACATAGTCATGACAAAGTCATTCATTTAATTCTAATATGAGGAAAAGGAAAAAAAAATATTTCTCAGGACTGTCTACAAATGGGCAGTAAATGAACCACAATTTTTACTATGTGTTGTACATTTTTCACAACAGTAGCTTATACATTCATTATAGTGTTCCAATAAAAAAATATACCTTTTAGAAACAACGTATCATTTAAGTTAGTCAAAATAATTTTCAGAGATGACTACGCCCTCCCATAGCCTACTGCTAATCTTTAAAGTCAGACAAGTTTATTTTTTAAGCAACTGAAATACAAACTCAGAAAACTGAAAGTAAACAGAATGTATGTTTTGAAGAGAACTAGGAAAAGTGAATAAACAGATGAATTGTAGAATACTAGAACCACTTTTCTTCCTAACTGTATTTAGAAGTAAACTTGAAATGGTTAAGAAATGGCATTTTTAGTGTGATATTCATGGTTATTACTTAAGTGTATTTTCTTTGTAATTTTTCCAATTTGGAAGTGCACTGACAATCTGCTAAACTGAGAACTTAACAGTTCAAGGGAAGGATTTTTTTTTGCATTTTTAGATCTACAAAAGGCTCCTTACACTGCATTGGTTTCCTTTCTTATTTCATCTCTTCTTGTTTTCAAAGGGCACCTCATGCAACAAGTATTAGCATTTTACTTTGAATTTTTAGACTTAGATTTTAGTGGATCAAAGGTTCCTGCTGGAACTACTAGAACTATTTTCTGCCCCATTTCACAAGTTTTCATCTAGGCTCTGAAACAGCATCCGAGGAGACAGTACAAAGTCATTCCCTCCCCTACTTCAGCACAAAGCAGTACCAACATGTAATATTTCAGGAGGAATAATTCAGTGACACAAAAATTGGAACAACATAAACACATGAAAAGTGATATCATCTAAGCAGTCCTGTTCTCATCTACATCATGTATAGAAACTCACATTCCCCCTCTGAAAGAAAACAGATGGATGAGAAATCTTTTCCCAAAAGGAAGTAATTTGCTTATTTGCTTAGGGGTATATACAATTACATTTCATGGTCTGTATCAGCCAACCATGAACAATGTCCTTAAATGATCACAGCGAAAGCTATACATCATGGGATGAATGTTAAAAATATCTGAAACTTTAGGGAACTTATAAATAAAGATAAGTGTCTGAAATTAGTCAGAGAATCAGGATAAACACAGTGAAAACATTCTTTTTGTTGGTAAATCCCCAAATAGCTGGTTTGGTGAATATTGTGAGCCTTACGTCCTCTCAGTTTAATGACCTCTGTTACAATTTTTCAGTGTCTCAACTCTGAGAACAAATAACGTAAAAATCTTCTGAGTGAGTTACTGCCTCTGTGATCTAAACAGTAACTGCTAGTCATATTAGGAGATGCACAGCACTTTTGACAAGAGCAGCATCAAAACTGCCTTGAGGTTAAGATCCTCAAAAAATGTTGTGTACAAATCTAGGCATCCTTGTACGGGAACAAGGACAAAAGCTGTAACTGATATAACATGGTTCAGTATAGCATGGAGAGAAGTTAGAAGCAGTGCCTCCAATGCCTTTCCAGAGTTCCTCTGCATACGATGTGGCAGCAATAAAAGGCCCTACCTGAATATGTCATTCCACTGATTAAAACGAAAAAATTAACTTCAAATTTTCTTGGGTAAATGCTTGAAAATTACACACACAAATGAAAAAAAAGTACAGGTTTTGCCACAGAAAGCCTCCCAGACAAACAAAAAAACGGCCCAGAAGTGCCTGCTCTGAGACACAAACATGCATCTGCAGGAACAATTTAATCAGAAAGTAAAATTGAGGCAGACCTACAAAGAAGGGAATAAGGTTTCACAGTCATGCTCTGTGATCCTGCAAAGCCAGAATAGGGTAGATACCTTACAGAAGCATTGTATTTTGAGGTACCCCTTTCCAGCGATGAAACCAGTATTGAGAAGAGAACTGGCCTTTTGGCTACAAAACTATTTGGACAAAGCAACCCCTGTGAACTACTGCGTTATTCAGAACAATTTAAATTCATTTGTTTAACAACAGCACTTAACATAGTGAAGCTCAAAGTAACCAGCGGAATAAATTAAATTCTCTGCAGGCTCACAGATACCACAGGGAACACTCTGCCCTAACATTCACTTCAAAGAGGGGTCTTTTCTTGAAGAAAGAGCTCTCAACAGCTGATGGAAATACATCTGAAGTTTCACTGCTGATTTAATCAGGTCAGAGCATTTGTGAAGAACAGAGCAGCATCTGTCTCCCTGCTCTTCATCAGCAGCACAGAAAACCAACCCCCCGCTCGAGCCCAGAAGTTACCGCCATTGACTTACACATCTACATCCTCCTGCCAGACAGTCCCAACCAGAACCAGTTCCACTTACTCTTGGAAACTTAAGACTCTGCAACCACATGCTCCATAACCATTTCCTGAGGTGGAATACTTCAAAATCTGATTCTGATTTCTCCTCTAGTGAAGAAATACTTCAAAATCTCATTACCTGTGTTCACCAGCCATGGGAGCACAATCCAAAACAAAGGGAGTAGATATTTTTCACTATCTTCCCTACCCAGAAGAACTCCTCTATTAATGTAGAAGTGTAATTTATTTGGATACACATAGTTTACTTTTGTATAGACCATCATTGTTAGTGTACACTAGTAATGGTTGAATTTTTACACAAGTATCTTGTTTTCTTTCATGGCCATTCTTACTCTCTGTTGATGTTCTTAAGTTAGATGTCATATCCAGTAACATTCCTCCTTAGGGCAGTGCAGGCAAACACCACTGACCCAAATTCAGGATTTCCTATAGCAATGCCAGTGTTTGCTCAGGTGTCTCTCTGCTGAAATTTAGTTTAAAAGCTTGTTTAGGAAGAGAAGCAAGTGACTTTTCTTCTGAGATAATATTATTGAGGATACTGCAGAAAGGCCCTGAGAATATGTAAACATGTTACAGCAATCAAAATTAGAAAAATATAAAACTGTAATTCAAAACCATAAGAACAGTCCCAACCCAGCAAAACAGGCACATTTTCCTTGAAAAGCGTTATGTGTAGCTTGTTCAGATGTCTCAGCCAGGAGTTTCCTCTGCTTATGTGATCCTTGAAGTCTAGAAATGCTACAATGCTGTAACTAAAAATGGAAGTGAACAGCCGATTCTGCTGAGGTCTGTGTGCTCCAAGAACAGACAATGAAATAAGCATATACTAACCCAAAGCCCCTGGGGACTCATTCCATGTTGTCTTTTCACTTTTAAAGGCTCTGAATTCAAACTTCCAGAACACGCAAGTTAGCATGTCAGCAGACACTATTTAGAAAGCAGCTATTAATCTGTTGTTCTTCCTATTACTTTAACTGAAACTTTTTCTTTTCATATTTTATATAAAAACCACACAAACTAGCTGATTTTTTTCCATGGTGCCTGATGACACCCTGACATTCCTACAGGTTCTGAACAGTCTCAGCTTGTCGTAACTTCCTTATGAGGATAATAACAACCAAAACCTGACCATACAGCATTTTATCCTTACCCATCACATCCTTATCTCTACGTTGTCAGAACCACCCCACTTTTCAATTTCTTCTCTCCACACTTTAAAAAAAAAGTTGCTTTTTAGAGAACATTTACAATACTGGCTATTTGCATGATCACTGTCTGACAGGGACACTTAGAATGTCAGATGAAGCTTTCCTTGTTTATTTTTGTTGGCCTGAGGCCATTTGAGAGTTTTCTTACTCAGTGAGAGGAAGGGAAGGCAGGGAGAGGCAGAAATGATGGCTGATTGGATTTAGCTGCCTGCAAAGAACCTCCATAGTCAGTTTTTCAGGGAAAATCCACCTTGTGACAAATGCAGCAACTATGATAGATAACTAGGAGGCATAGCCACCAGTCCTCCCCCCATCAAGATTAAATTCAGATTGCTGAGCATCAAAGCATCAAGCAACTTTCTAACCTTATATGTACACAGTCATAATTTAAAGAAGAGAAGATATTCTGGTACTAATTACAGTTCCCTGCTAACACTTGCCCCCGTCCCAGCTTTTTTCACCCAAGTTTTTTCAGATCTACTTTGATAGACATATATATCAGAGAGTTTTGAAGAACTATTCAGGTAATGCATGTGTTCATATGTCCTTGCCAACTTTACGACATACTCATCTACAGATCAATCTGTAGCATTTTTCCTCTAAAACATGAAACTAAAAAAAAACTAAACTAAAAAACCATGAAACTAAAATATGGAAAATGTGAGGTGAAGGTTCATTTCATTAAGAAATTACTTATGTCATTTCTTCGTACCTCCAATTCCGTTTAGCAAAATGAGGCTGAGTAAAATATCCCTATGTCCCAAATGAGTTTTGGCAATCCTGATGTGGTGATGAAAGCCATGTAGATAAAATCTCCATGATTCAACTTCCATTAATAATGGTGGAAACTACTGACCTACTGGTAGACTTTTGCTAAAACTTGGAATTGACTCAGCTGTCACACTTTAAGGCTATTTCAGGCAATGACAAGAGAATTTAAGCCTAGTTATGAACTAGTTCATTTTTATTTTCACTTATATCTTAAAGTATCATTTTCAGCACAAAAACGCTGTGCTGCACTTTGCTCATCCATTAAAATCCACTGAAAATGGAGAAGGTAAGTTTCAGGCTGGTAGATTTATTTTAGAAACTAAGACTAAACGTTTCTCTGAAAGTCACAGCTACAGCAAAATGGTTCACATTTAGTGATGCAAATATATTCTGGCAGACAGCAGCGGTTGTCTATAACATTCTCAGTATTTAATGTAAAATTTTCTAAGATAGAAAACCATGGTGGATGATTTCATTCCACAGTGAAGACACCAATGTTTATTGCTGTACTTCGAATGAAATGAAAAATCTGAATGAAGCAACAGAGTATTAAACAACAGCTGCCAATTTTGAGTAGGGTGGAATGCAGCATTTAAGTAAAACTTGTTGTCTGTTGAACCTTCATGCTCCATAAAGGTCCCTGAGGGAACAGTGAAGAATCTGCCCATAGGGACAATATTCTAGGAAGAGCCTTTTCCTAGGCTTCTTGGGCTAATTACGCTACTTCAACATTGACTACTCCTCTGCTTAACAATTGCTTAGATGTTCTATCTAAGCATAAGGGTTTGGCTCCTGATAATTATATGCAGCTTCAGAGAATTAGAGCCATATTTGTTTCTATCCAAACCTAATCTAAATTGCTTTTGTCTTCCCTCTCCATTTTCCTCTTTCAGTTCTGAAGATTTCTCTCTAATCAAACTCAACATTGAGCTGGAAGTTATATCCTCAGTATCAAGCATCATCCAGAGAACTACACACACTACTTTAACAACTTACTGGCTAACCATTTGGCAACGTATTCAGGTTTCTTCCCCCAGTTTTCAGCAAGCAGCTTCAACTGATAATTGCAACATGATTCAGTACTTCTGCATAGCTGACATTTCTGCTCCACCTGAAACGCCCACCAACCCTGACTTTAGGGTGAAGACAGACATACAAAGTACTCTTGGAACTTTTACAAACCTTCAGCTCGTACCTCTTTTCATAAGAAAATCTAGGAAATTCTTTGCCAAGTCCCCATTGCTTTCTTTTCCTGCTCTTTGATTCCTGAGATACTAATCACAAGATGAAGTTTGTCACAGCAAGGAAAGAAGAGCCAAGCTATACTGGAAGCACTAGACATTGATGCCTAGTTACTTTAAACCCAGCAAACAGACCTATATGTAGTAAAAGAAAGAGCATAGAAATAGATTTCTACCTAGAAGTAATACCTGTAAACAGAAAACATTTGGAGATACAGTAACATTCTGGACAGATATATCTGACTTGGATTAACAGGATGATTGTGTCTATTTATTTTACTTACCCCTATTATGACTCATAACACTATCTACAGAATAAGGTACTGACATAGGATAATTCCAAAAAAAAAAAAAAAAAGTGAAAAAATTTCAAAACTGAAATCCAAAAAATTTACTTGAAAAAATTGTTTGGGGAGATAGTAGGCAGAAAACAAGCAAAGTAGAATACGGATTTTTTTTTCCCTATATTGTGGGAAAGAAAAAGCAATTCCTGTTTAGAGCAACAGGAATTCAAAGTAGTTCTGGAATAGTGTTTGCAAAAAATTCAATGCAGAATATGAGCTAATTGTGTGTTTTTTTTTTTTTTTTTTTTTTTTTGTTTTTGTTTTTTAAAGTAAGGTTAAAGAAATGTTGCATATACACTTCCAATTATTGTGGGTTTCTTTTGTTCACTTTTATTATATAAACCTGCTACTTTGTTTCTTCTTTATTTTTATTTATGGCAAACTCAACAACTGAAGAAATTATGGTCTTTGTTTTGTCATAGGATCTACTACTTACTTTCAAGATTAATACCTAAAAATAGTCATTCATTTGTAAGATACTAAGTATAGGAAAGTTAATTTGTAATAAAGACTAACAAATGATAAAGTTTCAGTAAGTGTTTTTAATCAGAAAGCGTTTTGTAGAAATTATAAGTGTATGAGAAAAAAATATTTTCTACTAAACAAATAGAAACTGTTCGGAAACTTTGGTCTAACGCTTTAAACTGAGGACTTGTGATTATCATACATACCTGTTAGAATAAATAAAAGGAATTATTGCAAGTGTCCTGTAACTATTTTTAACCTAGGACAAAGATATCTATGGTTATAGATTAAAATCTGTGAAAGTACTGTCACAGAAAGATTAAACTACTAATAGGCACCTACATGTAACTATTTTTTTTTTTTTATCCCTCTCTTGCACAATAAAAATTCAAGACAGTATGTATCACGATTATGTTTTTTTAAAGCACCCCTTTCCCCCCATACCCTCAATAAATTATACCAGAATCAAAAGATTTCACTAAAATTTAACAGGTATCCTTAAACCACTTCAACAAGTTTGTCTTCAAAGGTAAGCTTAATTAAAAGTTTTGGTGACTACACTTTATATTAAAGCCACATGAAATTCATGCCGTGGCAAAATCTGAACTTTGGATTTATGTGGTGTTTATCTGCCTGAGGTTACATAGCAAAAATCACATCTAACATACCTTGGCAAAAAAGACTGTGAGATGTGTCTCGCTGCCGAGTATCCAGATGGGGAATTTTGGAGACTTCAAATAGGAGCCAACCTAAAAAGTTGCAATAAAATCAGAACCACAGAGCAAACCCAGGAAATTCATCTAGTCAGCAATCAATCAAAGGACGAATCAGTTAGTGGAGACCCAAATGCTCTGAAAACTACTATAAAATGTCCAACAAAATATCAAGACTGTGTAAAATACTTGGATTACAGTTTAGATCTCTGGTTCCTATCTGACTTGTAAAACAATGTAACTTACAGTAATTAACTGAAAGACAACATCATTGAGAAAGTGGTTATCGATATCTAGTATTTCAGCCTTGGAGACGTGCTTCAAAACGCACAGGCTTAACTACTGCTATGCCTAACAATACTAGAATCAGATGCTAAATGTGGTAGAAGTCCACCTGACTTATGACGTAGTTTTGGATGTACCAATTCGGAACTGACTATTAACAAATGAAAGGGTGGAGTCTGTCAATACATAACATTTTGAGAACTCCACAATCCTCTTTAACCATGAGCTAAGTTAAAAGAATTCAATATAGCTTGAAAAAGAAGCAGAGAGAGATCAAAAAGCTTTTTCAAATTAAGATCATCAATGCTGTTTAAGAAGTATGATTTTCTGGAACAATTTCTCAAATAAAATCCTTAAATAAAGGAAGTCTGTGTCATGACATGAAGAAACAACATAGATTAAGTTGCACTTCATCAACTTGCAAATGCGCACAGATAAGTACACAAAGTAATTTCTAGGTCTTCAATATATTACATTAAGAATGCATTTAACTTAACAGTTTTACAATTTATACTTATGGCATTTTAAGTGCAAGACAGCAACGGCATAAGAAGAAAAACAGAACTGCAGCGTTGATGATTAGCAAGCCTCCTTGGGACTAAATATTGTGAGAAGACAAGAATTTCATAACCATCTATATTACTTGCATTAAGCATTATTTTGGTAATAACATGAGCTTCTAACTTGCTATCTTAATTCGGTGCAATAAAGTTCTAATTTAAATAGCATCATACATTTACTCAACAAAATGCGTTTAACAATTCTTTTTTAATATAGTATTATTCTCAGTTTTAATTTGAAGTTGAAAATACTTTGAAAGTTCTGTAATATCTCCCATTGTTCACAGTGAAGCTTTTATTAAGTCAAAGAAGCCCAGAACACCACAATGAAAGAAAAATTTTAAGTTATACATAAAATAGCTTACCTTACAGTACCTCAGAGATTCCATCAATGTCAAAAAGCCTATTGTTGCTTGTTTGTGTATACCAAGAAGTTCTGTTCAAAACAAAACCCAAATTTATTCGAGCAAAATCCTTACGGCCTCTTTTAAGTTGATTTTTCTTGCTTTCAAAATTGGTCAAGGAATAACAGTTTTAAAGAGTAAGGCAGTTTCAGCAAAGATAAATCATTACGGTATAGTAAAAAAGCCTGGAAAGGTTTAATAATTTCTCTCTCTATAAGGAGCTACTAGTCAAACAGATGTTTTTAAATGAAGTTTGCTGTTGATACCTCTTTTCAAAAGTTGCTGCGTTTATTAGAAGTACTTGTATCTTACATCAAGATTATTCTCAGAAAAAGTTAAAAAGAGCTTTCCTGAATGGGAAAGAAAACATCTATGTGTGTGTGTATTATTTTAATTTTAAGAGTTCCACAGCTTTATTTATGTTAAACATTTCACATTCTGAACAATAAAACATGAGAATTTTGTAAATAGCAGTTCTGTTAGTAGGAAATAAAGTGTTCCCTCAATTTGATTTTCTATACCAGCTTCCATTTAATGAATCATTCAGCTCTCAAGTGCACACACCTGTCAGCAACATCTAGACTATTTACATACTACTGACTGAAAGAGCACTCAGCCTTTTTGAGGATCTCTATATTAGAGAGTAAGAAAGTGCTTCAAAATTTCAAGCATAGAAACTAGTCATAACCATATGGAACTGAAGGAGCTCTGGGTTTATATATACATCATCTCAACAGTGCATGGAGCACTTCCTTCACCAACTTTGAGTTTTAATCACTGAATTTTGAAACTGTGTAGAACAGTTATTATAGACGTGGTTCAACTTTTCCTCCACCATTAAGAAGAACAAAACCAAACTTACAATGTTAGTTCATTCACTACCTTTGTGGCCTGCAGGTGCAACTCATTCCTTAGAGTTGGCAGCTCTATGTGTAAAAGGACCTTGTTGCAACCTAGGATTCTTTGATCTGAAAATATGCTTTCAAGGATTATCTTCAAATTTGTTTGGAATTAAAACACATGGGGGTACACAGACATTTCTTTGCAGAACCCCCTTACCTCACCAACTTCACAGCTGCTATAAATTGCAATATGCTTAGACAACTCATCCTTCATTTGAGTCAAGGGCAAGCGAGATCTCAATCCAAAACGTACTCAAGGATCCTTCAAACTAGGGAATAGCTACTGCTTGGAAATAATACATTTATATGTGCAAAAAAGAGATGCATGACAGATGTAAGTAACACTACATTAAGGACATAATCTTACTGTATCACATTTTGGAAAAAAACACTAACAAAATTAATGTAGAAGTCTGATAAATAAAGGCTTCAGATTTAAGAACTGATGCAAAGAACAAAAATACAGAATTAATATTTACTAGTCAGAAAACAATGATTCAAGTTATAATGAACAGACTGCCCAGAGAGGTGGAAGAGTCTTCCTTCTTGGATATATTCAAAAGCCACCTGGACATGGTCCTAGACACCCTGCTCTAGGCATCCCTGCTTGAGCAGAGGGGTTGTGTATGATTTGCAGAGATGCCTTCCGACCTCAACCATTCTCTGATTCAGAAAATAATCCGATTAAGTATTTTGTTCCATTAACAAAAAGTAGCTTTGCAAGTGTAAGCAGATTTCTAAAAAGGGAGAAAATCAGAGCCTTTAAGAGTTCAGGCACAAACTAATGATGATTTTAGAATTTAATGATATCATTACCAACAGTATAAGAATACTACCACCTAGTGACTATCTGAAACATCACAAATTCTTGGCATTAGAAAAAGCAACTCCAGCATTTCATTTTTGAAACACTTCTTACATGAAATGTAAGAAAGACAGGAAGTTTACTCTAACTAAGATCAATGAAATTTTGGTTTTAAAACACTGAACTGAAAATAAGCAGGGTAGCTCTGGCTAAAATACTAATCCCCCAAAACAGAATGTAAAAATAAAAGCATATTTCTCAAAGATTTCTACCAGTAGATCCCCTTCAAACAATAGCTTCAACTATACCCAGTCCCCCTTCATATTTTGTCCCCTGCTCCGCTGCAATCCCTGACTCTCAATTTCCTTATTGATTTCCTCACTACCAGCCTAGCAAGGCCACACACACAAGGTAGTTGTTATGCTACTAGTATGTGTGCTGACTAGTAAAGCAATATGCAACTCGAGTTCAGCATGCAATCTATCCCACGGGAGGCATTAATTTTCTTTCTCTCTGGAAGTCCTCACTTTTCATGAATTTTTGGGAACTTCTCCTTAAAATGCCTGATGCAAAATTTGATTTGTCAGAAATTACTTGATGAAAAGAGAACAGACAAATGAACAGCAACTGAGATTAGAATAAGATTAGTTTAAATGGGAATATGTACATAGGAAACAAGAAGAAAGCTAGGAAGTCAGAAGACTGACATTTCACTGGTAGTTGTACCAGTTAAAAAAAATGCCTGTTAACTTCTGCCTGACTTGGAAAATTTGCATTACCATATAAGTTGTCACTTGTCCGAGTGTCACTTGTAAACTACTTGGTAATTCCTGAAGTTTGTAATTCAGTATGGTCTTTTTCACTAAAAAGATTACTGACAGCAACTTTTAAATAGTTTTAAATTATTTAAAAATTTAAAAGTTACATATTTAAATAACTGAACAAGAGTTAAAGTATCTTTATGCAACCTCTGAATAAAAACACAGGACAGGTGTAATTTTGAAAATTTCATAAGCGTATTGGCTTATGATAATATTATCACCTATTCATTTTCCTGTTTCTACGCTGAGGCTGAATGTTCTCACTGTTACTTCGCTGCAGTCCCTACAAATATGAAATGTGCTGTATTCCTGCTTGGATAGTCTCCTTGTTTACTGTACTTTGATTTTTAGCAGACCTCTAGTGGAAATAAAACATCACTGCACAAAACCTTTGATGTTAATCGGTGACTACAGGATTGTCAGCTATAGGCTGAGATTATAAAGTACCTAATGACCTGGATCATGGAAAAGGAAACAGTCTCAGGAAGTCAGGAAGATAGGCCAATACACTGGAGGCAGGGACATTATTCAGAGTAGACACACCAGGATAGATAAGTGAACTGTCAGGAAACTTATGATATGAACCATAGGCAGATACAAAGTCATGCATCCACAATGGAAGAAGCCCATGCAGCAGAATTGGCTGGCACTGACCAGCTAGGAAGCAGCTTTGTAGAAAAGGACCTGAGGTCTGTGTGAACAACGAGCTGCACGTGGGTCAGCCTGTCACTACAGCAAAGGCCAGCTGCATCTTGGGCTGCATTAGAAGGAGAACAGCCAGCACATGGAGAGAAGTGATGGTTCCCTCTCTCTGGCACTTATTGAGACCACCACTGGAGTTTTGGGCTCCCCAGAACAGGAGAGACACTGACAAAGTGGAGCGAGTCCAGTGGAGGGGCACTGAGATGATTAGGAGGCTGGAACACATTACGTACAAGGAGAGGCTGGGAGATGTGCTCGTTTCATCCCAAGAAAAGGATAATGTGACAGGGGAATCTTACTGCTGCCTATGACTATCTGATGGGAGGATGTAGAGGAGTCAGAGGCAGGCTATTAAAGGAATACAGTGGAAGAACAAGAGGCTGTGACCAGGAGCTGAAATGTGGAAACTCCATCCCAGTACTGGGAAAATATTTTTTTCCAAGAAAGTGGTAAAATGATGGAACAGGTTACCCAGGTAGGTTGTGGAATCTGCATCCCTGGAGATACTCAAAGCTTGAGTGGCCACAGCTGTGATCTAATTGGAACTACACTGAGCAGGGAGTTGGATGAGATGACTTCTAGAGATCACTTTCAACAATGAATTATTTTGTGATTCTACCATACCTTATATGAGTACTCACTGACTTTTTTTTTTTTTACTGATGTTCATTTTGTACTTTTCCTTTCAATTCAATTGTACTGCACTTTTGATTTTTGTTGTTGTTAATTTATTTTTACAAAGAGGATGGTCTGAAAGCATGAATACTTCAAATTCTGAAGGTATTCACATCCTCTCCTCTGCTTCTACAAAGTCTGTTTCACATTCGTCTTCCTGTATTTTTTTTTAATTTTTACACAAGGATTTTCCATCATGTAAGTCATTGCTGAAAATACTGACTTGAACTGAAATTTAAGATAGATTCATGCGAGATCTGAATTAAAATGTTCTGGTTTGACTATGTACAAGTAGTGGAAACTCCTTTGAGACTTTCTAGGCTTCCACTTAATTATGACTCCATAGAGGCTGTACTTCTGCATCAGTCTTATCAGAATGTCATTTAAATATTGTATCTAACTACCCTCACTTTTATTTACTAGATTTCTTACCAAGCCATTCAGACTGGATTTCTGCAGTCTATTATTGATGAGCTTATGGTGGCTGTTTTTTGGTTTTCATCCTTCTCTTGCATGCATATTGATTACTAATTTATTTCAACACCCTTTGGAAGTTTAAATTGTCCTTTCTCCAGGGTTTTTCCTTTAGCATTTCTTGTCATTTTTGTTAAGTACCCTGTTTTCTCTTTTCTAATGTTTTGACACCTTCTGTCTTTGATACACATGGTAATCATTAATGGTTCTGAGACTCAGTTTGTCTAGCTACTTTAGAACCATATAATGAATTGCATTAGGATTTGCGAACTTGAACATGCCTGACCCTTTTTTTCTTGTAGTTCTTTCCCTCCTTTGTTTTTCAGATTATCTTTCTGGGAGACCTTTAGTGCCTTCTTTAGTACTGCAAGTTAGAAATCTTTTATTTTCTGAGAATACTGAACTCTTTTCACACAGTAATACTATGAATTTAGGTTCTCAATCAGTTCTGACCTAAGTCAGAAGTCCAGAACCAAAGCTTCCGTAGAAGCAACTGTCTCCCACTTTGGAGAACGGAGAAGCAGAAAATAACCTTCTGCACATTTTAAGAATATGATAATGTATGTCTTGTTATTCATCAGGTCAGTAATTAGACTTAACTGCTGCTAGGAGCCCTCAATTTTCTCCAAACCCTTGGAATAATTATAGTCAAAACTAGCTTCATTTGCTATCTTAAGTACTCTTAAGTTAATCAGTACCTATTACAAAGTGATTTGTGTAGTCTATCAAAAAAGGGGGGAAAATGACCATACTGCACTCTTTAAGACTTCTTAAGCAAGACAATTTTTGATTTATCATCATATTTCCTTTATCAATGTTTTTTTTGTCATCTTTTCTCTCCTCCTTCAATCACTTCTCCTGTATTTTTTTTTTCCTCTTTGGCTGTAGTCTTAAGCTTCCTTTCTACCAGTGCTATGAATTTCCTATGTTGAAGGGTTTGCAGGTGTCAAAATAACCAGAAAATAATAAGCAAACATTAAGTTTAACTTGGCTGGACATATATTTTTCTGGTTTGGTTATTGGTCACTTGCCTTAGATTCTTCTCATCAAACAACTACAAGTCGGAAGGTTTGATGGCAGTAGTATACAGAGGTGATTGTCAGTGTTTCTGAATTTCTGTAGGGTCTGTATCTCATACTATGAGAAAATACGAACAAGTACAAAATAGAATTGACTTACTCATTCCTGAACATTCTCTGTCTCCATCCCACACGTTAGAAACAGCATGTCCCGTCAACAGGAGATTAATCAAACTTTGGCTATGCAACAGAAAGAAACAGCCTGTTAAGAGTGACATAATTTATATCTGAAAAAGCAGTTAAAAGAGCTTAAAATACTTCAAATAGCCAAATAAAAATATTATTTTATCATTCTCTAACTATATTATTTTAATTAGGGTGTATTCGTAGTTCAGTGATGCTAACACGATCTCTAACAACACTAATGTAAAAATGGAGCCCCAAATAAGCAGTGAAAAAGATATGCTATGGCAAGTGTTGCTTTTACCTATTACCAAGTTATAATTGAATCCTTCTCATAATGTCAATATTTTCCTAGAAGAATGCTCAATTACAGAAACATAAAAAGCTAGCATGCTCATTTATTTGAAATGGTAGCAATCACATTTTCTAGCCTACCTTCCATGACCGTAAACAGGGTCTATTAAGGGCTCAGTTGCATCTTCAATTTCGTTTTTTATGTTTTCAATACCCTGCAAAAATAATAAATATTTTTGTTCTCCTGAGGAATGAATAGACATTTACTGCAGAATGCAACAGTAAAACATTAGGAGGCTGGCCCTCTTCTATGAGCCGAGACCTGAACACACTTGTTTCTCATGACAGAAAATATAAACAGAAATGGAAAGCAACAGAATGCAGTAGTGAAACAGACTATTAGAGAGGCTGACGTTCTTACGTAGTGAATTGAAACCTAAACACATTTTTCTTGATAGCTGATGGCAGAGATATACAAGGAAGGATGTTTCCAAAAATCTATAATTATCCCAGATGAGAAGAAAAAAAGACACAGAAGGGATTGAGTTTTTCAAGTTTTCATGCTGCAAATGTACTGCAACATGAGTGAAGACAGCATTCTATCCATTTATCTAGATTTGAATTAGTTTGCCAATTGACTTTAGTGTTCACCTTTTTACAGGAAAAGGGTTACATGATCAAACTTCCTGTTAACAAAGACACACACAAAAAAAATCAAACAACCTACAAACCTTTGTCAGTATCACAGAATATAGAAAGAGCAATACTCCAAATCTGTTTGTCCACACTGAATATTGATCCCAAATTGCATCCTTCAGTTCAGGGAAGCTTTTGAATGCTCGTTTGCTAAAGACAAAAAATAACAGAAAAGAAGAACGTATTTAGATGAAGTAGAACAGTGCCACAAAGCACAAACAAGAAATATTAAGACCTAACACGAAACTGTCTGAGTAAAAGCAGCATAAAACAAGTGTTATATACAGAATGATGCCGCAGCTGTTCTGTAGTTACTAGAACCACCACAGAGTCATTATTATTTACCCATTAGAAGAAGAAAAATAATTCTGGAGCAATGTGTAAAAATGCATGTATTTTTATATGCAAACACTAAGCTTAAAGTTACATATACTTATGAAACAGCCAAGTGGCTTGAGCCAGTAATTCTATCACAAGCTGTTATTGAAATCACAAATAGGCTGTATGTCCAGAATAACGTTTGCATTACATACAGTTATGACAGATGTTCACTTCATATACAATGGAGAAAAAACTTCACCTAACCAGGTAAAAAAATATTTCAACCTTTAGAAATAATTGTTACCTTTACCTTGAGAACTTGATTTTATTAAACTCTAGCTTTGGAAAAAGCCAAATATTCAAAACCACTACTGGTACATCCACATTGGGGAAAATACCCTGTTGCATAACAGCATTATTGCCTGGATGATTAGGTAACACCAGGCGATCTTATGTTTAAAAATAAAATAAAAACTGAGGAAAAGTTCTATCAGGTTCTAGTGAAATAATGCTCTTGGTCTTTCTTGGGAAATTTAGAATCCAATACTACTTCTCAGAACACACTTTTTTTATTGAGTAATTCAAACTAAATCACATTCTCTGCTTATCTATACATCTGCAAAGTATATCCATATGAGAGTTCACTCTAGATAACACTTGAAATTTTTAAACCAACTTCATTATTGACAGAGTATACAAGGCAAAGACAGTTTCCGAAATCCATCACTCAACTTAATGACATGCAAGAGTGCTCAATTCCAATGAGATATACTGAGAAAAATTGAAGTGGGTATCATGAATCCAGGAATTGGGACTGAGGGAAAGCTAGCATTCTGATGAGATGAAGCTACATAAATTTTAATATCCCCTTTTCTTCTTTCCTCATATGACAAGAGGTTTAAAGCACAAACTGTAATTACTACTGAAGACAATAATCAGTAGTTATTTCAATTCTAATTAGTAACGTTTTCCATCTCAAGTGTTTTTAAAGTTCTCTTGCTTTTATTTTACTCTTTGGGTATTTATCTTTATAACAATTAAAACTCCTCACTGTGAAACTAAAAGGCAGTTGCCTTTAAAGACAAACTCACTAAGACTTTAAGCTCTGCATTTACACCCCAAAAAGAAAACAGTAAAGTATGAGACAAAAAAAAAAAAGTCCTCTATATGAAACATTTGTATAAGTATTTCTTGAGTAATCTTGAGTCAAAAAAATAGTAGACAACAATTGTTTTCAGTGCGTATATCAAGTATTTCAAATACAATCACCTGTGTATGAAAAAATTTGAGGATGAACATCTATAATTAAATATGAACCTTAACTAGCTGTGTTCATTCAGCCAATTTCATGTATTACATTGCTCCAGTTTTATTTTAAAGAAAAATTATGTTCAAAATAGTATTCCATTTTAAACTGTAAAATGCATAACAAACAACACAAAAAAACAACCCCCCAAGCCCCAAACATGAAAACCAAATTTAACCTGATGTGTAACACACAAGAAGCTTCTGAACAAAGCCTTTTCAGGGCTGTAAATATTAGTGTTATTTCAAAATATTGTATTTTAAATGTTCCAATATATTACTTACTGAATTAATGCATGAAATCGCTCAAAGCCAAGCTCTTCCACAGCCAAGGCAGCTATACACAAGAGACACTTTTCAGCACTACACATGGCAAAAAATGACACAAGATACACACAGCAAGCTAGTATACTTTCAAGCATTAATTATATTTTTAATTTTTAATCTGCCCCTGAATTTTTTTTAACTGATTAGTATAAAGCTAATTTACCATAACATTAAGTTTAGACCATACAAATTAGTGAGAACACTTCCATTTGGAGTAATCAATGTACTGAAAGCACAAAGCCACTGGATCGTGTAGCCTTGAAAATATCTGTCAAATGCCAAGCTGTTGATTTTGTACAAATCACGACTGTCTCAAAGTCAAGCATATGCATGCTATAGATTTAATTTTGCAGGTCATAGTATTATTTCCTAGAAGAGCAAGCATGATTATTTGGATCATTTTATCAATGTAGGAAAGCTGTATTTTTTCCTTTAAGTATACATCCGTATTACTGAAATTTTTATTTTTCCCTTTTAATGCTTATTCAAAGTATCATATATGAAGAGAATTAGTCTATAAAGTGTTACACATTCTATTTCTAAATATTTTTTTCACCATTTTATATTATTAATGGTTAAATAGCCTTTCAAATATTACCTTCAAGACAGAAAAAAAATACAGCATTTAGTGTCTTCCCAAGTTCAACATGGGCTTTATACCTTTGTTCCCCTCATAACACTTCCAAACTAGGGAGGTCAAATGAGCTTTTAAAAAAAAAGTGTGCCAATTGTGTAATTATCAATGTCTGATAGACATTCAAATATTATGATAATTGTAGAAGTCTTTAGCGCCCTCAACATCTATAAGGATGTTATCTTCCTGCTAACGGAATAATATTCTGAACAGACTTGCTTCTGATTAAGGCCACTTAGTAGTAAGTTTTTAAATAATGTCTCATCGCCTAGCTATTGAATTTGACTGCATATACTTCATTAAAGACCTGAAGCCATTCCGGTTAATACTACTGATTAGTTCTTCCTATAGTAATTCCCTTGTGATAGCATTTTATGCCAGGTTGTATTTTGAAAGGTGTATTTGGTTTGCCTACATACCAATTTTTTGTAATTGGTAATTTTTTTCTACCTCAGAAATACGGCAGCAGATAGTTTTTAATCCTTTAAAAAAATTACAACTATGAGGAATTGCAAAAATTGGGTTTCTAAGAGCAAAACTAGACTTAAAATATTTTAAGACATTTCTGAAAAATATGAAATACTGATCTACATTGTAGAAAATTTCGAAACCAATTTCTTCCCCCACCCTACTTCCCCTATTAATGCAAAAGTGTTTTTATATGAAAAGCTATGAATGCTACAGGAATTAACCCTTCTTCAAGAACACGCATCTATGCAACCAGAAAATTAGAGGGAATCAATCATATAAAGCAATCTTTGAACCTGGGAACTTGCACTACTACAGCCAATGCATGGCCAACAACAATCACTAGTATACATCACAAAAGCAGATGAAAAATGCTACTGTATTCAGTAAGTGGGCTTGAATCCATCTTTTGTTCACAAGATTATAGGCAGTTTCATTCCGTTACTACAGAGCAGATGGAAATGGTAAAATCTACTGTTTGAAACAAAGGAAAAGTAGAAATCCTAAAGAGAAGAGTAGATGTAATCCAAGGTTAGATAAAGACAATATTTAGTGGAGAGGAGAAGAACAAAGAGCAATAGAGCACGAGCTGTATGAAAGCTACAACTATATAGAATTTCTTTAGAATGATATTCTATCATGTTGTTACTAACCGTATTTCCAGGTTTACCATAAACATATCCCCATATACAATTCCCAAATAGTACTAGCCTGCCCTACGGAATTGCATCTGTAATGCTGTAGCACCAACCTACACCATCTCTTAAGTCCTGCAAACTATGACAAAACCTGCTTCTTTTTATTGATTATAGCAACCAAGCAAGACAAATGTATTCCTTTGCACCATCAATGGCACCACTCCGCATTATTAACAATACCTTCTTAGCCATATCTTTGACAACACCTCGTTATCCACATCTTTGTTCCTAGCCTAAGCATGCAAGTAACTTCTATAGTAAGAAAAAAATAAAATAGGAGCATGTAGAAGAAAAAGAAAACACAAGTGTATCTGAAATCAGGAACAATCAAGGACATTGGTATTCATGACAAAAGCAGACTGTTCACTGCTCATAGTAAATGTAACCTGCTCTTCCTAAGCACATTCCATGATATTAAGGACAAAGGCAGGCAGAACCCGTAGATGTCTACAGAAATATGAAAAATGTACATATGTAATAGAATGGATTAGTTCAATAAGTGTCAGTATTGAGAGTAATTGTGTTTAAAAAGACCTCCTGAACAAGCTTGCTATAGTTAAAAGCTCTTTAGAACAAGACAATATATTAAAAGGGCAAAAGAAACCTATTGATAGCTAGGCTCTGCTTCACTTTTTCACAACTGGAAAATCCACGGAATTTATAAATCTCAAAGTTACAACTACCTTATTAACTTTCAAAGGAAAAATTAAAAAAAAATACGTAAAAGTGCAGACACAAGTTTCTATGCAATACCTTGTCTTTATAAAAAAAAAAAAGAAAAGCTCACTTTGGAACTCTTCTGTGGTGACCTTTTTTTGTTTGTTTGTTCCCACTAATTAAGTTACATTTTAATTATTACTGCTTGAGCCATCTAAAGCACATGGAGCATTTGATAGCAGATGAAGATGACTGGTCCCATAAAGAGTTCCAGCACTACTAATTGCTCTAGCTAGCTTTACACATACAAATCTACTTGTATAATTCTTACTTTGTAATTACACTACAAACATGAGTAACAGATACCTTCCGCCAAAAGATGCACCTTTAAAAGCATGTTCTCATGTGAAGAGCTTTTCAGACTTCTCAAAGCGCACATTGAGAACAAAAACTATAAGAAAAAGAATCTTAGATGTTTCCTACTAAATGATGAATAAATACATCCCCAATGATTTCCACAAAAATCCCACAAAAAATTGCCTCGTCACTGGCATCACAGTAATCACATATGACTGGATGCAGCACCTCAGCACAACAGGTGATGCTCACTTGGTCTTTCGTAACAGTAGCTAATGAAGTCAAGACATTTGCAAAAAGCAGGTAAATGAAAAATTCTAACCTACAAAAAATTCCATTAATGTACTAGAAGGTGACTTGCTTAAGTTGTTCTGTTACTGTATTGAAGTAAACAAAGGGAAAAAGGCTACTTCTCCCCAACAAGGGGATGCAGAATATTTTAGAACAGTTTCTATAGAAGAGTTTGTTATAAACGCTCTTCTGAAATAAAGCTGCAAGTGACAAGTTAAAATATTCCTCCAGTTTTATGAAGCACACACGTACATTTTTCCAAATTAAAGAAACACCAGGTCCCAATAAATTCCAAAAGCAAATGTGAAAAGATTGTTCAAATTGCTCAAATTCAAGAAGCACATGTGTATGAGCTCCAGTGATAGCACATTTCTTTCAACGAAAAGGACTGATGCCTCTAATTAAAACAGACGAAAATCTACCTACTGCTAATGGAATCACAAAGGCAAAACCCCTTATCCGTATACTAATAAAAAGCAGCGGTCGCTCAAAAACAATGTAAGACTTCACTAAGTGATAGGTATTTTAGAGCTGAAATTCTTCTTACAAGGTTGTTCCTCTTGACGACTGGATTCTGCAGGACTTTCAGAAATACTAGCAGTTTCTTCAGTTGTTTTTCCTCTTATCCATGTTGCCAGAGAGTATGACTCAGAATTATCAGAGCAAGCCATTTCCAAAATATCACATAACGTATGACAGAGAAGGTTCTTCTGTTCTTCTTCTGTAAAATCAGAAACCTACATGAGTTCAATTGCTGCTAATCAGTACCTTATATATGCTACTAGTATCTTTTAAACATACTAATGTAATGTGAATAATTAAGTGAGCTTATTAATTTTACCTTGTTAACGTTAATTGTTGCATGACTGTAATGGACCAAAGACTTATAAAACCATCTTCAGAGATTTGTGTTTCAATATGATTTCTAACCCATTCCCTGTACTAATAATAGATTTCAATTAATCAAATATTTATAAACCACGCAAGTACTGTCGACTGGAATGGACCTTACAAATAAGAATTCAGAGTTTATAGAGAGTTGGGGTAGTTCAGCATGGAGAAGTTAAGGCTCCAGAGAGACACTATTACAGCCTTTCAACATATAAAGGGGGCTTGTAAGAGAGACAAAGACTTTTTACTAGGGCTTGTAGAGACAGGATGAGCAGCAATAGTTTTTAAACGTGGAGAGGGTAGATTTAGACTACATGTAAGGATTATTATTTTTTTTTTTTTTTTTTTTTATGATGAAGGTGTCAAGATACTGGAACACATTGCCCAAAGAAGCTGTGGGTGAACACTTCCAATCATGGAGCAAAGTCAGGTTGGATGTGGCTTTGGACAACCTGATATAGCAAAAGGTGTTCCTGGCTATGACAGTGGTGGGTAGCCTAGATGACCTTTAATCAACCTTCCAATTGACCTTCCAATCCAAACCATTCTATCATAAAATGTAGTATACATACTTTTTGCCACGTAACTGGCATAAAGGTTATGCCAGTTAAAATATATTAATAGAACATGTAAATGTTTTAAGTGTTCTCCTGTTTATTTACTATCATTTAATTACAATTTGTATTATGACTTGATTTACAAATAATTAAAGAAAGAGAAAAAGAGGTCTCAGTACCTGGACAGTCTCTCCAAGTAGACTTTTCACTGGCAAAAAGCCTCTTCAAGAGGAATGCCTTTGATATCAAAACATCAAATAATTATTAAAATTCATTGCAATTAAGTTTTACATTTCATCACAAGCTCTATACCAAAGCATTTCTGCATGCTATTAGAAAAGCTTCAAGCATGTCATCACTCAGTAAGAGACCTAAGTCTGCACTGTTTTACTGATTTCTCCCATTCAAAGTAATTACAAATGCGGCCTAAAGTTCACCCTTATTGAGTTTGAACCTAAACTATACTTTGAATTCACAGAGTACACATTTAAACACCTCTAGACTCATGGGAATGCAGCAATGGAGGCGCAAATACTTTGCAGTATAAAACTGAGGAGTACAAGACAGTTCTAGTCAGAGATCAAAAATCCGTTGAGTTTTTACAGAATGCACTGATTCAACCATTAAAAGTCATAAGTTGAAGATCACATTGAAAAAAACACTATATATATCTACATCCCTGCTTTGCTTTTTATTAACACCAACATTGCTCAAATTACTACAACGCCTGTAAACGTTGACACAGGTACCACTCTTCTTATGGTCGAGAAATTTAAGAGATGAGAACATATAAAGATTTCATTGATATCTAATCTTTTACTTTTCCCCTTCATCCTGCACTCCCCCTTTTAAAGTTGCCTCTGCTTAGTTCACTCTGCTGCACTTCCTCAAATTAACTCCATTCAGCATACACAGCTCAGAATGACAGCAGCTCTGCCCTATCTTGTGCTGAATATTGGTTTGCTCTATACTATCATTATGAAATTAGCTGATTTGCAATTAATTTTGGTATTTCAAATCCACATACATTAAGAAAAGAACAAAATTTGGGCTTATTAATCTTAAATCATTCCTGTAGTAAATGCATCTTACCTGTACTGGTGCAATCACTGCACAAGGGCCACCTTCAAATTGCTCTAACGCAGTTGATTCGGATTCACTAAAGACAAATCCTGTTAAATGGAAGATGATGGTATTTAGTGAAATATATAAGCAATCTTTTATATATATTCCTTCCCTAAAAGAAGGGACGTTTGATTTATTAACTTTTAAATATCAAACAAATTTTCACGATTTTTTCCCCCCATCATGCAGCAGAACGTGGTTAAACTATCTGAAAAGATAAAAAAAGATGGTAACAGGTGAATAGAAAAATGAATATATCTCAATAATCAAATCATGACCATGAAGAGCCAACTGCTAGAGTTTTTAAACAGTAAAACCGTCACTGGAGTGTGTGCGGCTAAACACTTAAAACATTTTTTAATTTATTATTTCTTACTGATCAACTAAAATTTGTTTTTAAGTTATATTTTTGTCTTGCTTATGTAAAAAAGTGACCTTTGGAGCTTCACTGAACACGTATAATGCATTTCTATTCTCTCTGAAGAACATGTTATGCTTCTCACTGATCTCATTTTTGGCCTGTCAGTGCTTCCTCTTGAGGTTGAAATAGGCTGAGTACCTCAAATATTCACTCGTAACCAAGGAAGCGAGCCTCTTACTGGTATTGTTTTGCAGTAGATACGCTGTATTTATCAAGATGCAAGATAACCTATTTTCCCCCTCCATCTTTGAAGTCAAAATTATTTTACAGTCACAGAACAAATTCTGGAGCCATTATTAAAGAATTACTTATCACTTTGTTCTTAAACTTCAACGCTTGTTAATTCACAGCCTGCATTTCTCACAGATAAAAGCACATCCACAGACAATTACCTTGATGAAGCTGATGCATAACAACTTACGGTGAGCTGTATTTTGCATTATTTAAGTGCTAGTAGCATTGTGCTGAAGTTCATTATAACGTAGAAACCATGCAACTGTAGTCAGCAACTAACCAGCAAACGCAAGCAAGTGGGGGCAGGAAGGAAAGGGATACACACACATATTTTCTCAGCAGAACGAATATTCAGCGCATTTTTCCCCCCAGTTTCTCCTTTCTCTGATTCTGTATCATTACACCCTGCTGCATCAGAAGTGTCCCCAAGTCCTAGATGTGAATTTGAACTCGGGGAACGTGTCCCCCCTGTGCAGACATCAGTACTGCCGCAGGACAGGTACCTCGTCCCAAGCAGCACCTTCAAGGGAGGGCTACTGCATGTCTGCGAGGCCAGATTCAGCACAGAAACGGCAGCTGATCAACAGCAGTGTGAAAAAAATGAGACAGATCAGTGTAGCCATTGATCTTAAGATGTGGGCTTTCCCCAGTATCCAACAGGGAGACTGCAGCTTTTTTTTTTTGGAACCAAACATGCACATGTGCATTACAATGATGTCCTTTATATCCAAACCTCAGCTGCTTGTCACGCCTGGTAGGTTGGATCCAGCATCACCAAATTTAGCAGTGGTGCTGCATTAATCTGGACTTCAAAGTTTGCCCCAGTGTGATTTCATTCCCCCGTTAACATGCCCTAACAAGAAATATCACCAGCCATTTCAACAGTCACACTTATCCGTATTAAAACTCCAGTTTTCTTCTACTTCAAAGCATTATTACATGCCATCCAAGCATGCTGCAACATTTTTTTTTTTAGTTGTTTTAATGATTTAGCCACTGCAGTGAAAAAAACATACTTGGACATAGTACCATTAAAGCACACTTAGGAAATCTTGAGTTTGTTTCGCTTTCTTCAAGGTTCTTACAGAAAGCACGACCTGTTGCTGTTTCCCCTGCCCTTTTTTGAAAACCATCTCCTAAAAGTAAAGAAAATCAAGTGTGATCCACTGGAGAGAAATATGGGATAGATGATGCAAAACTGCTAGTATCCAGAATTTGACAGAATACAACCCTAGAAAAGAAAGAAAAACAAATGCAACATGCAAACAACATTTTCTCTTTTAGCTATATGCTACTTGTTGCTTAATAAGCTTCAAACTTCCAAAGGCTGTGTAGCAAAAAAAGGGACTTCGGGAGTTTTCGTCTTGCTTTCCTTCTACGAAATCTGAAGTCAACTTAGGTAAAACTTCAGAAACCAGCAGTCTGAAGTCCAACTGGGTTCAAATCTACTGCAGCCTGCAATTGCATCTCTTTACTTTTTTTTTTTTTTTTTTTATAATAATCACAACTTGGGCAGTCCCACATGCTTTTCATAATGATCCACAGGAACGGCCTAACTACCTCATAAGCTATCAGCTAAGACCTGAATCTCTGATCCAGCCCAATTTCAACTTACTGTCACTCTCAACAGGTTATTTCTCTCATCCAGCTCCTTTCACTCAAGATAAAACCTTAAAAGCAACAGAGATGTAACACAGCTGAAACAATCGTCATTCATAAATACCATTATCATAATTTGCCTGGGAGAAACAGTTTTTTTTTCCACTGCTGTTTGTACTCCTACTAACTGTTCCACTGACCTCCCCCCTGCCCTGCTGGATGCTTTTGGCTGTGGGGAACAGCAACATAAGTCGATCAAGATTGCTGCCGGTAATCAACGCCACCAATATTTTCAGTTACACCAACTATTTGGTGTAACTGAAAATATGAAAATCTGCTATTTGCAGATTTGTCTTCATATCCTTTATTCACTACTAACCACACAAAAGAAAGCTTGTCGCCTTCGTTCCCACAATTTGGCATTCAGCAAGGCGCACGTTTCTTATAGATAATCCTCAACTCTTCTACGTTCATTTTGCCAAAACAAACATATGACTTAATTACGTACACTTGTCTTTTATCTAACACAGCACATTACGGTCCAAAGCACTACAAAAACCATTGATTTTTCTATTCTGATCATCCCACCACTTTGTGCATACTTTACTGTCTATTTCTAATATCTATCTATCTTACATCCATGTCACTGCAGACACGGGTTAACTGTCATTTCACGAAGGATGTGGTGTATGCCTTCAGTGCTTTCCCCCTGTGCTTGAACCAATTCTAGCTGAATGAAGGGGAGAAGAGGAGAAGCTAAAGAGCACGTGGCCTTAACCACATTAGAAAAACAATTTGTTCCATCGCTGACCCAGTCTAACTACAAAGATGCTGTGCTATTCATTTTTTTGTGCTATTCTCTGCGGAGCTGGCCTCTTCCCTCATCAGAGTATTGTATTCCTCTCTCTTTTGGGGGATATAAAAACTGCCTGACGTGACTACTACAATAACCTGTTATTACCGAAGTACAAGGTTTGCAACATGTCTTAATGTTTCATACTTTCTCTAAAGATGAATGTAGAATGGTAACACACATTTTGCATATGGCTTTGGGTTATCAGAGTACATTTTTACAGTCAATCTAAACTTCTGAAGCTTTCTCTGAGAAAAAAGCACACCATTTTCTTACATATAAGAAGAAACGAGGAATTACTATAGCAATACCACAAAAACACTCTACTTAATGGGTTGTGGTTAAGGAGCCAGGATGCCCTGGAAGGGTTTGAGGAAAGTACCCAAATTACCTGGCAAGCTGCTGTTACAATAGGCAAGGACCTGCCAGAAAACAAGGTAAGGTCCCAACCTGTCTGCCTTTCTCCACCTCTGTCAAAAATAGAGTCCTGCGAACCTTCTGAATTTCAACAAATCCATATGAGTTTTCTGTGTGAACATGACTCAAGAGCTTTTATTTTTAAGGCTGTCACCCTCTGAGATAAAAGAACAGCCCTGCTCGAACCACATCCTTCCTTACAGTATGGGCAATACCTTTTCTGATTTCCCTCTCTGGACGCAGGTAGCAGTAAACCCTAAAACTCCACTGTTCAGAAAACTGTGTTACAGGGCATTTGAAGTTCTTACTACTCTAGGTCTATTCCAACTTCGTTAAGCACTGTGCCTTTTAGCCAGAGAATACGATCTTCTCATTAACTTCACAATTTAATTTACGTGTCCACACCCCATTCTTGGGCAGTCAGCGATATCTTCTTTTCCCTTCCAGTTAAACAGTGCTGAAAGGGCTGTAATTTACACCTACTGAGTCTGACAGTCCCTCAAAAAACTGTATTGCCACCCCAAAGCCTAACCTGTCAATCTGCAACCTTCATTGTGCATCTTACTTCTTCATTCTGGTATAAAACGAAATTCACTAAAACAGTAGAAATTGGCAACAACGTCCATAATACTGGACAGATGCTTAGGGACTTAGGGAAGTCCTAGTCTGAGAAATTTCAAGAAATTCTGGGTTCCGTTTCACTTGGACTTGAAATGAAGTAATTTTCCTGTGAAACAAGAACCCAGCTCAGGCAGCACTAACCTTTTGCCAGGGCAGAGCCTCTCTGATCCTTCCCCATCTCAACTACGCAAGCACTCTGGCTGTTCCCCAGTCCATTACTTCACAAAGGCATTCGCGTTTGTCAGAATTAATCCATTATTTTTAAGACAACTCTGTGTTACGGAAGGGCATGAAATAAAGAAATTAGATCTCACAGAACAGAAAGGGATTTGACGGTCTTTCAGCTGCTGTTCAAAACAGCAAGATGTGGTCACTTGGTCTGTAAAGACAGGATCACTGCCCCGAAACAAAGCTGCCACTCCAAGGGGAGAAAAAAGGTCTACAAACATAAAATCAAGAAAAGAAATTTCTCTCGACTCAAGCGTTAGGTGGCTGTTCTCAAGCAGAACGTCCCTGTTGTTTTTCCCAAAAGCTACTGTTCTCTCGAACTTATTGCTTGTGCTAATAAAAAAACACTTCCTACTGGCTGAACTAGCAACATTTGCTGTTTAAGCTGAAGTTTGAGGTCAGCACTTTATAGTACTTTCCGATTTGAAAACCTCAATACGTTTTCGCACGATGTACTAATTCCTGGCAGCAGGTTTGACTTCTAACTTTTTACTTTTACAGAAGCCCTAGAAGCAGTCCCCCGATCATAAATCAAAAACCACCCACCAGGGTTTACTTTGCTATGTCTGACAGGCATTGGTAAAGCAGGAGCTTCAGCAACAGTTCCACCAAACAACTTGGAGGGGCAGCGCTTCGGGCAGACAAGCAGTAACAAGCAGGGAGAGCTGGTACAAAAGGTGTAACCGCTTCCTCCACCTGTTTGCACAATCAAGAGTTGCCTATACCCTAGCCGCAAATGCTATGAAAAACACGTTTTTATTTATGATTTACTGTTTGCACTAATAGGGAACTCACAGAAATGCAGATGTTCTATAATCATTAGTTATGAAACAAAAAAAAAAACACAAACATAGGTAACAGTCACTACTCTTCTCTAATCACCCAAATGAAATACAAATTAATAACTTAAAGGAACACTCTTCAAATTGCTACTTCTATTTAAGGCTTAAAGAATGGCAAATCCTTTTTCCTTTCCCTCAAACATATATGTGATTATCTGATTAAAAAAATATATATTTTTCCCTGGTAACCTCAACTTGATCGTGGTCTAATGATATTACAGCTCCAATGACTTAAAAGCAGTGCAGTAGGACGTAGCTCCTCAACCAAGGATGCAATAAAAGCCAACCTGGTGATGTTTAAGTGTACTAGACCAGACAAAAGAGTTCCAGGTGCGTAAAAAAAAAAAAAAAATAGAAAGAAAAGGGTAGAACGAAAAGGAAGGTTGCTAATCTACTCATCCAGCTCTCAACATTGAAGCCAAAAGGGGATCTGGATAAAACAAACCCATTTCCATCATATATTATACAGAAGTAGTATTAATACCCTCATAATATGCTTTTGAAGTTACGCAGTTGTTTTGAAAAGACTGTTCCATGTCTTTTTCCCCAAAGGCCAGTGAGAAAACAGCTTAGGTCATTCTGAAACGCTGCTGCACTTAAACCTGCCAGACATTCCCAGTTACGTATCTGCTGATCTGCAGAGCAGCTTTGTGAACGGAGTCTGTCTCGGATCAAAGCAAGAAATTGTTCCTATCACAAGTATGGTTCCTAAGCGTTCAGCCCTCCTCCTACCTGCTTCTCAAGTCCCCATAGCTATACCAGCGAATATCGAAGTGCAGACCGAGCCTTTGCTTCATATTCCTCTGCGCCCACTTTGAGGATTCTGCTAAGTGGGACTCACAGGGCTCAAACCGCAAATTCTGCTGCAAACACACAAAGGTTTTCCTTGGGAAAAGCCAACAGCAAACACCACCAGAAAGAAAAAACAAACACAGCAACAGCTTTGTGGTTATGCCTTTGTGAGGCCTGGAACCAAGACAATGTGTTTCAAGTTGCCAACGCAGCAAGCTGCAAGAATTATTTCTAAGTTTTGAACTGTCACTAACTTCAGACAACATATCTGCATTACCCAGGTCAGTTCTGCTAACTCACCATGGATCAGTTGATCTCAGTTTTGACCAAACACACACAATGGTTAACCGAGTTTTGTGCATGACTAAGTTTCCCAGAACACTGCTATCTTTACTAAGAAACCGACCGGTTTGAGTCTTACATTCCTCTACAGCCTCCCTACTACTTATTTTCCTTCCTAAATGTAGGTTACAGCTCTCAACTTCTAAAGAGTATGAGAAAGATCAGACCACATTCAGAAAGTATCCGAAATAAACACCAGCGTTGTCCCTACGCTCTCAAACACAAAAACCCAAAGCCAACCAACCAAAAAAACAAAACACCCACAAGCAGCAACAAGAAAAAACACATACAACGAAATCTCAAACTAGTTATTTTAGGCAAATATCATTTACATGTTTTTGGTAACTTTTGCACAACCGATGCAAAACAAGAGTCCCTCTCAACTATGAAGGCTGTGGAAATAAAAATATATATATACCCATAAAAATCAAGCGTTATCTTGGTAAGACTCCTTGGAGAGTCCACAAGACTCCTTGGCAGCAGGAAAACAGTGCAGTACCTTTTCAAGAGGGAAACTGAAAGTTTGTAAAGGTATTGTTTTGCTGACAATGCAGTAGACTGAGACTGACTTTTTTCTCAGCACAGGAACTCCAAACATCACCCTAACCTGCTGTCCTGTGCTTTTCCTACATGAAACTGATTATATTAAACAGGATATAGGGAAGGGAGCAGAAACACTACACAGTACACTCATGGGGCTTTGCCTAAGGACAGACGGAAAGCGAGGAAATATCAGCTTCTTCAAGGAGCCACCAACGGCCAGGAGAGGCCTTTCCATCAGTCCTTCACAGGAGCACAGGTTTGAGGCATTACAGCACACAGCTCAATACATTTTGAAACTGCTGAAACTCCGTATATCAACACGCTGTCTTAAAAACATCAATTTGGATAAACTAGCATTACCAGTTAAAGAGAGAATTATTTGTTGGTACCAGACACTGATGGTCTGGATACCACTTGTACCAGCGAGCCTCTGGATCACACCTTTTCACTGCAGCTCTGAAATGGCACCAGAAAACCTGCACCGAGAAGAAATTACGCCTAGGTTGTGCAAATTAAATACAGAGAAACCGCACCGCAAAGCCCCCAGGAGCCACGGCTATTGCTGCTTTATCTCTGGCCACCTCCTGGGGACGGGCTGCACCTGCTCCAGCTGCCAGAGAGCCCGTCGGGGCATAAATAAATAATAAATAAGTAAATAAATAAATAAACAAACAGCCGGGGGGGCGCTGTCCCAAGCTCCCCCCACACACGTTTGGGGAGCCTATTTGGGGCTCCCATGTTCTTGGGGAGGGGAAAAAAGGCAACTTAAGCCTTCTTGTAGCCAAAAGCTACGTGAAATAAAGCAGCAAGACGCCCTTGGGAACAGGCATAAGGAAGGTTTGGGGAAAAAAAATAATAAATAAAAGATGGGAGACACGGGCTTCCTTCCCTCCTCCTTTCAGCTCCCTGGGAGATTTGAGGCAAAAAGCGACGGCGCTGCCAAAAAAAAATAATTATTATTAATAATTATTATTATTATAGTAAACACCCCAAACTTCTTTCTCAAGCGAAACTGCTGCATCATTTACCACCGGGCGCACACACGGGCGGCCACCCCCCGGGCAGGGCTGTGAGGACAGACGGACAGACACACGGACGGACAGACGGACAGAGGGAGGGAGGGAGGGAGGGAGGGAGGGAGCTACCTTGCGCCCAGCGGCAGAAGATGGTGTCGGCCAGCCCGCGGGGCCCGGTTTTCTTGCCCCACACCAGCTGGACAAGCTCCTGGGCCGCCTCGGACATGACGGGGACGGGGCAGGGGGAAGGGGGAAAGGGAGAAGGGGGCGGAGGCGGCGGCGGCCCCGGGGCCGGGCGGGCGAGGCGGCGGCTGCCGGCGGCGGCGGCCCCTGCGCAGGGGAGGGGCCGGGCCGGGCCGCGCCGGGAGGGCGGGGCGGGCGCCGGGGGCCGCGCAGGCGCCGCGGCTGCTTTTCCGCCTGCCCAGCAGCCCCCGGTGCTGGGAGGGGGAGGCCGTTGGGGTGTGAGGGGCGGTGTCGGGGCGGTGTTTTAGTCACAGAATCGCTAAGGTTGCCCTCCCAGATCGTCTGGTTCAATTATTCCCCTACCACCAGTGTCAAACGCTAAACCACGTCCCTAAGCACCATGTCCAACCTCTCCTTGAACGCCCCCAGGGGTGGTGACTCCACCACCTGCCTGGGCAACCCATCCCAACGCCTAAGACTTTAAGGCTGAATGGCACAGAATCATGGAAACACAGAACTCGGCAGTCAGGGTGGAGGGTCCTGAGCTTGGGTGTGCCAAGGGAGCCGTGGAGGTCATTAATACTAATGTATTCACAGAGCTTTCTTCATGCATAAGTTGGGTGTAAGCACCAACCTGACACATAGGCACAATGTTGGGCTAGCACGACTATCTTAAGTAGTTTTACTGCTTAGAAACTGCTCTCTCGTCTAGCAGTACCTGAATTCATAAAATCAACTGAAATGATGAGTGAAAGACAGCCATGTGATTTTCTTAACCCAATTAAGAGCACTGTCACATGTACATCCCATGAACTTTAGGGGACTCAACTTTGGGAAAACAAACAAACAAACAAAAAAACAAACTCAAATTGGGTTTATCCAGCTTAGTAACAATTACTTTCCTGGTAGAGATTTTAGAAACCAAGAATTGGTATTTTAACAAGGGATCACTGCCATTGTTTTCCTGAAATGTAATTGCCATTTGAATGGGAATTCTTCATGGAGGGATTTGTGGTCAGCGTCATGCACAAGCTCGAGAGACTTCAATAAACAAAATTCTTCAGAAAGGCGGTAACCATCACCACCAACAAAACTGGATTAAGGATGTTGCATTAGGAAAAACAAAACAAAACAACAGCAAAAACATTTTAATTTAAAAGTTTTCTAGGTGAAGCTGTAATGCATGTGCCACTCGGAACTCTTCATCTGGAGATGAAATTGGGCTGGAATATTGTGCCCATCTATTTTATCTTTATCATACACTTACAACCTTTACAGAGACTGAGCATATATCAAGGCTGTTACATGTGCAATCATACTGAATTAACTGTGAAAACAGGCAGTATAAGGGTGTTTGTAAACTTTCTCCTCTGTAATACCACAAATGGATCAGAAGATGGTGTGGTTGTACTTCCGATGTGTAAGCATTTTCATGTACTTGCACAATTAAGCATTCACTTGAGTTACTGACATCATTTTCCTTCAATACTGATGAATAGAATTGATTTTGGATTTTACATAAATAATGCTTATCATGTCCACATTTTGAGTTTTAGCATGAAGAAAGAGTAACTCCAAACAAGTGAATAAAATGAAATTGGAATTGAAAGCATCGTAACAAAATCTGATTCTGTATGTATTATAATAAGGGTGTTCTTTAGATTTATAAGTTTTGAGTCAATGATGTGGAATAAAATAGAAATTTTCTTGCAGATGTAATACTTTGAGCTTAATGCTAGGTATAACAGGCTTGATATTGTAATCATCCCATGAGCAGGATGTTAATAGAAACATTTAAAAATGGAGCAATGATAAAAGCATGAGTCCACTACCTCAACATTGGTGGTCAGGCCTTAGGAGGAAGAAAGAACTGCAAGATTTGTTTCTCTCTTCACATTGATGGGCTTGTTCTGAGGAAGAAAACTTAAGTTTGTCATGGATGCTGAGAATGAAATCCAAAAAAAAAAAAAAAGAAAAAAGAAAAATGTGTTCAGTGAAGCCAGTGGAAAGAGTTGAGATAAGAGGGCACCCTAAAACAATGATGCCAAGCCTGCAACTGGACAATGGCCACCACTATATGGAATTCAGTGGCACTACCCAGCCAAAAGGCCTGAAAATCTCCTTCCCCCACTTCCTTCTCTGGTGTGTTGGATAATCATTTGCATGTTACCAAAGTGCTGCTAAAAATGTGGTTTGAATGTGGACAAGAGAAAACTTGTCTTCAGAGTTTTTCACTATACTGATGAAAGCAAAGACAGTAATGAGAAACCAGATGTAGAGCAATTTGACCCATTATGATGATGTAGTTGGCATGCAGCACATGGAATTCGATGTAGACAACTACATATTAATGAATCTGGGAGCAAGGGAACAGTCTTGGGCTTACGCACCAACTGGAACAATCTGCCCCATGCTGGCTAGAAAAGCATTAGGAAATTATTTTGGATATATCGCTGAAATTGTTAGCCTCAGTGATACAAATGGTAAAAGTCAAAAAGTGCAGTCAGTTGTAGCAAACAACACTGGTACAAGCAAATGGGGCCATGGATGTCATCCTTTATGACTTTTGATCTCTCACTGATCATCTTTAAAATTATGGGCATCCATAAACTAGTGTTATATTGCATATTTGTTATATATGCATATTACATATACTAATATGTAATATGTATATATGTAATATATATATGTAATACATATATATATTACATATTCTAATGAATTGGACTGGAAGATAGGTATGTGAATTTGTGTAGGTAGTTATCCTGAAATCAGAGAGGAAGAAACAAAGGGGATTTGGAGAAAAGCATCGGTCCAGAAATCTGATATTTTGGAATTAGAATTAGGTCTAACATCAAGTTGACCTGTATTATATGAAGGCAAACTATATACTGTATTTCAGAAACAGAATATGCTTGGATTTGGGGGCTGTGAGTGAAGAGTGTGCAAATTAGCACACTAATACATGGAAATTATATTTTCAAAGTCTCTAAAACAGTCATTTAAACCATGTTTCTGTATAGTCTGGGATGTTTGAGCTGTACTATAAAGTTAGGAGTGTGTGGAAGATAACAGCAGACTCCTCTGCAAGTTACCTCCTTTTTTATTTTATTTTATTTTATTTTATTTTATTTTATTTTATTTTATTTTATTTTATTTTATTTTATTTTATTTTATTTAATGGTTTATATTAAATACACAGAAGTAGGTATTTTTAATTTATTTTTTAAACGTTGTGCTGCCACCATGTGGTTTGTTTGGTGACTTAACGTGCGCTTTAAAAAAATCTGCAAGCTTTCCATTTTTCCTTTTAAATAATGTGCACTATTCACTTATTTTTAATTTGTCAGAAGCTGCTAATTCCCTTTGCAGGCTGTTTGTGTGTGTGTGTGGTGGTGTTTTTGTTGTTGTTGTTTTAGGAAAACAAAACAACTAGCATTTCCTCCCTTCTAACCCCTGATATAAACTCATTTGGTTTAACTTGGCTATATTAATTTCAGTATATGACATCTTAAAACAGTTCTCCATGGAAGGAGCAGGTAAAGAACATAAGCATGCATCCTCCATGTGCACAGTCCCTTTTGGATTACTTCAGTGCATTTTTAAGGATTAAGGCTATAGTCGTGCTTTAACTCCGGCAGGCAGCTCAGCACTGCGCAGCCATTCTCTCACTCTCCCCAGGTGGGATGGGGGAGAGAATGGTGAAGATAAAAGTGTGAGAACTCGCGGGCTGAGATACTGACAGTTTATGAGGTAAAGCAGAAACCGTGCCTACAGGCAAAGCAAATCAAGGAATTTGCTCGCTGTTTCCCACCAGCAGGCAGGTGTCAGCTGCTCCCAGGAAAGCAGGGCCTGTCATGTGCAACAGTTCCTTGGGAAGACAAACGCCATCACTCCGAACGTCCCCCCCTTCCTCCTCCTCTCCCCAGCTGTTATTGCTGAGCCTGATGCCCCATGGAGTGGGTGGGACACCCCTTTGGGCAACCTGGGCCAGCTGTCCTGGCTGTGTCCCCTCCCAGCTCCCAGTGCACCCCCAGCCCCTCGCTGGCTGGGCAGCGCGTGGAGCAGGAGAGGCCTTGGCTCTGGGTGAGCACTGCCAGCAACAACTACACATCCATGTGTTACCAGCATTGTTCTCATCCTAAATCCAAACCACAGCACCATACAAGGTTCTACAAAGAAAATGAACTCTATCCCAGCCAAAACCATAACACCTATCCATGAAGGTTCCTGAATGAATTAAGGATTTATGGGTTTACCAGTAGGAACTGTTGACAGACTGCTGGAAGACTTACTATTTTACTTATTGTATGTTTTTGCCAGGCAAATCTCATTGAAGAACATCTGTACTGAGTTGTTTTTTTTTTTTTTTTTTTTTTTTTTTTTGTCTTGACTTCAAAAAACATTGTTTGGCTTGGGTGGTAGGAAAAACAAGTATATTAATAACAAAGTAAATGCCAGGCTGCTTGGTGCATTCAGCTCCAAAGGGAATCACACTGGTATTGTATGACTAAGGTGCGCTGACATCAGCGAGGAGCTGTAACTGAGGATTACAGTGAAAGCTTGCTACAGGTCCCTTTTTTGTTTGCTCTCCTTACTTTTAATCGCCTATAAAACAAATGTCTTCTGCCCCCCACTCCCTTCCACCAAAAAAACATAAACGAAAACAAAAACACCCACATATGATCGGGTCTGTATAGAAAAAAAAAAAAAAAAAGTTATTAAGAAGTTTAAGCATTGCAGTAGGTTAGAAAAGGCCCCTGAACTAAAACACAGAATTATTTGGTTGTTTATCTGTTGCCTGGATACCTAACTTCTGACTGGTGCATGTCAGCTAAAAAAATTGTGTATTTGGACTTAGTCCACGGCACAACATGAAGTGTTATTTCACTGTGTGTTCTGGAGATGATTTCTGAGAAGGAATTATGATAATCACAGAATCATAGAATAATTTAGGTTGGACAAGACCCCCAAGATCATCAGGTCCAACCATCACATAATGCTACGGAGTCCACCACTGAACCATGTCCATAAATGCCACATCCGCATGTCTCTTAAATACCTCCAGGAATGGTGACTCAACCACTTTCCTGGGGAAGCCTGCTCCAATCACAGGATCATAGAATCATTTAGGTTGGAAAAGACCTTCAAGATCATCTGGTCCAACCATCACCCTACTACCAATGTCAACCAATGTCACCCACTAAACCATGTCCCTAAGCACCACGTCCAACCTCTCCTTAAACACCCCCAGGGATCATGATGCCACCACCTCCCTGGGCATCCCATCCCAATGCCTGATTGCTCTCTCTGAGAAGAAATGTCTCCTCGTTTCCAACCTGAACCTCCCCTGGCGCAACTTGAAGCCATTCCTTCTAGTCCTAAAATGCCTAACTGCCCTTTGTGAAGAAATTCTTCCTGATATCTAATCTAAACTTCCCCGACTCAAAATTCTGTTTGTGTCCACATTTTTGTCTGGAGAATAACTAATGTTCCCAGTTTACAAAATGAAGATTATTCAATCCAATCAGAGATAAGCTCGAGACTGTGGGTAAGCAATGAGAATGGGTGACCTCAATTCCTCCATTTTTTTCTCAGCTGAGAGGCAAAGATAACCTCAGCAACTGCAATGATAAAGTGGCGTGGGGAGAGGGACAAATGGCCAGGCAGTGAGACACTAAAGGGACAGAACAGCATCATGTTCTTCTTCTGCATCCCAAATTGGAGTAGTTCTGCAGAGTTTGTTACTTGCCAAATCTTTTCAGGTGCCAAGCCACATGAAGCCACGCTGAGTCTTGTGTGGTTCATTTTTCCCCTCCATAGTCCTCCTTGTTTTGAGAAGTTAAAACTTCTTACCTGTACCTTGGCACCAGTTCCTCTGACAAGGTGGACTCCAAGGCTGATGTCTCCTTTTTTCTCTTTTCAAATGATGAATTAGTGCTAGATGTGGAAAAAGTTTTAGAGGACATACTCTTACTGAAATGATAGAATAAAAACAATGGGCAATTTCTCTGTAGATATTTACCCTCAGCATCTGTAAGTTAGACAAAACAAGCTGCTTCTTGTCCTGGATGTTTGTGATTGGCATGCTTTGGGATGGGAAGAAATTCCTGGAGAATCACAACTTTCAGTGATAGCCCATAGAGCAAATGAGAAAAGTTTTTTCTTGTTTATATACCATATATTGGTATATTTATGGTACAGACAATAGTTTAGTTCTAGGAAAGCAGTTTAAGGCTGGTGGAACTATAACACCATAATTTGCAGAAACACTGACAAGAGTAAACGTCCCTATACATTTCACAGGACAAGCTACATCAAAACATAATGATTCTACTCATAATTACAGTTGCATTTCATTCAGGGTTTGTAAGTGTTAGCAGGGAAAAAAAGTCTGACAGAAGATAAACTACTTTAGAAACAGTCATTTATTCGCTTTTTGTGAGTTACCATGGCATTTTCATATTTAAAGAGAAGAGTCTTTCTTTCCTCCCAAAGCATCTGAGATTTTCTGTGCCTTTCAAATAGTTATTTTACAGAGAGAGGTTAAGATCTGTATGGCTTACAGCAAATTGTTTTGGATTACGGACTGCAATTTTTAGGGAAAAAATGGCATTGTAATTATCAAGAAAAAGTTTGTAATTATTAAAACTATTAGAGATATAATTAAATTGGCAATGTCAAATGCCAACGCAGTGATGCTAACACCATATGTCTGGCTTTATTAGTTACAAATGGCTCAGATGGGCTTGGTGTGACATGAATAGGATAAAAACTCGCTGTGCAGTCAGTACTCTGGTTAATTGCAGAGATTACCTAGCAATGACAAAGCTCAGAAGAAAAGATAGTAAGAGCTAGTAATGCAGTTAAATTTTTAAAAGTCATGTGAACTATATTTCAAAATGAAAAATTACTTTGAGACAAAAGACTGAGTTATTAGATTTAATAACTGAAACATATTGAAATGTTAAAATAATTAAATACACGTGATCTAGACAAAAGGGCTGGTTTCCCACAGAAAATTTCACTGAAGTATTTAGCCTAGATTTTTTTTCTAGGTTGGGGAGGCTGGGGGAAAATGGTTTTAAGGGGGAAGTTTAGTTTTCAAGCTGGTGATAGGCTGTGTGTGGGAAGACTGCACAGTGAAGACGGTCAGTCAGGTGGCTGGTAAGTGGAAAAAAAGTCACAGAATAGTCTGTATTAATAGACAGCAACCTATTTCTTTAAATGTGGCAATCAAAACATTTACCAACTTAACAGTCTTGCCCTCTAAATTCTTTTTCTTAATTTCTCAGCTTTTTGGTTTCAAATTCCTTTTCTTAAAGCCTCTTTGTATGTTCTCATCTCGTTTTTACCTACAGTACTTATTTTTAACGATCCTTGCCTTTTAATTTTCCTTGTTTCCATTGTTTTGTCTCCTCAAGTACTAATTTAAATGCTATTGCTTTTTTATTATTGAATGAGCTCTTTCTTTCTATATGGAATTTTGTCCTTCAGGTCTCTTATGAAAATCCATAATTTCATCTTTTTTATTTCACAGAGATAACTGGAAAGCTCATGAGCTTTTCATATTGATACCTTTTCATATTGATACCTTTTCTGCAACTGTCTGTGCATTCCTTGGGTATGTGCTGGGTTTGTTTCCTCTATGCAAGCTCCAAAACACATCACATATCACATACCTCATTTTAAGAATATGTAAGGAAGAAATCAAAAATAAGAGGTTTGCAGGGAGTTAATATATTTGGAACATTGATTTGTGAACAATCAGAACTCAGTGGAGACACTGGCCAGTACTGTGAAAAGCACCAATTAGATGTGAAATAGTAGGGAAATGGAGCTCATAAGTAAGTTACTGTAACTTAAAAATTGATTTAAGATGGGTCTTTCATCAGAAGATGCGATGCTTCCTTATTTGTTAGCTGATATCTTACTTCCTCTTTACAGAATGCTATCACGCCAAACTAAATCATAGGATTGTATGCGTCATTATATCTTATGTATAGCTTATTATATAGACTGCACTCATGAGTCACGCACTCAAATTCGACATTTTAAAGAATGCAACCTGTGGTTGCTTCAGGTCATTCAAATTAAGTATACTTTAGTATCTCTAAATCAAAAATGTTTTCCCACTAGGGGGTGTTGTAGTTCTTAGAATAGCTAGGATACTTTAAATAAATTCAGTGTGATAAACCCCGGCACAACCCTGTGGTTAGGAAATTAGGGGTCAGGGAGCTATGCTGATTTATAGCAGCTGAACATCTGCTTTGGAACACACAAAGTGAAGGATTTCAAATTTATGGTTTCCCACAACAACCATGACTTCTCCCTGTTTTACATACTGTTGGCATTTTTACGGACAACTTTTATTCCTGAACATATAAAACACTGTTGCTTTTTTGTTGCTGTTGTTATTTTATTTTGATCTTACACTTCTCCCTATGCAAAATTATTTTGACACTTTTGTTTGCTTCCCATTTTCTTACTTACTTTATAACAAAAGAATTAAAACTGGTAAAATCTAATACCCTTTCTTTTGTCATTCTAAATAACAATTGATAAGCATCAAAACTTCAAAAGATGATTATAGTCTGGAACTGTCTACATGAATCAGGAACATATCCTCAAAGCCACATTCTCTATTAGTTAAGAACTGAATAGTGAACAGGAGCAGATCCTCAATATTACATTCCACTGTTAAACAATCTATTCCAGAGATAAAATACTTTGAACATTTCATGGTCTTTATAGCATGGACCATAACTACAAGTACTAGAAAAGGTTTTCTTTGAAATTTTGCCATTAGATGGAAAGAATGGAAAGAAGTAAGTTTCCATGTTTTATAGGAAATATTTTTTTTAATTATTATTTCTTTTCCTTTTTACTTCCCTTCTGTCCCTTTAAAATACCGTTAAGAATTGCATGCTCTTAGAAAAAGTTCTTTGTGAGGTCTTTTCTTTGATTTGCTATGGAACCTGTCTACATTTCGTTGTCTACCTATCCATCAGGCGTTAATGACCTGTTCAGTTTTCTCATTTGATTGTCTCTTATGCCATTCTTACTGCCTCCTGTGCACTTGCCCTGAAAATCATATATGCTTACTCTCCTGCTAATCTTATGCTTTCATCCAGCACTCCCTTGTTTCTTGACAATAATTATCCACCACCATTCCAGAACGTGTCTGCACTGTAATCCTTCCATCATATGTTATCTCTTACAGCTTAGTATGGCTATTATGCAGTCCTCCACTCTTGTGTTTGCATCTGCTGTCCATCTTTACTGTCCATCTTTTATGTTCATAGCACAGATTGTTTTTAACACAATGCAATATTGTCTCATACTAAGAAGATTTAGATCCCTGTAGCCTCATTCCTTCATTTGTATCCAGTATGTTTTGTATTGCTAAATCCATCTTTCAGATGAGAAGAAACTAATGACTTGCAGTCATTGAGGCAGAAACCGTGCTCACATTTTTTTCTCCAATTTGGACATGTAGTCAGAGCAATCACAATTACAGTGACGGTGTGAAGGGACAGTAATTGCCTATGCAAATTAGGTGCACAATTGCAAATATTTTTGTGTGCCAGTTAAGATTTATGCTTAAAATTATATAGCCCTTTTTATACAATTAGACATGATGACAGTCTTCTAGCAAAATTCAGAAGTACTAAATGATTAGCCACTTGCTTATTTCTCAATTGCAGATACAACTGAATATATTTTGTGTTATCTTCTTCTCCAAACTGCTGCTTGCTTGTTACCTTATAGTGATGATTTTATTTGTGTATACTATAATACATTTGTAATATTCTATGTAGTATATATACATATATCTCTCTTTGAATGATGTTTTGTGAAGTTTAAATTGCATGTATGAAGTGGAATAACATTCTTAAATAAAGAATATTAAATAAAGCACTTTCAAGAATATATTTAATCACAATAAAAATAAATTCTTCCAGTTAAACGTTTTATGTTATTTGATTCTTAATTATTATTGGTTCAGAACATTTGGGAGGATTAAAACTATCTTAAACTGTAAAATATTCTGCTTATTCTGCTTTACAGCAAAGTAAAAAATTGTCATACGTTTTAAATGTCATTACTGCAAAGCTGTCCAAAAGTATGGAAAATTTAAGCCTTTTTTTTTTTTTTTTATGTATAAACTCCTGAAATTAAGACTAGGGAAAAACCTGCTCATTCAGCATGATAGCAGGACTGCTGCTAACACCACTCTTCAGAAATAATCAGCAGGTAAATCTGGACTATTGTGGCAACTCTTCTCCTAAGATGGCTGTCTGTGAAGAGCGGAGGAGAGAATCTGATATTCAAACATCTTGTTGAGTCACTAGACATGGTTGAATTGCTTGTTATTAATTTGTATGAAGCCGGTAATGTCAGAGCTTGTTCTGTAATTTGACGTATGGTACATCCTTGAGTAGTGTTCTACAGAACTTAGCATTACGTGAAGAGTGTACGTATGAGTTCTGAAATCCATTACTCTCTCTTCTCACCTCAAAAAGACTTCTGCTGTAAAAATCATCACCAGCTGTTAACATGCATATACTTCCAGTGGCATCACCTGTGTACAGAGAAATCCTAGGGCAGCTTTTCTCTGCTGCCCTGGAAAACTTCTTTCTGGAGCAGTGCAACCAAAGGCAAAACCCACGAGCTTCTCAGGAGCTGGGAAAGCAACTTAGTACTACAAAGAATCACATAAGAAAAGAGGCACATTTTTGTCTCAGCACCTTTTTCATGACATTGAAAAGGAAAAAAAAAAAAAAGTGCTGCTTAATGTGGCAAAAAATGTCAAGCTTTGTATATTTTAGTCAAGAAATCTGTTTGTTTCAAGCAATTAGTGATGAGGATGCATACCCTAAATGTTGTACTTCTGAGCTTCCAGCATTACCTTGTTTGCATGAGAAGCTGCTACATTGACAGAGTAAATTAAATCAGTCTGCTTTATTTATTTATTTATTTATTTATTTATTTATTTATTTATTTATTTAATATATATATTTCAGAGGGCATCATGTCTGTAATGAGCAGAGTCTCTAGGGACAGAGAAGTTTTCTCACAAAACTCCAGAATGAAACGTGAGGCCAGCAGGGAAGTGCTTGTGGCTTCCCGGATTTCTGGATTTTATTTTATTTCATTTTTTTCTGATTTTCAATGGCTGGCAACAGTTGCCAAGCAACTGGTATCTGTGTACTCTGGCCACCCCTCATCCGTGGTATGCTTCCTAAGGCTACCCACAGATCCTCCGTGTGACATGGTCTGCGGAGGGACCGCTGCCTACCTTCTGTGGTGAGGTGACCAGCTGAGTGGGTGTCATGAATTTAGCAAGGCCTCTGACAGTCTACGTAGCGTTCTTGCAGCCAAACTGATGAGCTGGATAAACAGACTGTAAGGTGGGAGGGAAATTAGCTCAACCACTGAGCTCTGAGGGTGGTGATCACTGGTACGAAGCTCACCTGGCAGCTGGTTCTGAGTAGCACGACTCAGGGACTCATGGTGATGTTAGTCATATTTGTCTTCAGCAACAGCTCAGATGACAGCATCCTTAGCAAGTTTTTGGAAATAATGTGAATTTGGGAGGCTGGTTAGTATATCGGAGGGCAGGGCTGCTGTTTGGGGGCTCCAGAAATGGGCTGTTAGGAACCTCAAGAAAATCACAAGTCTTCAGTGTGCCCTTATGGCAAAGGCCAGCTGCATCCTGGACTGCATTAGGAGGAGGATGGCCAGCATATGGAGGGAAGTAATGGTTCCCTCTCTCTGGCACCTGTGAGACAACCACTGGAGTTTTGGGCTCCCCAGAACAGGAGAGACACTGACAAAGTGGAGCGAGTCCAGCAGAGGAGCACTGAGGTGATTAGGAGGCTGGAACACACGATGTACAAAGAGAGATTGAGAGATGTGTTTGTTTCATCCTAAGAAGAGAAGGTGAACGTGATGGGGGCAAATCTTATTGCTGCCTATGTCTATCTGATGGGAGGATGTAGAGGAGTCAGAGCCAGACTCTTCTTGGAGGAATACAGTGGAAGGACAAGAGGCTGTGACCAGAAGCTGGAGCATGGAAACTCCATCCCAGTACTGGGAAAATACTTTTTTTCCAAGAGAGTGGTAAAATGATGGAACAGCTTACCCAGGTAGGTTGTGGAATCTGCTTCCCTGGAGATATTCAAAGCTCAAGTGGTGACAACTGTCAGCAGCCTGATCTAATTGGACCTACACTGAGTAAGGATTGGAGTAAATAATCTGCAATTGTTCCTTCCAACCTACATGATTCTGTATAAGAGATTCACTACATGATAGTTTTCAAATGTGTATGAGCTAGCTCTGTTAAGAGAGATCTATTTGCTCTTCTCTTTATTCATATTTTTAAAGTATCACGTACACATCAATTGAGTTTGGTTTTGCAGCTGAGATCATGAAGATGAAACAATTGAAATGAAAAAAGAAATGAGTTATGAGTTTTCATTTGTATAGTATGCTACTAGTCTTAGATGTGTATGAACAGTATATTTATTTCACCTTCTCTGTCTTCTTAATATTTCATTTGATCTTTTCTCTCATAAAAACTTTCTAGGAATTGCATCCGCTTTCTTGTTCCAGATTATCACATCATGAATTTTTTTTGCACGCGTTAGCAATGATCAAAATGAAACCTAGACTTTTTGTTCCCCTTTAACTGGGCAGCTTCTCTGTAAATTCATTATTATCATGGTTTTGTGAATTCTTACTGCTGAAAAAAGTTTAATAGTGTTTTTTGAAGGCTCACCCTCAATGGAGAGTGGAGTTATTCTACTGAAACTAATCTGTCTTAAGTCAACACAACTATGTAAAGAGGTGGTATAAGCTATATATCAAGTGCTTTCATTAGTAGCTTAGCAGCTGACTACTTATGTTAGTCTCTTGGTGCCTTCCCACCCCATTACCAGCTAGAAAATTAGGAGGCTTTGAGATTTCCCCCTCTGACAGTTCAGTATTTGAAAACTTAGAAAGGTTTGTATGTAGGTAGGAATCAATTAGGGAATCATCCTTGTTTCCCAAAGCTACTGCTCCAGTAGCAAGAGCAGCTAAAGCACCAAGACAAAACCAGTCTGCAATGTACACTCAAGTCTAAAGTCTGATTTTAGATAGGTTGACTGTTGCATACTGATAATCAATCTGTTTCTAGTCTTTCTCGGTTTTCATTCTTGATTTTTTTTGTTTTTCTTTCCCCATAGTTATATATTTCTCGTATCAAGTAATTTTATTCAGAAATAAATGGTAGTTATAGAGACATTATAGCCTCGCTATGGGATTAAATACACAGACAGTTCTGGGTGAAGAAGTATAAATCATAACAATGTACTCCATCAACTTCCATTTTTATGTCCATAAGATCAGGCATTAAGTACAGTTTTTACCTTGTAAAATGAAGAAAGAGAAACAATAAGAATTTATGGTGCCCAATAAACAAAACAAAAGAAAGGGAATAGAATTTAAGAAATGATGTGCTAACTCAAAACAATCAAGGATGAATATTAAATCTATATGCTATATATCTAAAGTCTTTCAGTGTAATAAATAACATTGAAAAAAACATTGTAAATCATAAGACCTGGCTTAGTTTCCATGCCTTACTCTTTTATGTGAGATGAACTAAGCCTTTTATGAAAATGTGAAGCTTTTTTCTTTTTCTTTTTTTTTTTTTTAACAATGCACTTCTTTGAACTAGTTTGGTGGAGGTAGAGACTATGAAGCAATAAAGTGTTGAATTTTCCAATGTTACCAAACGTTGTAGCTACCTTCCTGTTTGTCTATAGATCTTGCTATAGCTGGATCTTTTGCTCTCTTTGAGCTTCTTAATAGGTGTGGTTTGCAATATTTGATCTCCTTCATCAACTCTAAGTTTTGATATGTCAAAATTAATATTTTAGGTTGCCAAACAGAATTTGGATTCAGTGCAAAATTTTTGTTGTCTTGTTGAAAATTGAGTCAGGTCTGAAAGGTTCATGTCCTGCAGTTTGTCTTTGGAATATTTTTTGAGGAAAAATTTTGAGACTTTTAAAGTATTTTAAATAAACACCTTCCTAGCTCTTTTGCCAGTAATGTTTTCATAACCATGAAAATTTATTCTCCTCTTATATGCAACAGTGCATGGACAAGAATTAAAGTAGAGCCAATTTATGTAATCAGAATCTTAAGCCCAACAAAGCCCGAAGACTGATGGATTTTTAACTGATGATTTGAAGGGCTGGATTTTTTCTGGACTTGCCTACAACTCAACAACAAAACTTTGTGTTATAGAACGTTTTTCCAAGAACCATAGTGAAACAGCTTTCACAGGGGGAAGTTTTTTAATTAGGCACATGGGTGCTGAATATTCACTTTTTGTAACAGTCAGCCAAATATCAACATTATTTCCCTGAAAGGAAAGGGGACTTTTTTACAGTTTCAGAATAATTGTTATAGAAAGCTTGGGTAGAAAGGTGCTGGAGATGTTTTGATGCTAGATGCCAAGTACATAATAAAAGTCTTCAGTGCCTGCCTGAATATATGTTAGTATGAAACTTGGCATGAACGCCAGTGCCAGGCCTTCAAACCTTTGTAAACTCAAGGAACTACCTGCAGATTTGGCAGAGGTTTGCCACATATTCTTCTGGCAGCTCACCTGTAAGCCTGAAGGCAGTAGCAATGCTACTTGGTCTTTTGAAATATAAATCCCAGTTCAATATCTCAGTACTGATTCCCAATATTAAATGCTGTCTCCCTCTGTGGGGGTTTTGGATACAGAAACAACCACAGTCAAACAATGGGACAGGGATTTGTTCTATTTAGCATCTAAAGCTACCTGAGAAGCTTTACTGAAATAATCACTTTCATAATATATTCAGCTCCAGCTGAAGTGTTTAAAAGCATCTCAAAGCTGTACTGTTACAGTATGCCTAAAAGGAAAAGCTTGGAGATCGGTCACCTAAAGCGCATTATCACTCTGAAGTGGTTAATAGCTTCTACATATGGTTTCAAGCAGGAATATCTGATGAGCTTCATTAGCTCATTACTACTAGCTTCTTTAGATATTTATATCATGTACGTTTCTAATTAAAAATTGATAAGGACTGTAAGGTCTGGTGAAACGTACGTTCTTCATTGCACCTCATCTTAGTAACTTCTTTACTAAGTTTAACAAAATCATTTACCTAACTGTGAAAGGGAAAAATCTTTTTTTCTAATTAAGAGGTAGCCAAATTGTTTCATACTGAAGGTGAAAATAGAAGTAAAAAGTAGGAAAAGTAATGTACAAAACCTGAAAACCTGATTATCATCCTGTTAGGAGAAAAACAGGTTAATTGTGTAAAGACAGCAATTTCTGGGGTAGGCTAATTGTAAGCAAAGTATGTTATAGTTATATCTATGTACTCTGTAAATGTTTTAAACTGTATTATCTGTTCTGGAGGTCATGACTGAATGCTTTATTTATTTATTTATTTATATATTTTTCTAATTTTCTCTCAACCTGCTCAAGTGGGACTTCAGGTTAACAAAGCATATCTCAACCAAGCATGCAAAGAATCAGTGAACCAGGGCCATTTGACATCTTAACAAGTGCCCTAGATGCCCAACACGTCCACCACAGTATATAAAGTTGCAGATTCGTTCCATTTTGAATGGCAGTACAGGCGGAGTGCTAGCAGCACAAATGCTGGGGGAAGCAGAAGCCTTTTCCAGTGACTGTTGGTGACTATAAAGGGTGTCTAGCATGCAGTAAGATGCTGCTGTGGACAGCTGAGAGGTAAAGATGATAGGTGTCCTTTTTATCACATTTGTTTAGCTTGAATTGCTAAGGAAATAAAGCATAAGCAATTATTCTTTTGGTCTGTCTGTACATCTTTCTTTTCAGCCATCCTTGAATCCTAGAATTACTCTCAAACCATGTGGGCACAGTGGGTTGGAGATCTTAAAGACAATGAATTTTCAGAAGTTTTGTGAATATATGCGTTTGGTTCCTGAAGATTTCCTTCAATTATAAAAAGACAAAGAGAAGTTATAAGTATGTGTAGATATAGGTGGAACTGCAACCTATACTGAAGCAGAAACTGGCTAATCTGTCACCACATGTATGCTACCAACCAGCCATTGCACCTTTTCTCCAGACAAACAACTAGGATAAAAGCAGGAACTGTGGCAGGCTCTTTGAGGTATGAAATATGAAAGCTTCTAGGATAAAAGGACTCCCAAATTCTGTTATTCATGGGGGGGGAAAAAAAGGTTTGTATTATATAACTCTTGTTGTATCTTGATGTAAAATATTTATGATTACAGTTGGAAATGTTGATAGAAACAGACTAGTAGGCTTGTTCCTTATTTTGTGATTAAGTTCAAGTACAATATTGTAATGATACAGGTATTTTTGTTTTAAATAACTTTTTAGAAATATGTTGTTCACACTAGGGTCCTGGCCAAGTCAACTTTTAATAAAATAGAAAGATGAAAGGTCTTTTTGTTGTTCACAAGTCACATGATATCTTCCCTAAGACAGTGATGTGCTTTTTGAAAAGTGCATTTTTGTTCTGGAAAATATTGATTTTTTTTTATGATCACTTTGAACAATGAAACTTATTTCAAACATGACAATTCCGTCTATATTTGATATGCAGATAATTTGAACATAAACTTCTTAAGTCATGATACATAGATTACTTTTGTCACTTGTAGTAATACAAACAGTTTTTTTTTAATGTTCTAGAACATTCGTAGATGCACAATGCAGATTTTAGGACCAGGTTGCAGAATGCGTTTGTACAAAATGAAGTTAAATACAATCTTTTTGTAATTTTTCTTACCATTAAAAAAAAAAAAAAAAAAAAAAGGAAGAAGAACAAACCAAGATGTTCCACTATTGCTATTAAAGTGATTAAGTAATTTACAGTGCAGAGATCCATTTCCAGACTTCAGCCCCCAAACAAAACCATTGTTTTTCCAAACTGGGAGAGTATGTATGGCTCCTGGCTTCATTCCGTTTTGATGAAATGTGTCATTGATAAAAGAGAGTTCAAGCTTCCCTAAACCAATTAAAATGTTTTTGCCTCGGGTGGTAAATAAAAGCACATGATAGAACTAAAGCAGACTGGGAGAGTAGTAATCAGTACAGTAGTTCAGTATTGAACAATATTGAACACTGTAACAATAACACATAATAAATCATTTTGAAAGGTACATTGGATATATTTTTTCAAGGACAAATAAAGTATACTCACAAGGATCAAAAGGAGACCTTAGTTATTTTTATGCTCTATTTTAGAATTACTGACAGTTCCTTTTTAGAGTAACTTCAGCTTGCTTGACTGCAAAATATTTGACTATAGTTTTGAATATGGATCAGATGTAAATATGTTTTATTGAAAGTTTTTTTTCTTGGAAACATTATGCAACTTTAATGTTTCATTTATTTAAGAGAAATGTCTTCATTTTTGTGTATGAAATAATTTGATCTTATAAATGTGAGATATAGTCTGCTCATTAATGCTTTTATTGTACAAGTCAATGATAAAATTTGGTTTGTGTTGCTGTATCTTGTTCTCTTTTATACAGCTAATGCATTAAAAGAAAAATCATACGTTTTAGGAGAAAATTTTACTTTGTGGCAATATTCCTGGCAATTCTAGCATACTCAGTTATTTCACCTAGAAGAATCATGAGGTTATAACCCAAATAGATTTTTTTTTTTTTTTTCCAGCAGAATCCTATGTGAAGGGTCAGTTCAATGCAGTTCATTCACCCAAATCCATGAAAGATGGATTTGGTTAACAAATGGTTAACCAAATAAAAAATGGTTAACAAACAGAATTTCCTTCCTTGAATTGTCTTTTTTTTTTTTTTTTTTTTAATTTGAATGCAAGCATGCTGAAAACCTCGAGACCACGAGCGCAAGTCTTTATAAATCCCAGCTTTAGATTGGTCTCTGCAGTAGGACTGAGCTCTGCTGGTTTAGGCTAACAAATCTTTTATTTGTTTTATTTCTTTCTTTAATGACTAAAATCATGGTTTGCTTTCCTATAACCATTCCTGGAAGTTCTGTTCTTGTGCCAATTCTGAGCAAACTGTGTTTTTTAGGATAATAGATTTTTACTATGGTAAACCAAAACTGACATTTTCCTCTAGATGTTGTGTGTGTCAGTAAATCATTTTTAGAACTACAATATTCTAAAATGTGCAGGAAACACTAAGCATTTTCCTGTAAAACTGCAGCTTTCTGGGCATATATGAATTCATAAATGACCGAAATATTGTTTGATTCAACTTCCAGCTTTTTACTAGCCACTATTTTTCCCTTTTGAAAAAGAAATTTGTGAGCTGAGTTACACGTGCCAAAGAGCAAATCAAGGTCCCCATGATCGAAACTGAGGATGAGGCAAAATTCTTGTTATTAGATTTGTACAAAATGACTATTATCCATTCAATGACAACATCTAGCTATGTAGCAACATTATGCTTAACAAAAAGGTTCATGCTTTCTGCACCCTCTAAACATAAGAGGAACAACAACAACAACAAAGTAAGTTTTAGGATCAATGGGAACACTGAGTAATCTTTCCAATTTCCTGAAATTTAAGGAAACCACAGTGGTTAAAAAATTATGCTGTATAATTATCAACTCCTGTTTACCAGTCTCTGCCTCCAAAAGGATTTTTCTACTTTAGTGCTCTTGCAAGTCTTTAATTCCAACAGACAGCATAAAGATGTATTTAAAATAGTATTATTTGTTTGAAAGTGGAGTTAATTTGAAAAAAAAAAAAAAAAGCCACATTACAGTCAATTCAGGATCCTTTCATCACAGCAATGTGTGGTCTTGACCCAACAGGACCATCACTGGAAGCATTAGCTAGTGGCAACAGCTTAGATCCAGTTGCAGTGGATGGAAAAGCTATAAATATAACTAAGTAAAGAGTGAAGTTAAAAGCACTATTCTGGATAGAGCAAGGAGAGGTCTGAGCTGCAGTTGGCAGCCATTTCTCTATCCCATTACCGTCCCCATGTAAATCTATGAGCAACAGGCATCCTGAAAATGGTCTTTGTGGATTGTTTTGTAGTGGAGTTTGTATTCTTGGCCAGTCTCAAATAATTAATTTCTCGTATACTGAAGCAGCCAACAGATTAGAAAGTCCTGGTATTTATGAAAGGTACATTACATAGGTCATTACATCATCAGACTTCAGTGTTTCATCCTGAGAGACTGCATATATATAAATAAGTAATATAATGTTATTTTGAATTATACCAAAATACTTTATTACCTTCTCATATTAAGAGAGAAAAGATTCCCTGCAAACTGACAACTGGTAGCTTGAGCAGACTGTCTCACTTAACATTAGAGCTGTAATCAGCTGAAATTTTGAGTTTTATCTGTGAGGTTTTGACCACTGCAGTATTACATTTTTATCCTTTTTTTCTTTCCCTGAAACCAATAGTGGTTGACTTTGAAATAGACAGAGTCCTCTTGCTTTGCAAGAGAGAACAAAGTAGTATCATGCCTAAAATTGTTAGTTAGACCTTAATAAGAATTCCTGAATTGTGTGATGTTATTTTATCACCTGGACTCAATATGATAAGTTAAAGCTAATATATTTTACTTTAATTTATTCATACTACTTTTAATTTATCCTTTAGCTGAGTTACCAGAACATAGGCTTTTGAAAATGTGTGATTTCAATATTTCTTCTCCAGACTTACAAGTCTGTTAGAATATTTTTATTTTATTTTATTTATTTATTTATTTATTTATTTTGTGATGATGGTCTTGTTATCCTCTTCCCTAGGCAATAAAAAGTGGAAAAAAATTGAAAAGCTCACCTGAAGTATATTTTATTGACAGAATTTAGTAGCATTGGTCATTAGTGACTGCACATCAGGTAGAAAACAAGCTTTGCCTCATCGCAAGTACCATTAGTCACTCCTTAAAACACACTTTCGTGATATCTCAGAATATCCTCCAGATCTCTCTGAAACTGTGTTTCAAAGTTAATATTTTCCATGTGTGTCCATCTGTATGTCACTGTGAAGCTATAAACAATGTTATACAGTGCTTCTACTTGAGGAGAAGCTAGAATAGGATAAAACAAAACAAAACAAAACAAAGCAACAACAACAACAAAACCTTTTTCTTGTTGGAAAAATTCTGCTTAGGCCAAATTAATTTACTATTCCATAAATTCCGTTAGTGTCAAAAATTTCTTTATTGTCAAAAATGTATCATAAATATAAGGCTCTCCAGGATGAAATCTGACTGGGAATCTGAAGGTAAAATCTGGAGGACCACAGATTAGCTAAAAATTAGATAACATGGAGTTACTGTGTCAGCGGTACCCAGAGATCCAGTGGGAAATCTCCTGGATTTGGGTTAAGCTCTCAATGGGCAGCAGTTCTCATCAGAAAGCAACATGGATGTTACAGAAGGGAATGAAAGGTTTGATTAGCTTTTGCTGCTGCTTAGGAAAGCTAAAATAGAACTTTCTGTCCTTTCCAAAGGGCTTGCTACATGTGATGTGAAATGTGGCAAATGACAGCAAATTTGGTAGATCCACATTTGCTACCACACTTGTGGTACATCCAGTAACATTGAATTGAGGAAATTTTTGCTTGAAGAAAAAAGGAACCAAATTTATTAAATGATATCTGTATTTTAGCATAAGCCATGGTGCTTTATGTGTATCCTTTTAATTTTATAACTGTTTTCTCTATTGACACTGTACAAATTTGTAAGTAAAATGCCAACTATACTTATGCATTAAAGAGTGTTTTCCTTCTGTGTTTGTAGTGTAGCTGTCCTTATTTAATGGTGATAGTCTTAATTGTGCTGTTCTCTATTTTTCTTCGTTCCTACTTCTGATCACCGTTTTGGAAGACTGAAGAAATATTGCTGCTCTTACTTTAACATGTACTCTTCCGAAAACACTGCAAATGTGCAAATGTTGCAAATGTTTCTAAGCACTCCAAGAAATCACTGAGCTCCAATGCAACTACTTTTGCCATCACACATGCTTACCCATTTTGCATGAAAAGATAGGAAACAGAATGTCAAGGCAAAAGTGGTAAGAAAACTGGACCCTGGTGAATCCACCCTGAGCAGATACAAAGCATCTCACCATAGGTACTATCTCCAGACATCACTGATGTTCAGACGATTGTCATCCCACCATGCCCCATTGCTAAGCCATTGGTTCTTCCTCTTGCTTTACACTCTCCAACTATTTCATTTTTTTGTTATTCATCAGATTCTCGTGTTTCACAGAGCAGGCCTTGGTATCCCCAGGGTCTGGGATGGCAGCAGAGTATCTCACTGACATTTTTCTGGTGCATTTTTTTGTCCCTCTCTTTCCTCTCTTTCTGTACACATAAAATCCCAGGCACAATTTTAGAGCAGCTCAGTGACTGTGGGTACGACTTCTGAAGAAACATAATTCCAACCCAAAATAGCTAAATCCTTCCTATGCTTAACAAAGAATGGGAAACCACAGTGCTGGCTCCACACCACAGGGAGTTTCACATTCTCGTGGAATCCCTGATAAGCTGTACCAAAACCTGTGTTTACGACAGAGCAGTCCAGATCTCATTTTGCTTGCTCTTCACTGCTCTGTGTGATGTAGTGCTGACACCTTCATTGATCCTGCTGCCCTCCATCCCAAAGCCACATTTGTTTTTGCACTGGCCAGGCCTACTTATCTCCATCTGACTGGATTGCTTACTTGTCACATGGGTGAAGACATATGAACAGTCATGGAAAGAATACTCCTATATCTTTTCTGACTTGAGCAATTGCTCAATGAGATATTTCTTTCAGGAGGAGAAGTTGAGGGAGCCAGGTATCTTGATATCATCCTTCTTATTTATAAGGAGTGCACAAAATGACAGGAATTATAAGCCTCTTTTAGACAGCTCTTGGTGTAACTCTTGCTGGGCATTTTTCAGGGTATTGTTGAGAATGCATTGTTGATATACTGATTCTTCCTCTTCGTGTTGTAGGTCTTTTTGCCTCATACTGCAAAAATCCTCCACCTGCACAGTTGATGTGCCTTTGTCTGCCATGCGCACATGTTCCTATTGCTTCGTGTCGTGTTGTTCCATGAGGGAATGTAACGATGGCATCTCACAGCTCTCTTCTTCTGCCTACTGAGAAAACATTCAAGTTATCAAAGTGGAACCCTTCAGAACAGATTTTAATCTAAGCTCATAGTGGAATTTACGGTAAGGTGCGTGTTTTTTGTGATGGGTTTAAATATTTTAAATTAACATTATTTAAACAGAATTATCCAATACAAAATTGAGAAGATGCCACTGTTGGAGCAAATAGGAGTTAAGAGATAAATCATGTTTAAAGGTAAAAATAATGTGGTTTTTGTTTTTGAATGAAAGGTGAGGAGAACAAACAAAGGGAAGAGTCCTGTGCCCTTAGGAGAAACTAGATGATATTAGTACAGGCCAGTTGTTTGGAGAGACAGAGATACTTGGGGTTAAGTGACCTGAAAAATCTTGCACATGCAAGTTTGTATGTGGATTATCATGCTCTTTTAACTTATCTTAACCCAATTGAGAGTGGAATAGGTTAAAAATCAAGTTCACACAATTTGTCAGCTACTAAACAAATCACTGCATTTTGGGGATTTCAGGCTTTGTAATACAAATTTATTTTTTGCTCATTTTCAGCATTTCAAAGCCATGTGCCTTAGCCAACACGTCTGATCATTTATGCTGTTGCTGTTCAGTTACTAATTATGTTCTCCAACAATTCACCAGCAAAGTGTTTTTAAATGTCTGAACTTTCTGTGCTGCTAAGTGCAAGGGAACATACACTTTGAAGCTTTTTTAATGCCATGCAAAAATGTCACCTGGGAAAATGTAACTACTGAAATATTATTTCATGGTGGGGTCTTTTCCCCTCAGGTTAGACTCTCTTGAAAGAAATAACCTGAATTAACATCACACTGAAGGCTAATAGCTTATTTGATTAAAACCTTTCGCCATTGAATTTTATTACAAAGCTTTTTCTATTTTTTTTTTTTTTTTTTTTTTTCATACAGAAATGTTGCTTTTCAGGTGGATGGAAAAAAAAAAAAAAAGGAAGAAAAATACTAAGTATTATTAGGATGTATTCTTCATCTACTTTCAATATCATTGTCAACAATACCAGCAAACAATAGTAGTATATCTCTGGATTTAACCAATAATTTTTGATCTAAATCCAACTGTCATTGACATTAAGCACAACTCTTTTATTCCTCTAGGAAAAATAGTGAGCTTAGCACTGGACTCAATTATTTTGTACAAGTTCAGTTTATGGATATACATGAAACAGCTGGAACAAAAACAATAGCACCAAAAAGACCTAGAAGAAATGGGAAAAACATGGCTATGACATTCTCCAAAATTAACAGAAACTGACTTTTTAATCATGTGCCAGGAATGCCAGGAATATTAAATATCATGAGATTTTATAAACAAAGAAAATGGATGAGATCATCATATATGTTTGGTAACAATGGTAACAGAGAGCTATGCTGTTTCCCTACATAGAACAGTGGAGCAATACTGAAATATGTGTCATTAATATACAGGTAAAGGGGCTTCACTACTAATCAGAATAAACTGCAGCATTCAACACAGAGCTGCTACAGGCCTCTAAATTGCTTTTGCCTTGCTGTACAGATATAGCTGAATATAGCTTAATACATTTTTTACATGATGTAATTTTATCTAGCTCATACAATGTCAGGGTAATAATAATGATATTCTAATATTAATGCAAGCACAAGATATACATATTGATAAATAATGGTCATATGTTTTTGGATCTCCTTGCCAAGTCATATTAAAATGACAAATAATTGCCATTGCTTCAGAGAAATGGTACAGGCTCTGTAGTCAAAAAGCACATTAGGGACCCACAGTGTCCATTTGTTATCCTTTGTCAGGAAAACATGGTTCTTAATGAAAGTGAATGAAAGGACACTGATTGAGGACAGTGACACTAAACCTCTTTCTCAACGGGAGCCATGACATGAGTATTAATAAGCAGATTGAAAGGTTAAGACTGAGCTTTGAAACTCTGGAAGCCCAGTAGAATCTGAAATAACTGCCCCCTCATAATACGGGGAAAATCACAGTGTAAAACGCATTGTATAAGCCTTCTGGCCACAGGAGGATAGAGCGGGTGGAAATTGGTTCCCAGACAATTCAGGCAAATGCCATTTAAAATCTTAACCCAAATATATTTTTGTTAAAGTCTTGCTTTTAATTCTGTGTCTTGATAAATGATCCCTTTCCTTCTCATTATCCCTTCCCTCTTAGCTCCCAGTACTCTAAAAATGCCAACAATATCAGCTTGGGCATTTCCTGAGCATTAGTGAGAGCAGCCAGGAAAGCAAGTGCACAAAGATGCAGCCGAAGTGTAAATAATAGCCTGGTGCAATACATTTAGTAAGAATTCAAAACTTATGTTACTTGGGAGAACAAAGAAATATCTTAGTATAGGAAAAAGATTTTTAATGCATAATACATTACAGTGATCACTTTTTAATTACTGAGAACCTAGAAGAGCCAGTCAGGATCTCAGAAGAGTTTGAAACAAGCAGTCCCTGATCCTGCTGAGGTTTATACATATGTGTGGTCCCACTGGAGTCAGTGGTGCACATAAGGAGACGATGCAAATGTGTCTCTGCAGGACAGTGGCTGAAGCTACCATGCCTCTGTTGTAAGGTTTTGCCTCTCTGGAAATGCACAAACTCTGTATGATCACAGTCTCTAACCACCTTTGCAGATTTATGTTCTTTTTATTGTCCTACTTTGCTATGCACAGAAAATATCGTTCAGGAATTCAGAGGTTTCAGTGTTATAGAAAAAATGTCTGTAATACTAAAATATCATTTTCCCCATGCCAGTAGCAATGTTGGGCAAAACACATGAAGTTTATAGGTTTCTGAATGCAGAGAGACTGGTTCTCTTCCTCACAGAGATAAAGTGAGCTGCAGTGTTCACAATTACAGTGCATTATATTCAGCCAAGGTTGGAAGACAACTGAGTACTCCCCAGTACTCAGCAATTCCCCTCCTAAAGATCTGACAAAATACCAAATATTGCACGTACTGAAAAAAAAACTATTTAAATAAAACAAAAATGTTATGTATTTACAAGGTTTTAATAATTCCAAATGAGTTTGAAATATTGGCTTTATCTTTAGAAAAAGCGTAATAATGGTGTTGTCCAAGTCTTCATCAGCAAATTTGGAGAGCCTGGGATTATTCTCTGATGCAGAAGCTGATAGCATGGTATAGCTGATGGCCATATTATTAAATACTTTTAGTTTTCAAACAGGTTGCCTCTATGTATGCTGTCTATTAGGAATATTTGCCAGCTTGTGGTATCTTCTAAACAGTGCTTAGGAGTTGTTTGAGAGAGCTAGTTTAAACACAGCAACATTTTATCACAGACTTTTCTATTAATGGTATGACTTTAATGCTCCATTTTTCACTTTAGTTTAACTGTGTATCTGTAGATTACAGACTGGTAACAGACTGACTTCTTCAGTAAACAGTCATTGAATCAACACAAGTTGATGCCATTTTTTATTCAATGTAAGGAAATAGTGGATATTGTCAAGGAAGAAATGGCCACAGAAAATAATCCAAGAGCATTTCTCTTGGACCTCATCATTAGTACCTTCCCAGAGGAAATCCACGCTAGGTGTAACTCACTCCAGAGACTACCTCTTAAATGGATAAAGAACGTTTAAGCATATGTAATTCCCTTTGCCCTATGTAGCCATCCAGCCCTGTTCCAGCAAACCTAGTATCTCAGATATCACACACATTCCTACTTGGTCCTTGGTCTGGTAGTATATAGCCACTAAAATAACATGTTTTGCTATGAAATCTCTGACATTACTTGGGTATCCTGCAACTTAATTTCCCTTTTATTTTGGGCACCTTAATTGGAAAGTTGCTAGAGAATCAGCTTTACTTCCTAGGGCCTCAGGAGAGCAAGTACTATGCAGTTTGGATGTGGTTGGTGCTTGCTAGAATAAGGACTACATGTCCCAAGCAACATGGGCATGAGTAACTCTGCACCATTTGTCATCATGTCTGGCATTGTTACCTGTAGTAGATACTTCAAGCAGTGTGGACAGCCTTAGACATTTGAAGGATAGCTCTGAAATCAGTTGGATACAGGACTGTGAAAAGTAAGCAGTTTTGGGATACACCAGGAGAAACATTTCCAAGAGAAAGCAAGAAATGTGAATGCCATTTCATAGGGCCCTAGTGAGATCTCATCTGGAGCACTTATACAATTCTGCTCACTTAGATACAATAAAGTTGAAATAAGGTAGCAACAGGTACAAAGAAATGTTCCCTAGATGACCAAGGAACCGGAGATCACAAGTTTTTTTTTGGCCTTGCCAGAAGTAGGCTGGAAGAGGATATGGTTTCTGTCTCTGAATATGTCAGGAAGATGGACAAGATGGATTGAGAATTGTCTACACTCAAGGGCATACTTGACGCAAAACAAATTAGTATAGATGGGTAAACATACAAATAAATAAATTTAGCTTAAATTCTAAATAAAAATTAAAGCCTTTAGAAAGTGACTGTGGAAATCTCGTGTGGGAGCTGTTGAGGCTCAATGTTGAGATATTGATGAATGTGTGAAAGGAATTACATGACTTGACTGTTTAAGATACCACAGGGCTGATGGTCCAGAGATCTTTTCATGACTAATTCAGCTGTTTCGAATATTGTAGAAATCTTGCTTATATAAAGTATTCTTGCATTGTAGTTTGTTAGCTGCCCTGTAAAGGTATAAGAATGTAAATAATTTTCATTCTTGGAAAGATTTATCATTTTTACATCAAAAAAAAAAAAAAAAAAAGTGCTTTCAAAGTCTAGTTGTGTCAAGTACAGGGTAAAATACAGATACCTGCATGTTTTCACAATTGTCATGCAATTTGAACTTCAAAATTTTTGAAAATTCAACCCTAGATTTATCAGTTGTTTGAATGGAGCACCTGGTGCCTGGCGTTTTTTTTTTTTTTTTTTTTTTTTTTTTTCCAAAGTTTACCTGTTAGTTTTTTTAAGGTTTTGCTTTTGTTTTGCTTCATTTTTGATCTTCAGTGAGGCTTGTTCTCGCAATGATAGGAGGGACAAATTGTTCATAGATCTTGTGTGCCATTCCTGATACAGTATATTTTCAGTACTGTAGTTCTCATGTGCAGTGTTAGTAGTTGAACGAAGAGACAGAACGCCAATATCTTGGTAAATAATGGACTTATTTTTCTTGCTTATAGTCTGATCTTTCTGGAACTCCATCCCAGAATCTCAGGCCCTAATGAGACTGGCTTTGACGATTCAGTAATGGGCTGGTATTGTGACTAGATATATTTTTTTCATGGAGGGAGTTGGTTTTGAGAAAATTTAAAAAATCTGTGCAGAGGATCTGAGGCTAGTCATATTGCACTGCAAAACATCTTTTACTTTATTTTATACTGTAATACTCTATACTTTTACAATTTTGCTTTAAAAAACAGTAGTTATCTTTACACTGTGAGGTATACTTATTCAATAGTGAATCCACTTCAAGAAACATTCAGAGTTTTCAAATAGAGGTTAGCATTTGCTAAAGACATTTATAATACTGTTTTAAATCATTTTTGCATTTACAGGAATGTAAACATAATATTTATTGTCAGAGAATACACCAACAGAAATCACTATTATTGAGAGGAATTAGACAGAAAGGTATCCACAAATCCCTTCTTATAACTGAAAAAAAAAAAAAAAAAAAAAAAAAGAATGTTCTTTTCCCTAGTTAGGCTCTTACCCAATGTTTAACTACACCATCAGCTCCCTTTTTCCTTTTGGCCTTTGGTGTAGTCAGTGTCTAGTATCGCTGTTAACCTCAATAGCGGGCTTACTTGTGATGGTTGTGTTTAGCCATTTATTATTCACAGCTTATTAGAGTGGGAGTTAAAGACAGATTGCTGTAGTTTTCAATTTTTTGTGGAGGTTAGACAAAACTATTTTGTAATCTAACCAGCTGAGAGTCCCACTATGGGAGATGCCATCACCTTGCAAACTGCAGGTCCTGTAACCAGACAGCCCTTCCACTTTGTCACAGCTTGGGAAATTCAGCTGAAGAGATAACAGCATATGCATACCCATAGGCTGTTTATCACCTTGGATATCATCTCCAGTGATGACTATAAAGGTTTGTTAGCCAAGAAAAGCAAAAATAGGTGAAATTATGGGCAGGGCCTATCCTTCAATGAGCACTGCTATTTTCCACTGAACCTTGTATATGGGTAGTGCATCCATACTCAAGGTCATACTTTGGCCCCAAGGCAGCATCCTTATGAATAAATTGATAATGTGTGTCTTTAGCAGAACTGTGCTATTCCTGCAGCAGAGAGCTAATGAATGTTCATGTATGATTAGACTTGGGAAGTTGCAGTTTGTGTATAAACAAATAGTTATCACTTCCAATAACTAATCTCCCTGTGTTATTTTAATGGCTTAATTTTTGCTTTAACTAGAAAATGTAGTTTAAAATTATCCTGGTTTCAGCTGGGATAGAGTTAATTTTCTTCCTGGTAGCTGGTATAGTGCTGTGTTTTAGATTTAGGAATAGAATAGTGGTGCTGACACTTTGATGTTTAGTTGTTGCAGCCTCTCACACTGCCCTGCCAGCAATGGGGAGGCTGGGGGTGCACAAGATGCTGGGAGGGGACAGAACGAGGATAGCTGCCACAGGCTGGCCAAAGGGATGTCCCACACCACGTGGAATCATGGTCAGTGACAGAACCAGGGGGATTTGGCTGCAGTGGAGCGTGCCACTGCTCAGGGAGCAGCTGGGAATCAGCCAGCATTGCATTGTGTATCACTTTCTTTGTACACTCTTTTATCAATGTTATTATGACTACTTTCCCTTCCTTTCTGTCCCATTAAACTGTCTTTACCTGAACCCACAAGTTTTACCTTTTAACCATGAGTTAAAACCACAAGTTTTACCTTTTTTATTATTATTATTATTTTACCTTTTTATTTTTTATATATATTTTTTTCCTGATTCTTTCCCACAACCCACTGCAGGGGGAGCGAGCATGGTGCTTAGCTGCCTGCTGGGTTTAACCACAAGAACCCTTCTGGCACCAACAGGGGGTGAAAGGGTTGAGATAATGACAGATCCGGCCAGAGCATGTTACAACAACTTGCTAAAAGGATGTCATTAATTTAACAGTTGCTTGTCACAAGGTTGATTTATTTGTTCTCGGGGCTGTTGTGCTTGTTCTTAGAGTTGTGTTATGTAGCACCTTACTTGCTGTCTGCACTCCCTGTTGTGCTGTTGCTCATCTCTGGGGGCTGGTTTTAGGTTATCATTTTGCTGTACTGTGTAACACTGGTTAATAATATGGTAAAATTACCAGTTGTGAGACTTAGCTAGTATCTATGGAATCGAATGCAAATATTCCTCACTTCCTAGAAAAAAAAGAAAAGGAAAAAAAAAAAAAGAAAAATCTATATAAAATGTTAATAGAAGTCCATAAATAGGATAAAATTAGTGATTTTGGGAGGGGGATTTTGAGTGGATGGAGAAGTCAACAGCTATCTCAACTTGCCCATGGAAACAGAATCCTCTGAGCTTGTATGAGCTGTACCCATACAGGCAGGCTTTGCTCCAAATCAGAGGGTGCTCTGCATGGGAAGATAATGAAGGTGCTGGCCAGGCTTCATGGAACTGAATAATTAAAGTTTGTAATTTATATTGCCATAAAATGCTGGAGGATATGGTCCTGCTGCAGGAAAAGGAACTGACTCTCACGTATCTGTGGTGTTATTAAGAATGAATATTGGAAGAATAATTAGGTTTTCTTGAAGACGTGTTAAGTGGCAGATCATGCAATAATTTCTGTTATCCCACATCCTTTGAGGTGTTCGACCACTGCTTGTATTTCTGTATTTGTAGGTGATATATTTTTTAGAATAAAAGCATTTAGGAAATGGAAGATTATAGTTAATCTCCAAATGCAGCATGCCTTTTTTCTTTCTTTCTCTCCATTTTACTCCCTTTACATATTTCCCTTCCCTCTTTAATTTAATGGGAGCCATACACAGAAGCCAGGGAGACAAATGTACTGAAACCCTGTTAGCATTTAATCTCTTTTTAGATAAATGCAAATATTGCTGTCGATGGTATCGGAGCCTTGTCCAGCAGTCATTTGAGGAACTCGCTCATCCATTTTTCACAGTGTCCATTACTATCAGTTACTGAAGATTGTGATCCAGAATATTCGTTCTTGACGAAAACAATAGAATTAAGCCACAGGGCTTCAGAAAATTGCTTTCATATTCAAGCAGTGCTACACATATACAGACACCTTGTTGATGATTTTCCTGCCCCGAAGAAAATATATTGCTGCTGCCACAAACCTGTCTTTTGGCACTTTGTCACTTACAAGTGATGATAAAATTGCAACAAAGAGACTTCTTTTTAATCTCATAGGTCATCGTTTGTACTCTGGACAGTCCTCCCTTTGTCCTCTCATTTAGTTTAGATAAGGTGGAAAAATCCTTTTAGTTGCCTCTAAACTTCTCTTAACAATACAAAATACAAAAAGTCAGTCTCAATGTACACTTAAATTTTTATCTTCTCATTTTTCTTCATGTTTTTCACTTAGATTGAAAGCTCTGTATGCATTTTAAATATGTATTTTGAAGCAGCTGAATTACAGGCAGTCTTTATAGACTCAGATCTTACTGCAAACCTTTAATCCTTTTAATTTTGTGCAAACCCCAGAATCATGTGATAATTGCATTACTGAAATTCCGTCCATTATGTTATCCATTTGCTATGGCTAAACATTCACATAAGTCTCCGAATTCAGTTAACCAGGCCAACAATTCAGAATTGCAGAAAACTTGCAGCAGATAGAAAGACAGAGAAATTGTGAATAAATCCACATTTTTGTTGAATATTTTGAGGATAGACTTTCACATCATTTGTACAAATAGCAATTTATCTGTCTACTCTTTGGTGTTTTTCTATACTTGCTGAGAGATTTTTCTCATCCTTGTCGGCTTCTTCCTCCCCTTTATATCTCAATTAAATCACAAAACTGTGACAAAAAAAGTCTGCTCCCCTGGAATTTTGATGCAGCAAATGCAATATTTTGTCTCCTGGCTGCACTGTCTTCCAGCTTGAGTCTCTTGCAAGTTGGAGGGATGGAAGGAACAAAGAAGAAAAAGAGGCTTAAAATCTCATTAAAAAAGGCAGCAGCAACAGATGGTACTCTTGCAGGTTGTTTTCCTCTGTTTAGGTTGTACACCAACTTGCCTGCTCCTGTCTTGCACATCTGACAGCGAGTGGCCAGGAACAAGAGAGGGTAGGAGTGAGGTCGAACCAAAACTAGTGTCCTGCTCTCTCTGTAGGGGTTGAACATTCTGCTTCAGAAAGTTAAGGGGCGGTATCAATATTTACAATAGATTTTCCACCTTATCTCACTGTTTTGTCCCCTTGACTATATCAAGCAGAGGCTTTGCAGGAACCAATCATTCACACAAGGGCTGTGAAGAGCATGTCCAAATGAAGAGAGAGATTCCTGATGAGCAACCATCCACGTTTTCTTGTCTCCATGGTTAAGCTGCTGCCAGGTGACATAAAAAAGCAGTAACCTCATGAAAATCTCACGTTCACAGAGCTGCTGCTATGTGGCTCTGCATGGGCCTACTCAGAAAGTCAAAGCTTGCTGATGCGAGTGCAAACCTCAAGAAGCTGAGGCCATTCATGGTTCTACAAGAAATTTGGTTCTACAAGAAATTCTTGTTTCCTCCTACAAGAAAGCCAAACATTAAGAAATACAGAAATGGACTCTTAGGTGCCTAAATAACCATTAAAGGCCAAACCTTCTGTAAGTACCCAAGGGAAACATGCCTTATCACTCCACATGAAGGGCTCTTTGTGTTCAAATCAATAACTATTGAAGATAACAGACAGATTACTCATTTACCTGGATTTGGCTCCTATGAATAGAAATGTCCTGAGCCTCCTGGCAGTCACACTACTGTAAAACAGTGTCACCTTCTCTAATCTCCTAAAACCACTGCAGAGTATTATGAACTGGCAAAAGCAGAATAAGCCAGAATGAGTGTTCTTGCTTCTTCATTGGGCCTTTTACAATGTTGGCTGAACTCAGAGATAATGAACCAAAATTGTGTAGTTCAATTTTACTGCTTGAAAACCTTCATGATAAATAAAGATACATGCTAAATAGCTAACTTTAGAACATTATTTTTCTACTAGCTAAACTGCTCTTTTAAAGTTACTAATTGTTCTTTTTCATTCGTATATTTGCCTTACTCATTTTAATTTTCTGTTAGGGGTTCATAGAACCAATAAATCCATACATGCTTTCTTTGTTCAGGATTTACACTGTAGTAATCTTCAAATCTAGTAGCTTCAGAAATAAATGATTTAGAAATAAACAAATTTCTGTGATATCCTTAATAACTGAAATGAATAATAATTCATTAAAATGAAGAATAATAATGCAGAAGTGTCAATTCTAAGTTTGACAGCCTCTTAAAAACAACCTATGGTGGAGAGCAATATTTTGTAGCAATTATTAAATCTGAGAGATTTGAATTTAAACAATTCTTCAGAAAAAAATGTAAATATCATTGCTCAAAGTAATATCTCAGTATGACATAGAATCACAAATACTTATAGAAGCGATGGCACATTACTGTTAAGGTAAGTTTTCTCTCAAACTTCTTTATTGCACAGGCCACCTCTTCCTGACCGTATGCTGATCACATAAGTTTTTGCCAGGGAAGCATAAAAATGTATCTCCTTCCATGTCAAAAATAAATAAAAAAAGGAAAGAGCAAGAGGACTTCTTCAACTACAGACTATAAAAAAGAAGCAGGAAATTACAGATAAAAAATCCAAAATGATGAAGAGCACGAACAGTTTTAAGACTGTGATTGATGGCATTTTCTCAACATTTTAGAAGGCTTTTGAAATTTAAGTGCATTCCACAGCAACCATCAGTAGTTTCTGAACTCATAATTTAAGCCTGTATTTATACCAGGGGCTCAATTCTCAACTCTGATACAAGATATTTTACCCTTTTGTATGTAATAAAATTAGTTGCACACTCACTGTGCTTATATGGGAGATCTCACGTGCCTGTGGCAAGCTCAGCAGCACAGCTTCATGTCCATGCTCTGATGTGCAGCTCTGGTTGTCCCATCTCACACAGACCAGGTATGCCAGAAAGAAACAACTCACAGCAGCTCTCTGAATCCAAACTGCATCTTGCACTCAGACACTGAGTTGCCCAGTTTGTTACCTCTAGGATGAGACTCATTAGGACCAAATGCTGCAGGAGCTGTGCTGAAGCATTATCAGTGGCTGAAGTTGGGGCTTCACCTTGTCCTGTGCTAGGAACAAGACACAGCTGGCTCCAGGCAGTGTAGCTGGAGTAAAGGGGAGGATACCAAGAGAGTGCCAGAGGGTATAATAGAGATGGGAGTGTTTGTTAATGTAATTGTGTTGTGCTACAAATTCCCTCTGGGTTTATAAAACATTATTTAAAAGAAATATATCTGTAGGTAATTAAGGACTTAGCAATAGTTTTGCAGCTCTGGCATTTTGTCTGCATGCAATTATTAATGGTTTTATTTAGTTTTATTTATTTCTGCAGTTATTCTCAGTTATTTAATCATCTTTCTAAATTTTGCTATTTGTTTGTTTAGTGAAGCAAAGCTTCACTGTTATAGCCCTGAATCTCAACACGGAGCACTCAGGATCCCTGTGGTAACCCTGGCAACCTCTTTAGCATGGTGGGCTTCAGCTTCAGCACCTCTCACTGAATGGAGCAGAGTCGATTCACCCAGTCCTGCAATGAAACAGCAGCAAGCTGAGATGGGGTGCCTCACAGCTGCTTAAATGTCACCAGGGCTTGTAGTGTTGACGCTGTAAGGCTGATGTCTGAATGCAGCTATGCATTCAGTTTTGCATGAATATGCAGTCCCTTTCTATTTATTTCTTTGTTTTTACCAGTTAGATTAAGCCTGTAGTGTCATTTCTTAGAGGGCATTAAGGTTCTTCCTTGAGTGGCAGGGAAAAGCCAAAACATGCTTTGCTGGCTTTTGAGATTTTGTCATTTTTACTTACTCTAGAAAGTATAAAGCAAAAATCTTTTAAATTGTCTTTGAATCCATTTGTTGAGTAAAGAATTCTGTCTGTGCTACAGACACAAAGGTTATAAAAAATATACAGTATTTTCTATCATATTCTATAGTGTTCTCAGACATTCTGTTAGCATAATCCATAACCTATTAACATAATCTATATTACATTCACCAGTATCATCTGTTAAATTATACACCCATAAGGACATGTGAAATCAGTATGCACCATATAAATCTTGCCTGATTTTATTTTACACGTATAACCAAAGACTCATTCTTCACATTTCAAGTATGTATGTATGTTACGGTGAATGAAATTTTGGATTGTAACAGCCACAAAATGTAGGCTGGGACTGTCTTGAGAGATATTGCCAGCTGCTGTGGCTTCAGGAGGGAGCACTGTACATGGTTAAAAATCTGTCAGACTGAACTACTGTAAATTTTTCAATCATCGATGTTCACTGCAGTCCTCTGGCTCAGGCAATCTTGCAAAGTGTTCCACTTCTTGTTTCCAATATCTTTCCAGTTTATAGGTTGCTTCAGTTTTGCTGCTTTCCAGAGTGCTAACTTTAGTGCATTCACATTTCTGAGAGCCATCATAGTTACTCTTTTTTCTAGATGTAGTATTTCTCAAGAGAATTCCTCCTAGAAAGTTCAATAACCAACTGTGCATTCAGAAGAATAATTGTTACTTGGAGAAAGTGTTAAACTTTTGAAAAAAGGCCACCTTGTTTTTACTTATGTTAGAGAATTTACCCTTCACTATAATCTCGGGGGACAAAAGTTTGCTTTTGTCTTTACTCTTCAAAATTTATTAGTATTAGTGTAACCAAGTGAAGAATTTACTCAAGTATTGGGACTTTTTTTTTTTTTATTATTATTATTATTTTATTTTTTTTTTTTGGAGATGGGAAAGGCTGAAGTAATAGATTTACTGTTGAAATTTGTATGTCATAGAAGCCTGGAACAAAACAAGAATGAGAAAGGGAAAAGAAGGATTGAATTTAAGATTGTAATTTGAATTAGGGTCGAGATTAGGATTAGGACTGAGGTTTGAGTTGGCAATTTTACACCTTGATCCTCTTAGATCCTGTCTGTGGTGGTTTATGAGCTAGATAAGCACTGCTGGTATAGCAGTGTATGTAGGGTTTTGGGTAGCGTTGAGGTTTGTTACCTTTGCTTAATGCTTGGATTCTGCTAGAGAATCTCCTAGAGTCAGGATGAGGGCTGTGACTCACAGGGTCTTCTGCTTCCTGGTTCTTGTAGATTTTTTACAATTTATTGCTAATTCATGCTGCACCAAGGGTCCGCAGGCTGCAGGCTGCAGTTTAGTTTGCCTATGCTCCAGGCCAACTTGGACAATGTGCTTCTGGTCGTCTTGAAGGTGTCCTTCCAGGAGGACCTACCAGGAAACCTCTGCTTTGGTTCCTTCCTTGTTATTAAGCACAAGTTAAAAAGTCGGTGGGTGGTTCATGGCAGTGTTGGGTCACAGGTAGGCTAAAGTTGATTGAGATGGTTTGAGCTAAGTTTTATGTGGAAGAGTACTTCAGGTTATGAGAAGTGTTAGATAAGGAAATAGTCCTTTAACCTGAATTTAAAACAGTCTACTACTCTGAGCTCAGGATTTTTTTAAGGTTCTGGGAAGATTTTGTTGCTCAAAAAGGGAGTCAGCAGTCCTGAAGTGCTCTCCTCAGACAGGGGTTTGTTTCACATTATTCCAGAGCTCTGAATACAAGTGCTTATAACCAAGACACACTTGAGAGATTTCAGGTTACACATCATGGTACGAGAGTATTTCCAAAGACGGATGTAGAATTACAGATAATTATAATCAGGTAATGCTTAAAGTATAAAATGCCTCAGAATTAGAAACTTCTGGAAACAGAACACTGATGTGGTAAAGCATAAAGTAATGCAATCAAAATATTGATAATTTAATATCTAGTGTTGCTAATTTCATTGTGATGACACTTAATAGCATTAGTATTGCAGTCTAACACTTGTAATGAGGAGACCAACTTTGCAGACCATTGAGGTGACAATGAGGGAATGTACAGCTGCAAAGGGATGTGCGTGCCTGGAGTTAGCTCTAACCTTGCCAGCACATTAGTGGTCTGATCAAAACAGCACAGGGATCAGAAAACCAAACTCACCAGAAGCCAGAACAGAAAATCACTTATTAGATATATTAGGTCAATACAGCAATCACGTATCTTCACTGCACGGTAATATAGGAAACTTTGGACTAGACTATTTTGCATTTCACCGTGTCAGTGTTTTTGTTTTCCCAGGCTTTGCAGCAGAGGCTTCATTCCAGGATAACTAGCTTAAGCCTGGCTCAAGTGTGAAGACACAGAATCAGAGAAGATCCTGAGCTGGAAGGGACCCGCAAGGATCATCGAGTCCAGCTCCTATTGTACCCTATTAAAGAGATTTTAAAGTATTTATTTATTTATTTATTATTGGCCTCTTGAAAACTTGGTGGCAAGATTTGGTAACAGATTATCAGTCAGGGTATAATATAGCACCTGTAGCTTGCTAGTTTCTAGAAGCACAGAAGAAGAGAGATCTATTATACCAATACATCACAAGGTCTTTCAGAATAACAGTGTGAAACACACAGTTTCACATACATCCATTCTCTCACTGAAAAAACCTGCAGTATAGTAAGCCATAGAAAAAAATGGAGGCACTCTTAGCTCATGTGCGTATAAATGCGTTGGGAGCTCGTCACGAGGTGATACTTCTGGAACACAAACTGTGATATACAGTCATTGCTTTGAAATGTTAGAGAATAAGTTGGGAGAAAAAAATATAAATATCCACTGTCTTGGGGTGCCAGAAGGCATGAAAAATCGCCACCCAATAAATCTTGTTGGGTTAAAAAATGAGTTCATGGCACTTCTAGGACTGAATACACAGGATTACCTGATTTATGGGAGTTATGAAGTTACAGGGTGCCACTTGAGAAGCCCAAGGCAGGGAGCTCAGCAGGTGGAAGGATAAATAGTGATTATATTTGATTTTCAATGCTGAGACAGGAAGGAAGAAAAAGTTCCACCAAGCTTCCATCACTTTTTGAGACCCTGTGCTGAAAATCTCTCTCTAGCAGATGCAATGGCATCTGGGCAGTTTCCAGTATCACTTCAGGAAGGTCGTTTACTGAAAAAGAGTAATAGACAAAAATTACGTGCTTAATGGAAATGTGGATTTCCATACACGCAAATTAAATTTTTCTTCTGCAAGACTGCCATGTTTACATCCTGATGTAAATGCAGGAGAGTTGCCATAATCCTGCCACAATGTATGGGAGAAAACCACAATCAGAAAAACAAAGATTTGTTCCTAGATTTCAAATGTGTGTAACTGTGATCAGCAAAGGACTCTTAGATTTGGCCTAATAGTGAGTCAAAGCTTGCTTGAAACCTAACTCTTGAAAATAGTTCTAGTATCTAGTTAGTGGATTCATAGAGAAATGGCAGTCAATACAAGTAGCTTGATTATCAAAACTTCTGTGCTAAGAACTTTTCTTAATTCCTGTTTGTTTATAGGGACCATTTCCCTACTGTCTTTAACATGCTATTAACATAAAGCAGTATGTTTATTTATCATAGGTGGTCTCGGTGTAGGTGCTGCAGCCTTGTCTTGTTTTCTGTGGTTATCAGGGATGTACAACTTGTTTTTTTGAATCTATAACTCTTTACAAAGCAGGTATGTCCGGTGAATCACAGTAATGGAGAGAAAAATAAAGATAAGGATTATTGGCTTGAAAAACAAAGCAAAGAAAAAACAAACAAACAAAAAATGACAAACAAACAACAATTAAAACAAACAAACAAACAAACAAAACCAACACGGGCATAGTCCTCTGCTTGAACTTGGGCACTTAAACAATCACTGAGATGATGATTGCTTGAAGCTCTCCTGAACTACAGTGGGAACTGTTGGAAACTAAAAGCAAAAGGAAAACCCAGCTAGTTTTGTTTAGATGCCTAGCTTAAGGTACCTTTGTTCTTTTCCTTTTTCCATTTCCCACCTCCCAGAACTGAAATTGTTGTAGAGACTTTGATTAAAAATGTGGAGCATTTAGACAAAGCTAATGATAATACATGATTTTCATGCTCTTTCTCATCAATAAGAACTTTTGTTTCCAATTGTGAAACTCCAGTTCTTTGTTGGACATAAATTGCAGATGTCACCTGTGTGTCTTTGTACCCTTTCTCTTCTCTCTCTCTCTCTTTCTCTCTCTCTCTCTTTCTCCCCCTCTGAATAGTCTGAGACTGATGAGAGTTACAACGCAGATAAAATTGTTAGAAGTCATAAGGTAGATTCAGAAGTGTGTTTAACCCCACTCTCCTTTCTAAAATCTGAAGCAGAATCCACTTCAGGAGCAAACTGTTCAAAAAATAACTTGTTCTTTTTTTTTTTTTTTTTTTTCCTGTTAGATGTTTGCATAAGGGATCACAATTAATAGATGAGCTCAATCAGTAAAAATCTAGACTATAGATATAAAATTCTCCTCCTTGATAAAAAACATTATGGGGCAATAGGATTCTTTGGCAGAGCACCCATTCTTCCAAGTTATATCAAAAGATGGTGAATAAGGAAGAAGTTACATTAAAATATATATATATATAAGTTTAAATTGTAGCTGCAAAATACAATACAGAGGCTATTATGTATTCTTTCACTGTATTATCACATACAATTTTGTTCTAAAATATTCTGGCTTATTCTGTCAGTGCTATGCTCTTTAGTACATTTAGTTGGTTAGCTGATATATCTTTTTTTTTTTTTTTTTAAACAAGTCTCTCAAGCAGATTTAAATTTTCCAATGAAGCAGAATTAAGTTTTGTTTTCAAAAGGAATTCATTGGGTTCAGCTCTAAGCATTCAAAAATACACCCCAGGAACCTGCCCTCATTCAAAATAGGGTTTGATGAAAAATGGAAAGTCTCTGTTAGTCCTGCAATTTTATGATCAATTTTAGTACTAAACTTTATTAAGCAATGTTTTGCTTTTATAACTTAATAGACTAGCAATTTAGAAGTGTGCTGCACTTCCAGAAGTGGTTAAGAAATCCATTGTGCATCTCATAAATAATTCTGTCAGGTAAGAGCCAAAGTGCTGCTCTTTCTATGGACACCTATGTATAATTGTATAGTGGAGTTCCCCAGGAACAACATGGCATTATCGAAGATTTGTCTTGAAAGATTTATCTTACTCTGTTAAAACAAGTCATTAGATTTATCTCTTTCAGTATCATAGGTCTTCATTGAGTCAAATAAACCATATTTTGTTTACTGCCCTGGAAAGATATAAATGCTAAATACTCTTTAACTTTATTTTATGAGAGTGAATATTATATTCCTCTTTCCAGTGACCTTTTATTGCCTGGTGAATAAAAAAATAATTTTCCAGACAGAAATAACAGCCAGAGGAAGGTGGGATTTATGAGCATGCCAACTCCACTAAAACCAAAGGATAAACATAATAGTCTCAGAATAAAACTAGTGAATTATCTATTCTCAAAACTTTACAATAACTTTTCTCACAAAATTAGAGCTTCACTTGTGTCATCATCTCAGAAGTAAAAGAATACAGATCTTGTTTCTTCCCCTTTTCAGTTCCTTGTTTCTTGATGTACCTAAGAAATACTTAGATATATTCTATTTGTAAGAAAGCAGAACCAGAAAGCAATGTCCATCTGGACTATAAAATAACATTAAATACATCAAATATCTCTAAATTCTGAATACAGGAAATTTTTGTGCTATCATAGCAGTGATTATTATTATTATTACTATTATTTTATTTTATTTTTTTCAAATAATTGCGTGAAGTCTACAACTTGTCAAAATAAAGTAAACCAAGTTTCCATGCTGGAATCTGTTTTCTTTAAAGGATCTCTGATTTTCAAATGTAGTCTGCTTTGAGAAGTAAAAGTGTAAAATAGAAACTCTAGTTTTCCCGAGATCAACTCTGACAATTTTGTTTAACACTACACAGAAATATTGTTTAGATGGTTTCACATTAAAATTTTTACTGAAATCTTGAGAGACTAGTTCTTCTACACTTCCTTCAGTTCTCCTACATGAAGTTATCTTCTCAAAACACGTGCATAGTCTAGTTCAACAAACTCACTTTAGATTTTAACCCATTTCCCATTTATAGTTATGTCTGGTTTTTCGTTCATTTGAAATTCTCACTGAAGTCATGAATGTGGGCAGATCATACTCAAGGGTATATAGCTGATTTTGTGATTTCAATCCTTCTGTCTTTTTTTTTTTTTTAATGTAAGAGACTAGTAAATATTAGTTTTACTATTTTTTTCAGTTTTATGATGGTGCCCCTGTATTAACAGACTGGTACAAAAGCTTGACATTTATTCTATGTATATATTCTTCATGATTTCTGTGATAGGAGCGAGCATGTTTTCCCAGCTCAGTTACATTTAGCCCTTTGTTTCTTTTTCCAACCTGTGTTTAGTAGTTTCCATTTCTCTACTGCCCACACCAATTGGGTTCTTTTGAAGAGGGAGAAGAGAGAGAAAGCAGAAATGTAGGAGACAGTAAGGCATTACTTGGCAAGGTTGCCAGCAAACCTCCTCTCTCAGGAGCCTTCAGGTCTCAGATGGGACATGAGGGGAAGAGCAAAAGGACAGAGAGGGAGGAACCTACGCAAATGTGAGGAAGAGAAATAGTTTCAGGAGAAACAAGAGAAACTAGGGAGGGCCTGGCTGGACGGGGACCAATGGTAAAGCCCTCTGTCAAATGACTCAAGATGACCCCCTCTATAAGGATGAGATGTCTACCCACTAACTAGTTTATCCACCTAGGCATGGCACAGTTGAAATATAATGAATATTGAATGTTCAATATTGAATATTAATTTTATTCTTGTTTAAATTATGCTTCGTAATTCATATTTCTGATATTATTTTCTTATTACTAACACACTAATGCTTACTGATGAAATTTCACAGTTGCACATATTTCCTAAGCACAGGTGTTCTTCTATAATAAAATCTTGATGTATTAGCTATCTTTAGTGTAGAGACAGTGCTTGGCCATCACTGGCTGAGGAGGCAAGTGAATAAGGTTGTTAGACCAGATGGCCTTCACTGCTTGATACTTTCAGTGGCCATGAAAGGACTCCCATCATTATCTCTTTGGTGGAAAACTGAAGTGAGTGAGCAACTTCACATATTACCTTTCTCAAAAACAGGTACATGCACTTCTGAGCAGGCCTACCCAGAATTTGCTGGCTTTTCAATTGCACAAAATAACATAGACTAAACCTGAAGTGAATTATGATGTCTCTTGGTTCATAAGATGAAATTAGAATTCTACTGACCTAAGATTTCATGGGTTTTTATGCTAAATTAATGATAAAAATATTTGAGAAGGAAATGTCCATTTCGCACCTGTAATAGAACTTTCTTGCAGCAGCAGTAGCAGCTGTGCCTGTTTCATGTAGATGACAGGCTGACAAATGGAAAGATTATTTCTGTTCCTTCTTTCATTTGAGAGTCATAAATCTGAAAAATGCGGAATAGATTTTTTTCTTGCATCTTATAAGATTTTAAAGGAAGATCCAAGATGGCAGAAAGGGCACAGTTCCAGAATATAAATTAAGGGTTGTATTCGTACATCCAGCAGTCACTCAGCATGATTTGACAGTATCTTTGTCAAATCGATATACAATGCTTTGTTGAACTAGTGGAGTAAGTGGATATGTCTGATAAAATAAACAATCTGTTGTCCATGCCATTGACATGAATGTTTGTTTAATAAGATTGTTTTGATTCAAAGTCAGTTTTTATATTTATAATATTGCAAACCCAGCAAAAGCAGTTGTGTCAGCCATCTGTATATCCTCATATTAGGGAGAGGTACAGCTCTATTCAGCTTTGTCTTGAGGTGTGTATCTAGTGCTACTGTGTCAATAGTAAGTGCTAGGATAATTTATATTCACCCTGCATAGAGAGACACTCTTTCCCAATGGTGATACAAAGACCAAACAAACTGCATATAGTGTTATCAGGTGAGCACAATTGCTCTTAGCCACTATGCATTTCACCCCATGCTGCTCTGGAACCAGCTGATTTGGGGGCAGAAACCACATCATGAACCCACGCCTCCACAGTTGTTTTCTTCTTGTTTTTTACTGCAAGAGTTCTGATGCAAAGTTTTCCTCAGACAAAGAGACACTAAGTTTAACAAAAATATACATCCCATCCATATATATCTGTGGCAAGTCGAAGGCAGTGGATTAAGTTGTATTTGTGCTGGTTAGCTGCTAAAGCCAGTGAAAAAGTCACCATGGACCACACTGCATCGTATCTTTGGCAGACAGTGGTGTCAATAGAAACTGATCTCTCAGATCACTGACACAATTAGATTGCAAAATCCTTACTAAGCCTTAAATGACATGGCTTATATGTAATTTTATTTAGCTGTTTTGATGAATGCCTATTTTATTTTTGAATGGTAAACCTTATTAATGCTAGCCTTTACTTCTTTTTATTCCTATCCTTGTATACAACCACAGGTAGCCTTTTTCAGTTGAAATATTAAGATTATATAATAACAGGGCACTTTAATGTCATCTTTTAGTGCACAAAAAGGTCATATTACAGTAAGAATTTATGACTGTCTGATTACCCTGAGAAAGCCCTGTTATTCATAGTCAAGAAATGAAAACCAGATGGTATGACAGGTTCTGCTCTTTAAGTGTATGATGACTTCTCCATCACTGCAAGCCCTTCTTACCTCTGGTACTGGTTACTACTTGAGCATAGGTGAACCAAATTATTCTTTGTGTGGAATAGCTGGATGTAACAAGACCAATGTCTCCCATTGGGTCTGCTTCTACAGAGCCCTGGATGTCCTCTCTCTGCATCTTGAAACTTTTGATTTTTCTTATTTTCATCTTCCTATTCAGTGAAAACAATCTTTTATAGGGGATCTGTGTAGTTATGACCCCTCTTCCTTCTGAGACCTTGAGGAGGTTGCAGGGTTTGTGCCTATGTTGGCACACAGGGCGAGCCACAGTCTGTATGAAATTATAAAACTAAAAACCAACTGTTTGGAGCTGAATGTAGAAGGTCTGCTTTGGTACAGCTCCCTGGTCTTTGGTACTGTACGAAAGAACAGCCTGAAACAGAGAGGGCAAGCTTGTGCAAGTGGGCTGTAGCTTTCAAATGTAGCAAGTGGCAGGGACAAGGCTCCCCATGTGCCTGCCCTCTGCCTCCCACCCCCTGCGTGCAACATCCATCTCCAGATGGAGTGCAATAGGGAAGAGGCAGAGAGGTCACTCCATTCCTCCTCCGTAGCAGGGCTGCCTTCATGGGATGATTCAGGAAATTATCCTGAATAATTCTACCCTCTGGCAATCATCTTACCCATGGAGGATGCCAGAAGCATTTCTACTTCCAGGAGGAAGGAGATAAAATTGTAAATAACATTTAAGAGTTAACTATTTTTGGCTATATTGCATCGGCTAAAAGTCCTGTTTTCTCCTTCAGAAATTTGTATGATCTGACTGAGGCAAGTCAGGGGAGGAATACAGAAGATACATCTACAGTAACAAGTGCCACAGACCAGAGATGAGCAGCACACGTGCAATTCAAACACGATGAAAAATGGGAAATCAGTTATTGCCACATTTGCAATGGCAGGACTCCCACGTGTGATGCAGCTTCTGGAACATCAAGCAAACCTGTGCTGCAATTCGACATTTCCCATGGCATGAATGCCATCACCGGGCTGTCAGCACAGCAAACCAAGCTGTGACAACATCCTCTGAGCAAGGCAGCACCAGTGCTGCCTTACCCTGAAGGAAAACCTTTGCATTGTGCTTCGTGGACAATGTTCTGAGGAAAGACAGTTATCTGGTTATCTATAGCATCTTGAAACCTGTTATCTCCCTGAAAAGGCACTAGCAGGGTGTGGATGGGCTCTACTTTTCTTTTCAGGTCCTCAGCCAAAACAGTTTGGTACATGGCTGTTTATGGTCCTCCAACAACAGGGATGTGAAGAGAACAGGTTTTGCCAAGCTATCTCAGTACTTCCTGTTGAGGCTGTGGGTGTGGTAGATAATGCTAAATGATTTAACTGTCTTACCTGATACAGCACAAGGTTTTGATCAGTAAAATATACCAGTGCAACAGTTTACACACATATGAATACAGTCCATTTGAAATGTATTTAGTATCAGTTAAATATTTGAGTTTCATGATGTGTAATTAAAAATAAAAAATAATTGTAAAACTATCATGTTTCTAGCAGTGCTTCTACAAAATATGATTCTTGACCCTACCTGTCTAACATTTTCATTTTTAACAATCATCTGGAAACAAACAAACAAACAAAAACCAGATCCTAATAAAGTTTGTAAATATCCCCAAAATCATGACAGAAAGCAACAAGAAATTTGCTGACATACACACAGATATATTTAATTCAGATCCAAATGACAGGGCCAAAGACTGCTACATTAAAAAAATATATATATCTAGAAAAGCGTTGGATTTTGGAGCAGATGATTTGCTGCTAGAAGCTGTGGCAAGAAGACCTAATGTGGATAAATAGGATGATCTTAAATAAGGAGGCTATACTGGGGAATATTTTTTCAGTGTGTTTCATAATATGAGACCTAGAAGATGTGATAGGAAAACAGAGTGTGGCAGATTCAAAACAAACAACAGTGTTTTGTTTTATTTTAACCTGTTTAACCTGTTAAACTCATTGGCACACAGTATTATGAATACCAAAAGCTTATGCTAATGAAACAAATACTTGTAAGCACCTTCCATGCAGCACCCTTGAGCACAGAAGTGTCTGTATTTGTTGTAAAGCTGGAGGCTTCTGGAGGAGTCCAGGAAGTACCACTTGCTTCTTCCCATTTTTTATACTTTTCCCAAAGCATCCTACTACACATCACTGTCAAAGACAATACATTAATGTAGATAGACCTTGGGTCTGACATACTACATCTAGTCGTGTTGTTGTTCTTACAACTGCTATTTACCATCCTGATATATAATCAAGTCCTAGAAGGAAACTGAAAAACTTAAGACTGTTGGAATGGTTTAAAGTACTAGCAAACAGGTCAAATACTAAGGGATCCTGCCCTATCTCCCTTAAAAAGGGCAGGGAAGACTAAAGGATAGTTTTCTCATAGTCCAAAAGTATCTAACTGGAAAGACCAAACTCTTCAGCAGGACAGAGGCCTGCATGATGGTAGGATTATTCTGGCAAAATATAGATGGCTGTATCAGAGCTGCTCCATCTAGAAGCTCTGCGTGTCAATACATACCTAAGCAATATTCTCAGTGGATGGTAAAACACAATTCATCTCAGTCTAAAGTAGATGTCTAAAACAGGTTAGATGAATCACTCCCTTAAAGTTCCTATTTGCTCCACTGCCTGTAAAAGGCACCTAGTGTGACTAGGACAGCTGTAGACTTTTCTTGGAGCTGCCTGAAGTTGGATGACTCTTGCTCCTTACATCTATGATCCGATTAGTAGAGAACAGCAGAGTGGTAGAGTACAGAATACTACTCAGTGTTATTAGTGATTGGAACACATGATGAAGGACTGAAAAGACTTTTCTTTCAACAGATGTTAAAAAGTAGGGTTACACATAATTTCCTAGAAAATATGCCCTAGCTGAAACACAGCTGTTGGCCTTGCACCAGAGGACTCCTCTGGCCCATGTTGCACAGGAGGTCAGACTATCGAATCATAATGATTCCTCCTGGCCTTAAAAATCTGTGTTTTCAATCACTGTTAATGAATAGTGGCATGTTTTCTATGCCTTGTTAAGTGGCTCTTGATCAATACAGATGTGCCATTTACCTGCAGGGCTTTTCCCACAATTTTTAGCTGCTGCTGCTGTGTTCGTTTCAAAGGATGTAATGTTACAAATCACCTTATGAATCTCAGACATGCTGAGGTTTCCCATCAGTACCAAAGGGCAGATTTAGCAGTGCCTCGGAAGGTGGTAGCCTTCTCCCTTAGCAATCTGCTCCCTGCTGTGCAGCCAGAAGTGAAGCTGCACTGCAGCACAGCCCTTTCTATCAATATGATGGCAACATCCAGTCCTGTGTAGCCAAATTTATCTCTGCGTCACTTAGGTTGCTGTGAAAATGGCTGAATTTAAAGCTTAGAGTTTAAGAAAAGTCTTTGCTCACTGACAGGTTTATCTGTAGTATAGGATGACTTTATATCCATTATTGTCATGCATGAAGAAAAGACTATGGTGTGTGCAATGAATGTATTGTATGGAGCCTGTGTTTTCTTTAAGAATAACGGTAAGCAAAGAAATCAATTAAGCTTAGAGCTCACAATTTTAGTTTATTTTGGATCCTGCCATTTTGGATGAATAAGACTTGCATTTAGTAGCTGTGCTCTTTGAGTAGCTGGTGTGAAATCACATTGCGAGTTAATAATACAACAATATCACCAACTAGGAAACTTTCTATGAATGTTGTCAAATATATGACACGCACAGTGGTTCTCAACACTTTCCCTTTGTAAGCATTGGTGTTATCAGCAATCCTGCATATTTAGCTTTTGTTAGAGGGTTGATTAAGAATGGCGTGGGGGAAGAGTGCATTAAACATTCTGAGACCAGGAACATCTGTTTCTCATGGGCTGGGCAGTGATCAGTATCACTGGCAATAATCAGCATCTCATCCCATTTGTTTTCATCTCACAAATGAACATGACTGAGAAAGCTATACCTGAAATGTTTAAATGGCTGGTTCCTAAAGCCAGGTCTCCAGCTGCAGGTGCTCAGACATCTCCAAGGTACTATCAGCAAGCCCAGTCATAAATCACAGAGACTTGCTGTTTACCACTATGACTGATCTCTAAAAACAGGATCAATGCAGCTCATTCCTGAAACCTGAAAACAAGTGTATATATAAGAGAAAGTGTCAAGAAAGACAATATTAAAAAGAAGGTCAAACCTTAATTCACCTTGGTTCCCAGAAACCTTCCTTAAAGCCTCCTGATGAGAATAATTTCACAGCCTATGTGGATTGCATTACGCCTACCTTTAAACTAAGTCATTTAAAGATAGTTACTGACTCATTTTTACTCTTTTTTTTTTTTTTTTTTTTTTTTTTCCTGTGGTGACATCCCTTCTTATCAAACAAGGCAAATGCACATGAATTAAATGCAGTTTTCAGTGGTATTTTGACTGCTAGAAGGCTTACTCCAGATTTTGCCCCAGCATGGAGCAATGGAAGGGCATATTTTCACACTGCTCCAGAAGAGGCTTGGAGAAGAGCAAGCTTCTTGTGGTGGTGATGCAGCCTATATTCTGCAGCAGAGGAATCTGCCTTGTTGTGGGGGGAAAGCAAAATCAAAGCTCCTGCCAACCTGATTTCTTTCTCCTTGCACAAAGAAAAGTCATTACTCTACAAAGAAAGATCATTCTCTCTCTCACAATCTGGTCTTTTAACTCAGGCATCCAGCAGTAAGATACAGGAGGAATCTCTTTGCTGTGTGCTAGCTGAACCACAATTTTCTCCTTCCTGCATACATCATGCAATTGAAGGAGCATACTGTATAATCATAGTATTTGAATAAGGCGAGATCAAAGAACCTTCCATCCCACTGTCCCATTTCTGCAGTGGACAGTAGCAGATGTTCTGGGAAAAGTGTAAGAAAAAGGCAAACTGCAGTGACACTTTCCCAGCGTGTTCTCTCTGACTCTGGAGATTTGTGCCTCATGCACTTCCTAAGCTAGAGCCAAAATCTGCTCAACACTTTTCTCCTCAAAATGTTTGAAAACAGGACTGTAGACTGTTCTTCCTGGAGTTGATCTCAAGGTAGCAATACTTCCTTAAATCCAGAGTAGCCACAGTTCACCCCACTGCATTCCTTGAGTTTGTGTTCTCCGTTAGTTACAACAGAACCAGGCTTTCTCCTGGCATGTTGCCCCTCTTTCACTGGCATAGCATAAAACAGGAATCTAAATGACTACACAAATCCTCCTCTCTGACAAGACTCACCGATAGTATTCTCATTGTTGACTTTTCATGGAGCTGGGCTAGATTTTCACTGGACCATGCATCATGTTTAAAAGCTGAGCTAAAGTAATAGCTTTTGTACCAGTTTTGTTCCTACCTAGATCTGTCTACATGACCAGGTAGATGGGCAAAGGAAACATTTACACCATCATCTTGATGCTCTTCTGAGCATCTTGAGTGCTCAGAAGCCATTCTGAGCACTCAAGAAGTCTCTTCAGCCAAAAAAAAAAAAAAAAAAAAGGGAGAGAGAGAGAAGACAAGTACATTGGCTCTAGAATTTCTAGAATTATCACAGATAGATTAGTCTCCTCATATCGTTTCCGTAATAGGTTCTAAAATTCAGGCATATGAACACTCTCCTCATTACTTCAACATTTTCCAGTTATCACTTTTGATTTGAAAAACAAGACTTAGTGACTAGGTCTCTGGCAATCTGCAGTGGGCCAGTGTCTTGCCCTGCAGCAGTTTCAACTCTGGCAACAACAACAGAACTTTTAGGAATAAAAACTCTGACTAATTTTCTAGTTAACTTAATTTATTGTAATTAGCTTTACTTAATTACACATACAGCTGTTCTGTACCCTCAACATAGCTCAGGGGAGTATTTAAACTGCTTAAGTCTAAATGTCATGTTTTAGCACAGCATTCTTCTCCCCTGGATCTGGTGGGAGGGAAGGGCATCCAGCAGCCCGTCTTCCTTTGCTTTCACTCTCTCAGCATACTCTCAGCATCTCCTCCTCCCCTGCTCCTGTTCTTCCTGGACAAGGAGAAGATATCAGTTTCCCTGCTGTACCTGACACTCAGCAAAGCAGGGCATAGCAGAGATCACCACTCTCGCCCCTCCCCAGGTAGAGCACTCGCTGCCTCCTCTAAGTCTCAGTCAGCCGGGCCAGGTGAGGAAGTGTGAATATGCCTCAAGGACAACCCTAACCTTGACTTTTCTGCTGTCTTTACACCACTGGGATATAGAGGTGTTCTTCTTTCCTTATCACGGATAAAGTGTGGAAATAATTATGATATTGAATCTCATGCTACAAATCTCATAAAGAGACTTTTGAAGTAAAGCTTCCCAAGGACTTTTTCCACGCTGTTCCACAAACCTTTCCTATACCCCTAAAACTGCTTAGTAAAATCTCTGTCTAAATCACCTCAGTGCAAAAGGCAGCACAATTTCAGCAAATCAAGCACTTACATAAACAATCACCTGGGCTCTTCACTAGGATTGTATTGTTTATTAAAAGTAAGTAATGACAATAGTCGAGATTGGAATTTTAATCTGCTTTTCCATCAGACGAGACTAGCAAAGTCACCTTCACTGCGGTTCAGATGCTCACGTGTGCACACTCCATACACAGAGAGCTGGTGCTGTCCAATTTTTATTGTATTGCTTTTTCACTTAAAAAAGTTTATTCTAATTCTCTTCCCTCTATTAATCCAACACAGTTCTGATATCTTTATCTTTACCAGGTCTTTTTTGTTCTGTCAAACTTTTGTGAGCAAGATGTAGAAGGTGCCAGAACATCTTGGGGATAATTACTCTTCAACTAATTTGAAGCAGTAATGATGATATTCTAGATTTTTATGGAGCTAGTGCTTTATGTTTTATTAATTACACTTGTTCTTTCCTTTGGTATTTTTCCTGATGTCTAATAGCTTTCCAGGTTTACTGTCTAAACTACTCCTATGCTGCACATCTTGCACCCCAAAAGAAAGCCTTTATGACAGTACTCTAAAGCCCAGATGCTGCCCTTTGGAGAAGGGAAGTATTTATGAAGAAAACTTTAGTCAAAAGCTTGTGCACTACTTGTGGTGAAGCATTCCTGGCAGATTGTGCCCTTTCACAAACCCGGCCTTAATGTATGGATTCTGTTTGTCTGACACAGTCAGGTCTTGTACCACCATCCTGGCCAGGTTCCTCAGAGAGCCTAACAGATATAATCAATACAATGCATCCATACCTTAATTCTATAACCATCACCCTCTTACTTTTCCCTCTCCTTATCCTAACAGGATTTTGGAGATAAGAACTGGGGACCATATCTTTACAGGGTCACCTAAGTTTGACTATAAAATGTTTTGGCATTGAATATCTATGTATTACTTTCGGCTCCTGAATCTGCCTTTGGCAAACCTTCAAACTGTTATTCAAAGAGGAACTTGTTGCTGTTCTCTCTATACGTGTTTTTTTTTTTTGTACAAATTGTCCCCTTTCTGCATGCGTTGCAAGGCACAGAATATTGTAGTGGCCTTTGTTGTTTCATTGCTCCCATAACCTAGGGAAGCATTGTTTAAGAGCTGAGAATGAAACACAGAGTGTATGGCTTTCACGTGATCCTTCAGGGTGTCTGTGGTGGAGCAGGGACCTGATCTCAGCCTCTGCTTACTCCTTTGACAATTTTCCTTCCTCGATACTACTGGCTGGTGAGGCAGAGGACTTCAGGCAATGGCTTAGACAGTAGCCAGACTAAGGCATACTTTAAAGTGAAGGTCAAATTACTCTTTCCAAATCAAGTGTTGGTTATTTCTTGTGTACCTTGCAGAAAAAAAAACATAGCCCTGCACAACAGATGGAGGCCTAGCTCTCCTGCTGTGCCTCTGTGAGGCCCTGTTTCGCAAATGAATGAAACATAGAGGCAGATATGTTCCTGACCTCTCTTCAGGACACTTTTTCACATATTTAGAGAGGCAAAGAGGATACAGGTTGTACTGTTTTTTATGAGTTAGGTTTGTGCTTTGTCACAGAGAGGTTCACGGTCCTGGAGCCAAGTCTTAGCTGCCAGAAGGTTTTGCAGCACAGAAATGGTCAGTGGGCTGCCTGACAGAAAGTGTTACAAACCTCTTACTTTAGGGGCACATTTGTGCAATTAATTCTTTACATAGATATCAGCAATTGCTTTTACTTCTTACCATTGAATACAATTTATTTTTTTTTTTACCCTCTCTCTCTTCTACTTAAAGGAAGTCAGAGGTTTGTGAAGTTAAAGGGGTGGCATGTGTCTCACAAAGTAGTGTTAAATGGTATGTTCAAAACTCCCTACTAAGCCTGTCACTGCATTTGCAGCAGAGGCTAAGTGAAGCACAGAGATGTCTTTAATTGCAGGGGTTACCAAGTGATCAGCTGGAAATCTGAAAATGTCACCCTGAAAGACCCTGCCCATCTCCTGCAGAGGAGGCTCAAATGAAAAAATTTGGAGAACTGCTAAAAGTCTCTTGGAAGTCATAGCCCTCTTCGTCCAAGTGTAATGACTCATATACTGCGTGATGAGTAATATCTGCCTGTTGTTTCACTGGCAATTGTTCTAGACCCTCAAAGTTATTCTTTCCTTCGTGTCAACACCAACTCTCAGGGTCAGATCTTCTCTTTTTTGATGTTCTTAAATGTCCAGGTGCTCAGGACTAAACAAGTCACATGAGAAGCCAGGAATAGAAGAATTCGTCACTGGAAGTAAGAACAGCTCATTACCAATGTATCAATTCACACTTGTAAATTTACATCTGACATTTGACTGCTACCTCATGCTCCTGGGCACTGCTTCTGTATTTATTCACTTCGTCTTCTGTTACTTAAAGATTAAGGCTCAAATTTGAAAAGGGGTTGAGGTATGGGTGCTGGTTCAACAGACTATTGCTATGTCCAAAAAGCCAGAGCAAACTGAAGGCTAAGAGCTCTGGACCCAACGTGTCCAGCTGGTCAGCAGGGAGTGATGCAGAAACCCTGAGGGAATTGCTTTAGGCTCTGCAGCCCAGGAGCCTCCTGAACTTAGGGCCATACAGCTAAGTTTTCCTTTCAATATAAGCATATAGCTCAGCCTTTTCTTTGGAAAGGTGTCAGCAGGGGAACAAGAAGTGGAAGCAGTTGGCAGGCTCATTGCCTTTAAAGACTCAGAACATTTAAGCAGGTTGTGCAACACCATAACTAATTTTGTCATTTTTATTTTATGTTTAGATTCAAGTGTCCCACATCTTTCCTTAAGATCCCAAATGTTTAAAAAATTAAAAGAAAAAACAAACACAAAAAACCAACCACCAAACAACCAAATGGCTCTCCCCCACCCTCAAAGTAAGGTAAACGGCAATGCACCTTGGTAGAAAAAATTCATATTGGCAGTTATTCCATATATTACTCTGAAACTGGAAAGAAAATGTTCATGTGATTTTGCTGTACTCCTTTTGAGCTTAAATGCTTAAAACTGTGTTAGCTTCCTGTAACAATTAAAAAAAAAAAATTAAAAAAAATGAAATTAATTCACAAGGTAGGCAGATATTGGAAGAAAACTCCAGAGCTGGTGCAAAAGTATCTAGCAACTGTTTCCTCTGAAGGACTTTACAAAACCTGTAAAAAACCTGGGCAAACACAATCCTAACTAAATAATGCTGATTGTACTTCTTCCCAAGAAGAAATAATTGAAAGGAATCAAACGATAAATGAAATTAATGGAGCCCCATCAAAGCAAATGGTGTTAAATAGACCTTGGTGTCTCTAACACCCCCCCTAATGTGAACTGGTCAGTATAATTATATATATGTATATATGCTTACCTTTTGCAGGCAGGTTCTTTGTGCTAAATCTAGTGTTAAAGTGATAAATTAGGAAGAGGAAGGTTGTCTAATGAGCAGGTAGGCAGCAATATATCAAAAACAAACAACACTCCCCCCACACAACAACCAACCACAAAACCCCAAATGTAGGCTGCTACCTATCTGTGGATTTTTTTTTTTCCTTTGTGTGTGTGTGTTCCTTTTAAGGGTAAAAAAGTGTACTTGGTCTGAATACGTAGGCTAAAGTGTATACATATTTTTTGATTCTTTCCATATACTTGCATGAGAGGCATGCATATATGTATAATATCTTCAAATATGTATAAATGTCTTCAAGACTGGTTGGAAAATCTGTACACTTAATCAGTAGAACAGATTTCAGTTACTCACCTATGTGTGTTTAGACATGCAACATCTACATTTCTGAAAAGTGAAGCCCTTCATGGTGTGCATGATATTTAACCCACTAAATTTAATGGAAAAGTGCTGATTGAAATTAAGTGACTTTTCAAGCACCCATCAAAGGTGTTTTTGATGGGTGATATCTGGAATTGCTATAAGCATCTGTATGAAAATCATTACAGGAAGAAAATACATGTATTATTATATTATTAATATTATTAAACTGCAACTCCCTGTGCTTTGCTTGCTTTGATGCAAAGCCTGTCCTTGCTATGGTATTTCAGGTTTGTATTTAGTTTTGTGGTGGCCCCATATTCTCCTCTGACTTTTTTGCTCCGTTTGGTTATCATAATTTCTCGTGATAACCAAGTCATTTAAAAATACCCAGTTATTTTTATTTTTTTTATTATCATCCAACAGGACAAATCTTTCTCAAGTTAACTGCAAGGCTTTTCTTTGCCATCCCCTTTGCCTAGTACAAGGGCATGATGCAGTAGTGCCAGAGCACTCCTGGCAGACAAAACCCTGGCAGACAGCTCTGTAGGTAAACTGATGAGGAAAACTTCAGAGAAGTGTGAGATAACCTCCCGTGGCTGTGAGGTACCTTATTCCTCTATATCTAACAGACCAAAAATAGGCTTTCATGTTTATCTAACATTTGTATTTTTTACTTTCTGTGGGTTTCCTATTAATAATGGACAATAAGCTAATTAAAAAAAAAAAAGTCTCTGTGTGTGCTTTGGCTTTCTTAGAGCTGAGTTAGCAAGTCTGGCTACATGCTGAGAAGACTGGTAGAGCCGCAGGCCTTTATTGCCAAGGTCTGCAATGTATTTTTCCCCCAATGCAATAAGAAACCTTTTCTTCTTCTTTTAAGGCTTCTAAGTAATATTTGTATTATTTCAAACTCATGGAGAGGTAAAGAGGCCCAAATAGAGAACAGATGAAAGCAAGTCCTGCATTTAAAAAGAGCTGAATATATATACATATAAATTTAAAAATTACCATTACCCACTATGGTTATTCTTTTCAAAACTTCAGTTATTACTCCCATATTTCACCTTTACCTTCCAGCCCATGTTTGGAGCCTCATGCATGTTACCACAAGAGCTAAGAACCTCACAGGACCCCTGAGACTTTGATTAATATTGTAATTTTTTTCCCACAAAGTCCCATATATAAAGGAAAAATGTGTTGACTGCGTTTAAAGACATCTACTTAAGCTCCCTTTGATATCTTTCAGTGGTCATAGTGGCAACTTTTGGAGAAGCTTTTGGAGAAACTTTTGTTTTGGGAGGAGGGGGATAGAGAACACGGACTTACCCCTATGTGGAAGGAGAAAGTGCATCATACATTTTAGACAGCATGAGGGAGAAGCCTACCACAAAGCAAGGGCTGGGGAGCATCCATGGAGTGCAATGAGAGAGCATTTGCAGAGGTAATGAATCACGTAGTAAGTAATAGACTGGATTTATTTACCTGGAGACAGTTTTCTTACATTTGCAGAGGTAGATCTTCTGTGTGGAAACATGCATTAATGTTCTAGCTGACCTTTTGTTTTCAGGTATAGTAAGAAAGAAATGAGCTTTTGGATTTGTTAGGTACCTTAAACTGTTTTTGGCCATTTGGGTACTGAAGATTAGAAACAGTGGTTCAGAAAACAAAGAGTTTTTTTTTTTTCCTTCAGTCTGAGAGAAGTAATATGATAAATATGTAGTGTTGGAAGGTGTATTAGTTGGCTACATACCCCTATCTCAAACATTTTGACCATACTTGCAGTTTTCCCTGTGTAAATCTAGCTTACTCACATGGTTCTCATGAGGATTTCATGTTTTCAAGAAACCACAAATGAAATGATTTCCTTTCTTCCAGCTGCACCAGAACAAAAGTTTGCATTCAATTACTGCTCGAGTATTTGCTGCTTAAAACTAAAGTACTCTGTTTTGCTGAGTTGAGTCATCAGTAAAGGGGATGCAACATCCATCTTGTAACCAACTGTAGTCAGACTCTTTAATTAATGCCTTGGGATTCTGCTTTGTCTTTTAAAAGGATAAAATCTAATTGTGGTTCAGATTAGGCTGTCTAATGAACATGACCACAAAGCAATTGATCAAAACTAATAGGGGGAATAGTTATGCCTACGTTAAGTAAACTTCTTGTTTGTTTTGCATAAGGAACTTAAGAAAGCATCGCTAACATTATTGATGCACTATTTACTTCATTGGCATTTTATTCAAACACTTCAGATTCAAAGTCAGGAACTCTAAGCCATACTTTTCCACTACTAGGAATATTGCTCATTCATATTCAATTTACTGCAATATTACAAAGATGTCATACTGAGAGATTCTTGACATGGCAAATATAATTGTAATTTAGTTTTCAATCTATTCTACAGGCTTAACTTCACACATAAAAAAGAAAATTAAAAAAAATCTCCAAGGGAACTTTTATTTTTGTTACTGAAAGCAAGCCTTATGTCCCAATTAGACACAGTTGGAGATCAAAAGATAAACCTCCCATTTTTCAGTAGGTTCATAGTGTACTTGTAGGTAAGAATCAGGTCAGAGTATGAAATCCATGCTCCAAATCCATTGTAAATATCTCACATTTACACAATATAACAATATATCTTCAAAGTTCTTTGTCAATCTTTATTTAGAGAAAATTTCAATCACCTGAGGAAAGGCTTCAACATAAAGCCCTGTACGAAGATTTTATAAGATTAACTGGTATAGTGTGATTATTCAGATAGAAGACTTCAATATTTAGATGTATTCAGATTTGTAAACAAAAGTCCAAGATCCCTGTACACATATTTTCTGATGAAAGGAAAATTTGCTTAAATACTAGACAAAAAATCAAGTATGTTATTTATGAGAATTTGTATGGGAAGATCAGTTTAAGATACTTATAAAAATATTTAAAATGAGAGCAGTTTATTGAAATGGTCTACTAGACACATGGCATGCTTCTCAAGATTAAGGAAAATGTATTTAAAAAAAAGTGTGTAAGAATTTCTACTAGACTAAATGTAGATGGCATGTACTAGATTCATTTTCACCAAATCACAGAATGGTTTGAAGGCATCTCTTGAGATTTTAATCCAACCTCTTGCTTAAAGCACGGTCAGGTACATCTTGTTGCTCAAGGTCATGTCCGGTTGGATTATCCACAACTTCTCCAGGTAGCCTGTGCCAGTGTCTGACCATTCATTTGTTATTCAAAAGATTTTTTTCTTTTATTGTAGCAGAATTTATTGTATTTCACTTTGTGCCCCTTTTGAGCACTACTAAGAGGATTCTGTCTTGGTCTTTGTACTTGTTTATTCAGATATTTATGCAGTTTGATAAGATCCCCACGACTCTTCCCTTCTCCAGGCTGAACAGTCCCAGCTCTTCCATCCTCTCCTTGTTTCTCAGATGTTGCAAGCTCTTCACCACTATTGTTTCCCTTCTCAGGACTCTCTGCAGTATGTCCACATCTCTTTTGTACACGGGAGCCCAGGACTGAGCACAGCACTTCAGATGGATGAAGGGATGAGTGATCCCAAGTGACCGTCCCTCAGAATCACTGAGGAAGGATCACCTTCCTCAACCTGCTTGCAAAGCTCTTCCTAATACAGCCTAGGAGCCTGTTGGCAAATTTTGCCTAACTTCTGACAGCTGCAAAGTGAATGTTAGCATCCAGCCTAGTTACCCAAAGATGTCTCCGTGCTTGATAGAAAGAAATGGGCACATCTATTAGAAGCAGGATGAATAGCATCCTAGAAATGTTTGTTTCTTTTCATTGATGGAAGGAGTCTAAATGACTAACTCGGCTTAGAAGTCTAGCATTAAATGAGACACCTCATCCTTAAGGCACAACTTAAAAGTAATGAACCCAAATCCAGAAGGGTGTGTGCTCTGCCTGAACACTCGGCACCTATTTCTATCTAGTTGTATGTGGGATTTAAAATACATTTCCTGAGGTCACTACATACTGAGGATTACTTCTGTTTGGAAACATGATCAAAAAAGAACCCCCCCATCTTCTATGGAAGAACCTTCTCCCTGTTCCATCCAGGATGGTTATCAACATATAGAATCATAGAATCATAGAATCATAGAATCATAGAATATCCTGAGTTGGAAGGGACCCTTAAGGATCATCAAGTCCAACTCTTGACACCGCACAGGTCTACCCAAAAGTTCAGACCATGTGACTAAGTGCACAGTCCAATCTCTTCTTAAATTCAGCCAGGCTCGGTGCAGTGACCACTTCCCTGGGGAGCCTGTTCCAGTGTGCAACCACCCTCTCTGTGAAGAACCCCCTCCTGACGTCCAGCCTAAATTTCCCCTGCCTCAGCTTAACCCCGTTCCCGCGGGTCCTGTCACTAGTGTTAATGGAGAAAAGGTCTCCTGCCTCTCGACACCCCCTTACGAGGAAGTTGTAGACTGTGATGAGGTCTCCCCTCAGCCTCCTCTTCTCCAGGCTGAACAGGCCCAGTGACCTCAGCCGTTCTTCGTACGTCTTCCCCTCCAGGCCTTTCACCATCTTCGTAGCCCTCCTCTGGACACTTTCCAACAGTTTCATGTCCTTTTTATACTGTGGTGCCCAGAACTGCACACAGTACTCGAGGTGAGGCCGCACCAGCGCAGAATAGAGCGGGACAATCACCTCCCTTGACCTACTAGCGATGCCGTGCTTGATGCACCCCAGGACACGGTTGGCCCTCCTGGCTGCCAGGGCACACTGCTGGCTCATATTCAACTTGCTGTCTACCACGACCCCCAGATCCCTCTCTTCCAGGCTGCTCTCCAGCGTCTCATCGCCCAGTCTGTACATGCAGCCAGGGTTTCCCCGTCCCAGGTGCAGGGCCCGGCACTTGCTCTTATTGAACTTCATGCGGTTGGTGATCGCCCAGCTCTCCAACCTGTCCAGATCCCTCTGTAAGGCCTTTACGCCCTCATTTGAGTCCACAACTCCTCCAAGTTTGGTGTCATCAGCAAACTTGCTCAAAATACCCTCTATTCCTACATCCAGATCGTTTATAAAAATATTGAAAAGTACCGGCCCTAAAATGGAGCCTTGAGGGACCCCACTGGTGACCGCCCGCCAGCCTGACGCAGCCCCATTTACCATAACCCTTTGGGCCCTGCCCGTTAGCCAATTGCTCACCCATCGTATGATGTTTTTATTTAGCTGTATGGTGGACATTTTGTCCAGTAGGATCCTATGGGAAACCGTGTCAAAAGCCTTGCTGAAGTCCAAAAAAATCACATCAGCTGGTTTCCCTTGGTCCACCATACGGGTGATCTTATCATAAAAGGAAATCAGGTTAGTTAGGCAGGACCTACCCTTCACAAACCCATGCTGGCTGGGACCAATGACTGCTCTGTCCCCCAGGTGCGCCTCAATAAGTTCGAGAACCAACTTCTCCATGATTTTACCAGGCACTGACGTGAGACTGACAGGCCTGTAATTGCTAGGGTCTTCTTTCTGACCCTTCTTGAAAATTGGCACAACATTTGCCAGCTTCCAGTCTACCGGGACCTCTCCAAATTCCCAGGATCGTTGAAAAATAATTGAAAGAGGTTCCGCGATGACATCCGCCAGCTCTTTCAGCACCCGGGGATGAATCCCATCCGGACCCATGGACTTGTAGGGATCCAGGTGGAGTAGCAAATCCCGCACACGTTCAGGGTCAGTTGGGAGTTTGTCATCCCCACCGTCCCGGTCCTCCAGCTCAGGGCACCCTGGGTCCCGAAGCCCATCATCGGCATTGAAGACAGAGGCAAAGAAGGCGTTAAGCGTCTCTGCTTTGCCTATGTCATCGTCTGTGAGGAGACCTTCCCTATCAAGGAGCGGCCCTATGTATTCTTTAGTTCTCCTTTTTCCATTTACATATCTAAAAAAACCCTTTTTATTTTCTCTCACAGACACAGCCAGCTTCAACTCTAGCTGTGCTTTGGCCACTCGAACTTTCTCCCTACAAACACGAACAGCATCCCTGTATTCTTTCCATGACGCCTGGCCCTCCTTCCAGTAGCGAAACACTCTCTGTTTCCGCCTAATCTCCATTAGAACATTCCTGGTCAGCCACGCCGGCCTCCTGCCCCGCCTGCCTGACTTGCAATATTTTGGAATTGCCTGATCTTGTGCTTCTAGGAGGCATCGCTTAAAGAGTGACCAGCACTGGTGGACATCGAGGCCTTCAAGAGCAGTTTCCCAGGTGACCTTGCTGACTAGTTCCCTGAGCAGCCTGAAGTCCGCTTTCCCCATATCTAGGGATGAGGTTTTGGTGGCACTTTTCCTTCTGTCACCATAAATATTGAACTCAACCACTTCATGGTCGCTATGGCCGAGGCGGCCACCAATCACCACATCTCCCACCAGACCCTCTCTGTTTACTAGCAACAGGTCTAGGAGGGCACCTTTCCTAGTTGGCTCCGTTAGCACCTGCACCAAGAAGTTATCATCTAGGTGCTTCATGAACCTCCTGGACTTGCTCGTGTCAGCTGTGTGGCACTCCCAGTTAACGTCTGGCAAGTTGAAGTCCCCCATAAGGACAAGGGGAGTTAATCTCGAGGCCTCTCTTAGTTCTGTAAAGAATAATTTATCGGCGCTATCGTCCTGGCCAGGCGGTCTGTAATAGACTCCCACAACGACATCCCCTTTATTCGTTCGTCCCTTGATCCTTACCCAGAGGCTCTCAACTTTGCCATCGCCGACCTGAAGTTCCACACAGTCCAGCCCCTGCTTCACATACATCGCCACCCCACCACCTCGCCTACCCTGCCTGTCCCTCCTGAAGAGCCTGTAACCATCTATCGCAACACCCCAGTCACAGGACTCGTCCCACCAGGTTTCGCTTATGCCGATGATGTCGTAGTTGCGGGACTGGGCCAGGACTTCTAGCTCATCTATTTTATTCCTCATACTGCGTGCGTTCGTGTAAAAGCATTTCAAGTGCGTCTCCTTACACTCAGCACCTTGTGGATCTGAACAAAGGACCTCACTGGCACACAGCCCCTCTGATTCTAGCGTACCATCCCTTAGGTCTTCACCGGCGCGCCTGGTTTTAGCCCCTTCCCCCTTCGACTCTAGTTTAAAGCATACGAATAGTATGCTTTAGTATGAAGCATACGAATTGTTGTCTGGGGGAATCTCCACAACTGCCTAAAATTTCCATCTGGAGAGTTCCTGGCATAGTCAGTCGAATGCTTTGCTGCAAAGGAGGTATGTCAAGCACCCATTTCAAGACAGTCCACTGTCCCAGGCCAGTCCTTTATTTCACATATGCAAATGACTTGACTACCTGAGGAATTAATGTCTGAAGTGTGCACACAGGCACAACCGTGACACCCAGCTACACCACCATTATAACTACAGAAAAAGCTACTTTTTCATACTAATAACTCACAATTTAATTTCCACAGCTCTCACCATATTGTGCACCAATAAAAGGACTGCCCCATGACTTGTCCATCCTAAATGCACTAACCATTCATGGAGCAAGGGCCATGGCCCAGAATTTATTTTTCCAAGAGCGTGTTGTTCCAGTCTCCTCCTCTGGCATGCATTTTCTGGAGCACAGTGGCTCACTCCAGTAGGAGCAATAAGGGAGTTCCCATTATGATTGTTTCACAGCTTGCTTTTAAAACAGCCTTATGCAAGGCAGTATATCTAGAGTTGAGGATTACTCAATACCAAATAATCCAAATGTAAGGCACAAATACATAGGAAATAACATTTATTATTCCAATTACTTTAAGAGAAAACTTTTCTTTAATTTCACAACCAGCTTTCCATCTTAAAGACACTTAAAGACATCCATTTCTGCAGAAATACATGCTCTGAATTGGATGCTCTGAAATGCAGAAATATCTGCAGAAATGCTGGCTATGCACCATGAAAAGCTCAACAGAGCTTACACCTATAGTTACAACAATGAGAGAAATCAAAGTATTTCTCAAAAAATGTTTCCATGACAAAAAAAAAGTCTGACTTACTTCTTATTCTGTACACAAACAAATCAATGTAGTAGTATTATTATTTTAATTACATAGAAGTTACAATGATATTACAAAGGAACCCAGCAAAAGAAATGTAATCAGTGTTTTAGTAAGAATTCCAAGGCTGTTCACTTTCATTAAAAAAAAATATATCAAAATATGAAGCCGAATTGTTTCTTAGGAGAGGGAAAAATAATGCAAAAGTACAAGATTCTCTGCTGTAATGAGAAGATAGGAGAGGAAATACAGATCTGTTTATATCTATATGCGTGCGTTTGTTTGTTTGTGTGTGTGAAACAGACTTTATTAATACCACTGCAGAAAGCCAACCCATGTGTAGGTAATCAGAAGGTAATGCATTTTCCTTTTGTGCACGAAAATGCCAGTATCTAAAATATGAGATCCCAAAATAAAAGCAATGAGTCAGCATAAAAGTAAATGAAGAAATAAGTGTCAAAATGCACTCAACATATAAGAAGTACCATTCTGCTGAAGAGATGCCCTGACAAATTAAGATTTCCAGAAGAGCTGTCTACCACACTCATTTTTGGTAGAGAAAATCTAAAAAATGACACTCATTTGTGTAAGTTGTCAGCTGTCTGTGTGAAGAGGGAATACATAATTTCTTTTTTTCTCTTTTATTTACAATATCTTCTTTCATTAAAGCAAAAATCACTCTGTACAGCTGTGGTGGATCCAGACTTCTCATAACTAGCGAGGAAGCTGCATGAAAAGTAAAGCATGAATTTGCCCCCTTCCTATACTGGGGTGCATATGTTGAGGTGGCACAATGAGGAGTGTGTTGTATGTTGTCCTAGAGGTACAGCCCTGCAGGAAGAGCATCAGTCAGTGGAGAAGGATTTTACCTTCTATTAGCAAGGAAGACATTTTCTACACTGGTTCTGGTTCCAGTCACAAGGCTTGACAGGATCAGGACTCAGGCTAAGGGTGGCCAGTTTAGGCAGCATCTATTTGCTGATGTTTGAAGCAATCAATTAGATGCAGAGCTGTTTTGGTCAGCTCTCTCCCCACCAGAGGCAATATCTTCACACCCTTGTGTATACCTTCAGGTACACCAGCTGCCTCCATTCTGTCATGAATATACTGCTTATTGAGCCTAACACTATTGTCATTGGAAGAACATGCCTCAGTGATCTGAGATGAGAATCAGGACTATTACTTTTAAGTACCAACATTTAAAACTGAACGTGCATTTAGACTACCTTGCTGGAATGAGAAGCACTAGCATTCACAAATGGCCCAAGAGGCAGATACATACTAAATGAATAATTTTGAACCCGGTGGGTGGTAGATTTTAATTCAAATGTGTCTTAAGCCTAAAATATTAAGCTTCAATTACAATTACAAGCTACAATTAAAAAAAAAAAAAAGATTCATGTTGCAAATAACACTCTAAACTTTATTTTCAAGTAAACTCCAGACTTTCTTCACACTTTCATTATGGTTTATAGTGGCCTTATAAAACAACCTGCAAATGCATAGGAATAATCTCACTGTCCAGTGTAGTGCAAATGACATGGCATGCTAGAGGTTAAAGAGTGTCTAGGACGGAGTGGTGGGGGTGTTGGAGAAAATAAAATGAATGCATTCCTCAGGGAAGAGAGTTTCTTAAGTCAAAGGACTATTAAAGCTAAGGTGGAGTCTGCCTGACAGATAATATATAGCTTTTCCCTCTCTGATTCCCAGCATCAAGAGGCATAATAAAAGAACTCATAACTTCATAACAGAGATGGGTCTGGGTTCTGCTAGCTAGTGAGGTCTCCCCAGGACACTACAAGAGCATCAGTCTCTGACTAATAATTTGCTATTGTGACATCTATGCACCTGGGAACACGTTGCTGAGTGTTCATAATTGTGAAATACACCCTTGTTTTGAACACAAAGCAGCATGCACAGTACAGCAACAATTCAGACTTTGAATGTCCCATGATTCACCATTGCCTGCTATTTATTCCATCCTTATCTCACGCTATAATTGTTGTAGGTATTAAAAAATACATTGTTGTGTCTTTCGGTGAATGATCAATGTGAAACAAATCATTTTGCTGACAAAAAGTGATATTGCTTATATGAGGCTCTCAGATTCTTGAAGGTGGAGTAAAAAGAATAAGATTAGGATCTAACAGAGATTTGATCACTGTCATCTCAGCAACAAGATGTTGACAGCTAGAATAAATAACTTCTCAGGAGCAACTTGTTAAACTGGGTTAAAAGAGGATCTGTAATGATGTGGCCCACTCTAATACCCCCTGCCAATCAGATTATGTTTTATTACTCAGCTGAACTGTACAGCATGATTCAGTTTGTGCTAAACTGAAGGGGGTCACAAGATACAAACACTCATATTTCCTGAAAGCATTTTGGCAGAAAAAGTGGATAAGAACAAGAGCATGCCGGTGTCAAGAGAAAAGACAAAAGGCTTCATGAGACTTATTTAGAGCTAGGAGAGCGCTGGTCTAAGCCAAGTGGCCATACTTTGCTTTCTAAAAAAAAGTCCTCTGTGCTTCTGTGGCACATATCAGGCAAAATTCTTAAAATGCTTTATATACATCAGCTTATCCTACCATCAGTCAGCTGTCAGAGGAAGGGAATGGGTAAGGGGTGCCATCAGCCACTCCAAGCAAGTAAAGGCCCTTCCGGACAATACATAGATGGAAAAACTTGCAACCACAGAAACAGAAACCTGCCCAGGTAGCCAACAGGCCAAGAAATGAATAGTGTTGGCCAGAAAAGCATTGTAGAGCCAGAATAGGCATGGTAACTCTGTAGAAATACTAGTGCTGGTGTCCCAGATAAATTATATTGCATCTTATAGTTTAGGACATTGTACCTACTTCCATAAACTGAGAGAGAATATAGCTAAAAGGAACTACTAGCTCTTAACCAACCTTATAATATAGAGCACCCTGTGTTTGTACAGATACATTTACACACTAGAGTCAAGGTACCTTAGTTTCCTTGCTGGTAACAGGATGCAAAGAGATTTTGCAAGTATTTTCTCCAGCTTTGAAACTTCTACATGGTTCCCCTCAGTGTTTTCTTTCAAACCAACTTACAAATATTTGGATGTCAGAACTGAATACAGGCTGTTGTGATTATCCTTACTGATACTGTGTTCAAAACCAAAATCAACACTCTCCTCTCAGTGTGTCACCTCTGTAAGAGGAGATATTTGCCCTTTCTGACTCAGCGTTTTTCTGACTCAGGACCAAAAAGAGGAGGTGGAGGTACCACAGCAGCCTGGTGCTCAGAGATGGCCACTGGAAGCAAAAGATTAATTTCTGATCAATGGTTCAAATCCAGTTTTTCAATTTTTGAGATACGGTTCCTCTGACCACAGGCTAATACACAATGTGCTTTGTCAAAGCTGTGCCATTGCACTGCAAAGACCAGGCTGAGCAGTGCACGAGATTGCTTGGGCAACAGAGCCTGTCTCAGCACGGCAAGTTATGGCCTTACCAGGAAGACTTATGGAAGACATCTCTCCTTTATTTTATACATACACACACACATCCACATGTATTCTTTCACTATTTAAAATATTTGGCTGTCATGTCTCACTTCTACTTTCTGTTCCACTGGTATTTGTGTCACAATAGTGTTTTAGCAATGACTTTATGCATAATTACAAATAACCATTGAGTATCAAGCAAACAATAATCTGTGAGGGAGTTCTTTTAGAAGCACAATGCAGCCAGCACTGTAAGTAACCTATATATGACCATTTTAAGGGATCCATCCTTGAAAGTATTTAATAGGTGCTCTACTTCTGGAATGCTATATAAAGCTTTCATATATGATTTTTTTTTTCTGCATTTTTGGCTCTGTAGACCCATATGAAATACCTGCCTGCTAGAACAGCACAAGCAAACTTAAAATCTTGGAAATATCTGTAGAGCTTGATGGGGATCCCACCAGTATCATGCAGAGCTGCTGGTAACTACATTGTTGAGGCACATTAAAGGACACAGAACTGACCTGATTTTTACAACTGATATAAACCTTTACCAAACTTTTTAGTTATTAAAATACACCTGTGTCAGCTACTTCCTTTCAGTTGCATTCTGCATAGTATCTTTGAAGGAAAACCACAAAACAAATGAAAAATACTGTTTATACTGTGTTTCTTGCTGTTTTGTTGTGGGTTGAAGAAAAGGCAAGTGAGATGAGAAATAAGGAAACCACTTCTCCTGTGCCTTTCATTTCTCTCAGGTCACAAAATGAGAGATAGGGCCTGGATGAAGGTTTAAATGTTGAGAGGTAAGTACAGGCATGATTTTCTCCTAGGAATCTTCATGAAATGTCCTTGAAATCTTTTGGTTTGCTTTAGCTTGGAAAAAGAACTATTTTGTACTGAGCTCATCCCATATTAACAGGCATACTGTCTTTAATTTGGGGAAGAGAGGCTGAGAATCCTCCTCTATCTCAGTCAAGCTATTAAGATTCACAGTCAGTCGGTGCAGGCAAGGAAAACAACAGCGAGCAGCAGAACTGAATCTGCTGAAGGACTCTGGGCTGTGGCGGTGGCCTGGGGCAGCACGTTTGGGGCAAGCATGCTTGTCCGTCACCAGTTGGCATCCTGAGGGACTCCTGGGGAGCAAATTTAGGACCGGGAGATGGAAGGAAAAAAAGCTGTTTATTTAGGGAGGCCACACCAGAATAAAGCAATCAGCTCTCACTCTCCAACTCCAGAGTTCTCTATAGAGCTGCCTAAACCTATTTTCTGTGATGCCCCGCAGCTTTCCAATGCTCCCAGTCCACCAGGGCTCAGACTGCAGCAGCTGCTCTCAAACGTGTGAAACCAACAGGAAAGGACAAAAAACTTCCAAGGACTTAACACTGAGTTTCTAAACTGCACCCAGCTTTGACCTTCCCAATGAAAAGTTCGAGGGAAACCCCTTTTCTGAGAACATTTTAGGCTAACGTCCCTTGCAACTTTCTCTTCTGGAAATTTAAAGTTAAATCTTCTAGCTTATTACTGTGAATAGCCAAAGTCCTGCTACTTTTTCTAAAGCTAATATTTTATCTTTCATCTTCGTTAGATAATTAAATTAATGGACAATTATTGACAAATAATATCTGCCTGCTGTTGCATTTGTGTACATGAAACCTGGTAAGAGGGTAAGTAACATGTACTTGCCCTCTTGTACTGAAAAATACCCCCCTTCCCGTGATCATTGATGTGCTATTTCTTCTGCCTTTAGCCTATAAACTGGAACAATTTCCTCAGTCATTTTGCAGATGGTCTACTGAGGAAACTTAACCAAGGTCACAGAGAAGGTGTGTGACGGAGGAATTGCATGAAATCTCTCCAGAGCCAGGTTACTGCTCAGGTGGTTCTTCCATCTGCACCTCATTCTCATCCAGGAGACAGAGGTGCTACCCAGCCTGTGTATCTGTGGGCACACCCTATGCACACCCAGGCAGAAAGTTTAGCAGGAAAGTCATACAAGAAGGAAAGCAGAGAGTCACACTGAGCTCCAGTTGGCTTTCAGGTCTGGATGCCAGAGGATCATGTCTGCAGGCCACAATTTGGAGTGCGCTTGCACAACTGTGGAGAATTAGCACTGTGTCTAAGAGATGTCAGGCTGTTACAGTTAATTGGTAATTTGCAAGTCACAGATGGGCTGCATTTGAAGTAAGTACATTAAATATTAAAGGTGCAAACTGTGAAGCTAGCCAGTAGCCTAAAGAAGAGTGATAGTGGCTAGATGAATTTTTCTTAACAGAGTTATGTGGAAAGGCCTTGTGCTGTTTATGAGAGCTTTCACAGATATATACGCATTATGTTCTCCTCTTGTTTGTCATTGGAAATGAAAAGGTTTGATTAATCCACAAAGTGGATCTTGATCCACACAGAAATATGAGAGAAGAATTGGAAGTGTCCTCCTTAATTATAATGACCTGCTTGCTGCTGTCTCAGGCAGTCACACCATGTAATCACTTTTGTAAAATTATCTGATTCCATTGCAGAATGTCTGTCTGTAGGAAAACAATGCAAGAACTTTTTTTTTTTTTTTTTCTGATAGTTGGAGACATCACTAGTTTCTAGCCTAAGTTTATTCTCAGCTCTATATTGCTCGTAGACTGTCTGTTACCTTAAATAGTGTTTTTTTTTTTTTTTTTGTTTGTTTGTTTGTTTTTCATTATTTCTTCTTTCCCTGTTGCACTCACAGACAACAACCATGCTCCTTCTTAGTCTGTTTGTTGCAAGGCTATGTAAGTCAGATGCTCCACGTGTCAGGATTTTACACCCTAGCTGTCTCTTTGACCATATCTGCTGTGTGTTCAGGCATTGCTCCTGCACAAATGTCACTGAGCCCTGCTCCTTTTTTGGCCATATTGCCAGGTGGTGACTCCCTCATTCCCCTGAATACATGTTAAGCCATTCATTCTCTTATTTCCCCCACATTTTCCTTGCAGTAGACAATCATATGGAAACTGTGGTCATCTTCAATACCCACACCATTCTCTTCCTCAGTGATTTCCAAAGCCACTACACTTTCAACATTTTCAACTTCTAGGAAAAGGAAAAAGAAAAAAAAAAAAGTTTTGCTTGTAGGTGTGTGGGTTTTACCATTTATATGATTAGTTTCATAGCAGTTCTTAAACTCCAGTCTTAAAGGTCATCGTGACTCTCCCTGCCCTGACCATTCTTTTTAATTTTGTGTCATCAGAAAATGTCATCAGCAAGATCTCTGCTGCAGAGGATCACAAGGATCCCTCCACTATTATACTTTTTCCTTCAAAATTAACTTTTGTCATCTCCTATTTGGTTACCTTCCTGCATTCCTTAAAGTCCTGTTGTAATCAGCACAGCCCTAGACAATAATTGCTTCCATGGCCCCATAAGAAGTACTTTAATGAAGACCAAATAAATAATACTGCCTGGAAATATGCAGGAAATAATATTGCCTGGAAAAATGCAGGAATGTCATTGCCTGGAAAACTAAATTATTGAGGGAAGATAGTGTGTTATTCTGATGGTATCTATTTTCAGGATATCATAAAAAAAAAATGGGAATATCTTGGTAAATTTTGTCCTGTCTTCCCATCTACAGTACTGGAAACAGCTGAGCTCTGTTTTTTTTTGTTTTGTTTTGTTTTGTTTGTTTTTGTTTTTTTACATTTATACAGCAAAGTGGGAGCCCTTCTACTGTGCAACTGCACCACCTAGGTAACACCAGCCACTGCTGCTGGGAGGAAGGAGAGATCCTTAATTTCTTTACCCTGGCCTGCAAATCTTCATTTGCTTATCTCGGTGTCTTTGGAAACAGTTCTCACATTTAGTTCTCCAGACATTCAGATTTACAGCTTTCCAAGATGATTATGAACCAGAGTGTAGCTGTTGGAATCACTTTTCTTCTGCCCTCCCTTTCCTAAAAATAGACATTGAATTTGATGTTCTCCAGTCCTCTGGTATAATCTCTGATTTTATGAGCTTGTCAGAAGTCTTTTTCTACAATTTATATTTTCAAAATGTTGGAAAGGTTTTTAGTATATCTTTATTGAAAATTGAGGACCTGTATTAATCTATCTTTAGGCTGTACCCCATCTATCTTTAATCATTCTCTCCTACTCTCAATGCATTGCGGCCAACTCCTTTTCTTTTTTAATTATATGAATTCCTTGCTATTTTTTCCCATTTTCTTTGGCAGGTGTAACTCAGTTTTGCAGATTCTCATTCTATTTTAATACTTTTTAACACCTTACTTTTCTTTATTGATCACTTGTTTCCTCCTTTGATTGTAGTCTTATTGTTTAGGCATAGTGTTTCCTTTCAGCTTTGCAGTTGGGTCTGCAGCTGTTCTTTCCAAGCTTTTTTCTTCTAGGCTGGTGTACTAGGTTCAGACATTTTTGTCTCTGAGACGTAGAGAAATCTGAACCCTCCCTTAAATGTCTATCCTGATGCCTTTCAGCTATGTTGGCTTCCTTAGCTAGTTCCCTTAGTTAAAATAATTCATTTTGAAATAGAGAATCTTAAATACAGACCTTTTTCACTATTGATACCATTAACCTGGGTTGTTGGCCATGAGATATCCTACTAAGTGCTGTTTGTTTGGAGGGTAATATTGATTGGCTGCAAATTCCCCACAGGAGAGAAAAAGTAAGGTTAAGGCAGCACCCTGAGCCCCCTCTGTCACTGTCTACCACTGAATTGCCCTGTCCCCCTCGCACAAGAAGAGGCAGCTAACTGGTCAAGCGGTGGGGGACATTTTGGTAGTAGACATTTTGCATTTGTTAATGGTTTTCTTCCTAGCTCACCCTGTCAAAACAAAGGCAAACCACAATAACAATTTGTAAGGAACCGTGGCATTCAGAGGACAAGCAACTTGATTCAGGGAAGGAGTTCAGTCTGCCCTGCCATTAGGCATACCCAGGTCCTCCTGAGGTGAAAGCCCTGATGGCACTTGTCTCACCACCATGCCTTGCACTTCGAATAAACGCTTCCCTGAGAAGAACAAGTTCAAGCTAACTAGAAAGAGTCACCCTAACAATTTAGAGGTGGATCACAAGCTGAGTGTCAAGGATGATCAAGGTCTAGAGAGTGTGATATATTTGGAAAGAATAAATGAACAAGGACTATCTAACCCAGACAGCAATAGAGTAAATGACAACAGTCCTCACCACAACTGCAGTAAGGGAGGTAGAAATCTAAGCAGAAGTGAATGGGAAAGGAAATAGTGGACTTAAGCTACTGCAAGAAAGTTTCATCACATGTTAAAATATGTATCTGTTATATGTATATAAAAATGGATTGGAATAGATTGACAAGGAAACCTGCACCAGCATTGCTATTGGAGGTCTCTAGGAGCAGATTAAGCAGATAAATTAGCCTTTCTCAGGCATGCCATGGTTGTTGCTGATTTTGCCTTGAGGGTGTTGAACAGACTATATGACCACAGAATCACAGAATCACACAGAATTTCTAGGTTGGAAGAGACCTCAAGGTCATCGAGTCCAACCTCCAACCTAACGCTAACAGCCCTCCACTAAACCATATCCCTAAGCTCTACATCTAAACGTCTTTTGAAGACTTCCAGGGATGGTGACTCCACCACTTCCCTGGGCAATCCACCACTTCCCTGGGCGAACCCTCGAGCCCTGTGTCCAACAGCAAAAACTGAGAGGTCTAGGATGCCTAATCCTGGCATTTCTTGCATTTCCTCATCCATCCTTCTTCTGCCTATGAAGTCTCCACCAAGAATGTGAGTAAATTAAATAGGTTCAGCCTTAACGAATTTTAGGTTTAGGTTTTAAATTTTTAGCCTCCTGCTTTGATGAGAAATCATAGTTTGATGAAGGTCTTATAAACACAAAATAAAGTTGCAGGAGCCTTATGCCTCATAGTGGCATATTTTTTGCTTTGTTTTGTTATGTTTTTCATAACATGTGGTACCATCTGACACTCATTTATTTCCTAAAAACTGTAGAGTTTATTGTTTTTATCTATACTGATTAACATTTTGTTAATGCTACTTTCCTCCCCTCCCTCTGTATTATTCAGATGAAGGACAGGACACTTTTTTCTGATAAATTCCCCCATCAGTGCCTCCATGCTTCCTCTCTCAATTCATTTTCTGGATAATTTTAGCTGGCCTTTCTAAAATGGCCTTCATTACTATTAATCTATGTCTTCTACAATATCTAATTACATAAGGCTATCATACACACAAGTTTGTGCCAAAGCCTTTTATATTTGAGCTCGATAACCCGAGTCTATAATTAGAGCTATCAGCTCTGTATCAGTGTCTGCCATTAGTTTTACCCTTATCCATGGGGCAGTCGCTGTGGCTGCAGGCGACAGCGATGGGATGGGGCTGGGGGTCCTGCCTGCTCTTACTCACTCCTCTGCCCTGCTCAGCTTTGCCTTCAGATAGAAAAGGAAATCAAAACTTGGTCTCCCCAGAGTGAAGGAATAGGCAAAAAACAGAAGGAACAGAATGGAGGCTTTTTCTTCACAGGTCTCCCCACGTTATGGTATATCTGTGCCCTGCTCCTATTCAGAGCCATTTTACTGTAATGTATCACAGAAATATTACAGTTTCTACATTTAAGTTTCAAGATTTAGTGATATAGTAGTCCTTGGGTTGTAAAATGTTTCAATCTAACGGCATTTTCTAGAAAAGAATGGAAAATGTTTGTTTGTTGTAGAAAATGTCTGCAATTTTATCTCACCATTTTTTTTTTTTTTGAGGAAAATATAAACATTTAAGTTTACATTAAATTAGCTTTGTTTTGGTCTCGAAACTAAACAAGCAGAAAAAAAAATCTGTTATTGATACACTGGTAAGCTGAGAGGAACCCAAAAATGAGTGAGGAAAATCCAGAATAGAACAAGAATTGAAAGGAAAATCAGAAATGGTGAGCTTGTTGAAAATAAGACAACATTTAGGGGGAGGGAAATATCAACATTTTAAACAATATATAAAGTAGATATTAGAGGGGATAAATTATCTGTAGTTCAGCATAGAAGAAGGATAAGATGGCATTGGGTTAATTTGCAGCAGAGATTTAGGTTTGCCTTTAGGAAAACCTTGATAATTATGATAGTAAATGACCATTACAGGCTACTCGGAGAGATGGCAGTATTGCCCATGATGGAAAATTCCAAGAACAGATTTACAGCATGGCCTTGGTCTGTTCACTTCTGCCTCCTTATGGAGGAAGAACCTGGCTCAGCCCCGTGTCTCTATGAGCCACCTTCCCCGCACAGTTTCAAGGACAGAAAACTGAAAATGAGAAAATCTTAGTTTCAGGTCAAATTGAAATTTTTCTTTTCTTTCTGATGAAAAGCAAAAATCTTGGAGAGTGTTTACGGAAACCAGATGGTCTCATTTTTTCTGAAGTTTAAATGGAATTCTTTTTCAACCCCCCTAATTCTTGAATTTATTTCCAAGAGGAGGAAAAAATAAAACCCTCTGAAAATTTCAGCATGAAAGCCATTTTATCCAGGGCTGGAAATCCAAGCAGCGTGCGGAGGTGAGCCTCTGCGTCTGGGTTTTGCTGTCGTGTGATCCTGGGCCTGAGCCACACATTTCGGCTGATCGGAGTGACAAAGTGCTTTTCTCTTTCCTTAGATTTATCCTGCAAGAAGAAAGTCTCTAGCAAATTGGATGGAGATGGCAGTATCTCTTCCAACTTGGCAACCCCTCAGCCAATTCAGAAGAGACAGTAAAATCCATCAGCAAAAGGAAAAACGCAATTAGTTGGCCACCTGAAACCAACGAAGAGCTGCCTTCTCCACAGCTGGAGGCATACACCGCTGTCACTTTGGGGCCGACGTCGGGAGGAGTAGGGGGAAAGGTGGGAGAAATCAACCCGAATCAGGCCGATTCATGGTTCCTTGTGCTCTCTGAGGAGTAACTCGACGGGAATGGCAGGCAGCCGCCCCAGAGCGCGGGGCTGGGGATGTGGCGCATGCTGTGTCTTGGCACTTGTCGAGCACCGTCTTCCTGAGGGTGACTGCTGGCAGGCCCGGCCCTGCCGCCATCTGGCTTGCGAAGTAACGAGACCAAACCGAGTGGAGCCTGGAGGAATTAACATTCCTTCCTTAATCTATTAATAACTGAAAAGTGTTGATTTTGGTGACAGCTAGATGTGTTATTGTGAAGCAGATTGGTTAATTAGAAGCATCATAATGAAGGTTATATTGGATATGTGTATCCCTTCAGAAACACACATATTTTTAATAAGCAGAGTTTGGTTTCTCTCACAGACTTAAATGTTATGTGTGAAAAAGTCAACAAAGAAGAAAAAAAAAAAAGCCAGACAATTTTCTGCAGCTCTCTGTTCCTGCTTTTTTTTTTTTTTTTTTTTTTTTTACTATGCAAAAAGTCTGTGTGTTTTGCATATGGCTACCAGCTCAAAGCCGTCAGCATAGGAACGGAGGCATCAGGCACGTGCAAATCTCTGCCACTACCCCTGCATTTCAAGGGCCCTCAGGCCCTTCTTCCCAGGCCGAATAAGCACATGGATGGCCACCTGATTAATAAGAAGAAATGTTCCCTGCTACCCAGCCTGACTTCTGGTCACGAGCATCAGGAAGGTTCATCCGAGTGCTCCTGTCACTGGCAAGACGCAAGCCCCAGCTGACGCACTGGCAGATCTTAATTGTATTTAAAGCAGGTTCATATGGATTTGAGTCAGTTCAGATGAAGTCTGTATAACCTTTGGATAAATTGGAAGAAATAGAGATTTTGCCTGATATAATTAAATATATTTTAAGCTGATCTGGAGCCACACTGGTGGAATTTTGAATTTAGCCATCGCCTTCTGGAAACTTGTTATTCTAGGAGTAGCTTGTTCTCATGTCAAGGCTTTCAGATTGAGGAGCTGGCTGTTAAAAATACCTTCCATTTTCCTGGCACAGTTATTAACTGGTACAAGGAGATGCTTGTAAAACCGGTGGCTGTTATTTTAAATATCAGCCTTTAAGTAAATGTCTCCTCATTACCACTTTCCAAATGAGTAAAGTACCACGAGTGCAGGCAAAATCCGAGCGGTTTGCAGTGCTTCCTGCGGCCCCCAGCATTTCCCACCTCTGACATTTTCCTGACTGCTCGATCTTTGAACGCAGCGCAGCAATGTCATCTGTTGGGGTTAACTTTTTAAATGTGCAAAATGGCAGATTTTCGCTGTTGATCCTTCAGCTCGTGCTCCTGTAGTAGTTAAAATGCCTTGTTAAGATTCGCTGTTGTTCACCACGAGAGATGAGCAGGCGTTCAGGTTGCTGCTGCTTGATTTTCCATCTCTCCATGCTCCACAGTGATGCTTCACCCCCTCCAACTCCTCCTGCATACAGACCTTGCTTTGATTTCTGCTGCCTGCCCTGCTCCCCACCAGCTGTAATCATAGCTTTCTCTCCACCTCTCAATTCTGCCCATTCTCCTTCCAACCACTCCCAGATTTTCACTTCTCCAAACCATAAACCTTGAAAAAGGAAGGAAGGAAGGAAGGAAGGAAGGAAGGAAGGAAGGAAGGAAGGAAGGAAGGAAGGAAGGAAGGAAGGAAGGAAGGAAGGAAGGAAGGAAGGAAGGAAGGAAGGAAGGAAGGAAGGAAGGAAGGAAGGAAGGAAGGAAGGAAGGAAGGAAGGAAGGAGAGGCTTTCAGAGGATGTCTGGGAGGCTGTAGGTAGCCCCTTCCTTCTCCCTCATGCCAGCACTGACTGCACAACCCCTGGCCCCAACCCTCCGCTAGGTGCTGCCACCAGCACAGGCAGGCTGCAATAGTGTGCTCCAAAAGCTTGGCACTGGTGCTGTGAAAGGGCAGTCTGTATTTAAGCAGAAGAAGTTCAGATTTTGGTGACTAAATTCAATCAGAGAACAACTCAAGGATTCTTGTGACATTTACCATGTTACAAAACACAGATGTAGTGTTGCCAGAAAGGGTCTGTGGGAGGAATCATCCAGTTCCAACTTGTATTTTTCCAACTTTTTTTTTTTTTCTTTTCCCACAATTAAAGTTAAAATAGTATGAAATTGCTTTTTGTTTTGGAGAGTTTTTCCAGATTCTGCTTCTGGTTATATTACACTACTGGTGTCTTGGTAGAAGATAGTTCTGTGATTTTACCATATGTTTCTTTTCCCAAATGGCTGTTTGCATCAATACGTTCAGATTTAGCATTCATAAATACATTTGATTTAGGAGAATAATGAAATGCTCCTTAGGTTTGCAGATGTAGGTCTGGTGACATAATGATTGTATTTTTTCCTGGGGTTCTTCTTCCCCTCCCACGTGGCCACTTGCAGTTGAATTATGTGGTCCCTTGGCACAAGGGCTCCCTGTTGATGTTACAAATCTCTTTTCCTGAGGAACAGACAACAAAGTATATTTGTGTCAACAGACAGGAGATGGGAACGGAAGTATCATCAGAATGTCAGAAAAATATATACTTTTCTTTCCCATCCTACTTTGTGTATCCCTACTGCATCTTCTACATTTCTCTATATTCAGGGGCCAGCACTATCAACTGGACGCATCAGCAGTTAGGCTTCTACAAAATTTCTAGACACTTAAATAAAAGTATTGACCTGAAAACCACCTAATTTTACCTCTGTACTTCAGGAAATTAGATGTTTCATTTAGATGTCTAAAAATGGATTTAGTTCTTTAATAATCATTTTTGTTAAAATACATTATCTCAGCAATATCTCATTAAGATATCACATATAATAGTATTAATACTATTGAAATATCTAACTAATAGTGGCAGAATTAAAACCCAGAGTATTTTTTTTCAAAGCAGAGATGGCATTCAGAGAGGTACCAATGAGGACTCACTATCTGGAAGAGAAAACATATTTCAAGAGAGCACATAGTGCAGTGGACAACTGAACTGTTTGACAGAAAAATACTAGAGAAAACAGACCTGAAGTTTTGCACATATTTTATCAGTGTTCAGGAAACATCACAGCTTCATCAATAACCTCTGAAGAAGGTTTTTTTTTTTTGTCCATAGCTGGAATAATAATATATTTTCTATATTTGAAGAGAACATTTTATTTTTGAACAGAAGTGAGTGAGAACCGGAAGAAATGCAACTGAAGAACGTGGCAAGTACTGATAAAAAGAATAACAGGGAAAACCAGCTTGTAACTCCTCCTCGTCTTTTTTTCATGTATTATGGTGTCCAAGAGACGGTTGTCAGAAAACGTCTTTAGGAAGAATCGTCCATCTCCAACCTTTCCTGCCTCCCCATCACCCCTTTATAGTTAAAGTACTGTAAAATTGCCATATGTTTTGAAGATTTTTTTCACATTCTGTTTCTGGTTATCTCTTAAACTGTGACTTATGCCATTGGTATCTTTGGTAGAAGAAGGTCCTTGTGATGTACAGTAGGGTAAGAACCAAGCAAAGCCATCCATGGGATCTCAGAGCATGGCTCCAGAGCACTCACTCAGCTTTGCAGCCACTGTGTAGTTCATGTAACATTGTGCATGTAACACCTCATCCTGCAAGCAATACTAAAGGGAATAGTATGGCTGACAGCAGGCATCTAAGTTTAGCACCAGCTTTGGAGACTGGCACACAGTCAATAATACAGCCCCAGACTGCTGCCCAGCACTCCTACAATAACACCAGCCACAGCTGAAGACTATCGCGCACCCACCAGACGTTCTACACTAACATGCCTGGGAGGTGTTCCTGGAATAGTCTTGATAGTCAGTGAAAAAGCAGAGAGAAAAAAAAAAAAGCAGCTTCCAGATATAAAATATTTTGAGACTCCATTCAAGCTATTATAGCTGTGCTAAAACTGGCCTTGAAAATTTTAGACATGCTACTCATGGGCATGAAAACACATTGTGTCACACACTAAATCGAGTATTGTTGATGCATTCTCAAACTGCCCTGAAAAATTACATAATTTAACACCAAAAGAAAAATAAATATATATAAAAAAAAGTGAACACTGTTAAAGAATTACATGCAGTGCCATCTGTTGGCTCTTTTGTTCTACTTCCATTGAATCTCTGCACGTCCATTGAAGGTTACAGTTACTGGGTGAGTTGCATAAACCCAGCATGAGTAAACAGAAATGATTTATTTTGTGAACTTCCAGGTTCAGAACTTGTGAACTGCAGCATTTAGTCTTGTCACTGATTAAGCTGTTTTATAAGGCATTTCATTAATCTTACTTCACTGTATAAGTTATTAATTTTAAAGGATTTGTTGCTATGTATTTTCATAGGCCGATAAAAAATGAACAAGTTGAAGTGGAAAAGGATATGGAGCAGAAGGCTTGTGCCTTTAGGGAGTGACACCAGTTATTAGACACATATCTTAAGGATTCTGAAATTCCTCCTGGCAGGTGTATCATAAACAGTGAGCTGCAACTAACGCTCTGCTGGTGCTGAGATACTTGGCTATTGTAATTAAACTTACATTAAAAAAAAAAACACCTCCTGCTGTTCCCCTCTCCTTCTGGAGAGGTTAGCTGTTTTCTTCAAATAATTATGACAGTATTCCTAACACCTCTGCATTGGTTTTCAAGATATTAGAAGTCACATGCTCCTTTACATGGCTGGACTACAAATCTAGAGGAGGGGGAAGAGTGCACAGAAACAGGGAACAGGGAGCAGCAGCCCCCACCAGGGATGGGCGTAGCTGCATAGTGCAAGGCAACGGCAGGAGTGATCTCTTCTTCCAGTTCTATTTTGAAGATAAAGTGAAATAGCTACATAACTGTCTCAGTAAAGGGAAAAAGAAAATCCAAACAAGAAAACAACTATGTAAGTACTATAAGGCCATTACTTTGCTGGCTTGGCCAACGATCTGTGTGCCATTGTATATTTAGCTCATGCCATGAGGGATGGCAAAATTAAATGTGAATCTTCCCCAGGAAGTGCGACCACTTCAGTATCTTTCCCTGCACAATCCCAGTCTCCAATTTCAGGGTCTCTCTCCCAGCTGGTTTCCTCACTGGAGTCCAATCTTTTACAACTTGCTGACTCTGAATCATTTCCCTGCCTAGTTCATACCCCATCAGTAAATTGCACTCTTTCCCACTCAGTCCCATTTTCCTTCTTGCACCTCTTCTCTTCATCTCAGTTTTCACCTCTCTGTAAGCTCCCAGTTTCCTCACATATGTTAGAGTATGCATATTATGATTGAAATTATCAGGAAATTTAGAAGCTACATTTTAATAAAACTCTACTGAATCAATGCCAACTGAATGTTCAAAATAGAATTTGGGCAAAGGTTTGACACATACAAATGGAGTGTTCTGTCTCCCCTGTGTTTGTGATTGGGTCATTGGAAGATTCCAGCCTCTCAAATGCATTTACTTGTGTGAGAGACCCAGCTTTTCCACAAATAGTTTTCGGTTGATTTCTTAAAAAACAAATCTAGTCTCCAAATAGAAAGTCATAGACAGAGCACTTCTGAACACTTACAGCTTTGTGAAGTTATAAGCAAACAGAAAGAGAAGCTAAAAATTGGAAGCAATAGCAAATCTCAGTTATAGCCAATGCTTGTAATATGAACATATGCACGAGCAGTATCTATATGTCATCCTGTCTACCTGCTGTTCCAAGAGGTACTCAGGCTATGTCAGGAAATGCTAGCCCTTCTAGTTCTTCTGCAGTCAAGCATTCCAACTGTAAATTTCCAAAGTGCAGGGAAATATTTATAACTAGTATTCATATTGCTAATTGAAATATTAGTAGGAGATACCAGCTGCTTCATGTATCAAAATACTGACATTCTTTATTATTGGTTGGCAGGAACTTCAGGATTATTATTTTTTTTCTTATAAATGAAAGCATACTAGTGGGGTTACAAGTATAAACAGACATCTAAACATCCACCATGAACCTGAACTCTGCCCTTGCATTTCTAAGAGCTTCAACTGCAGAACCAAAGCCTGAGCTTGGTTCCATGAAAAAGGTAGCACCATAGTTTGGCTTTTCCCAAATTTTATTTCTCTGGTGTGCAGGAAGAACACACCAGACATTTGAAAAGGTTTGTATTATCCACACAGTTAGGTGTGCAGCAAGAGGAATGAGAAAACTGGAAAAAGAAAATCCTGGGTAGTCTTAGAAGCTGTTTCTTTTGGAAAACTTAACTTAGTCCCTCCAGGGTGAAGTCCTTCCATGGTGAATGTGTTATTTCCTAGCATTGCCAGTGTAAATTTACATGCCATTTTCTTAATTGCATATTCAAATGATTAAGAATCACTGTTGCTAGTGTTATCATCACAAATGAAATTAATGTGGGTTCTCATGGCTTTTGGAATGACTTGGGATATTATTACATGTGTAACTTTATAAGTACAATAAATTTTTAAATAAGAAAATAATGGTTATTTTAGACATTTTACACACTACAGGAGCAGCATGCATAATTTCATTATTCTCCTCATGCACCCTGATACAAAGTAAAGTTCCCCTTCTTGGAAAGACTGACTATATAATTGTTATCAATCCTGCAATAGCAATCTTGTATAGCTAAGAGAACCCACTACAGTTTAGATGTCCCTGTCCTAAGCATGTACAAACAGAAGGAAAAGGTGGGCCCATGGCAAAAAGAAGTGACGATCTTGGCCTAAGACAAAAGTCAGTAGGTGAAAAAATAAAGAAAAAATATAATTTTCCTTTCAGTGTATATTAGAAATTGAATTGTCCATTGCCATGGCTACAGTGTTGGGACTTCAGGAATGATCTTACCTTAGCAGTTTGTTAACTTTACAGCTTTACATAAAATTAACTGGTTACATGGTGACTTTGACAGCAGAACTATCTCTCTCTTTGTATCAGGACAAAGCAGGCATCAGATACAAACATGAAGATCCTGAGTTTCCTCTTGTTTTTCTGCTTTAGTTCTTTGTGTCTTGTTTTTGGCATTACTTCTGATGAAACAATGCAAATGAAAAAACAAAGGGGGTCCAAAACTCCACCATCACACTGATGAACTCTGACGGTGGTTGAACTCCCCTGTTATGCACTGAGCTCCTCTCCAGGGCTCTCTGTCGTGCACCAGCTGAGTGCTAGAGCTGACTGGAGCTTTTCAGCCATGACGTTTGGTCTGAAAACTCTCATCTGTCAAAACCTGCATTTAAAAGGAACATGTACAGTCTTACTGAGGGTGATCTTCCAGGTTTTAGATAGAATTTATAAACTGGAAGGGAAGCTTTTCACCGCAAAATTTGCACAAGGGTTGGAAACCACAGTTTCATTCCCTTCTCTACCTGAGGCACACAGGGGATTTCAGCTTGTGTTTCCCTCTGCCTTGCAGGTGCTAACAATTGGTTGTCATCTTGCTGCAACATGAATGTCCTTTTTTTTTTTTTTTTTTTTTTTTTCCACCCAGAACATCTATCATTTGTCCAGACTTACTGAGACTCTTCAAACTCTACCATCAGATGTTAGCCTCACAGAACATCTGTGGATCTTAGGAAAATATATTGTTTATTTGAGGTAGAAATGGAGTGCAGCAATGTAACAGCATCCGCCCAAGGCCACTGAAGGAACCTGGACCTAAAATAGAGTTTCCTTTTTTTCCTAACTATGTAACCCACCTATCTTATGTAAATACTTGCAAAGATTATAGCAATTCTAATGAACTAAATATTTCAGTAGCCACGGCCCAAGTGCTTGAACTGAACTGAACTTCCCATTGTTGATTGTGAATGGCATGCATACATTTGAAATTGAAACTCGCACTTAGTCTCAAATGTCAAGACTTCTACAAGTAGTTCCTGAAATCATGAAGGCAATTTGATAGTTATTTCTGAAAACACAGTAGCTTTGGTTGTCTTGTTACATTATTCCCTCTTATTTTTAATTCTGTTACACTTAAGTTAATTAAAACTATTGATATGAAAGTCAGAAATAAAATCCAGCAATTTTTTCATTGCTGTTGGAAACATCTGCATAGGCATTTCTATTTTCACTTAAGCTGGTTTCATTTTAATAGAATCTTGTCTGGAGAGTGAGGCTAGCAGACACTTCATTAGCAAAACAGCAGCTTAACAGCTGGGGAAGGCAGATCATCAGCTGCCCTGTTGCTATAGAGCATTTCTAACTGTTCTGTTACTCAAGTACTATGCCTTTTAGGAATATTTCTGAGACAAGCTTGCATCATAGTGGATTAAATCAACTCCTGCCAGTTTTTCTCACTATATGTAACAGCGTATTATAAATTAACTATAAAATACAATAGATCTGACAGCTTCTGAAATGGAAGAGGGCAAGTTTGCTAAAGGTTAGGGGCTTCATTTTGTAAAGAAATTCACATAAGTGTAGTGCTGTGCTTTTGTACTTTCATTTTGTAATATCAAACCCTGCTTCCGTGTTCTATAATCCAGTTCAAGTTGACTGGACCAAATAACTACATGGATTCCCACAGGACACCACTTAGGCTTAAATTAAGCTTACAGACAAGATGTATGTAAAAAAAATGAAGCAAAATACAGAAAAAAAGGATAGCCAGGGATGCTGCTTGAGCTAGGCTTGACAGTCCAAATGCAACAACTCCTGTATGCACCATCGGTACTTGGTGGACATTGCTGGAGTGTGTTCTGCAGTCACGTGCCATTATTTTCAAACACATCACCCCAACACTGAGACTGTATCACCAATTTCTCTGAATGGCAGCTCAATGGCCTAGCTGCACTGACTCAGTACTGTACAACTGTATGTGTTTCAGAATCATACTTTTTGCTGTTTCCCTTGCTCTGCATTCATTTTCATCCAGGCATTTCTCCATAGATCAGTAACTGCTGCAGACACTTTCATCACCTTCATTCAGGCTTCGGCACTTCCAAGGATTTACAAAAAAAAAAAAAAAAAAAAAAAAAAGCACCTTACATATATTCCTTTGGGCTAATATGTCAATATGTCTCCAGTGGGGTAATATAGGTCTTGAAAGGCCAAAAGAAATCTTTATATTAAGAAGTCGTGCTAGAAAATTTGTTTCAAGAGCATTGACATTATACATCTTGAGCATATTTTAAAACATCACACTCACTGAACTGACTCTTAATTACATTTGCGCATGTAACGATGATGCCAATATTTTGTAAAAGTTATTATAAAAATATTCTTTTATAACTATTTTCTTCCAAGATCTACAGGGTAACCATTGACAACCAAACTTTCATCCTGTTGAGTTCATTGCATTGGTTTGGGAAGAAAAAATTTCCAGGCAATCATGTCTCAAATGCACTGTCTAATTAATCTATTAATATTAAAGGCAAACAGTTGCCAATCTTGCAGTGCAATTTCACCCCTTGTGCATCCTCTCTGTAGTAGATCAGTTATTCCAATGCAATTAAACTCTTTGAGTTTTTGCAATGATTTATTAATAGTAATTTGTAATGCAGCAATCTGGGTTTGTGCCCCAATGAACTACACATATACCAGGAATATTGCCGGATTTCAGAGCTTTTGTTCTAAGATTAATGAAAAGGAAGGGATGTGGGAGGCAGAGCCAGGATACTGTAAACATAGTTTTATTTGCACCTTTTAAAGTCAAGCCTGCTCAAGAAACAAATGCTCTGTGAGAGGAACAGCATCAAAATTTGTATGTGATACTCCATACACCAAAATATACCAGCAGTATTTTAAACATAGTTCTGTCAAAGACAGGAACTCCCAGATGTTTATATTTCATCCCGGGCTTAAAAGTAATTTCTAAATATTTAGATAACTTAGAACAGGAAAAGTGAATACATAAATAAATAAAATAAGATCATCAAGTACTTCTTCAATAGGTTTCCGAGACTCATATCATAGACTCATAGAATGGCTTGGGTCAGAAGAGACCTTAAAGAACATCTAACTCCAAACCCCTGCCATGGGCAGGGACACCTCCCACTTGATCAGGTTGTCCAAGGCCCCATCCAGCCTGGCCTTGAACACCTCCAGTTATGGGGCATCTACAACTTCTCTGAGCAACCTGTTCCAGTGCTTCACCACCCTTACAGGGAAGAATTTATTCCTAATATCTAATCTAAATTCATCCTCTTAGTTTAAAACCATTCCCCTTTGTCCTATCATTATCTACCCAAATAAAGAGTCCTTCTCCATCCTTTTGATAAGACCTCTTGAAGTACTGAAAGGCTGCAATGAGGTCTCCCTAGCACCTTCTCTTCTTCAGGTTGAACAGCCTCAGCTCTCTCAGCCTGACTTCATAGGAGAGGAGCTCCAGCCCTCTGATCATTTTTGTGGCCCTCCTCTGGACTTTCTCTAACAGGTCCACATCTTTCTTGCGCTGGTGGCCCCAGAGTGAGGGGAACAATCACCTCCCTCACACTGCTGGCCATGCCTCTTTTCATGCAGCCCAGGACACAGAGTTTCCTTTGTATTTGGTAGGGCCTGGTGCTGCTCACTGCACTGAACTGATGGTGCAGGGTTGCCTTTGGGGAATAGTTCACACTTTTTGAACCTCTCTCTCCAAGGATGGGAAAAAAAAAAAAAAGTGTTTATCATACCACGGAAACTGTAAAAGTCCTAAATTGTAACTGCACAGTAAGAAGCTATTTTAAAAATATTTCTCTTGGGAGTCTTTACTGATTTGAATGACTGATATATTGCTACAAGAATACACTTACTGGAATCACAAAATTGGAACTGTATGTTTTGTAGTTCAGCTTGCAAGAAGTAACTTCTAGATAACTGCAAACAGTACATAACTGAGTTAATGATAAGAAAGTTCTCACTTCCATGCTGATGGTACATGAGGCTGCCAATACCTATTTTTTGGTACAGTTCCCTTCACAGTGTGTGCTGTTCCTTGGTATCATTACTGGCCCTCTTTGCCATTCCACTACAATTTATTTTAAAGACTAAGTTTTGCAGTGTATCACCAAGTATCAGTTCCTTTCAAAAAGTGTAGAGCTTGCCTATGTCTTAAAAGAAGGTAACTTATTTTAATTTTATTGAATGAAACTATATTAAATTTTATTTAAGCTTTAATTTAAGTTGTATATAACTTAATAACTTAAAAATCAATTTAGCTGGGATTAAAATATCAGGAAAGAAGCTAGACTTAGCAACATAAAAACTCAAAAATCACTAACCTTTACCTCTTTCATAAAGCTTTCTCTCCCTTGATAGTTGCTATGCTAAATGTCATATATGTCATTACTAGACAGAAGTACCTAAATAAGTACCCAAATAAAATGAACACAAAAATAAAATTAAACTTTTAGACTTTTTAAATTTTGGATTGCAACTTCCTATTCCAAATATCTCTAAACAACAGTTTGCATTAGAATGAAAGACAATGTATATTTTTCTTGTGATGGTATCCTGAACTGAAGCTTTAAGAACACTATAGGTTTCAGAATACATGGGAAAAAAAAAAAAAAAAAAAAAAAAAAAGGCATGATACTTGGCAATCCTCGTTTTGTTTCATTATCATCATTTCCAAACGCAGGGAAGCTGCTCCCAGCACCACTAACATTTACTCCTCTGGAAATCACCCAGATCACCATCCTTCTCCAGGCTGCAAAGGAGGAAGATGGTATTGGGAAGTGGTGATGAATGCTGGCTGTTAAAAAGCACGCTCAGAGCAGAGATTTGTTTTGAGTCAGGTGGTGAAATATCTGTCTGTTAAGAAGGTAGGCTTTTGATGAGTCCGTAGGCAGAACCAGCTCAGGTGGTGGCAGGTTGCAGATTCTCCACCAGCTGGTCTGGAGGCTCTTCCGAGTCAGTGGAGAAGAGCAGCTCCTCCTCTTCAACCAGCTTCTAGCAGCCTTTCAGTCTTATGAGAATACTGCAGCTTCTCAGAACAGAATAGGAGTGGCTAAGGTCTTCCCCTTAATCTGTTTTTACGATGTCACGGTGTAATGTTACTGTGGTCTGACACTTTTTCCTAGGAAGCCCTCTAAGCCATGCAACACAGTACATGCACAAGATGCCATTGTAAATGCAACCATTAAATATTTCCGCTTCAGGCCCACAGGCTGGCTTGAAGCTGAAAATGCCTCCTTTATCGTGCTCCTTAATGCAGGATATAATATACAGCAGTGTTTTTCCCTAGCAACAAAGTTCAAAGAAAAATCTTATTTGGAGTTTAGAATTGGAAAACACGGGGAGCAAAAAGCTGTGAACAGATTGTGAAATAAATCTTCATGACAAAATTAAATATGACTGATTTTTTTGAATTTTTGTGTTTATAGCCATCTTGCAAGAGAAGGGCAATTTTGGAAAGGTAGCTGGAGGCAGTACTAGTGGGGTATTTAATCCTGCAGTACTGATGACTGGACTGTGCATGGGTCTATTTCAGGGACCATGCACTGTATTTACCAGAGTTTTAGGTTCTCTAGGGATTAATCAGTGGGGAAGGTGTGCATGAATGTGATTATGGGGACCTCAACACACCATATGTTCTGCAGACTCAATGTATGGGAAAATGATTTCCTAATTGGTAACACATATCTGAAACAGCTGCTGTTTTAGAGAAGCAAATCCATCACTTAGGACTCCCAAGAGGAGTCAAATCATCACTTGATGCGTCAAAGTGTTGGGTTAACTTTTTCCTGTGAGGCAGGGGTATAACTGCTGCTGTATTTGATCCAGACACCTGACTGTCTTTGTAAATCGAATAAAGTACCTGTGTGACAAAATTAAGTGGTGATTCAGTCTAAAGGAAATAGGGATTTTTCAAGTTTGTTGAAGAAGACATTGAGGAAGTCTGGGTTGCAGTGACCATGCCCTGGTTGAGTTTGTGATGGCAAGGCATATGGGCCTGGCTAGGAACAAAGTCATGACCCTGAAATTTAGAAGAACCAAATTCCAGATGTTCAAAGAGTTAGTGGATGAAATCTCCTGGGACTCCTTATAGATGGAGGATCTGATTAGAGCTGTCAACTCTTTAAATACATTTTTCTTAGAGCACAAGAGATGTCTATTCCCATATGGCATAAATCAAGAAGGGAAGGTAGGAAACCGGGATGGCTGAGCAAGGACCTGCTGGCCAAACTGGGCAAAAGAAGGAAATGCACAAACAGTGGAAACACGGCCATGCACCCTGAGTACAAAAACACCATCCAGATGTGCAGGGATGAGATCAGGAGAGCCAAGGCACCGACAACTAAACCTGTCAAGAGATGCAAACAATAAAAGGGATTCTACAGGTACATTGACCACAAAAGAAATGCTAAGGAAAGTGTGCCACCTCTGACAAATGAAGATGGAAAACTGGTAATGACAGACGTAGAGAAGGCTGAAGCAATTAAAAACTTCTTTGCCTCTTCAATGGTGGCCAGGTTTCCCATGTCTCTCAAGTCTCCAGACCTCTAGGCAAGGGCTGGGGGAGCAAAGTTCCTCCCACTGTAAGTAAAAAGCAAGTCTGGGACCTTGTGATGCGACTTAAAAAGTACAGGTCTATGGGGCCTGATGACATGCAACCTAGGGTCCTGAGGGAACTGGCTGACAGAGTTGCCAAGACTCTCTCCATTGTATTTAAAAAGTCCTGGCAGTCAATTGGAGTCCCCAAGCGACTGGACAAAGGGAAACATCACTACCATTTTTTAACAGGGTGGAAAAGAGGACCCGGGGAACTACAGAACAGTGAGCCTCACCTCTGTGACTTATAAGACCGTGGAACAGATCCTCCTGGAAACAATGTTAAGGCACATGCAGGACTAAGAGGTAATCCGGAACAGCCAGCATGGCTTCATCAAGGGCAAATCATGCCTGACCAATCTGGTGGCCTTCAATGATGGAGTGACTTCATCAGTCAACAAGGGAAGATGGATCAATGTCATCTACTTGGACTTCTGTAAAGTTTTTGACATAGTCCCACACAACATTCTTATCTCTAAATAGGAAAGAGAGGAATTTGAAGGGTAGACCATCCTAAGGAATAAGGAATTGGCTTGATGGCCACACCCAGAGAGTAGTGGTCAATAGTTCTATGAGCAGTTGAGGCCAATAATGAGTGGCATACATTAGGGGTCTGTCTTGGGACCGGTGTTTTTCAATATCTTCATCAATGACATAGACGATGGGATTGAGTGCACCCTCAGCAAGTTTGCAGATGACATCAAACTGAGTGGTGCAGTTGATACCAAAGAAGGAAGAGTTGCCATCCAAAGGGACTTGGACAAGTTTGAGAAGTGGGCGCATGTGAAGATAATAAGGTTCAACAAGTCCAAGTGCAAGGTGCTGCATCTGGGTCAGGGCAATCCCAGACATGAGCACAGACTGGGAGAAGATCTCATTGAGAGCAGCCCTGCAGAGAGAGACTTGGGGGTTCTGGTGGATGAAAAGCTCAACATGAGCCAGCAGTGTGTACTTGCAGCCGAGAAGGCCAACTGTGTCCTGGGCTTCATCAAAAGAGGCATGGCCAGCAGGTCTAGGGAGGGGATTGTCCCCCTCTACTCTGCCCTTTTGAGGCCCCACCTAGAGTGCTGCATTCAGCTCTGGGGTCCCCAGCACAAGAAAAATGTGGAGCTGTTAGAGGAAGTCCAGAGGAGGGCCACAAAGATGATCAGAGGGCTGGAGCACCTGTCCTATGAAGAAAGGCTGAGAGAGCAGGGGATGTTCATCCTGAAGAAGAGAAGGCTCCAGGGTGACCTTATTGAGGCCTTTCAGTACTTCAAGTACTTCAGTACTTATCAAAAGAATTTTTAAGAAACTCAGCCAGGCCTATATTCCTTGTGATCACAATACCTAAAGCTGAACATGAAGATGATATACAGTCACCATATAAAGAAGTTCCATACACCCAAATAAAGAGGACATCTCCCTTTGGCCCAAGTCACAATGCTGAAGTTCATATCCCTACTGCTCTCAAATGGCTTTCAAAGACTTTATGGTTCAAACTCTGATATCAAAAAAAATCATCTTATAAGACATCACAACAGTTTTACTTCTTAAGACAGTGATAAATTCAAGATTGCTTTCACATGTTCAGTCAAGAAGATAACATTTTGGAGATGTGGACTCTAATGTTCCAGAGAAAGCCTTTGCCAAAGAGGAACCTTACCATTCAACCAGCCTTTCCATTTTCAAGCCACACTCCCCCAAAAAAAAACACACCCCACCACAAACTAAACAAATCATACATAGAATTCTGGTTGAAGGGGTTCCTAACTGTTCTGGGAACTTTGCTATAGGTTTATACAAAAATAATGTTCCTCTATGGTGGTGATAGAAAGCCAATTAAAACACAGGAATGGAAAGTTAGTAGTGAGCTTTGAGAAACCAGAGTCTAAGCATCAAGAGATGAAGACAATTCATTTTTTTTCTTAGTATGGTTATCTTCTTTTCTAGTTTTGGATAGGTGGATGTCAAACTAACCTGCAGCTGTCACAAAAAGAAGAGAGAACTAGCCAGGGATAGACAATTCCCTCAACTGTCACCGCTGTGCAGAAAGCTTCTGAGTGTCTAGGGTATATTGGACAAAGCATAAAGGAAAGGAACTGGAAGGAGGAAAGAATTAAGGTACTGTGAGACTGACAGTTGTATAAACATATATGTATCTATAGGTATGTCTATAGATATTGATAAGCAAATGACATGGGCCAGAATTGAAGTACAGAATGGAAAGGGGAAGGATTTGAAGACCTAGAGTCTTTCAAAGACAAGAAGGGTAAGAAGGGAATGAGGAGCCCATACAGCACAAAGTATTGATTGCTAGAGCACTAGGGAGATGAGTTGGAGGAACAGAAAATCATAGAGGGAAATTTTTTGTTGAATTAAAGAAGAAAGCTACTTCTTGGTCAAAAAAAAAAAATAGAAAAGAAAAAAAAAAAAAAAGGAAAGGAAAGGAAAGGAAAGGAAAGGAAAGGAAAGGAAAGGAAAGGAAAGGAAAGGAAAGGAAAGGAAAGGAAAGGAAAGGAAAGGAAAGGAAAGGAAAGGAAAGGAAAGGAAAGGAAAGGAAAGGAAAGGAAAGGAAAGGAAAGGAAAGGAAAGGAAAGGAAAGGAAAGGAAAGGAAAGGAAAGGAAAGGAAAGGAAAGGAAGAAACAGGTCCAAAGGGATGCAAATGGCAGCTCGGAGGCTGGTTCAGACGCAGGTTTCTGGAATAAAGAAAGGAAAAACCCACACAGAAAAATAAAGAGAGCAAAACAGAAATGAAAAGGAGATCTCAGAGCAGATTAATTTTAATGATTTTAAGAAGCTTAGAGGCGAAGTAGAAAAGGGAGATGAAAAGATGGCTGGGAAAATCTTACTTTGCATTTACTGGGAGCACTGGTGCTAGAAGCTGAACTGACAGGTAGGAGCTGAGGGACCAAACAGAAGGAAGTGATTTTATGGCTCACAGGAACAACTAGCTGGAGGTAAAAAATAAGTCATAATTGATGCAAGGTCTTCTAGTTTATTCAGGAAAAAGAAAAAAAAAAAAAAGAAGAAGAAAGAAAAAAAAACACACACACAATATTTTTCCTGTTAATTACTAGGGACAGTTCTTGAAATGCAACAGCTTGTTTTAAAGAGCATATGGTAGGGGGTGCTAGGCAAATGCAGCAGACAATGTGTTACTAAAAGAAGAAGATCTCTTTTACATAAGGAGACATATGTAATCCAAATATATCCACACGGTATCATCAAAAGGGGTAATTTAAAGCATGCAGTCTATAATATTAATATTCAGCCTACAAACAATCAGTGAAGTACGTACAATCAGTCCTCTCAGAGATTACACTATGGGGCAGCTTGAGTCTTAGACGTACAGGACAAGAGGAGAGGTAGCCAAGAGACTGCTACGAGAAGCGATGTGCTAACCCAGCCTCGCATGCTGAGGTCAATAAATGGTCCTGTTATCTGGAAGCTTCTCAAACCTCTGCAACCCCAGGAACTGCTCTGTTTACGTAAATATCTTTTCTCTGCCTTCCTCAAGCTCTCTTTGAATATGTGCTCATAACTTTAATTTATTTTTCAGAAATGCTATTTTTATGGCATTAGGGTTTTGTATGTCTGCAACAAAATGGTTCTCTCACTGTCTCATTGCCACCTTTTGTCAGCTGCCTCCGTGTTTTATGTTCTCTGGCACAGTAGGCAGAAATTTCTGATCTACCCTCTCTTATCTCCACCCAAACCCTTTTGTAGATGAGCCACAGGGGAAAAAACTGGCAGCACTCTGCATTTCACTCATAAAATTATTTCTGTTTAAAATAAAGTTTGTGTGTGTGTGTGTTTTAATAAAGTTACAAACAAACCATGCCGGAGAATGAATAAGTGGATTTTATTAAAACCCCAAACTAATTATGAATACCCATTTTTGCAGCATGCTAGAGAGGAAGGGAGTACTGGAGGAGGGGAGGGGAGGACTCTGCGTGGCAGCAGGAGTGGTGTAGGAGACAAGGGGCCACAGTGGGTCCCCTTTACACGTTTGGGATGATTGTGTTGGCCCTGGTTGCATGTTTGTTGTAGCGACTTCAAAGTAATAGTAAATCCTCTGTAACCTAAAGAAAAATATCCCCTCCCCAGTTTTAAAAATCTTGTTGCTTCAGTAATAGCAGACAGCCATACCGTGATCCCTCTAATGAGCACAGAGAGTGTGCTTTAATCTTGCCAATATTATCACTCAGTTATCTTTCTATAGCCTTAGGCCTCTTGGCTCCTTCTTCTTGTTCCTGACACCTTCTCCTCCTGATTGCAGTGTTTCTGCTGATTTAGTCTGCCAAAAGAGCTAGCAATACATACAGCTGCTTGTGAAGAACAACAGATTCAAAAATTCAAAACTTTCATGGAGGTGAAATGTATGTATCATGCCAAGTTAGCACTTCAGTATCTACCCATTTTGACTTAGCTGAGAGAGTGATTCCAACAGCCCTTTATTCTACACAAAGGCTGATTTGTGTAGGAATATCTACCAGGAGACAATGTGCGGCTCTGCAGAGGTTGTATCCACAAACAGAAAACAAACACTGACAGCTTTCCCTCTCCTTCAGTCTCCTAATGTATCTGCTTCCCGTGGGAACCTGTGGCACAAAGGACTTTGTGAGTGGCAGTTTCCATACCAACCTGGATTTCTTAACCACACTTGTAAGGAGCTGGAATGAAAAAGCTGAGGTTGAACCTGACAGCAACTGCACCCCAAGCTTACTACAGCTGTGGGTTTTCAGAGTCCAGGTGGAGAGACGTTTACCAGCAATCACTGCATCAGGAGCATAGCTCCTCCATAAAACTCCCAGTGCCTGGCTAGGTGTCTGTATACTGCACAAGGAGAGCTAGCTGCAGAGGAACTGAAATCACCACCGAATGAGGGGACACTCACAAGGATCAACAGAAAGCACTTAAACAGGAAAACATGTTTCTTCTGGATTTAGACATCTGTTGCTGTCTCTGGCCCCAGGCTGGAAAAGTGTATGTGAGATTCACAGACCAGTAGTCTGTCACTTCTACTCTTTGGGTACACACAACCAGCTTCCTTTCTTTGTTCAAAAAGCATAGTCAAGTAGCAACATCTTACCAGCTAGACTAGTGTTCAGACCTGAGTCCCTTCCAGCTTGAGGCAGTGGATCAAGCCCAGTTTCCAGCAGACAAGGCTAAACATGGAGCTGTAAGCCACATGGGAATGAGCCTCCTGGCTGGTGCAGGCTCCCTACTGTGCAAAAACAGTGGGGAGATTTTTTAGTGTCAGATAGATGGCAGGAGAATGCATGACAATGTAAACCTGTAAAGAAAGCATGCAGCTGGCAGGGCCTTACTCCAGGCCTTAGAGTAATGTGTGAATACAGACTCATGCCTTGAACAGCCATCGTGCAGCCATGAAAAGCAATGATATGGTGATCAAAACCCAAAACCCAGGAATCTGCATGAAAAGCAAATGCTATAAACACCCAGCACCTCTACATCCCCTTTCTCACCAGAACGCCTCTCACCAAAGTTTTTTCTCTTAATCTAGCTCTTGTTTCCATCTCCTGTCCCTGTCCATGCCTCCCATCAAACCCATCTTTGCAGCTTTCCCTTTGGCAACCCATTCCTAGCCCCGCTCCAGCTGGAGCTCTTGGCTTTTCCTCCCTCTCAGCCCTACCCCTCATCCATTTTTAGGTGCTTAAACTCCTTTGCATATCTCCACCTTTGCATTTCCAGGGATAACTACTTTGAATTTTAGCTGTGGCAACAGGACTCTGGAGATACATTTCCTCACTCTCTTGCTGCTAATTAAAACCAACTCGCTGAAGGCTCTGATCTGCAGTCTCAGGAGGATCCCGTCCCTTTCATTTGGTACACAGTTATTTTCCAGGTGATTAGTTAAGGTATTTTTAAGTGCTTTTCAAAAGCAATGTTTGCTAGGTACAGTGCATTAAATCCACCCATCAAAATCATACTCATTATATTTTTAAAGGAAAGTAATTATTAATCATGCTAGCTAAATAATTCATTGTAATTTTGAATTGGTCTGCCACTTCAAAAATAAACATCTTGTTTTGTCCTTTACATATGTTCCTAGAATCGCATAGCTTAACAGCCAGCTGTAAGCCTGTGTGAAAATCAAAGGAACAGAAATCTGTAGGCAGATGTTGCATTTCAGCATCTATTCCCACACTTAGATCTGAAATACTTGTGTGCAGGATTCACTTTCCTTGAGATGATCCAGTTCATAATGAATGACTCGACACCAGCAATTATCCTTGGGCAGCAAGACAGAGCACGTGCGTCCTTTGAACTGACTCCATGGATCATTGATCCCAAAAGTCACTCACCAAAGGCAACAGGTGGTTGGTTGGGCAGTATTACAGGAATAGGAATTTAAGGAATTGATTCAATTCCTTAAATAAAACATTATGAAGAAAACACAGTCACCAAAGATCTGCAGGTTATCCAGCAAGCCCATGGTGTGCCTCTCACTCCTGAAATAAAGTATGCATAGCACAAACACCTGGGGAGTCTGGTTCTTGTCACTGGGACTGAGCATTGGGATTGTGTCACACCGGAGTAGCAACACAAGCAAATGGAAGGAGGTATGTGAACAGCATGGTTACACAGATCAGCACCTGAGCCCTGTTGTTTTCATTCACTTTAGAAAAAAAAAAAAAAAAAAGTCTATATTTGGCATTTAGCCCAGGTTGAATCTTTTTGTGCAGTTACAACAATTTTTTTTTTTTTTTGTCAACTCTCCCATGCCATTTCAGGGCAAAATCATAGAACCACAGAATGTCCCAGGTTCGAAGGGACCCACAAGGATCACCGAGTCCAGCACTCACAGGCTGTTTGTTATTGGAGTCCACTTTGGTTTTGGCTCAGGAGGGTCAGCAAACATGCAAGAGATGGGCTTACCGGGCTGGCTTTTTGCATGCAGCACAGAGGAGCTGCCAAAATTGTTTTGGGCTGGCATCTCTCTTCGTTCAGCATCCCAAAGGCCAGGGCAAGAGTCAAGGCTTAGTGCTGGTGCGCAAACCCAACCCAGGCTTGGCAGGATGCAGAGTTCAGCAAGCAGCACAAAGCTCCCCACGCTATCGCCACGGCTCACCACCCAGCTGCATCAGGGAATGCGTGCTGACACCGTCTGTGGAAACGATTCCCTCATCTCGGTGGCCACACTTGCAAAAATATTTTGGGAACGGTAACGACTGATAAAAATATGCGCTATAGTCTATGCCAAGACAGTGGTAAATTTGCTATAGCAACATAGTATGTCTGATGGTTATGTTATTCTGAAGCCTCAGCTGTGGGCCAGGACTCCTTCACGCTAGATTTTGTACAAGCCCAGACTGAAAACTGTCACTGGGAATTTACCGTTTAAGTGATTTGATGAATGATGATAGCCTCAGTTGTGAAAAGTACTGCTTTCACAGCATGAACGCTGCTATTAATATCTTCAGTTGTTTGCTAAATTTCCGTGTGCACTTAGGAGTTATGGAGAAACATGCTTTCTCACAAAAGACTGAATAATTTCTCTTTCCTTGTGTCTCTGTCCTAGAAGTGCTTTTCTCTTGCATGGGGACTGGTGCCCTAACAAAGTCCTGACTAAGAAAAACTTTGGGAGGTTGCAGAAACTCTCTGTTCTTGCAGAAGATTGATGTTTGGAGAGGTTCCCCACCACAGAATTAAGTACATTCACATTTATAATGCATTTGTTATTTCAGGCCTATCCATATATGACAATATATGCCTTCTTTCCTACTGTGGAAGAGATAAAACCTTACATAAGAGCATGAAGGTGGAAGATGAAGGAGAAGGTCCGGTGAGGAGCAAAGGGATACAAAGCAGCCACATGGGGATTGCTGTTGCCTTCTCATGTCATAAGGAATATTTCAAGGCAACGAATGAAACTGTATCATAAATGGGGGCTCCTCGAATGAAAACCCAGTGGAGTCACGCTGAAGATGTAAAGCAAGTCATTCCAAAATAATTTGTTTCCAAATGATATTGTTCAGTCATGTTCTGTATTCTGTTTATAGATGCTTTAAATTGTTTTCTTATTTAGCATATTTATTTTAGGTTACATCCTCTTTCCAGCAAGTGGCGTGAGTAAACAGCTGTAAGTGAAGGTTTTCTAGCTGGTGGTGGGAAGAAGGAATTCCTGCAGGTTTACCAGGGAGCAGCATGCAGCTCCTGCCTACCAGAGAGTAGATGGGGCTCCCACCTCCATTTTGCATATTTTAAAATATCAAATATCTAATTAGTCCTGGTTATTTTCCTTTAACTTTTATGGTTACCTAATGAACCTGAATATGATGTGTGCATCTTAGTTATCTGTTTACGTATGAGCTGAATTTTGTCGTTAAATGACCTGTGGAAAAGATTCATATAACACAATTTCATCAGATTTGATAAATATGTCTCTCTATTTGTATCAATCCTATCAAGATCTTAGACATAAGGTAAATGGTTATATAAATAAATGTACCCAATTCCAATGGAATTTATTTCACTGCATTCACATGTTTTGTTTAGCATTTTTATGAAACCATATGAAAAATGAATGAATGCTCAAACTACTTTACATCACTCCTTGGTGGTTAATTATAGCATAAACACTGCTATTCTTCTATGCTGAAATAGAAAAAAAATACCTTAGAGACGTGTTTAATCAGTTGGATCTAGTAGTGTTGTGTTTATCTGTTCCTTTTTGGTCCATTAGAGAGTAAATTAGATTTGATTCGCTTACGCTGATTGGCTTAGTTGTACCAGTTACCGATGAAGTACAAATAAAAATGTAATAAATCTGGCAGATATTTAACCTGCTCTATCCAGATCTTTAACAGTCAATTCCAATTGCAATTTGCACTCAGCGATGTAACAAGACCCTTAGGAAGCCAATCTGATTTTTTTCCCCAAACCAGACAGTTTATTTCAAGCTAGCTGAAATAGGACAAGGCAGCATATATTCAGGAGCAGATTCTTTTAAACCATTTTTGTCACCCTTGCGCCAAGGCAGCAGGAGTGGGAGATGCAGGGATAGCAAAAGAGAAGGGAGGGCAGGAGGGAAATGGGGAGGCAGGGAGGGAGAAAATAGAATCATAGGATTAGAATTAGAATCACTTAGGCTAGACAAGACTTTTAAGATCATCAGGTCCAACCATCACCTAATGTCACCAAGCCCACCACCAAATATGTCTGTAAGTGCTACATCCAAACATCTCTTAAATATCTCCAGGAATGGCGACTACACCTTCCCCTGGGCAGCCTCAGCCTTTTCATGAAGAAATTCTTCCTCGATCCAGACTAAGCCTCCCCTGGTGCAACATGAGGTTGTATCCTTTTGTCCAACCACTTGTCACCAGCGAAATGAGACTGAGATTCTCCTTGCTGCGACCACCATTCAGGTGGTTGCAAAACGATGAGGTCTCCTCTAAACCTACTTTTTTCCAAATTAAACACCCATAGTTCTCTCAGCCGTTGCTCAGATATCTTGGTTCCTAGTCCCTTCAAAAGCTTCATGGATCTTCTCTGAACACATTCCTGCAGCTCAGTATCCTTCCTGGAGTGAGGGGTCCGCAGCTGAACACAGTCCTCGAGGGGTGCTCTCAGCAGCACCCAGAGCAGTGGGACAATCACTTCGCTAGTCCTGCTGGCTAACTGTTTTTGATACCACAGGGCTACTGGCCTTCTTGGTCTCCTGGTCACACTGCTGGCTCATTGACGATAGCCAGCTGTCAACCAACACCCCCAAGATCCTTTTCTGCTGGGCAGAAATCCTTTCAAATCCTGCACCAGCTTCCTCAGGACATCTCCAGGCAATGAATGATTCCCGTGCCCAGAGCTTTGCTCAACTCCCCGTACAGAGCTACCCATCCCCTCAGGTGGTCCAGGCTTGGGGACATACAGGGGGCATCAGAAACGGCATCAGTAATTTTATATCTCAGTAATTTTTCAGACAGGGTCTCTGTGAAGCTAATTTATTTGAGATTGCAATAGTGGGCATCCTGCAAGCAGGAGCACACAGTGGAAACTATATCATAACCTTATATTCCCCATTACCCAACACCTGATTTCAGCAACTCAGTGTCCTCCCTGGAGTGAGAGGCCCGCAGCTGAGCAGCATACCCTTCTTTGGTTGAAAGCAGTCTGTTTCTTTCACGAGCAATATCCTTGAGCAGAGGCAGAAGGCAATGCAGAGTTTGTAGATGAAAATCATAGAATAATGGTTTTTAATGCCTTTGACTTAAAAATCTGAAAATACTTGTATCTAATGCATAATGCACTAAACTGCAAGGTTCATCAGATCACCATTTAAATTGCTATGACCTTTAAAATTGCTATTTAATATGCGCATGAGAAATTCTGATACTAAATTCCGTATCTTAGTCAAATTGATCTTTCTTGTGGTATTGAGAAACTGTCTGTATCTATAGAACTAAAAAGGACAATGCACATCATCAAACCAGTCCATGCTGGAGTTCGTTATGCCCCAACAAGCGCCACCAAGAAATAAAATAGCTTATTAACATAGAAAAATGTCAGTTATTTTAATTATAACGAGAGGAGAAAGGAATTCTCTCTGAGTGTGAAATTACTGCAGAGCCATACATTGATCTCTCCGTTTAATCAGTCTCTTGAGAGTGCCAGGGGAATGGAAGAGCATCTGACTGCTGTGTCCGTGGCAGCCTGTAAGGTATTCAAGTTGGGTACCAGCACTTCATATTGAGGTATTTTCCCTCTCCAACTGCCAAACCTGGATTGTTAGTTGTTTCCACCACTGTGTTCCCCTTCCTGCGTAACATTTATAGAAAGACCAGAGTATTCCCCAGCCTCTTGGCTAGGTTACCTGACTGAAGACAGGGGAGAAGCTCACCAAATTTGTCTGCCTCCCACAGCTCTGTGCAAGAAAATCAGAGATTGACCTCCGCAGACAGAGCCTGCTCACGGCTCATGCAGATGCTTATTAGTGTGTGAAGTTTGCTTTCTCCTTTCTTTTCTGAGATCTTTTGTTCCTCCAACCAGCAGCAGAGGATGATGCTCAGCAAACAGTTGAATACACACCCGTACTGAAAACAAATAATTTGCGAACAAGACATAGCCTGGAATATGTTCTGACTATTTTGAATATTGAGTAAATCTGTCAAAATCAAATTCTGTTCACAGATAATTTGTGAATAGCAGAAAGGGCTAAAACTGAAAATGAATGTTTTTTTCTTTCTTTCACTGTTTATGCTGCTTGTTCAGTACCTGTACTACCAAGCAGAAATCCCATTTAGATTCCTAAATGCCGGATCAAATTTCCTGTGCTGCCAAGACAAGCCTGATGTGTTTAGAGGAGGCAGAGGTGAGCTGGTCAGTGCAGACGTGTGTGCCTTGCATTAGCACTGCACCTCTAACCTACATCTGTTCTTCCTATAAACCAGTAACAAAGGCAAGCTACATAACTGATTTTTCTTCTTCTTTTCTTTTTCTTTTCTTTTTCTTTTATTAGTATTTTACACTAGATTATTGTGAAGTCAGAATTTTCAAAACATTTGTACTATACACCACCTACGTGATTCTGTATTTTATTTTTTGCCATGAAATCTACTCATGGGCTTAAGCATACTCCCTAATAATGTTCATTTACCATTATGTACAAATATGGTAATTTTAGTAGTCTTGATTCTAAGACGTGTTTCAAAAACAACATAAAGAAAATTAAACCCTTTTAAGAAAATTAAACCTTTTTTATCAAATATTTTGAAGCTGTCTAAATTATATTTCTGGGTGGGTGAAAAGGAAATTTATTTATGTGAATCTTTGAGTGACTTTTCTCTGTATTTTAGTTCTTTTTCTAAATGTTCAAGGGAAACTTTTGAGCTTTTAAAAGACCAATTGTCTTGAATAAGAAAGATACTTCTTATATATGAAAATATATGTATACAATTCTTTCTATAAAATGTTTGCAAATAAACAGTATAGCTAGAACAAAAAACTTCTTAATAGAGTCCTGAATCTGTTAATATCAAATTCGACATCTTATTCTCAAACTGCCTCCTTGCTGCAAACCATACCACTTTAAAAAAGAAAGAGCCCTTTATTAAAACTGTATTCTTACACCGGTGGAGCAATATGGGAAGCTGTGATCAGAGCTGACAGTTGGTTTACTCTTACCATTTGATCACAAAATTTCTGTGCCATCTGCGGGAAGCCACACAGGCAAATGTGTCATCACATCTAATAATGAAAAGAAGAAACAGACAGAACGTGCTGTAGAAACAGACTGCTTTAATTACCCTGGGTACAATACTTTACCAAATTTGCAGACAAAAAGTCCTATGTGGACAGGTTGCTTATGCAAAGGAGAATGTCACAACTACAGCAAAACAAGGTCTGACCTTGGGAATGATACCTGAGCAATGTCCAATCCTTACATTCATTAGGGAAACCTTTAAATCACAGGATTAGGGTATCACACGCCCTTGCAGACAGCAGTTAGCAAAGGGAGGCAAAGCTGGTAGTAGCCCATCACCCAGCCTTGTGAGAAGGGCCATGTCCATCTGCCCTGGCAGCTGGCTGCCCTGTGCCCTTGGATGCTCCAGCTGTGTGTGTCACGGGTGGGGGAGGCTCACAGTCAGTGACACTTCATAGGAGAGAACGGAGTTAAAAAGAATGCAGGTGAGTTTTACTCTCAGTGTGAATCTCTGACTGCACACAGGGTGAAAGGAAATTGGTGCACACCAGCATCCACAGTGTCTGCTGGGATGAGGTAGGACATAAGGACAGCACTTTTGTGGGGCGGGGGGGGGGGGGGGGGGGGGAGTGGGGAGGGTTCAGGCACTCTGTTGGGATGGAATCCCAGGTTTTGGGGTGATTCAAGCAGGTAAAGCATAGAAACTGGAATCATAGAATCACAGAATATCCTGAGTTGGAATGGACCCACAAGTATCAAGTCCAGCTCCTGGCTCCACACAGGACGACCCAAAAACCAGACCCTGTGTCTGAGAGCATTGGCCAAACACTTCTTGAACTCTGGCAGGCTCAGTGCCATGACCACTTCCCTGGGGAGCCTGTCCCAGTGCCCTCCCCTGAAGCCGTTCTAACAGCTCCACATCTTTCTTGTGCTGGGGGCCCCAGACCTGGACAAAGCACTCCAAGTGGGGCCTCAGAAAGGCTGAGGGGTACAATCACCTCCCTTTGCTGCTGGCCACTCCTCTTGATGAGGTCCAGGACACAGTTGGCCTTCTGGGCTGCAAGCACGCACTGCTGGCTCATGTTGAGCTTTTCATCCACCAGAACCCCCAACTCCTTCTCTGCATGACTGCTTTCAATGAGTTCTTCTTCTCCCAGTCTGTGCTCATGTCTGGGATTGCCCCAGCCCAGGTGCAGCTCCTTGCACTTTGGTGCCCAAAACTGCACACAGTACTTGAGGTGAGGCAACACCAGCTCAGAGTAGTGCAGGACAATCCTCTCCCTTGACCGGCTGCAGCACTGTGCCTGATGCACCCCAGGGTACAGTTGGCCCTCCTGGCTGCGAGGGCACACTGCTGGTCACATTCAGTTTGCCATCAACCAAAACCCCAAGATCCCTTTCTGTGGGGCTGATCTCCAGCATCTCTTCCCCCTGTCTGTACATACAGCTAAGGCTGCCCCTTCCCAGATGCAGAATTCCACACTTGTTCTTGTTAAACTTCATATTCTTGGTAATTGCCCAGCTATCCAACCTGTCTAGACCTCTCTGCAAGGCCTCACCACCATGTAGTCAACAGCTCTACCCAATTTGATACCACCCATATCGCTCAAAAAACCTTCAGGTCCTACATCCGAATTGTTTATGAAAGCATTGAAGAGGAATAGTCCTAAAACGGAGCCCTGGGAAACCCCACTAGTGACAAGTCACCATCCCAATGTAACCCCATTTACAAGCACCCTGTGGGCCCAACCCATCAGCCAAGTCATAAGGGCATAGCCAGCTTCTGGCACTTTGTGGAAGCACCGTCAAGTTGTTCCCCACATACCAGCTTAGCTCAGCATTTCTGGTGACATCCAGGTGTAGCAGCTGAAGCCTACAGTGCGCAAAGACCTTCCCCTCCAAGAAACGGGCTGCAGGAGGCAGAGGAGACATCAGCACTGCTAACACTGTGATCTGGCAGGGCCTGTGCTGCACCATCCCAAGCCTCCCTGCAGGAGGACTTCTGCAAGGGCAGGAGGACCTGGATGAGGCTCAGACTTTGCTGTGCTTCTCACTAGGATGGACAGAGCCAAGCCATAGTTGCAATGCTCACAGCTTATGAAAAAATAGCAAATTCATAACATTGCTGTATGACCAACTGTGGCAGCTCTATGTATGTGTACAAAATCAGAGTAATTTGCTGTCCTTGAATGCCACCTATAGGTTACTGTTTTCTGAAAGGATTATGTTGCAAAATCATGGAAAACAGAGAACAACATTCAGTTTTGGATCAAAGAGACAACATTTTTGCATGTGTACTTTGATTTTTGTAAGGTCACTGGTGACCATGATGTCCTCAGGACAGCTGCAGCCTGTACCATGTGGCTAGAATTTGTGTCAGTATCATTCTACTGGCTACAAATCAGAGTTTCCTTGTATCTGATTTTCCAAATACTCTCACTCATGCACAATATGGGTCATTTATGGAACTACCATTCGAAGGTTATTTTTCTGCAGAAGCACAACCTTATGGATTTATTCCCTATTGCAACAAAGCCTTTAGTCACTGGACAATAGAAGAATATTGTCACAAGACATCCTTCAGAAGGATGTCACAGGGCACTTTGCAACAAATGAGCTTCAGATCATTAACAGGGAAGCCAGTGATTCGCAACAGCTGTGAGTCTGGCCCTTCTTTCTGATAAGGGACTTTTAAACAGCATGCATTTGACCCTTCACTTTACATTGTGTCCTTTCTATTTATTCATATTTTCTTAATTAGAGCAGAAACTTACCTGTTCTCAGCACTTTAATAACATGAGATTCCTCTGGGAACTGGTTTATTTGGGAAGCTGTGATAAAATAAATGACACCATCTAGAGAGGGTCTGTTCATTTCAAAGGGGATTCATCCTGCAAGATGCTGAGCATCATCTGCACTGCTCTCGTGGCCTTCAGCAGTCCTTCTCTTTAAGCACCACCTTTGTAGGAGGCACCCAGCATATTGCAAGACTGCATTGCCTTGCTCTAACACTGGCTCAGTGGATCAGGATGAGTGCTTTAAGAATGTATTTTGCATTTGGACAATGTTATTATCCTAGCATTATGGGACATCCCAATGGGACATTTATTGCTATAACTTCCCTGGAATGCTTGGAAGAAGAGCAATACATTTTATTATTATTATTTTTTTTTTTTTTTACGAGAACTTCTAAAGAATGTGAATGAATAAGGTCTTACTAAAAATATGTTCTTTCTAAGTTCTTCGCATCTGAACACACATAGTGTATGGGAATAGCTGTATAATTTTAAAAAAATATTTATTTTATTCTACTATGATAACTTCAGGACACTTAAAATGAAATCAGTATGAAAAGTGTTTGGTTTGAGCCATTGTATCTCTAGCATCCTGTCAACTTGAAATGGAAATTTAACAGTGGAAGCAAAATGCATATTAAGAAATTCAGCTGGTGCAGAAGGTCATTAAAAAAAGTCTGAGAGATCTAAGATATCTCCTCAAAATGTTTCCCTCAAAACATTTAACACTCAAGATCTTCTTCAAGATGTTTTCCTCAAAAATTACATAGTCAGTCATTACAATACTGAACTTCACTGATATGCATTACAGCAATAAAAACTAAAAATCATATCAAGTTAATTATTTTATTTAGTTAGTTAGTTAAAATTCAAAGCATCTGAAAGTATTCAATGAATCACTGCAGCCCTTCCTCAAATCCTTAGGCGATTTCTCGGAGAACACCTGAGAATGAATGTGAACAGCTTGTGACCCCTTTGTTGTAAAATCTAATGAACTGTTAAATGCGTGAGCAAAGGTGCATAATACTGTTCCCTGAACCTTTGTGACAAATGTAAACCCACAATGGATCATTGCAAACAAATCCTTGACACACAGACTGACAGATTTCTGAAGCCCCAGTTGCCTTCAAATTCTCCTGATTTAGAAAGATCTTTGATATATAAATAAAAGTTTTGCATATAAGTGTATATTAAGCAATGCAATACTGTAACTAAGGCATATGCAACTAGCTGAAATTAGGAGTAATTTCTCCTAACATCAATGTGGCTTGATAGTCCTTGTACCTACAAGTTTATTATTTCTAGAATGAAGCTTTTTGCTTGTCAGTTCCAAATGTCTTTTAACTGTGCTATAATAATTAACAAATGCATTTGCTTGAATTGAAGTTTGAGCTACTGAATCACTGCAGACTTTCATTTTTTATTATGTGTGCTAAAGATGCTGTTCAAGCATCTGTCCACATTAACAGGCTCAGCTATACATTTGTTCTCACAGAGTCAAGAGAAGGCAGTAGCTTTCCTGATGACATTCCCAGAGCCAGCTAATTGTTTTTCCTCCATTTCCTCTCCCAGGAAGTATAAACAACTTGCAGAGAGAGAGAGAGAAGAAGAAAAAAAAAAAAAAAAAGCAAAAAAAAAAAAGCACTTGAAGCACCTTCTGAGATGACAAAGCACAAAAAGTTAGAAATTACTTTTCCTCCTCTTTTTCTCATTTCAGTATTTGCAGTGTTACTTGGTAGGGCCTCATCACCAATGAGTCAGAAAACAAAAATCTTAAAATAATCCAGAAATGTTCAGGAGAGATTAGTGTTTTATAAAATTCCAGGCTGTGTCATTCCCAGAGTCTTCCCTAATGACTGTTTTACCGGAGAGGAGAGCAATGCTTTCCCTTGGTATCATTCATGAAAAAAAAATGCCCTCAGCAACGGGCATTTTGGGTAGTTCTGGCCCTCATGTGATGGGCTTTTGGGGCTGGCAATCCCTTTATCCAAGGAAGACTTCTCTGAGAGGTCTCAGGTAAGGCTGGAGAGTAGCACGTAGCTGAGGTTGCTGCTGTCTTCAGATACCTCCTTGACCCTCTCAAGGTGGGGTGGATGAAGGGGAGAACACTGTGGTGTCATGGAGGGGGTTCCCTGCATGGGCTGTCCATTGCCATGGGAGAGGGTGGCCACACACCTCATTTTCAAAGGCGTGCACATGCAGAAGCTTCTCTGGAACTGGGACTGATCTTGGCTTTGTCACCTCTGTGGGATCAGGGATGCGATTAGGACACCGTCAGTGTGTGACTTGGTAAACTGGATGTTGAGATAAGATAATGTGTTCTCATCCATTTCTGTCAACGAGGGCAGGTTTTGGCATGGCTAATGACAAAATTCATTCCTCTGAACAAAACAGTGCATTTTTATGATTCTGATGCTGGCTGTAATTCAGTTTTTCTGTATGTCAGTTGCCAGCAACTTCCTCAGATGAATCAGTTTCTATTCCCTAAACCGAAGCAGGCAGATGTTAACAAAATATCTGTGCAATACTTAATTCCAATTACTATAAAGGGAACTTTCTTGGATTTACATTCTGTCGAGACATCTGGTTGAGGCTGTATTAAAAAATAAAATTAAAAAAAAAAAATCTTGGAAACAAAAAGAGGAGAAGATAACCTTGTTCCAGCTTTGACAGAAGACTTTGGGACACTCGCATAAACCTTATTTCACGTGCGTTTAAAGTATCTGCGAGATTGAAATATTTATTTTTGTTTCTGCATGATTCAGAAACCATTAAGAAAGATTCCAAATGAATCTTTGCAGAGAAAACTTCTCTGGCACTGACTTTCGTCCAGGTGATCAAGAAGCCTTTCGATTCATTTCTAGCACAGACAAATAGTAAACAAAGCTTATTCAGCACTGAGCATCCATCTAGGTTGACAGATTTTGCAAGCATCCCACCTAGAGTGGAATCCTACCAGGGTAAGACGGTGCCAAGTTAGCTGAGAACATCACAGAGGCCAGCATCTGCAAGTCATCATCCTAATACTGTCTGAGACAGAAAGCCTCGGTACTAGGCATTGCGTTTGGAAACGAATCTTGGCTTTGCCATACAGAGCATCCTGCTTTGGCACAGACAGCTGGACCAAAGAAGAAAACACACACTGGCATTATTTTGATAAACCTTCTAGGGAACCATTCACAGGAGAGCATTTAGACTATAGACAATTCTATAGGGAAAACATGAAGAATTTGGCAGCACTATTAAATTGCCTTCTACCTTAGTAGTTGCTTTTCCTGATCTCTAGCCTGAAATGGAAACAACCAGAGAATGATTACCTGATGCCCTGGAATATATTGTGATGACAATGAGAGTTCAAGCCCACGAGCAAAGCAATACTATTTTTAGGAACAGGAAAATATATATGCATTTGCTGTATAACAAACACACGACCATTTTTAACACCAAGACAGAAATGTATGGATATACTTTAAGTATCCTTAAAAAGACTTTAGTTAATATTAAGGAAGCTAACATTATTGTTAAAATACCTTGAAGGCACAAGGGCAGCAGCCAGGTGTTTCCAAGCTGGGTGGCCAAAGAGCTCCAGCAGTCCTGCTGGCTGCTTCAGGTGCTTGCAGGGCAACCACCTCCAGGTGAGCCCCTTCACTTGTCCCCTCCATCTGAAGTAGCCCAGCTCTTGGACACCTGCATCAGGATGGGCGCAGCTCCCACTGCCCAACCTGCCTGCATGCCCCCAGAGCAGGGAGAGACTCTCAGACACAGGCAGTGGCAGGTAACAGCTTTAATGGTGTCTTGTTAACATCTGTACTTGAAGCTAAACATGTGCCTAACACTGACTGATGTTAACATCAACTCATCTTCTGAGCTGTGCTGTGCTCCCTGCTCAAAGGACATGTAGCAGCAGTGAGCACGGTGCTCAGGAGCAGTCAACAGCATCTGTGTCTGGACATTGGTCAGGTATTACCAGGGGCGTCAAAATTAACCAGCCACTAAACTGACAGTTTGAAAATATCCAGAAGTTCATCTACTGGGGGATGTTTCAGACAGAGAATGGGCAAGTGAGGTTTAATGGTGAAACGCTGTCACTAGTGTGACTTGAGCTGCTCTTGCAAGCAGTATGACTACAGTCACTGGATAGGTAGTTTCCAAAATAAAAAGATTTCACCACAACAGAAAAGTGTTATTTTAAAGATGACAGGTGCTATTTAGTATTCGTATGAGACATGTTATAAATAGGTAGCTTTGAATATAAAGCATGCAAGCCACGAGAGAAGACAGACCATTCTTACACTACTGCTGCCTGGATCGTATGTGCTGCGGCATTGCCCCAGGGGGAATTGGCTTTATCCAGCTTCTTATACCTCAAAGGACACAAATGACGTTGAATATGACATAAGGATTTTCTGTGGGACCTGCCCTCTCAGGTTCTCTCTGAAATCATGATGGATGATTCTTCTTTTTGTGATTTTATTTTATTATGTATTACACAAAAGTCTGTAGGTGGATATCAGAAAAGACCTGAATGGAAAGAGAGCCACAAGCAGGAACAGACCAGGACACCACCCTGCAGCTGGGCTGGTGCTGTTTCCTCGGATGGGATACAAAGACCAAAGCTTCTCCCAGAAACTCAGAAGGGTATAGGTAAAGCTGTTTCTACATCTTTGTACTTTCACTATATCTTTGTACTTTCACTATATCTAAAAAGTTTCCTGTGTGATGTGCTATTTTTTGAGGAATTTTGTCTCAAAATCTTGGTCCATTTGGACCCTGTCACAGGAGTAGTCACTATTTGCCACAATGCCAAAGATGGCACCTGTATGTGAAACTGTGCTAGATATTATAGCAAAAATAAACAAAAAATGAAAAGAACTGCAAGAAAGATGGCATATGCTGGGCATCTCATGAGGGATTTTATTTTACCAAGCAATTTTAGTTTTTTTTTTTTTTTTTTTTTTTTTTTTTTTTTCTTATTTGAGCATTGCAGGAAAGATGAGTGCCAAGGATAGAATTAAATGAAAGAAGGCAGTAACACAGCACTCTGGGACAGTGAGGACAAGAGGTGCTGCATATGGGAAAACACATGATCAGAAATTCATGGTGTGATGGAGCTTTGCAAAGCTTTGCAGGTACAGCCAAGAAATTTCAGATGAGAAGGAATGGGCAAAAGGGATTCAGTGACATGAATCATAAGGGTATAATGAGGAAAAGGTCAGCATCTGAGATCTTGTTAACCAACTGGGCAGACTGAATGGGAGCAAGGTAAATCCCAGGGAGGCCAGATTCAATGACAGCACAATGTGAGTTGATGATTTGTAATTTTAATAATGCAAAATTCAGTAAATAAAATGTTAAAATAAGCAACTTTAATAATTCATTACAACATTTGCTATTTTAGGACTGTTATTTTATAGGATATTTGAGTGAATTGCTCGGTGTCATTGTATGTCCTTTCCTTGTAACCATGCCACAAGTTAGACATCACAGTGTTTCATAAATGGCTGTCTAATTATAAGGCACTCCTGATATTTTTTTTCAATGAACAGGACCCTGTCTGTCACGCTAGGATATCAAAACACTGTTTAAATTTTAACCACTATATACACATACCTTTATGGAACAATGTTACTGTTAGCTGCAGGTACTGAGAGCCAGAGCCTGCATCAAAATGTAGGATCTTATGCTACATTTACCTTCACTATATCTGCAAAATCTCTGGTAGGTGCTTTTGGTAGAGCTGAAAGTTTTGCATGAAGAAACAGACAGTCTTCTCCAAGACCTACTTTTACTGTGTTTGGTGCTGCACAGTGACTGATCCATGCATTTGAACAGGTAAAGTGTTAATGGTGGGCAAGGGCTCTGACGACTAAAAGGTATTACATGGCTGACTGAGAGCTTGTTAACCTAGCATTGATCCCAAGCAAAGCCATGTTAAAGACTGAGCATGACATACACGTTATTGTCAAGAACTGGTGTATGTGTAATGTGGGGTGCAAGTGCAATGAACACTAACAACACGCTCTAATGAGAACAGTGGCATCCAAGTTAAATGTAATTTTTTAAATGTTAGCATTTAACAGTGAAATATTGCTAGAATTTTTGATAAGCCTTAGTTAATAAAAGGTGACAGCTGACATAATACACTTAGATTTCTGCAGGTTCTTTCACTTGATACAATATGACATCCTGATTAAAAACATTTAACTGAATCACTGAAGCACATACTAAATAGATTAAAAACTGGTTAACTGATGGATCTTGGAAAGAAATCATTGACAGGCTCTTTATTTTTATGTCTTCAAAGGTGCTCAGTCTCTTTACTGAGGAACAGAAGCCATCAAAATACTCCTGTGGCCTGGCCAGACCAAGGCTTAGGAGAAGACTGGCTAACCCAGCACAGCAAGGACTCACTAGCACGGCAAGGATCACATGTAGGCCCCTGTGTTTGCAGACACAGACACTTACTACTCTATTGTTTTTCTTACACTGGCCTTTTTTAATCTGACTAATTCAGGGCAAAGGTCTTCACTCTCTAGTTAGAAGCAAATCTTATCTCAGCCAATATCAGGCTTTCTGTTAAGTTCAGTGGACTTTGCTAAGGTACCTAGCGTGACATTAAAATAATCAAAAATCCACAAATTCCTTGTGCCTAAATAGCAGTGAAAGTCAGACTGCCCGATGCCCCTGAGGAGCTATTCAAAAAGCTAACAGGAAACACTAAGCACAGAGATTTGGGGGAAAAAAGTCCCTGTGTGCTACTGGTGCTTGAGGGTAGCTTCCAGCCATTCTCAAGCAAGAACAAAAGGTGTATACAACTTACCCGGAATGTCATAATGCCCTGCAAAATCTGGGAGGAAACAGAAGATTTTTTCATTTATATAAATAAAAAACTGCAGAGCCAGGCCTTGTGCAAACCTGAGCAAACTGCTCTCTAGAGCCCTGCTGGTGGAGTTAATAGCCACATAGCTAAGGCAAATGCACAAACAGAGATGACAGCTGTGATGGACACAGAGAATTAAAATGTAATTCACGTCTGTGATATACATTTACATTAATTGCCAATCTGATTGTTGCACTATATAATCCATGAAAAAAAAAAATGAGGAAGCCTGAGCATAAACAGACAGGGATTTTATATGGGCACCAGTAGACATAAAAAATAAATCAGGAAAACAATGGTGATCACACAACGCTCTCTGAGCTTGTGGCGCAGAAGCAGGAGGTTTGCAATTCATCACGCAGTTAAGAAGGCAGCAGGAACCCTATTGTGAAGCTGCAGAATTGTCCTGCCGTCAGCAATTTGTTCAGAACTATTTTATTAAAATACATTTTTGTGCTTCGCAATGTGGCTTCTTTTTAGGGCAATAGGTTTGAATTTAGGAAAGCAAAGAGCATGCAGTGAGAAGAGCCTTCAGACAGCAGTGGCGAGCTTTGCAAGCTCAAGAAGACAGAGAGCTATTAGCTCTCCAGCAGCTCCTCACTGTGGGTAATCATATTGTAATATGCTTTCCTCTCTTGTAGGAGCTGATAAATATATGTATATATAACAGGTCCAAGATGTGTGCTTCGACCATATTTAAAACATGTTTTCTGTTTAACACAGGAAAGTAAAAAAAAAATGCTCGAACATGGGCATCTTTCCCAGCCTCTTTAAACATACTGCCTTTGATAGGAGGGATGAAGCTTTAGCTGCTCCCACTACAAACAGCATAAGGAACTATCTCTGTTCTTTGTTCTACCAAGCTTGTTGTGTCTTTTATTTGACAAGATTGCATATATGCAAGCCTGAGATAACGCACGTTGTTTTAGTTTGATCTGACTCTGTCTTCTTGGTTTGTGTGTAGGGGAAATGAATCATGCAAATGGATGCTCTATTTCAAAAATACTGTACATGGAACTTTTGGGAAGAACCCTGGGGAAACCATGAGGTTCCTATTAAGCCATTATGAAACCTTTGAAAATTCCTTAAGATTTCAACAAATTTTGAATAAATCTGTTATGGTCCAGACCAATAACTTCTATGGCATAAAAACCCCAGTGAACAACCAAACTAAAATCACGTGATGGATCACAGAACAGGTCCTCCATCCCTTTGTCTTCCTCAATTACAGTAGGCTTTTACAGTAATTTTGAGATCCTATCCAATAATGTAGCATGACATAAGAATGCAGGACTGGTTTTACTGAGTCAGGCCACAGGTTTCTTGAGTGCTGCGTCCTGTTCCTGACTGTGGTCAACAGCAGATGAACAGCAAAACAGGGGAAGCAGGTAGTTGAATGTTCCCCAGGTTTTCTCCCTGCCTCCAAAAATGTGTAGCTAAGAGATTTTCTGAACAAGAGCTGTTGTCTTTGCATTTAATGGATTTTGTGTGTGTGTGTGTGTTCTTTTCAATGAATTTGCTTAGCTGTTTTTTTTGAATGTGAATTATCATAGAATCATAGAATCATAGAGTATCCTGAGTTGGAAGGGACCCTTAAGGATCATCAAGTCCAACTCTTGACACCGCACAGGTCTACCCAAAAGTTCAGACCATGTGACTAAGTGCACAGTCCAATCTCTTCTTAAATTCAGACAGGCTCAGTGCAGTGACCACTTCCCTGGGGAGCCTGTTCCAGTGTGCAACCACCCTCTCTGCGAAGAACCCCCTCCTGATGTCAAGCCTAAATTTCCCCTGCCTCAGCTTAACCCCGTTCCCGCGGGTCCTGTCACTTGTGTTAATGGAGAAAAAGTCTCCTGCCTCTCGACACCCCCTTACGAGGAAGTTGTAGACTGTGATGAGGTCTCCCCTCAGCCTCCTCTTCTCCAGGCTGAACAGGCCCAGTGACCTCAGCCGTTCTTCGTACGTCTTCCCCTCCAGGCCTTTCACCATCTTCGTAGCCCTCCTCTGGACACTTTCCAACAGTTTCATGTCCTTTTTATACTGTGGTGCCCAGAACTGCACACAGTCCTTGAGGTGAGGCCGCACCAGCACAGAGTAGAGCGGGACAATCACCTCCCTTGACCTACTAGCGATGCCGTACTTGATGCACCCCAGGACACAGTTGGCCCTCCTGGCTGCCAGGGCACACTGCTGGCTCATATTCAACTTGCTGTCTACCACGACCCCCAGATCCCTCTCTTCTAGGCTGCTCTCCAGCGTCTCGTCGCCCAGTCTGTACGTGCAGCCAGGGTTTCCCCATCCCAGGTGCAGGACCCGGCACTTGCTCTTATTGAACTTCATGCGGTTGGTGATCGCCCAGCTCTCCAACCTATCCAGATCCCTCTGCAAGGCCTTTACACCCTCATTCGAGTCCACAACTCCTCCAAGTTTGGTGTCATCAGCAAACTTGCTCAAAATACCTTCTATTCCTACATCCAGATCGTTTATAAAAATATTGAAAAGTACCGGCCCTAAAATGGAGCCTTGAGGGACCCCACTGGTGACCGCCCGCCAGCCTGACGCAGCCCCATTTACCATAACCCTTTGGGCCCTGCCCGTTAGCCAATTGCTCACCCATCGTATGATGTTTTTATTTAGCTGTATGGTGGACATTTTGTCCAGTAGGATCCTATGGGAAACCGTGTCAAAAGCCTTGCTGAAGTCCAAAAAAATCACATCAGCTGGTTTCCCTTGGTCCACCATACGGGTGATCTTATCATAAAAGGAAATCAGGTTAGTTAGGCAGGACCTACCCTTCACAAACCCATGCTGGCTGGGACCAATGACTGCTTTGTCCCCCAGGTGCGCCTCAATAAGTTCGAGAACCATCTTCTTCATGATTTTACCAGGCACTGACATGAGACTGACAGGCCTGTAATTGCTAGGGTCTTCTTTCTGACCCTTCTTGAAAATCGGCACAACATTTGCCAGCTTCCAGTCTACCGGGACCTCTCCAAATTCCCAGGATCGTTGAAAAATAATTGAGAGAGGTTCCGCAATGACGTCCGCCAGCTCTTTCAGCACCCGGGGATGAATCCCATCCGGACCCATGGACTTGTAGGGATCCAGGTGGAGTAGCAAATCCCGCACACGTTCAGGGTCGGTTGGGAGTTTGTCATCCCCACCATCCGGGTCCTCCAGCTCAGGGCACCCTGGGTCCCAAAGCCCATCATCGGCATTGAAGACAGAGGCAAAGAAGGCGTTAAGCATCTCTGCTTTGCCTATGTCATTGTCTGTGAGGAGACCTTCCCTATCAAGGAGCGGCCCTATGTATTCTTTAGTTCTCCTTTTTCCATTCACATATCTAAAAAAACCCTTTTTATTTTCTCTCACAGACACAGCCAGCTTCAACTCTAGGTGTGCTTTGGCCACTCGAACTTTCTCCCTACAAACACGAACAGCATCCCTGTATTCTTTCCATGACACCTGGCCCTCCTTCCAGTAGCGAAACACTCTCTGTTTCCGCCTAATCTCCATTAGAATGTTCCTGGTCAGCCACGCCGGCTTCCTGCCCCGCCTGCCTGACTTGCGATATTTAGAAATTGCCTGATCTTGTGCTTCTAGGAGGCATCGCTTAAAGAGTGACCAGCACTGGTGGACATCGAGGCCTTCAAGAGCAGTTTCCCAGGGGACCTTGCTGACTAGTTCCCTGAGCAGCCTGAAGTCCGCTTTCCCCATATCTAGGGATGAGGTTTTGGTTGCACTTTTCCTTCTGTCACCGTAAATTTTGAATTCTCACTGTTCACAGAATCCAGACTCAAGTGGCTACACAGCTTACATACGTGGTATGTAAAAACCACCTTCTTTGTTTGTTTTGAACTTTCCACCTACTGATGTAGTTATAGGTCCCTTAGATCTTGTAACTGGAAGTGTCAGAGCCATCACTTATTCCCCATTAACCCTGTCTGAGCTACTCCTTATTTTATAGATCTGTGTAATGAAACTACTGTTTCTTTAGGCGTATAGGAAAAAAAAATTATATATATATATATATATATATAAACTTAGCTTGCAAACTGAAAGAGATGCAAGCCTTGGCTTTCTCACAGGATAGGAAGATGTCATCACTGTCTTCAGACAACACAGCAAAATATGCATTGTCCATAAAGCTTTTCAGCAGTTTCTGTCCCGCACCAAGACAAAACTTTCTTCCAAAATATCATATCCTGAATGACACAGCACTGTTGTTCTTTCAAACTGCATTCTGCAGCCCTGCACAAACAGGTTGTCAGAGAGCTTCTTCTTACCTTTAGTGTCCTGTACACAGATGCCAGAGAGTGAGTGGTCTCCACTGACTGGTATATATTCTCACAACAAGGAATTGCACATGCTTTTCACACTGAAGCAGTGCTTTAAAGGCTTTTCTAAGGCTGTGCTTACATATATAAGTTACATACACCTTCAGCCACAAAGCTTTGCTCCCTTTCTGACCACAGCAGTATCACTGAGAGAGGTCTCTTTGGCCTCCATTAGCCAGGAGGTGGAGTTGTGAGGCTTCAGCACGGCCCACCAGCCTCTCAGGGGGATCAGCCTATTAGAGATCTGTATCCTGAAAATAAATATTATATTAACATGAAGGTTTACACGCATCATAAATATCATAAACCCTCTGAGCTGGCACGTGCTTTTGAATTGCTGCATTGACATGTTTTGTGTGGTTAGCAGAAGCCAGTACTTCTTGGAGGAAAATATTGTTGGAATATGGGTGCAGGGAAAGGAAAAAAATGAAATTGTCTGCGGCCAGTCTTTCTCAGACGATGTGGATCTGAATTTCAATTCATTGTAAACAAGCAGCCCATCTCCGAGCATGTCAGCAGTTTTAATGTCATGTCATCCAATCAACACAGGTTGTGCTCAGGGAATCAGAAAACACTTCTGCATTCATGGGAGAGGAGACGTTTTGTCTTCCTTTACTAATTTCTTCTACTAAACTGTGCCTCGCTTAGCATCTTGCTGCTGATAAAGATCAGTACTCCCTTTCTGGCGTTGGCGAATGCCTCCTCCACCACCACGCAGCTCACACATGCTTCCAGACTGCTGCAGAGAAGGAAGTGGCAAATCATTCTATAGAAAGTGGCATTTCTTTTTCTGCAAAGAAGTGTGAGGATACCACTGGTGAGCACACTTTTTAAGGAGAAATGTTGATTTGAAACCACAATTTGCCTGAAAATACTGAACCAGCTCTTCAGCTGCTGAAGACTGGCAGAGATCCATTTAATTCAATGGAGACACGCTAATTTGAACTAAAGAGCTGACCCTCTGCGCCTACCCATATTAAATTATTATTATATTAGACAGATCACAGATAATTATAATCCTTCATGTTTCAGTTTATTGACACTGTGTCTCTGGGAGCACTCTCTTAAAGGGATTTAGCCAGTCATCTGCCATTCACTTCAATTACAGAAGCACACATACAGGCTCACAAACTTAAACTGAAAAAAAATCCCAACCCAGAAATAAAAGACTGTAAAACCACGGCAACTGGCAGAGAAATTATAGGCTAGTCTAATATTTGATTCTGCTTTCAAGACATTGTAAAAACATTGCCTACCAAGCTGGCAAGTTTTGAATTACTCTTTAAAAGGCAATTCATGATCCTTGTCATGCAACATCAATCCGCACACATAAACCCTGTTCTGTTTAATTCTAGACCAGGGCTGCTCTTGACAGTCTTCAGTCCAGAAGGTTTCTCCTTATTCTAATTTCTCAGGAGCAGATGTCTCCTGCCCATTGGTGTGTAGCTACCTTTGGTCTGTTTGCACTGGGAAGAGGAGGTGGAGAGCCAGCACTGCCACCCACTGACCTTACTGCTGCCAGCATAGAGCCTCCTGAGCACAGGATGGGAGGACCTTTGTGTTATGGAAATGCTGTCTCATCTCTATGACAGTGATGTTGCTCCACTGCTCCCTTATGTCCCCATTCTACTCCATGGCAAAGACCAAAGGGAGATAATGTTACCTCCAGTCTGGATGTTGTGAAAACCAGAAGAAAAGAGGGCTTTGCAATCCATATGATCACTACTTTCTGTTTGTTTGTTTGTTTGTTTGTTTGTTTTTCCTGTGTGTTCATTTCACCAGTAAAATCTGTGAACTCAGTTTTGCAAACAACAGATAAGTCTAAGCCATCTCTGTGATGTAGTTAGTCCTTGTCATTGTCATTCTTAGTAGAGGAGGCTTCATGTCATCCTACATTGTTAAACAGAAAATTTGGAACTACAATACACTGCACAGTGGGAGAGGTAATACAGCCACCTCAGCATTTACATGAACAAATTTAACCAGACCATCCTGCTTCTGGTGCCTGAGTCAGCTCTCAGGTCACTATATTGCCAAATATCTGGGATGAAATAACCCCTGCAAGAGCAGAGGCTGGGGCCAGCTGTGGGTGGTGGTGGAGAAGCAGCTAAACGTGAGACCACACTGTGGCTCGCTTCTTCCCCCCCTGTCTGGCATCTGTGAGACCACATCTGGTGTGCTGTGTCTAGCTTTGGCTTCTGTCATGCAATCAAAAGTTTAACAAACATCAAGGAAATTAGGGGGTGGCAGCACAACTGAGGAGTGTAAACATGTGAAGAGGCTGAAAGAATTGGATTTGTTCAGTTTGAAGATGAGAAAACCGTGGGAAGATTTTACTGGCATCTTCAACTTCCGAGTGTGAGGGTATAGAGAAAGTGGAACCAGATTCTTCCCAGAGGTGAACAGTGAAATGACAAAAGGCGATGCACACACTTTGCAGAAAGGCAAATTCTGATAATAAATAAGGAAAAGGATCTTCACAGTGAGAGTAAACAAACTCTGGAGCAATTTGCCCAGAGAGCTGCTGGTCTTTCTGTCCTTGGATATACCGAAAATGCAACTCCATCAACTTTCCCAACTGAAAACTAGGGATATCTGAATTGATATAGATTAACTGCATTTAAAGGATACCTGTTCCTTAGCTACGGAGGCCATCAGACAGGAAAGAAAAGTGTGTATGAGTAACACATTCTCATGTCCAACACTGCAGAAAGCCATCTATTTTATCTGCCAACTTCTCTGGAATGGAAACCAACTGGTAGGGATTGCAGTTAAGTGGGAATGTGAAAACATTATTTCAAATGTTTGGTAAGTACTTTTCAAGGCAGTATTAACATTAATTCCTGCCGGCATTTGGACCTCCGTTGTCACCCACTCGTTTTGGCTTTATACCATGTATGAAAACTTTTGCCATTTAAGCCAGTTAGTAACATCCTCCCATATTCCCACTAGCTCTTCACTTTCAATTCGTCATCATTTAGCATTCCCACTTCATCTGTTTATACATCATTTTTTTAATTTCTTACATGTATGAATGTCGTGCTTTGAAGAGGGCAATATTCAGAGTCTTTTACTGCCTGTGGTGGTCCAAATACCACCGGGCATCTCTCTTTTGAATCTGAATTTTGAACTGTAGTGCCACCTCTGTCCAGTCTAGGATCTAGGAGCCCTTTGTCACTTAAAAATAGGAGCCACACACTGTTCTCTGCATACACTGAAGCTGCCACTGAAGCCAACAGACCCACGTGTACACGAGGGGCCATAGTACTGCAGTTTTACTGGGGTCATTCTGTGGTGCATAATCATGGAATACTGGATTTATGCCTGTAAAGTACACCACAGTGCCACATAAAGGTACCCAAATCAGCTCAAATATCCACACATTATTTCAGTGATCCATCAGGATGATTCATCTATTTCTCACCTTTAACAACAGTTACTACAGTATCTTGCAAACTTGATGATGAACACCTAAATTTAGGCACTTAGCAGTGGGTAGCTGGCTGCAAGTCTGGTCACTCTAGGGTCTCTCCACAATCAAAAGGGAGGGAGAAAGGTACATCCAGATGCTGATTACCTTGATCTTGGCAAGAAAAAACTTGCTAGCAGGCATTTCAGCAAGGTCAGACTGACCTCAAACACACTTGAGGTGCCTTGGCATGCAAGAAGTCTTTGGGGATCACTGGCCAATATAAACAGCATGATGAAGCAGCTATAATAAATGTAGCAGCAATAATATTCCCAATAAGCACCTACTTTTTCATAGTTGCAAGATTTTGTATTTATTTTCTCATAAGCACTCAAGTGTAACTCTCAGCCAGAAGTAAGAGCTGCACCATAAAAGACCCCCATTGGGCTTCAGAGACCATTTGTCCTCTCTGTGCTTTTAACCAGGGTTATGGGGGAGCCTGAAGCACAGAGAGAGAGGGTTGAGGCCCATGGTAGTCAGATTTTTTTCCAAATTTTTTTTCTTGCTTGCTGCACGAATGTTTGTTTTTATTTTTGTTTTTATTTTTATTTTTATAATTTCTATTTCATTTTATTTTATTTTTATTTTATTCTTATTGCAGAGAGCATTCATGTGTTATTATGAGCAGGGAGCATCCTATACAATTCTTGTAGTAATAGGTAATCTATAAATTGGTGCTTACTCTCTTCATTCCTAATGAATGGCTTAAAAGTCTATACAAGACAAACGTTTTACATATATGTATATGTATGTGTTTATTTCCTGAGGGTATATAATCAGTGAGAACCTATTACGGAAGGTCTAATATGAAGTGCAATCAACATGGTTTGCAAAGTTTTAAGGGCTTTAACAGAGGCATGGTCTAAAGGCCAAGTTTATAACAAATACAGAAGGACTGAGTCTGGCTGCTAGCAATCAGACAGCAATGGGTAGCAAATAGTTACAGAAAATATCGGTCATTAGAACAAAAGAAAATTCTTTTAGTCCCACCCCCACAAAGACTGTATTCAACTCAAAACTGAAAACGACAGAAAAAAAAAAAAAAAAGTGATTATTTCAAATGAAATAGAATGCTCAGCTCTAGACCTAAAAAAAGACAGCACTGTTATGGGCATACAGAAGATGCTACTTCTCAGGGAAGCGTTTGCCTCGCTAACACCCTGTCTATCTGTGAGACAGAAATTACACAAACATATGAAGATGATAAAACAGGGTTGTGCACAGGGGTAAGCGCATTCACAAGAGGAGGAGGTGGAAAGACTGGGTTTTCCAGTTACCTAGCATGATATTATGTGGTCTCTCTAAATGGATGGTCTTTGCTCCTCTTAAGTCCTTTTTTTGCCCCAGGGGTTGTCCTCTGCTGAACCTCTCTCCTGGTTGCATCTAACCCAGGGTTGGGTGGTCTCAGGCCTGGAGCATCTCCTGCTGCTTGTGGACGTGGCACCTCTCCCACTTCCAAAGTGGTCCCACCTGCGTCCCACCTCCCCTGGCCAGTTCCTGAGGTTTCTGTAATTAATAGTTGATCATTAATACTCATCTCTTTGTAAAGCTTTTGGAGTTGCTGCTTTGTTCAAGTCTTCCCTTGAATAAGAACATGCTTCCATGCACTCTTCTTGACATGGAAAATGCAGAATCCACATAAGCAGATCTCTCTTTTTCCCAATGTTACCTTCTTTGTTAATTTAGTGTTCACTGCAGCTTGTGACATACAGTGTCCTCCTCTCCTTCTGATCTGTTGTACTTCCTTCTTACGCAACTTACTGCTCCACAACAAGCTCCTTGCCAGCACATTCTGGTGATGAGCTCTCACTTTACAAGCAACTACTTGAGAAATGCTTTTGCTCTTTCCCTGTCTGCCTCATGAGAAAAGATATTTATTTCCCTGGTCTCTGAACACAAACTACAGCCTATGTCCCAAGAATGACAAAGCTTCAGGCCAAAAACCATCTTAAGTGACAAGGAAGCACATCTAAACCCCCATCTAGCTTCATAAGCATTTGTCAAAATCTTAATTAGGGGACTAATGAGCCAATGGAATACAGTAACCCATAAAACACAGTCTGCCAGCATAGGTGGGAGCATTCAGCCTGGAGTCTGTGCATACCCTTGAGTGCTTCAAGTCACCCATATGCTTGTTACAGGTATAAATTTATCTGTGCCAGCTCTGATCTATGCAAGACAAAGACCACAGCATCCTGGGCCTCTGCACAGGCTCTAAAATCCTGCACAGGCTCTACATACTTATTCAGCCAGACATCTCCCCATGAAGTTTGTATCACACAGCTCTAGCACTGTGGTCACTTGAAAGGCTGACGTAAAGTCAGCTCGAACATGTCTCAAGCAGGTTTTTTGCCCAAAGAGATGCAAGCACACCGTGTATTTCCCACTGCTGCTCATATCAAAGGTAGGAATTTTCAGAGACAAAAAAAAGATTATGGTATATGCAGTTGGTACTAAGTACAGGTGCTTGCTAGCTTAATTCATATTTATGTCTTTCAGTGTCCCATCTTCTGGTGCCCACTAATGCAAAAGCTCCACGCAGCCTTTTGCACAGACCTCAGTGCCAGAAATGCACAGGGTCTGCAGTCCCGTCATAGCTCTCTGCCCTGCTCCGTGCCATCAGTGTTACAAAAGCAGGTTTGGTAGCAAGTATGACTTTTTGATGGAGGGTATCCAGCTTAGCACAGTCACTGCAGTGTGATTAAAGATGTCTTTGTATTACACTGAAACTCTCCTCTAAATTTGTTCATTTATTTGTCAATAAACCTCAAGAATTAAATAATTTTATCTTACAGCTTCCCCCACATGTGACTCTAGTTTATACTAGAGCTGTAACAAGCACTCTCTACATCCATTATTTTCCCCTAAATTACTTAAAGATGACAACTCTGAGCAACCTGATCTAGTGGGAGGGAGGTGTCTCTGCTCATGGCAGGAGGGTTGGACACCCCTTAGATGATCCTTAAGGTCCCTTCCAATCCACAGTGTTCTGTGATTCTATGATAACAAGCTTTTTTTCTGAAGTTCTTGAAGAAATAATTACATTTTTAAATGGAATTATTAACGGTTATTATCCCTGTTAAACAGTAGAGTCATTGAGAAGAAAATGACTGTGAAAAATGCATAAGGGGTACACCGCTCTTTTCTAATAAATTACATTCCTAGTTTACAGCAAGATATAGAGTCCCCAGGAGAGCCACAGTGTGTAAAGTAACATAAATGTACGCAATAGAAGGCATACCAAGAGTTTTCTTCTAAATAAGAAATGGAAAAAGATCAAAGGAAGTCCCATCACTCATCACAAAATCTTTAATAGGACACAAAGAAAAGGAAAAATTATTTGATTTTGTCCATGACCACAGAAGTAATCTACATAAATATGGAACAGTCATCCACCCACCATTAAGCTCATTGGCTTCACCACAGATCCCTCATCTAGTGGGATTTAAAATGAACTCAACTAACCTTTCACCCAACCTTGAAGGGTCTTCTTTGAAAATTCCTGTAGTCCAGTCTTCGTGTCAAAACAGACGGTGGGAGAGCAAGTGCTACCCCACAGAAATGGTTGCAGGTTCATTGGCAGGACTCAAGAAAAGTGAAGAACAACCCAGTGTGGAAAGGTAGCTGCCAAACACTTCGCAACCCAAATGGAAAATAAAACCCTTTGGCCAGGAAAACAGAGGCTTCTTCCTTACACTGGGCTGCAAAGTAGTTCTTCTAGCAAGAATTATACCTTTCAAAGAGTTTTAGAAACAGGCATCAGCAAAACTCCACCTGGAGCAGGGCTCCCTGCTTTGTTGTTAATAGTTCTGGGAGCCCTGCTTTGTCTTCTCCAGAGCTGCATGTTGGCTTGTTTGTATCTGTCCAGAACTCTGTCCAGAACTGCCAGAATTAATTCTTCAGAGGTACACTTAGAAAATTTTGTCCTAGTAGATTCTGTTCTTGTGCAGCTTCTACTAGATTATTTCAGTCAACTGAACAAAGTTTTTCATCCTTTTCAATTATTCATTTTTCCTGAGATGTTATTTATACAGCAGTGTACACAGCATTTTGCAGTAAGTAGGTACATCAGGGAAAGAACAGCGTCCTCCTGGTAGTATTTGCAGCCCAGAGAAATGAATAAGGTGCAGAACAAAACAGCAAGAGTAAGGAGGTAAGGTCATTACGGTTCAAATATTTCATGGAACGGAGGCAATGGTAAGAATGTTTGAGGAAGAAAGGAGGAATATTGGTCACATTGAGTAGGATTCGTTTACTTGACTTTACACATCTGCAATGCAAAGATCCAAGTCTGAGCTAGTCATGGGGAGCTTCCTTTGGTTAGAAACAAGTATTTTTCATGCTGGGATTCATGCTGTATTCTGGACACCTCTAGGAAGAGAGGAATCATGCTTTATGCTCTACTTACTCCATTGACCTTCTCTCTATTGACTATAACAGAGCCGAGCTGACCAACTCAGGTGTGGATATCTACATTTATTTAGATGAAACCAACCTGCTGTTCTAACCAGGTGACAATATCTATTTTAAGTCCTTTTAAAATGGAATTCTGGCTTGTCAAACCTTCAAGCAGTGGTTCCACATTCTTTTCCACTGGGTGGGGGTGAGGTTTTTTTAAATGTCCCCATTCACACACACCTGGAGATGATTGCTGGAGTAGCTCAAAGAAATCAGCTGTCTCATAGGCTGCACTCTAAATCGTGTTTGGTTACAGGAGCCTGTTTTCTACAAGCTATATCCAGATACGGGGTCAATAGGGTATCCAGAAACCTTTTAATTGTTTTGACCACTCCACAGCACCACTCTGTTGCTCCCCCTCCCACTCAATGTGGTCACCCGCTGGACAGGAAAGACATGGGCAGACACCCAACAGGGCTTTGCCTGATGCCTGTCACTGGTCTCAGTCCCAGCCTGAAACTCTCACTTTTGAGGGTGAAAGCAGTACAGACAGCATAACTGCACCAGATGTTGAGCACCTCCAGGTTCCAGCCATGAAAGCTGAGGGTGCTCAACACTCGGTCTTGCAGTTGAGGCCAAGAATGTGGCCACTAGAGAAAATATCTTTTCTTTTCTACTGCAGGCACTCCGCTGGGAGTGTCAAGCCACTTTTTCTCTGGCACCAAACAGTTGTGGGGTTGCAACGAGTTGGTGGCAGTCATTACTGAAGCCCTTAGATCTGGAATGGAAACTCCTGCCTCCCATCAACACTGCTAAAACCCTCAGACAGATCATTTCCCACATGAGACATCCTTTGTTTTTCTATTTAATAATTTCTGTAACTCTGCAATATGCAACTTTCTCAATCCAGTCCTTGTGTGTGGGAGGGTGTGAATATTTCCTGCTCATAGTATTGAATGCTTTGGCACAGGCAGTTGCAGCAGAGCACTGCTTTCAGACCCCAGCTCGAACACGCTTCTCACCATATCCCAGTGCTAGTGCAACTAGCTGTGCTTTGCGTGCATGCCATGGTGAGACGACAGGCAGAGACAGAACAGTACTCAGAAGACCCTGAGATTTATCCCTGCTTTATTGCTTACTAAAAATTAACCATATTCCTCACATCAGGCTCTTCACTCTGAAAAATATTGCCTATGTACCTGAGACACCCATGAAAACACAACATCCCCCTGAAGTTCTGTGGTGGGTCAGAATGGTGTGCCCAAATTAGCCCCAAACTGGTCACCCTGTTAGGATGAAGGGCAGAAGGAGGCAGGTATGGATGCCACCTGTTCTCTTCCCCAGAAGAAAGCCTTCCTCAGCTGTGTTCAGGAGGAGTCTGAATTCTCAGCCTGCTTTCAGCATACCCATTTCCTTCCTTTTCAGCCCTGAAGTCAATCTCCAGTGGAGACCTGGAGGAGAGCAGACAGTATAAAACACTCCTGCTTTGTCTTTTCTGTGACTATCCCATGAATGCATTAACATTTTAGTATTTTTACTGCTTTGTGGCAACACAGAAGACTTGATGATGCTTAAAATTGGTCCCAAGTAACCAATGAAGTTATTATATGTTGTCATGGTATGCAAATGAGATTTACAGCACAAAACCTATATACTTAGCAGATCATATTATTTATTCTAAAATTCAGCTACCATTCATTTTGAACCTTAAATAAATTGAGTAAAAATTTAAGTTAAGGCGAGAAAAATGCAAAATACCACTTAAAGAAACAATCTGTGATAATAGTTTGTTGTGCATGGTTGAATTAAGTTATGAAAAACAGTCTTCTAAATAATATAATACATGCTAAAACTGAATAGATATAGATGTTAATTGTCTTCTCCATTACAGAGACAGAGCTAATGCCAGGGATTTCAGACAAATAGCACTTAACCTTCTGAACCCCAGATGAAGAGGGAGATAGATGTTTGCTTTTGATCATTCTGGTCTTTTCATGATCTGAATCAATAAGTAGCCCTTATAGCTTAAAGTCATGTTTCTAATTAGTCAGCCTCTTGGGCCTGGTTTACAAAATAAAATATAAATCAACGCACATTTGTAAATTCCAACAAGCATCCTGGGCCAGTGCCATCTCAACAAAATAATTAAAATGCCATCAGCCTGTTAACTTGATCTTATCTCTGCCAAAATATATATACTGTCAAATGCCAACTCATGTTTGGAGTGTTAAGGAAAAAGGTATTTTGAAGCTATGATAGCTGCAATAAATACAAGACATAAAATACGTAAGTCTTAATAATACCAGCTAAAGCTTCACTTTTCTTTGTTAGTGAGAGGTATTACAGAAAATAAACTAATAAGGAATTCTGTTGACGATGAAGATACAGATGATCCATAAAACACTCAGTGAAGCTCACAATTAACTTCTATAAAGACAAATGTAACGGGAAAACTCCATGTTACAGAGCAAAAGATAGATGGTACCATGACAGGGCTTGAATATTACAAAGACAACAGCCTGTGTGTTAACCCCCCTCACTGGGGAGGATCCCAGAAACAAATTGTCCATTAGCAAGGGGATTCATTTTCCCTTTTTTCGCATACTGTTATGCCTCGTGTGTACTAGGACAAATGTGTATGGACAAATTATCAAAAACAGCCTCTGAAATCCCATCTGCCCCTCTCCGCATTCCCAGCTTTGTGTACACGCTGTTGCTTGCTGCTTCCAACAAAAGGCCAGATTCGGGTCTCGTTGACACCAGCAAAGGAAGGGAGACAGAAATCAGTACATTTAAGGTGGAAGGCAAATCCCTACAGTTCCACATATGTGAAAGAAGGAACTAGAATTTCCTCACAGAGGGTTTTCAGCAAACTAGTCAAGTCAGTTATGTGCCACACATCAAAGATTAATTAATTAGATATCTATAATTATGAAGAACTGATAAAAACCCCAAGGTACATTAGCAGTATTCAAATTAGAGAAAGAATCCTTAAGGAAAGAAAAATTAAAGATTTAGAAATGTATAGAGAATAAGATGGAAATAAATTTCCTTGCCAGAATAGATTATGCCAAATTGTCCTGATATTATTTGGGGTTTGTGTATGATAATTGCTGGTTTTCAACACAAATGAAATGTCCTAGATTTCATTTACCTCAGTTTAAAATCATCTACATATGGTGCCATATGAGAAACTGTTAAGCTGGAAGAGACTGGCATTAGAGCAAGAATCATAAATTCACTTAGAAACTGGCTTGGATGATGATGGGAAAAGAAACGGGTAGTTATTAGTGGAACCCCCAGATCACAAGCTTTATGATGGAATATGCTTAAATTTTTTGCTAGCAACACTGACACAAAAATAAGGATTCACAAAATAGACTGGGGACCCCTCTGGGACGTACCAGTATCATGAAGGTGATTCAGAAATAAATAAATAAATGCCTTAAAGATCTCCAGGAAAGGAACAGAATAGTAATGCAAGTGGCACAAAAAACTTATTAGGATTTAGTAAAAGCAGGCAACGCATTTTCTATTTTGGCTTCTCCAAGCCAACAGTCTCAGTTCTGTAGCGTCTCATTCCTGCCGAAGCTGTAGTGATCATCACCCACAGTTTGTCTCAGCAGTAGTAATTATAAACCAAAGCCAGACAAAGTGCTCGGCAGAGATCCCTGTTGTTCTGCAACTGAGTTTCACGGGGATCAGAAGCTGACTCTTTTCCAGGGCTGGGGGGTGACCTCCTCGTCTGAGGGCCATGCTGCCGGAGCACCAGTGACACCTGCACCAGAAGCTGCGGGACAGAAGCTGACTCCCAAGGCAAGCAGGTCTGCGTGGGCTACCAGAATGGAAGGTGATACTTCTAATACATGTCGCAAATGTTCTGTGAGCTTTCTTTTTGGCAGGCATTCCTCTTTCTGTCTTTTTGGCAAACTGATCTCTTCTCTGCAGTAGTGTTGTGGCTTTGATCTGAAAGCCTAAGGTCCCAAGAGCTGAAGGCACTGGAAGGATTTGGGTGGCAGAACAGCTCTAATGTCAAATTCCTTCCCTTCGCCTCTCAGAGCACCTTCAGCACCAGCCCCAAATGAGATTTAATGCAGTCTTGCTGGCATGCAGAGCAATAGGGACGAAGAGGGATGTGGCCTTGCTGGAGGTCACACTTGTTTTGTCAGTAGTCTGCATCATTCTGCATGGGTGCTTTGGGACACACTGGCTCACAAAGCATTGTAGTTGGATTTTAGCTGGATTTTGGTCGTGTGCTTGTTTGCAACCCGTTTTAAAAAACAGTTATGGTAGTGTCTACTAATGAAGTCAAGCATTTTTACAGCAAAACCATGCCTGGTAGAGAGGCTTAGACCACCTCTCTCAGGGCAACAAGAACTACTAGACTGAAAACAAGCATGGGACCAGGCAAAACTGACAAGAGAACAAATCCTCTACAGAAGAAGAATAGGTTACTAAATATTTTATGTCAGTGTTACACCGAACACATTTAGCCAGAAGAAACAGAGAAGTTAGGCCCGTGCACTGAAGCTAGATTTATATTTATTTTTATGCTAGTGGTAAACATGTATTTAAATAAATATCAAGTACTGGCAACATCCAAAGCAATTAGATTTGTTCTCAAGAAGAGGCCACGTTCTAATCTTTCGCCTAATAGAAGATGCTGAACAGAGACTGTAGGCCACCCCTGCATGGTGAAATATCATTAAATACCAAATCCTAGAAAACACAGACCTCCTAAATGTGTGCAGAATCTTTAGTTCATGGCCATAGTTGCATATTCAGTTTTGTATCACTGCAGGCACATCATTAGCAGTGCAGTTGTGTATGTCTTTTGTATCTTATTCCTAAAGACAACTAAGTCTAGCTCGAGGTCAAGTTTTTTGAAACAGTCCTATCCTTTCCCATTAAACAAATATATTCTTAAAATGTGATTAAGCTGTATAGCAACAAGCAAACAAAAATCTTTTGTAAATTCAAATTTACTACGTGCAAAATATTCGATAAGCATGTACATACCTTAGGATCTTAGCAGTTTCTTTGTTTTGTTTCTTAAGTGACTTAGGTGCACAAGTCTGGAAAATTACTCCTAACCACTGAATCAACTTTTTCATGTTCAGACGTACTACCCAAACTCCTTCAGAAAGTCAACAGGATTTACCCCCAAAATACCTGAAATCACTCTCTGTCTTTCCCAGGTGAACACTGTTGTGATGAAAACCTTCTTGAGCTTGCATAGTGCAGCACAGGGAAGTGAAATGAAAGGGAGTGAGATTCAGATAGTAGGGTGATAAGAGCAAATATAAACATTTGGACAGATTTCTTCCATGTTAGTAGAAGTTTTGCTGAACAGCTACGAATTTACTCCTGCTACACAACAAGAGTAATGGCAGTGGTGCAAGGGCACGGCTAAGATAAGGGGTTGCACACCTAAGGATGGCACTTCTGCCTGTGTTCACCCAGATTTGACCACATCCCTGCTGCTTCTTTCAGTCCTGACCTCTTCATGGTAGGAGAGCTGGTGGCCAGGAGCCTCAAACAAGGGAGCGCATTTCTGTCTGAGCTCAGCTCTCTTCTGCTCCCTTTCCTGCCCAGCTGCAAGAAGCCTGAAGCCCACACTGCACATCGCACAGAGAAGCCCCAGGAGATCCAGGCCAACATCAGTGGTCACTGCAGAACCTGGTCCTACCACATTTGCCCTTGGGAACAGCCTTGTACATTTTTCTTATAAATAAGAATTCTTTTATTCCCAGAGCATAAACCTCCATCATTTTCCTCAGACTGAAAGGTAAAACTGTAGTATATCATAAGACAAAAGTTTAAGTCTTCAGCAAATGCAGATAATGTTACAGATTTCTCAGATTATGTTGGAGAAATTCTTTGATACTTGAAAATAATTAAAATGGTCTGTCATGTAAATGTCAAAATGAAGAAATTTAGCAGAAAATGGAGGAGAAATGGCCAGATCTTCCTATTATCACTTGCTGTACATCTCAAAAGACAGCTGATTCCCGGCTCTGTATGGGTTCCAGCATTCAGTGATTTATTGGGTAATTCAGCATTTGCCAGTATGTCTTGTGCTAATTAAATGCATCGCACTCTATTCAGAAATGTCACAATTGATTTGTCTTCTGCAAGCACTGACTTTATTTCAATCTTCTAAAAAAGATTTTATGAGCCCCAGATAACTTATCCTGGCACATTCATCTCCCAGGGCAGCTTCTGCATCTGAGGCCAGTATGGGAAGAAACCAACAGAGAACATCCAATACAAATGTCTCTTTTGGACAGCTTATTTATCTGATATGCGCTGTATATCCAGGAGTAGGTAGCCTATATGGTGAAATTACAAGCTGTTCCATTAATGTATAAAAACACTTGAACATGACAGAACTTAATATACAGTATTGGCAGATTTTATTGTTTGATAGACTGAGCCAAGCAGCCATGCAGATTGAGAATGCCATAATCTGTAACAAGGTGTTTATTTACAAGCAGATTTGTGACTGAATTCCGCTATTAACTAAATTGCATCAAGAGGAAATGAGCATAAAACAGCTCAAACTAGACAGAAGATGCCAAAGCATGCTTAGTATAATACTCGATGCATAAAGATGGAGTCCGAGACTGAGGGCTCTTCTCTTTGTCATTTTAATTCACTGCTTCCCCCCATATGCTATGTATAACTGAATGCTGAGGGTGAACTGCAGCACGTTGCTACTCAGTCACAGAAAATACAGTTACAGTGTACAGTAAAAAAAACTGCTTTGTTCTGAGAAAGTGCAATTCCCAACACAAAATAGCCATTGAGCTTAATCAGAATTGAAGCTCTGTGGTGCAAGAAAGGAAAGATTAGTTTTCATGTGACACAGCAAGAAAATAAAAATACCTATTTCAAGGGAGGGAATGTGTATTCAGAGAGGCAGCAGGAAGGTCAGCAACGCAAATATTTTAAGTAGAGAATATTATTAGAAAACAATATTTTTCTATTTTATTACTTCTGTCCCAGACCCTTCATTGCCTAGACTCTTCTGAGACAGAAATTGTTGCAGAGAGGAGACTTGCTGCCTGAATAAGAAACTTTCTGGACTAGCATAGTCTGAATTTGTCATTTATCACATTAGCAACTGAATGGTGCATTTGTAGCAGTTTGGAGCTTATAACCGGGGGAGGACCCTGGGTCTATTTTTGCTGCACAGGCTTCTGGTGCTGGGCCACAACCAAGGATACCTACTACAAGTGCCTGTCTGAGATACGGCAGCAGTTATGACATTTAACTGGAAGACAGTGATTCACACAGTTTACTCCCTGGTGTCAGACAGTGACTCTGTGTATTCTCCCTGAAGAAAAGCAGTTGAAATGGCCGCAGACATGGTCATTTGGCCATGGCCATTCATTGTGCCAAAACACGAATGACTTGACTACAATTTGAACATCAGTGCGAGGTCTTATCTATTTGTAAATCTTCCTTGCCTTCTCATAGCTTTCTCATATGGGAAAGTGTGGGAAACCAATGTGAGCTCTGGAATAGAAAAGAAACTCCTGAGCACTTTATTCTCTAACTCCTAGACAGCAGTAATATATTCTTCTTTTCATGAACTCACCAAGCTCTGCTGTCTGAAACTACCTCTTTGGCCAGGCTGCTTCAGAATATCTCACCACTTCAACAGTTAGGAATGTTCTTTTTTGCTAATTTACACCTTAATAAATATATATTTATTTGTTATGTGCTTTTTGTTGTTGTTTGTTTGTTTGATTACATCTTCTCTATTCTGACTACATATGTCCTATACGTCTTTCTAATGCACAATCTATACCAACCTATACCAACTGTACCAACTTATGGTTTAGTCTCCATTCCTCCTGGTCATCCTCAATCCCCACACCAATTCTAATTTGAGTTCATCATTCTAGCATGCAGATCCAGAGTTATGTCCAATAATTTACATTGTACAATGACACTTCCTTCTTTATTTTCAGAAAATGCTCCATACGCTACATTAATATCAAATTTGAATTTTTCACAATTACATCATAATTATTGCTGGCAGCCATTCTGTCATGGACTAACACATCCCGTTTTTTCTTTTCCCATTTCAAATCAAAGAATTCCCAGTTCATGACAAAAGATCTTGTTATTCTCCCTTAAGTGCAATTACCTCTTACCCAATTTCCTATTACTTTGTCTATTTCAGTCCTATGGTCACCAAGTTCTTTCTTCATGATATTCTGATTTGTTTTTTAAACACTATTTTCTCATGCAATAAGGATGATGTCCTTCATAAAGAGGAAAGGTAAAGGCAAGATAAATTGCCTGATTACTAAGAACAAGCAATTTGTTAGCAGAAAAAGTAAGTTTGGCCAAGGAACTTCTTTTTCTATACTAATACTGTATTTCATATTAAAAAAAAAAAATAATATGCAAATATAAGTTTACACAGAAGAGGAAAAAATTACATACTGGAAGACTCATCTTTTCTGCAACTGTATTTTAGCATCGCTTAATTTGTTTTTGTATCACTGATAAAGAAGGGTGCCATGTACGTAGCCATCTATTTACCACTAATAAGAACATTTACTTCTGTAGTAAAGGGTAAATATTTGTCTCCAGAAGTGTTCTGGGATATCATTGCTGCAAAAGATTGCTGAGAGTGCTTGCAGAAAAGCAATATTTTCAAAAACACAATGTTTTGTAAGTGGCTGTTTGAAAAGTATGAATTAATAGACTGGCAAAGCCTTAGAAGATGGCATTTTAGAGAACTCCTGAGAATGAAGGAACAAATCTGGTTAATGAAAAGAATCACCTCACATATGGAAACATAAGTGATTAGTAAAGTTATGGAACATGCTTCCATTTCATCAAGAAAACTCTCTGTCAGTTGTGGGGGGTATGTTGATCCAGAAAGCTCAAATCTAACATGGTATCTTCCTGCTCCAGTAAGTCTTGCTTTCAGCTGCAGTGGCCAAGACAAAATTTTTCAAGTGGCCAATTTTAGGTCACATAGGCAATTAGTACTCACCAAGGTAAACTCCAGAGAACTCACTGCCCTTTTGCCAACCCATAAAATCACAGACTATTCCTGCTTACTTTATTTTTCAACACTTTTTTTTTTTACCACAGGAGATGATGATTTCAGACAGGGCCTCCAAATTTGCAAATTGAGTTTAACGTTGCACTCTCTGGGTGTGTAAGTCTTCTGCTTTCAAAAACAGGATAATGGCAAAGGTGTGCTTGAGTGAGATGGCTCAGAACCAATGAACTTCTCTACACAGTAGTGAAGATCCTGTGTAAATGTGACCTCCCTGCATGTCTAGCTGGAGATGTAAGGACAGTCTTGGTCTGCCTGTGGCACAGGGCAGCACTCCCACTAGGAAGATTGCTGATGTTCCAGCCAGTCTCTGAGGAAAGAACACCATCACAGACCCTGCTGTGTGAAAACTTCTCTCATCAGCTTTACATTTAACCTCTTGCTTGAGCCCATTACATTGCATGCAGGAGGAGAAATGGGGCTTGGTTCATTTAAATATTCTAATCAGAAGGTAGAGTAAAAGCGTACAGTTAATGCCTGGAAGACAGAAGTAACGAATCTTGGTTTCCCCGAGCACCTTCTAATGGGACAGTTGCTAATGCAGCTGATTTTTCTTCTATGAATGCAAAGCTGATGCACTTCTTCACAAACATTCCCTGCTCCCTTTCCTGCCAATACATTCCCATTGGAGTCATTGGCAAAACCCCATTGATCACACAGACAGCATGATCAATGTCTCCTGTACCTGCATGTTTGTCTTTCTCTTTAGAAGATATCTGACCACATTTCTTCTCACTAGCACGCTTGTTCAGCTTACTTGGAGGGCTTCCCTTTATGACATTGTCACAAATGAGGATGGTCATCTAACAGAAGTGAGCAAAACCTTACTTCTGAGTCTTTCCAGGTGGTAAGGTTAGAGAAAGAGATAGACAGACAGGTGACAGTGTGCAGGTCAGCTGGTATTTAGCTTAAAAGCAAGTGTAAAAATCTTGGTAGGGAGGAGATGGCCCCGCTGCTGACTCTCAGGGCACATGCATCAAAGAAAAACATTTTCTTAGACTCTTGGGATACACACGCACCATGGAGCAGCTCTAAGTCAGAGCTCTTCAGGCACACAGGGCTGCCAGCTGAAGCCCTAGGAGAAGTCCATCCTTCCTTCCTGGTGGCAGGAGCGCTCTCCTTGGGCTTGGAAAGCACACCGCTGCAATACAGACATGGTTGGCCTCTCTTCCTTCCCACACCACCTGTCCTTCCCAGCCAGCAAACGAATTAACCACTCCTTCCATATTTCTGCATCTTCTTTTTGCATTCCCTGTCTCTTCGCTATGTCCTGGTGGCTCCAGTCCTGAAAGCAGTTCCCCAGGGCACGCTGTCTGGAGCCCATTTCTTTCCAAGAGCACGGATTTTCACTGGGTGACAGACAAACGCTGAAGTCAGAGAAGGATTCTCCTTATTTTTATTTGGACATCTGTCAAATAAAAGCAAGCATGTGCTGTCTGAGCCGGGTCCTCTCACTATGGCAACAAATGCAGTGTTTTGAGAGCTTGAGCGCCTGGAAGGGAAAACAGGTTACCAAGAAATCTCACTCGGGATGGTGACCCCAAGCTCGTGCTTAATGACTCCTTGACACCCCATGGCTTAGGGGAGCTGCTGCAGGATCGCCCACTGTGTGAGGAGCTCTTCCAGCCCCTTCTCCACCCTCACACCACCAGTGCCTGTGCCAGGAGCCCCCCTCACCAGCCAAGCCAGCCACCGAGCTCCTCTGCACCCCTCATCTTCCCCAGGGCTCCTGAGGAAAAAGAGCCTCTTCTTTCCAGTCGGTCTCTAAAAACCAAGCCTGGAAGGTAGGCGTGCATCCCCCTGCAGCAAGAAGACTGTGATTCTTTCATTTACAATTAAAATACCATTCTTAAGCACCACATTTTGAGGCAGAAGTAAAATAAACAAGAAATCAACAAAAGCGTAGCTTGTTTGTTGAGAGAAAACTGCTAAATCCTGCCTTTGCTGCTAGCTCGCTGGAGTATGAATCCCATCAGGGCCTGGGTGCCAAGGATTCAAATAAAAAATATATACATAAAAACAGACAGCTACTGCTAGCAGAAAGCCAGGGTTCGTGCACGATAGACTCTAGAATAGATATTACTCAGTAGCTGCATCTGCTGAAAGTCTGGATCTTTCCCTGGAATCTGTCATTTTACCTTCAAGCCCTACGCTGAACCAGGTGCTTCTTAGGGACCGTGAGCTCATGCTGTGGGGGTAAAGGTGCTCACAGGTGCTTGGGGCAGCCGAGACAGACCCATGCAACCACAACACTGACAGAAATGTTAGCACTGCTGTCAGAAACCCATGAATAATAGCATAACTTGTGCCTCTTGCACACAGACTACCTGCTTCACTGGGTTTCCTTCAATTGTCTGTGCACATCCCTGCACTTGGCCACATCCAACATCGTGATCAGTCTGTGGCACATGAGCCATGTGGAAAGCTACAAGTGGATGTCTTGTCCCAAAAAAGGGACAGGCTGTTGGAAGTGGCCTCAACAGGCACTCGGGAAATTTGCCATTTCCCTGAGCCCTCTGTGCATTTCCCCATTCAGTTCTCCTTCTGCCTGCAGTTCCCGTGCTGGAGGAAATACTCCAAGCCGAACTGAAGCACCCGATGCTCTCATAAAGCACCAGAAACATCTGCGCTTGGTAAGAGCGTGACTATTCACAGCGACAGGAGTCTGCAGAGCCTCGGCCCGCGTCGCGCAGACACCCGTTGCAGCTGATGGATGAGGTGATTACCACCAGAAGCGCTACCCAAAGGAAGGCAAAAAGGCAGCTAAGCACTGAAGGTATCCTGCAGTCAAGTGGCAACCGAGTCACAGAGTATCAGTCTTTCTTGTTAATTGCCGTGATTTTGTTCTAAGACAGCTGGAGGTTGGCAAGAAAGCAATTTGTTTCCTTCGGTGGAAAATAAAGGAGCTTCTGTGGCGTAATCCAGAAAATTCTTATGAGAGAGCACTCGTTTGGGCTAGGTCAGCCCCAAAAGTGCCTGTTTTTATCTGAAAAAGAGTTTTAACAGAGGAAGAATACTGTGGCAAGTATGACAGTCTTTCTGTAGGGCTGCCTGGGACTCGATTTTAATGAGAATTAACCCTTGTGGTCTGGGCAACAGGAAGGAAAGTGGAAAATTCATTGGCAAGTGAGACATTTGTTTTTTTTCTGTGACTTATTGTGCCAACTCTGGCAAGGAGTACGGTGACAGCCAGGAAGGACAGAAAAGATGTTGCCTAGTAATAAAAACAAAATGCTTTTCGCAGGAAGCAGAAAGGAATGAGTCAAAAAGGGAATTAAGAGATTAAGAGGAAGCTTCAGAAAACAGATCACACACAAACAGAAAGATAAAAAACACCAAAACCCACTGATGCTTTAGAAGGAGTAGGGGAAAACAAGCAAGTGTGTGTGTGTGGGGGGGGTCGGGGGTAAAGGACCTAAAAATTGACTGTGGTCCAAGAGAAGAAAACAACTGACCACTGAGTAGAGAAACTGATCAGTTGAAGAGTCCATAGGTAAAAGACGTGGCAAGACAGGTCTGTATATCTTGCCATGTCCTCAGCTGCCTTCAGTAAATCAGTAAATGTCAACTGAAATGACATCAGTGGAGTTTCTGGCCCAAAGATTTCAAATGGTTGTGATTAGCTGGCTGCCAATAGGCAAATGCCTAGCTGAGGTAAAATCCTTTCTAAAGGGAGACTGCAACTGTATCATCAAAAACAAATCATGGTGAAACCCAAAAGAGAGGGGAATCATCTGCATTGACTCAGCGATGTTTGAGAGATCCAACAGAAAGCTGGAGTCCTGTTTTTCAAATTGGGAAGAAAAATTGTAGAATCATAGAACAGAATCCTAAAATTGGGAAGAAAAATAGGTGATACAGATAGGATAAGAAAAATAGGCTTCCCCTATCCTGGGAAGCCTCATGGCCTTGAGTTTGAGCAATATTGTATAAAACTGGGCCAGCTAATCAGATCCCACTTGATGGGCAGGATTACAGTTACCAATGGTCACATCTGCGAAGCCCCTTGTTTCTGGTATCACACTGCTATCACTAAGCATGCTCAGCTGCCTTTCAGCAATTAATCTGCAATTTTTCATTTGAAATGCCTTGCTAGAAGGAAGTGAAGATAGCATGTGGGAGGTCAGCTGACATATTCAGCACAGGAAACATCCTGCTCTTGATGGAGAGCAAACGGTGAAATATGACAAAAAATAAATAAATCTGACCATCTACATCCTATAAGGAGTTTCTCAAATTAAGGTCATTAAATGTGACTTCAGTACTGTTCTGTGCTGACAGGAATGACCTTAGTGAAGACAGCTACTCTAGTTTGGGTTTGCAGGGCACAGCTGCACTGAATTCACTTCACCTTGCATTGCTCAGTCAGTATTTCTCACGGTGTTACCAATGACTACCTTTCCTCAGCACAGAAAGTCTAACAAAAATCTGCTAATGACATTTACAGGAAAGAAGTCCTTTCTTCTCTCATTGCTAGTCTACTCGTCCTGGAGGACAGAAGATGGATCTACAAGTAGGTGAGAGCATTTGTTGACTAGCAGCCAGGGGAACTTCATGCAACTGACTCTGCATGGAGGAACAAGTCCCTTACAGGATTCTGAAAAGCCTAACAAGAAATTCACTGAACCTAAACACCAAGCAAATGAAACTGAAAGTTGGAAATGTTTGTTCTTTTCTATTTTGTGATCCTTTCACTTTGCATGCTATGAAGATCTTCCTACTCTTTTAAACAGTCTCGCTTCAGAGTATCTGCAACAGTTTCAGACCAGATGGAGTCATTCATTGACAAGCAATACTGTATAGCAAGTGTCCAATAATTAATAATTATCTTGGCATTTCATAATTTGGTATAAAAATCATCATATACTAATTTATTGCAATTATGAATCCAACAGACAATTCCAGATGCCTGCTATAGCTTGGCACCAGCTAATGTTCTTAATGTACTTATGGTACAGCATTTTCATTAAAAATAAAGAGCTTTAGCAAAAGTTTACAACCAAGATACACAGGAAAACAGCACCATTTCTCTTCCCTGCACTCAGACCCAAATGTATTACAGCTCTTCTCTGTCAGTTGAGTGAGTGTACATCTTCTCTTGTGAGAGGGAACTGAAGTTTTGTGTCTGCCTGATGGAAACCTTGCCACCAGCTCCAGGGCCATGAGTGTTTCTGTGTGCAACAAAATTAGGCTCAGATTTTGCTGTCTTTAAGGTACACCAGGGATTTCTAGTCCATGGCCTGAGATGAGAAGCCTCCTAAGAAATATTACTACTCAAACGCAAGGATTTTTAACTATGTTGCACAGAATGTAGAAATGTAGGCTTTTTTTTTCATCATATTTGATGAGTACTTGGCATTATAGCAGAGACTGTTTTGAAAGGAACAATAAGAAATCTGTTCACGTAACTACTATATGACCCCATGTGATTTTAATACGATACAATGGGGCATTTTGTAAATCAGCTCAAAAACCTGTATTTGCATCTTGTCTGTGATCAATCCTGAGCCTGGAAGTAGGACCAGAGCACAGTCACAAAGGTAATCAGCACACTGCTGCAAATACGGTTGCCAGAGGCTCTTTCCCTTAGCTCCAGTTTATCACGGGAGGATAACTAAGGATGTTTCTGAGACATGGAGCTTTCGGGTGGTTTTCTGAGACATGAAGGTTTCATGTGCCTCTGACCACCTTTCCCACATTGCAGTACAGTGCAGAAGTACTGGAATTAACCCCAGGTTTGATCTTTTCAAAATGATTTTGAATCAGACTAATTCAGAGCTCATGGCAAGTACTCAGAGAAGCTGAACTGCTTACTCACCTACAGATGCAAGGCATTTTCATTTCTGCTAACCTGAGGTAACTTCATTTTGGCTTATGATCTAACAGCATCTATCAATGCAGTGAACTATCTGAACATTTCTCAGACATGAAGCAAAGCAGTATCTAAAATTATACTTGCATTTTTCCATGACAGATTTTCTCATGTACAGAAGTTTCAGATACGTCTGTGTACACTAATTAGATAGTTAACTGTAGAGTTAATGAAGAAAATGCCTACATGGGCATGCAAATGAGGGGTATAATTACAGAATTCTCTAGAAGAGCTCTGGGAGAACATGGTAGGGTTGATTTAGGGCACCAGGACATTGGCTTTCCCCTTTCTAGAGGGATTCTGCACACACATCTCTGCTCCATCCCCCCTCCAGCTTCCCCCCAGCAGGAGCAGTGGGGGGTGAGTGCCCAGACCACATCTGAGCCTCAGTTTTGCTGATGAAATATTAGGAGCCCTTTGCAATACTTGATGGTGTTTCTTCAAGTCATCTCTTGATCTCCTTCATCTTTGAGTTAAATTGTTTCATCTACAAATATTCAATATTCTTTAAGCAAACAAAAAACAACAACAAGCCAACACGTTTCCCTCCCTAACATCTTGTCTCTAACCCTAAGAGGAACTGCAACACAAACCCCATGCACACGATCCAAGCGCCCCAAAAGCAGATAAATCTGAAGCAAAGTGGAGGCAAGTCGTGTGCCTGCTTCTCTCAAACACCACGCTCATGGGAAGGGAGAAGCTGAGTGGTGATTATGGAGGACTCACGCTGATTTTCCAGCAAAGTCTCATTAATCTGCCAAAACCCACGGGCACTGCTGGCAAAGGGAAGTTTCGTGCTGAGCCTTCTTGCCCTGCACACCCTGGGAGAGGGAGGGGAGCCCCCAGGGCTACGATGGGAGCAAGCCCCAGCAGATCAGCCCTAGGTTCCCGCTGGGAAACAAATCCTTTGCCTACCAAATGATGTTGGTGGCAGGAACATCCATCCCTGCAGCTACCTGGCTGCTCCCCTTGCTCCCCCGCCTTGGTGCTTTTAGTTAAAGGAGCTCCTTGAGGCAGAAATTCTTCAACATTTTTTCATGTCTTATCTGTAGCTCTGCGGGATCCTTTTTGAATAAGCCTCAGTTTCAGTGTTTTCTGCCAGCTCAGACAAGCTCTACAGACCTGAGGTTCCAACTTTTTCTTAGCCTCCAGGCAAATTAGAAATTCATGCACATTTTAGGAGACTGGAAATCTCAGAGGGGCACCTGAAGGGAACTGGAACACTTTCACAGCTAAGTCACACCAAGGGATGTTACCTTTATTCAAATAACCTTTACATAAGTGATCGTTTGTACTGCCGGCGAGATGTCAAAGCAGTCGAGATAATCAGCAAAATGTCAGTCCTGCTTCTGACAGACTTTGCTGCAGAGCCGGCAGGGTCCCGCACACCTCTGGGGAGAGAGATGCCGTGCTGCAGGAGCCAAAGCGAAGGTGGGGTAGCTATAACATCCCGAGCAAAGCACCTGCATCGATCGCCAGTCAGCTCCCATCCGTGATCCTCTCTGCAGGATTAAGGTCTCCCCACAGACCACTTAGCGGACAGGCCGGGATCTGAACCTCTCCAGGGCTTCCCCATCAGCACCTCGCTGGAGACAAACAGCCAGCATTTCTCAGGCAGCTCTGCCCTTTTGCTCAAGGCTGCTTCGTGCCTGCTAACCAAGCTGATATCTCAATAAAGGCAGATTAACGTCACTTTGCCCTACCCTCAGGAAAAAAAGAAAAAAAAAATATATATATATATATATATATATATTTTTATTTATAGAGGCTACTATGTGGGAAGTAGCTGAGATGGATCTGCACCAGCCATTTGCCCACCTGTCAGTCAGGTGCTGGATTTTCTTCCTCTTTAGCAAAGGAGATGCAACCCTGTGCACTGAAATCTGCATTACGATGCTGGGTGACGCAGCTCTAAATGCCACCGAGCCTATAAAAGGGGCCGTGAGTGATAAATAATTTACTTTTATCAGAGCTACTGAATCCTAGCACAAGTTCAGCAACTGCATGTCCTTTTAGTCCACAATCATGCCAGGAAAAGGGAATCATTTCAATAGTCTTGTGGTTGGACATATTGACTGGCTGTACAAGCAGGGAACTTATCTTTCTTTTGCCTTTCGTCCTTTGAAAGCCAGTGAGGCTGCTGTTATGGTAAGGCCTGCAAAATGCAAAATGGAAACCATTCCAATTTGATTTTTGGAGAAGATTTAATCATAAATCAATGACAAACTGTCCCTGGAGGACACTTATATCCTCACCTTCTTTTCAACCCCACTCCAGGGCTTATTGTATTTTATATGATCAGAGATATATGAAACTGCTCTGATTGTCTCTCATTTCCCTCCTCACCATTAACGTCTATGTGTATAAAAATATGTGTGGCCACAAAGGAAATTAGGTAACAGAGCCTCCATTAGCCCTGCAGTCTGTTTCAGAAGTGACAGCTAAACAGAAAAAAAATATTTTTCTGACATCTCAGGACTGTGGAAGACCAGGGCAAAGTGCCCTTCTTAAACTTCCATTTCATGTTTTCATAACCCAATTGTGACAACTGCAACAAAGAAACCTCTCCCATCCTTTCTCTTATTCAAAAAGCTGGCAATGTATATATATATATATATATATATATATATATATATATTTTTTTTTTTTTTTTTGCTTTGCATGTTGATTCTCATCTTGATTCCAGGAAAGAAACAGCTTGGGAAAGCACATGCCTCCCGTGAAATAACCAAAAGTCCAAACCGCTTAGTGCTGTCTGTTCTGCTCCTGGCCTTCTGATCTCTGCTAATTGCTAAACTTTGAGTATGCACTTGAAATATTCTGTGGGCAATGTGACTCTCTTCAAATAAAAATAGATGCCAGAAATTTTATTCTAACTGAAATATAGAGAATGACATTTAATGTAAGTGTTTAATCATTATTAATTGCTTTGGTATTCATTGAAATCATGATGGGTTCATCTGAATATGCTGCCTCGCTTCTGAGAAAGCTCTGAACAAGTAGATATAGTAGATAACAGTAAAAAAAAGCAGGGTAAAGACTTCTAGGAATAATATTTAGCCCATAGGTGAATATGTTGGAGCTGGTTAATTCAAATTATTTGATGTAAAATGCTTTAAATAAATAACCCCCGGTATTTCACCCTGTAAAATATTTTATTGAAAATCTGAAGCCTAAAATTTTATCAAACCAAACATATTTAAATAACTCATTTCTATTTTTGAAATAAATTGCTCCTGACAAGTTTTGTGATACACCTGTATTTTTTCTTTTATTTTAAAAATCGACCCAAAAAGAAAGCAACCAGCGGCAGCCCTGGCAGCCGGGCACCAGCTGGCCAGGCAGATGACACCCATCTGGCACGGAGTGCGGCAGCCCAGAGCCTTGCCAAAAAGGCCACCACAGGCTCTTGTGAGCCCGGGGACAACTGTTAGCAGTTCTGATGGGCAGAGTACACCAGGAGTACAGTTTTTGGCTGCTAACCATTCTCTGTTAAGATATCTCCCTGTAGCAAGTCAGGGCTCCAACCTCTTATCACAGGGCCTGATGCAAATTTCTCCACTTCTGTCTTCTCTGGAAAAAAAAGATAATAATAAATAAAAATAAAAATAAAAATAAAAATAAAAATAAAAATAAAAATAAAAATAAAACTTTCAGGCTCTTAACAAAATCAGAAATGTGGGTGGATCCAGAGGTGCCTCCCAACCCCAACCATTCAGCATCACAGAATGGTTGGGATCGGAGGACACCTCTGGGTCCACCAGGTCCAACCCCTGCTCAAGCCGGGCCACCCAGAACTGATTGCTCAGGACCATGTCCAGGTGGCTTTTGAAGATCTCCAAGTGTGAGACTTCCAAGTGTGAAATCTCAATGGGAGATACGAATATTCTTTCTCAGTTTTGAGAAAACATTTGAAAATATGTGTCTTAAACAACTCTCTCCTTATAAATTTGCTGATGGAATCCCTGATAGAACTAGAGTCCTGCTACTACCCTTTAAAGGATCAATATTGGAATTAGTAGGATTTTTCTTCTGGTAAAATAGCTTCCTGTCATAATTATGTCATTTTCACAGAATCAAAAATTTGTGGGGAAAAAAAGAAAAAAAAAGGTTTGATAAACCTTTGTTGAAAACAAACAAACAAGTAGGCAAACAAAGAGATTCAGAATTGGTATTTGCATCTAAGTCTCCTCGTCTCAGGTGAATTGTCAAAATACTGTGATTGCAGTCATTCTGAGGTGAGCAAGGCCAGAGCCAGAATTGCAAGGAAGAATAGGCTGTAACCACCTTTCTTACATAGCATGACTTGTGATTTTAAACCTGACATGGAATGAGCTTCCCCTTTCACACTCCCATCCACATAACATTTATGTCTGTCCAGAATTAGAAGTGGTCTATCTAATATTCTCATTTCTACAGTTTGAAAACAGGTGAACATACCTGCGTTCATCCCCATGTGGAAAAAGTATCAAGAAAACTTTTCCAAGGAGGTTGAAAAACATTTTCCTTTTGGACCTATTTGATAATACTAGTGGGTAGAGAGCACTTTTCATAGCCTTAAAATAAATAAATAAATAAATAAATAATAAAATAGTCTTTTTTTTTTTTTTTTTTTTTTTTACAGCAGCATCTTTTTGGTATGTGGGAGAAAAAAAAAAGCAAAAAAAAAAAAAAGCTGGACAGCAAGACAGCTACCTTCGCAATTAGACAGCTACCAGAAAAACTCTAGCTATACGTTTCAAATTCAGCTCTATCAAGCGTCAAACTCTACCAAATTATATGAATCACCTTTTAATAGCCAACTGCTTGCTATCTAACTGCATAGCATCCTTCTGGCACGTTTATGAGGACATATAGTGAAAACCAGGCATTTTAAGGTACTTCAGTCCATTTTTTTCAAGTCAACAATGAAATTCGATACTCTTCAGCAGCTGTTACTTTCCACAGTGGTAATACCAGCAGTCATATGGTCTCCACAGACATTAGCAGTGTGTACAATTATTACAATTATTACATTGCTAATGCAATTGCAGACTAACAACGACATCTGAAGCCTTTCAGTGCAGTTACGCATGACACTAAGAAACAGCTTTGTAGTGTTAAAGATGGAGGTACAAGTTGGACAGTTCAGGCACAGAAACTAAGGGCTGGGAAATCGTGCCTTTGTTCAATACTCACTGTTTACTAAACAGAACACCAAGCTGTGATGTGTGCCATTATTATACACAGTTAGCAGAAGAGGAAAAAAAAATCCCCAAAATTCTTATCAGGTTTCCTCATAAATTGGCCCTTTTAAGACCCTGCACTGAAATATCTAATTAATATATATATATATATATATATGCAGATGAGATTAAGAAAATATCCCTTATCCAATAACACTGATCCACAAGTGTTCATTAAGCCGCAATCAGAGGCTTTGAGCTCTAATAGAAAACCAATAGGAAGAGAGACAGGGGAGACATGTAAGAGGACAGAATTAAAAAAAAAAAAAAAAAAAAAAAAGAGAGAGAGAGAGAGAGAGAGAGAGAAAGGAGTGGGCCATATATACCTTATATATGTACATGTAAAAGAATAAAGGACCAACATGGTGAAGCTCAATATTTAGGACTATAAGATCTTTGCAGTCTTGGACTGATGGAGAAGATGTGTGGAAACACAGTTACTTTGCTTTTGATTCTCAGAAATGTGAACATCTACAGGCCATTTTTTGGTGTCTAAACATGAAAATCTGATCTAGAGAAACCAACCAACCAACTGAACAACAACAAAAACACACAAAAAGGTTCTGTTTATACTTTGTTGTATTCTTGTCTTCAAAGCTAATGACCTAAACACATAGAATGGAAAAGGGGTGGGAAGAGAAGCAAAGGAACAGAAGAATGAAGCAATTAGTCATGGTACATGTGGACTCTGGGTTTCCAGATTCCTGAAGCAGTACCTAGATGCATCCCTGTCTTGGAGAGGTCCCACTATTTCACTGATCCATGTGAGAGCTGTTGATAGAAAGTGCTGGAGAACTGTCGAGTTGTCACTGAAGCAGAGAGACTGAAAGCCTGAGAGACTGAAGAAACTACAAGAGGGTGAGCATTTATGGAACAGAGAATTTTGTCTCAACATTTCAATATCACAGACACAAGTTTGGTTTGAGTGACTGTGGATTATGTATAAATGCATCCTTTGATTTAAAACCAAGACCATAGAATCACAGAATGGTTTGGGTTGGAAGGGAACTTGGTTGGAAGATCACCCAGTTCCAACCCCCTGCCATGCGCAGGGACACCTCCCACCAGACCAGGTTGCCCAAAGCCCCGTCCATCCTGGCCTTGAACACCTCCAGGGATGGGGCATCCACAGCTTCTCTGGGCACCCTGTTCCTGTGCCTAACCATCCTCTGAGTGAAGAATTTCCTCCTAACCTCTGATCTAAATCTCTCCTCTTTTAGTTTAGTTCACCCTTGTCCTATCATTATCTGCCTGAGCAAATAGCTGCTCTCCACATTTTTTTAAGCCCCCTTTAAGTATTGAAAAGCTTCAATGAGGTCTCCCCAGAGCCTTCTCATCTTCGGGCTGAACATCCCAGCTCTCCCAGCCTGTCTTCATAGGAGAAAAGATATGAATAGTTTGTTTTTTCCCTAGATAAATCTTTCCAGTGATCAATTGTTTTACTTGTTAAAAAAAAGGGTATTATTTCTAATCTCTTTTTGTCTAGCTTCAGGTTCAGTGTTTTTACTTTTTCAGATGAAGAGCTGTATAAAATTGGTGATCTCAATACACAATGATCATATTTTTTAATCTTATCTTTGATAAGCAATATTTGAAAACTTACAGACTGAGCTTTCTGAGTCGCTTCTTTTTCTCATGTTTTCTGACCCTAGACCCCTTTGTGTAATCCTTGCCTGAGTGCTTTTTGTGTTTTTCAGTACTGTTTGTGAAGAGACAAAAAAAAAAAAAAAAGAGAGAGAGAGAGAAAGAATAGTGAAATAAGACATGAGGCACTGCCACTATGGATTAGAAGTAATTCTATCTCCTACTTCTGTTTGATATTTGCAGGTATAAGCACGGAGAAATTACATTGCTGTCTTGCATATGGCATCAGATTGGGAACTCAGCTTCTTTTGATTATCTGCTGTGATTCTTATCTCATTTTCAGACCTGTTGAATTCGCACTCTCATCAATACTTTCTCTGGGTCAAGATCTTTGTATGGTGTTGAATTTAAAAAAATACATTCTTTAAGTAAGCACATCAAATATAATCTATCCCATTATGATTTTTGTTTCAGTCTGTACGTTTTAGTTTGATGATTCAAAAATATTTAGTAAGACAATTGAACGGCAATGAGCCAAGAACAGATGTCTTGTCCCTGCCAGATAATTATTTTCCAATTTACTGTTTTTTTCTGTGAGACTTACTAAGTAGCCAAGTTCCAGATAATACGGGTAATGTCAATCACATATTCTGTGGTGTATTTTTCAAGTTTCAAATTGTATTTCTAGAAATTGTTATGAGAAGTGGTCAAATGTACGTGTTGACCTTTTTATCTCTTGTGTGAAAAATATTTTTCCTTTTTTGTAAACAAAACAAAACAGAATTTTATGGAGAACAGGTACTACTCTGAAAATATTGAAAATCTCTAAAAGCCACTTTCTGTGATAAATGTAGCAAATTCAGGGGCATTCTATTTATTTATTTTTTTAATGTAAATATAGAGTACTCATCTCTTTTTTTTTAATGCTCAGCCTATTCAAGGAGTACAGCTATGCAACAACCCTGGAACCAATATCTGCAAACTGGTGTCATCATAACTTTGACTATAACTTTGCTCACACAGCAGTTATAAAGTCTGTGTGTCTATGGGCTACACAGACTCATGTTAATGTGTACATAGCGTTATTTCAGCATACAATTATAACTAGTTATTTAATATGTTCTCATTACAACCTGAACTTGGGAGAACGAAGACTAAGGCTTCAGAAATATAAACTAATCTTGTATAATGCATATTGCATAGCCGATAATTTTCTTGAGCTACATTAAACAATCTCATGTGATAAAAGGTATTTTATCTTCTTTCTTTTTTTCTGCTTAAGTACCTTTAAAAAGAGAGATTACAGGAAAGAAAAACATATTCAAGGACAAGTGATTTAGAGAAGGTAAATACTGTTTGTGTTCACTCTATAATAAGGGCAGGAACTAAATCTATGACCTAAGGTAGCAAGGAAATCCCCTTTGTGAGCATCTACTGGTTCTCAGACTTCTAAAACGCAGACCTTTTGTACAAACAGACGTAAAGTAAGAGTATTTGGAGGGGGTGAGGGAACAGACTTGTTCTGAAAAAAAACATGAGAGTGAGGTGGATCATACCCAATATGACAATATATTTTCAAGAGAGGAAGTTTCTTAAAATTAGATGTTTAATATTTTAGCAACTATTAATCGTGTCTATATTTTTAGATCACAAATGAGAGAATTTGCTTGTATTTGCTCCCCTAGTTACAGAAAATATGCCTATTGTAATAGTCCACCACAGAAAGACACTAGAGGCATAGGTTTAACCTAAATGAAGCACCTTTCCTGCAGTGAGATGCCAAGGTGATTTACATGTTCTTGCATCCCATACCTAATGACAAAATACAGGCAGCTCGAAACTGAAACCTATGAGCTATTTTACAGTGCACACCAACACTAAACAATACTTCAGGGCTTGAAAATGAGAATGCTTCATCCTAATCCAGAACAAGGAATTTGGGGACAGCATAACGCGTACCTACTGCATTTTATAACACATGCTTACACCCTCAAAACCTGTAGGACTACTTTTGGCTTAGACCCAAGACTTTGTCTTAAAGTTAGCTACACCAAGGCACGCTCCCATGAATATATCAAACTGCACCAATTACTTTATGTTGGTACAATGTAGGCCTGATATATTCTGTAGGTTTGCATCAGACCGATTTCCTAGTGAGTGAAGACAGTCCTCCGTGCTTCAGTGCACCGAGTCTCAATGCTAACATGCTGATGGCCTGCGAAAAATGATGTCTCTTCTGATGCAACACTTACGTATTGGAAGATTAAATGTTGCTGAGCTCTGCTTTGCCTTGCCCCCTCCCTGTTCCTGACCCATATGTTCACTGACTCGCAAGGCAGCTGGCAGAGGAGACAGCAGTGCATTCACCAGCACTTCGGTACCAAACATCAGTAAGCCTCCCCTGGCTGTTATTGGGTCAGCTAGGGATAGGAAAAAATTTTATTACTGGTACAGGAATCTAACTCGTAGATCCTGAGAAAAACCTATCGTGATGCTACTGATAACGTTATAATGTCATAGTTCCTTCCTGGGTATTTCACTGAAATCATAGTTTTAAAAATGCTTCTGCTGATCTTTAAAGAAAAGCCAAATAAATTCTCTTGATGCCCCCTTACAACCCCACAGCATGTGTAAAACCAAACCAAATGAACAAAAATAAACCCTATAAAGTTTTAATTAAGAAACAAGATTTGGGGGCACTCATCTGCTCTGAAAACTAGTTTTCCTCCTGTACCTGCAAAATGAAATGCAGGTACATTTGGGAGTGTTTGTACTGCTGCCTGTTTGACTGGCACCTTCAAATAAATTGTTCATGGTCCAAGTACTCAGGTGTAAACTTTACACAATTGAATTCTAAGTGCAAGAAGCAAGCAAAGCTTGACACCTGCTATATCATGGTTTTAAAAATATCTCTCTGCGTCTGAAGTCCTATCTGCACTATCTGATAACGCTTGCTTATCAGTCAGGATGCTAGCTCCCAAGACACTCAAACACATGTGAAAATATCCTGTACCCTCAGATTTCTGCATGTTTTGGTACCTAAAAGAGAAGCTATGTCTTGGACTTGAATTATTTTATGAAGTGTTACAAGAGGACTTAGTTATACTACCCAACAGCTCTCAATATTAATCAAAAGTGATTAGCAGCACAAAGCTGTTACTAAGTATAAAAGTCTTTGAGAATGAGGTCAATGGAACATTTAACTATGTGTTTAAACCAAAGCAGGCACCCAACCTCTTCTGTGGGACTATGTTTAGCTGCTTTAGGAACTCATGGCTATTTATCCATCGGTGTACAGCACTTTTTGCACAAACCTACCAAAACACCTTCCCATAGCAAACAGACCTGGAAAAACTGTGAGGAAAATCCAGTGACGTGCTATGGTGGAAGATGTGACAGATGGGCAAATCTGTGATTTTAGCTCTCAATGCTGCACAGCTCTGCGATACCTCCTTTTTCGGCAGTGTGAGCAGGACAGGCAGAGACCCAGCCCACAGGAATCCGAACTACCTTCTCCTTCGTTTGGGGTGGTCAAATGAATGTCACATTGCTGGGGCAATATAGTGAAAACTGTAGTCTTGCTTCTGACCCTCTGCATGTCCTCAGGACAAAGAAAGGAAAGTCTCTAGGCTGTTAATTTGGTATCTTTCATGAACACCAAATTCATACAAAAAAAAATTAAGAGAGGAAAAGTTACCAGCTTAGCTTAGCAGAATGATACGAGCTGTACTGAGCAGTGGTAAACCAATACAAGCATGGAAGTGGCTCTATTTTCAAAGCAGTTGAAAAGGTACTGTTAGAGCACAGAACTAAACATAAGTAATTTATTCTGGTAGCAACTTCAGGCTGCCAAATGCATTTTAAAAAGAATCCCACTTAAAATGCACCCTTATAGCAAAACTTACCAGCGTTATCTAATTGGAAAACAAAAGGAATGAACTGCTGTCTCCTTTTCAAGCAAGAACAGAGCAAGAAAAGAATATTCCTGTTTCATCAAAATATAAACCTGTAGGTTACAATTGCATTTTCCTGTTTCAGTCTTAATAGGTCAGTGCAATCACTATTATGCTAAGCTTTGGCTTGCTACATCAAAAAAATTAGAACAGACAGGCACCACTTTAAGGTAGTTGGTACAATTTACCTTGAGTTAATAAGGTCTTTCTGTGGAGAGATGGCTACGAGTATAAACAGTTCTACAGATATTTTAACACCTTTCTTTTGTGTTTCATAATACTGTCTTCTTTCATAGAGGGAAGAGAGAGAGGGAGATTTAGCTTTCTCAGAACATCTGCTTAGTCTCTTTTGAGAATAACATCCTCATTTTCATTCTATTAAATGTTAGCAAATATATTTTTCAATATTCATCAGGTTCTGATACAGGCAGTGACAATGTTTTTCCCAGGTTTTTCATGTCTGCGTGTTCTCCACTTTATTTAATGTGCAGGCATAATTTGGAGCTGACCCCCTGTGTATTTCTTCTACTGTGCTCTCAATGGAAACACCAGCAGAGCTCTGCTGGCTCCACACCAGGCTGTCTTTGAGGACCTTCTTTTCTAGACAAGGTATCAAACTATTTCAGGCAGGTTGGACAAATTAGAAACAAATGTGATGTTGTTTTGGGGAACATCACACTTTCCAGTAATGTAAGGGCATTTTAGTACGAGTGTGTGGGTGTCCTTGTCAAAGGAGGCAGCCACTTCTCAGGGCTACTGAGGAAGGTGGCATGACTGGGGGAAATATATGCCCAGGATCCTCATCCTCTTGATGGTGTTTTGGGGGCCACTGGACAGAAGATTTCTATACATCAAGCACTGAGCATTGACCCTGTCTGGGTCAAAAAATCTGGCTTGTAACATCATATAAGAGTTAAAAGTATTCTTACTGATTTGGTAAAGGAAGCCAAAATCTGATAGAAACACAAGTAGCTGGATCAGACTCTGAATATTTCTAGAAACCTGGCACCCATTTTACAGACAATTGTATTAAATATTCGTTAACATTTCTGAATTGATAGCTTTTCAAACAGGAAACAAAAATAAAACCAAAATTTGTAAAATGTGCCTATTATCTCTGATTAATTTGCCCCATCTGTTTTGCTCAGAAGATGATCTCCCTGTAAACATGGGCTTCCACGTATGATTGTTGTCACTGGTGCGAACAAAGGAGGAATTTCAGTAAGTACAGTTTTCACAACCCTTTTGCACAAGGGTAAGTGATTTTATAATCTACATGGCTATATGGGAACTCACATCTCCTGCACGGTGATTAAAAGGGCATGTACAGTGTCCCGAGTGCAGTGTCTTAGATAGCTACTGTAATATTCAGAACAGCAAATGGCAGTTTTGTCTCCTAAAATGTAAGCTCATCTGATTTATCTATCACTGAGAGAGGAGAAAAAAACACTATTATTCATAATAGGAATATTGTGTCTTGAGACTTGGTATGTTGTCCAACATAAGCCAGGCAACAAATCATAGAACACAGCAACCAAATTTTTAAGGAAAGAATGTTTTCAGCTGAAAGGGAACTGTACTTGCCTTTTTATTTTTCATCTGGATATAAAACTAAGATTCAACAGAAAATAGGAATAGAAATAAAAATGCAAATATATACACTAACTGTAGCTATATCCAGTGAAATCAAAACACAGAGAAACGTGAAAACTCTTGCTGTGAGATTTCTCAACTGATGAACACTGTTTTAAGATATGAGGGGGTACTGTCAGCTCATAATTTAGACAACACAAAAATTCATCAGAATGGCTTCTTTTGGTGTCTAGTCCTGTCCTCATATATGTGTACTTTTGCATGCTTGTGTTTGAGGATGTGCATGTGGCTTTCAATTCTTCGCTACGTTTTACCTTCCTTTTTTTTATTATTTTTTATTTTTTTTTAATGGAAAATCAACACAAACAAACAAGAGAAGAGTGACTGGCACACCTCATGCTGGAAGTCTCTCTCCAGGGAGAGATGCCTTTGCCCACACAGCACACCATTAAAAATAGTGAGGCTCTACATGGGAGCACAGGGCTTCCCACATGCAGCTGCCTGCAGCATCAGTGGCTAATTAATGATGCAAAACGTTGTCTAAAGCAGGAACTTGACTGAAGAGCAATAGATCTAAAAACTCAAGAAATTCCTTGTAAAAGCAAAATTGAAAACAGATTTTTTCCTTGTCCTTCCCCCATGAACATTCAATATGAGAAAACCCCTTTTATTTGTTTGCCTGGTTTCCAGCTGGTTATTCTTGAAGAGCTGTCAGTTCTTCCCTTTCCCCATGGCTACATCAATCCCTGCATGGTGAGCACAAGGCAGAAAGGAAACATTTTCACTTTCAAAGCTGGATTCCTGTCCCTGTTAGTGATTCTGCAACTGAGGAATTATGCAGGAAAAGGTAAACCCAGGTCACCCTCACTCCAGCAGTCCCCAGCTGCTGTGATAGCCCCTGGAGGTGACAGTAGTCAGCCTTGAAATTTCTATGGCTAAATAATATGGCTAGAAGCAATACCATCTAGCATACAGTTAGTATCATACAAATTAATACAGTGCAAATCTTGCTACTTTGCTGTTCAAACCTGTAGCTGCTTCATTCCCTTTCAGAAAAGTTGCTGTGCTGATCAATAACTAGGAAATCTGTAAGAACCAGAGAAAATTGTTTGCTTTGTGAAGACTGGTTGTCTCCTGTAAACATTTGCTTTTAAATAACGTGGACTGCAGCTGCATGCTAGATGGAGCAGGCCGGCAGAATTGGCTCACCGTAGGTTGACTTGAAAGGGGCAGTCATTTCTGTTCCTATCAATCAGCCTCAAACTCGACCCCTTTCCCACCCAACTTCTGGTCAGTGCCAAGGGACTGCAGGATCAGGATCATTAAGCAGTGCTGAATGGACAAGTCCTAAAGTGAGGCAGAGGGACAGTCAATTGTAGGCAGAATGCAGCAGATTTATATCCACGAGGTGAAAGAAAAATGACTCCTAAATGGGCTGGAGCAGCTGTGAAAGTAGTCTGCCACAAGCAAGGATGAAGCATGGGAATCTCAGAGTAGAGCCTCTTTGCTATCCAGCTCTAAAAGCAATTACCATAGATAAAAGCAAGTTCCTTGCAGTGCAGGCAAACTGACAGGGCTCAAGTCTTAAATAGCAATCTGGTCCCGGGGGAGCTTCCAGGTCACTTACAGACCTGCTATCATGGCAGCTTTACTGGCTGGAAATATGAGAGCAGAGCAAGAGTGCAAGAGGCTGCCCCTACAAATGCACAGATATTGTCCAAAAAGAGGTATTAAGAAGAGGATTCCATATGAAAAATGGCTGTTTTGATGCACGTCGGCTGTTAGGGGAATAGCATATAGCCAAGGTTGCTGTACAGTAAGAATGAGCTTCATCTTTACAGACCAGAAGTAAAACCCTCAGGCATTTAAATGTTCAATTGAATCCCCTTTTAGCAAGCTAACTCTGATCACGATTAGCGTTTGGAAGTTAATGTCACAGATCAGAACAATTGTTGTGTATCTCCCAAGCACAATTCTATGAGGCCTAAAACTGAATTACATTTTTGCTGTGAGCACAAAGTAATTTTATTTCTCCAATAAAAGATGAAATAATAATATGTTGCATTGTATGGGGAGGCATCTCCTTGGTCTGATGTTATGAATTGGTTTATAAAAAAATTAAGAAAAAAAAAAAAAGAATGAGAGAGAAAGGATCAAGGTTAAAGTGAAGAGACTGGCGAAAATGCAATATCTTTCATTTCTCTAAAAGAAAGTTTTGAACCGTGTGTCTCATGAGCCATGACAGAGAGCAAAAACTGAGAAGATGGAGCAGAGCAAAAGGCTGGACGCTGAAGCATGGAAAGATATATGCTTAGTATTACTTAGAGAGACAGGTGAAAACAACGGGTAAGTGAACTGGTGAGAATAAAAGTCCAAGAAGATGCTGTTAAAGCTGAAGTGGTCATACTGCAAGAAGGGAAAATAAAGAAACTCCACTTGTGAAAAAAAATATAGACCAATAATATAAGTTTATAAGAAAAAGCCATCACAAATGAAACTTTTAGGATGTGGATGGCTGGAGACAGAGCTATTGAAGTTTACTCAACAGGGAAATGGTTAAAGGCATTGTGTGATAACCTCCTCTGCTGTCTATGTACTTCTCTGAATCAGGCTAGCTTGGTGCAAAGTACAGGCAAGCCAAAGCATGCAGGAGTGCACCACAATCACTCGAGGTAACCTAGATAACGTTAATAAGTACACACACTTGGGCTTTACTTGATTGAGCATTAACCAATTTCTGACCCATCTGCCCCACTTTGGCTAGCAGTCTGGATGTTTTGTGTTAACTGCACATGCTTCTAGGCTGCCAGCAGTTGTACCTTCTCCTGTGACAATGCCCAGCGTGCAACACCCCTCTGGCCATAATGAGGGCTATGCTCTCCTCACTAATTTCAAAAGGACTACATAGAGGATGGAGCTTAGAGAACCTGATCCCATGCCCCTAAATTCACTCCTAGGTTTAAAGAACACTACTTACAGCGTCTTTCTGTGCCCAAATTAGCACAGAAACACATTTAAACAAAAAAAAAGAAATGTGCTTTAAGCAAGCAAGCAAGCAAACGGCTCATGAGACGAATTTTGACTTTTCTTAAACATAAGCAATCTCATGACCTTCAAAGGTATGGTAATCTGAGGCTATAAAGGACAAATCTTGTTTACAATACAGTAATGGGAGGTGGGGAATTGATTTAAGGAGATAGGATTTGATCCAGTGAGTTAGTGGGAAAACAAAGCTGTCTGGCCTCCCTTTACGGTTTAGTTTGAGTTTGTAGAGCCATCTCCATTTCAATGCCTCTCATTAAGGAATTTTTCTCATTCTCAGTTTCTCTCATTAAAGATATAAAGTTTAAAAGGTGGCAACTAGCTAGAAGGAATTGTGTTTGCACAGTGAATTGAAATCTAATGGCCTCAAGTTTTGCCCTCAATTACATCCACATGATGATATTTGTAACTTTGGCACTAATTGCAAGTACAGAGAGTATCAAAGTAATTTAACTGCAGCTCTTGGGTTTTATCAAAAGAATGAAAGTAAGACAGCAGGCTGAAGTGACCACTCTTTGTTTACTCATGTGTGTTATACCTGATCACTGACAGAAATGAGCTTGCATTTTGTACTCTGAACGAAGCCACCATACCACAGAGATAGAAACAAAGCAGAAGTTTCCAAAATTCCTCCAGGTAGTACTATAAAATATGTCGAAGGCAATAATTGTGAGCGAAACAGCAAAAGTCACACTAATCTATTTATTTATTTATTTATTTATTTATTTATTTATTGCGTGTGCAGGTTAAAAAAAAAATAAATCTTTATTTCTTGAAAAGAGACTGAAATATTTATTTGGGAACTTTTTGCTCTCAACTGGAAGCCCATTATGAATCATGCAAATTGCCCCATCATCCCATCTTCCACTACGGCAGTGCAACCAAGAATTTCATCCTTCTCCTCCTTCTGTTCCTTTACTGTGTGATCATCAGTAGTAAGACACCCGCAGCTTAAGATTAGATGTGACTAGTAAACCTGTCATTTTCTAAAAAAAGTCTGTGTAGTCACTTGTCACCTAGATCAAGTAGATTTACATGCGTGTCTTTGGTAAGTTCCTCTTAACCCAGCAAATATATATTTTTTTGAAGAAAACAAACAAACAAACAAAAAAACAAACAAAAAATCAACAACACATTTTTCAGATCAGACAAAAGCTTGACAATATATATACTCCTCAAATATGAATCAACAAAAAAGGTGCCACCGTAAAACTCTCTTCTTGCTTAATCAGACAAAGAAAAAACAGGTGAAGGTGGTGAAATAATTTTATTCTACAGATGGAAAGTTATATTGTATTCTAGAGATGCTTGGTCTTCCAAACTCTCTCAGTTATAGCAAGCATTTTCTTCTGCATTATTTCCATGGATTTTAAGCAGATGCTGATTCTAAATATAAAGAGAAAAAATGTCATTCAGAAGTAATATTAAAGCTGAATTCTTCAAAGTTTCTTAATGATCAGCCTAGTTTGGCTTTTTCTAAATACCCTCCACCATCTTAAATAATAACTAAGACTGTAATATTTGACAGTTTAGTCAAAAGTCAACTCTGCTCTGCTTTTGGCTCCAGAAAACTCTAACTTCATATTCTTCAGAAACAACAGTTTATTTTTGCTGTTAATGAACAGCTTTGTGTTATTTTCTGTTACATATTAGGTATTACCTACTTTTTCCTGTTCTTTTGCTCCTTGGAGCACCTGCAATTCAACTCTCACTGGTGCAGCACATCAGAATTCTTCAAGAGCAGCTCTTGTCACCTTTGAATAACATTGTTAAACTAAACAAAACAACAAACAACCAAACCAAAAAAAAAAAAAAAAACCTTCCAAACAAAACCCTGCCTATCATATAATTCATCTCCTGCGTGTACTGAAGGACTCCTGGCTGTTGTCCTCTCATTTCAGAGCAATGGGTGTATGCCACAGTGACAAGCAAATTTGCTCTTTGCAACCCTCTCAGCTCATGCAACCACTTTGAAAGGGGGTGGGTGGGAGGGGGGAGCTGATTTATCATGCTAAATAAAGTGGTTTTCTGAAGGATTAATTTTGCATATTTTAACTTTGCTGGATGAATTTTCCCATCATTCTGGGGGTTCCATTTATACCTGCTACCAACTTGCAAACTGTGGAATATATTGCACATGTGTGCAAGTCCTGCTCTTGCTTCATACTTTTCAATGGTATGTGCATACACGTTTGTTAAGTCATTTCCACAAAGATTACTTTAAATGACACACTGCCTCATTTTCCTTTCCTTGTTTGTCTTTCTGAAGAAAGAATAATAGCAATCTGTGGTCTTTGGTTACTAATTTTTGTTCTAGCAAACTAGAATTCTCTTGTGAGTCCCTTTTCTTGTACAGCAAAGAGCTCTTGTTGTATCAGGTCTGGCATTGCACCTAGTGGTCTGCTCTCTTCTTTGTCTGCCCATGGAAAGAGGGAAAATGGTATTGAAGCTAATGAACTGATGGTATTTGGACCTTATTTTGTGTTTCCTATTATACACTGGACCCAGTTTACAACAGAGTCCAGATGGGAAAAACATAATTCACAGGCTGTAGTGTCCTTTTTGATAATTGCATGATGGAAGTAGGCAAAAGAACGGATGTTATTTAGGTCTTAGCACACTGTAACTTCTGCAAAAGCTACTGCCATTAAGCTTTTCTTTAGTGCAGACCTGCTAAAGCAAAGAACTTTTTTTTTTTTTTTTTAATAGTAAGTTGCTGGCCCTTGCTTCTGAACCATGCAACATGGATATTCTAGTTTGTGATGTTACAAATAGTTGCCACTGCTGTTTGTATGGCAATGCAGCTGAGGCTTCTTTTGGTTTTGTTTCCCCCAGTTTCACGTGCCATTTAATGTGGTAACCAATTCAATATTTCTAGGAAGCCCAAAGCCTGGCTATCAGACTTGGGAAAGGGGCTACAAAAGCCAGATACACTACATAAGGTTGTATATCACATAAATTGTGCATGCAGTGTCATATGTACAGACTCTGCCAGGTGCTGACTTGTTTTCACTGTTCACTACACATTTGGTCTGAACAAGACAGTCTCATTACTTTATGTTTACAAGCCTCTGTTTTGTAGGAGAGTGAAACAAGGACATAAAAAAAATAGTACCTTACTTTGATTTGGACATACTGAAGATTGCTTTAAAGAGAAACTCATTCTATGTGTGTAAAAATGCAGATTGAATATGGTTTTACTTTGGACCTACCCCAGTTTTAATATTGCCTTTATATTTTAAACCACAAAAGAGATGTAGAATTGCAGGCCTTATGTAAAATTCATCACAAATCTTCAAAATAGGTTTGATATGGCCAGTGACAAATGATGTCCCATAAACCGCTGCATGACTATTTTTAACATAGCTCTCATACATAATTTCTCCTGCATTGATTGCCCAGCTATATGAACATGGTGAAGTACAAGGCATTATAAATGACAGGCTTTCATATCTCCACTTAATCTTTGCTGGACCCATGCTCACTTGACTCCATATGAGAAGCAAATAAAAACAAGTGAGGCTGACGACTGGAACTGTCCCAGAAGCTTAGCTCTAGCCATCCATCTGTATTAATAACTGGTGCATATATGTGGCGACTTGCTGCTAATGGGAAACATCCCAAACATTTTACCTGCCTCACCTTCTCCACCTTTACTTTCCCTTTACTGGGCAGTAATCTCCCTTTCAGCTGAGACCCTACAGGCCCAGCCCTCCCCACATCAATACCACCAGTCATGGTGGACTCTGCCCCTCGTGGTGAGCATCTTTCCGTCTCTCTCCCTCCCTCTCTCTCTCTTTCTTTCATTCTTCCTTTTTCTTTCTTTCCTTGTTTCCTTTTCCTTCCTTCCTTCCTCCCTCCCTCCCTCCCTCCCTCCCTCCCTCCCTCCCTCCCTCCCTTCCTTCCTTCCTTCCTTCCTTCCTTCCTTCCTTCCTTCCTTCCTTCCTTCCTTCCTTCCTTCCTTCCTTCCTTCCTTCCATCACTTTTATAAAAGTACAACTTTCTCTCACCTCCCACCTACATTGTTTACTCCCGAATCCTTCTCATTTTTCATCCACTACCTCCACTTTTGTCCTTCACAGTAAGATAGATGATAAGAGGCCTGCGCATCAGAACACCTTGGCTTTCATTCCCAGCTTTGCCCACTCACTTTCTGCATGATACTGAAAACGTCACAGGATTGTCTGGGATCCGCGTAAGAGCTAGGATCCAACATCGCCAGGCAATGAACACCTTTATTGAAGGCAGGCACATGAGAATCTGTTCACAGGCACTGTACTGTACCTCTGAGCACAGGCTGAGGCTCTGCATAGCAAGGTGCTAAGAATGGGACTGGGAAGGGGTCAAAGAAGAAGGGAGAGCAGCAAGAACTGCAATAATCCTCTCAGGAAAGGGTGAGGTACCCCTCCCGGGTTCAGGCGACCTGTCGGCACAGTGCACAAGGCAGCTTTGCTGCAACTCTGTGTGCGAGGGCTGGAGTTTGCTGTCCTTTGTGCCTTTGGCAGTCATTTTGCCAACGTCTGCTTACCCTGCTGGAAAAAGGACTAGTGCCATAGCAGGAGATGCTGTGAGCCTTAGGGAAATAAAACACTTCTGAGATTCAGGTGGGAAGTGTACAAACTTCGGTGTCAGGCTTGTTTTCACTTCATACTTTGCATCTGTTTTTACCCAGCATCGCTGCCCTCACCCTCCTGCTTGTGAGCCCTGAGAAGCACCTCTTCAACCTCTGCGTTCTTTGCACGGCAAGGGCAAATCATAAAACATAACAGCACAGCCCCACACCCCCTCCCCACCCCCCAAAAAAAGGGCTCGGGGGATCCAAGCACCCTCCCCGCTGTGCAAACGGGGACGGGCAGCGTCTGCCACTTGGAGCCACCGCACGGCTCCACGGCCCGCTGGGGAGCACCAGCTGCGGCCGGTGGGGCACGGGGGACAACGGGGAACGGAGAAGAAGGAGCCCGGGGGCTGCCATGGCTCCAAAGTCCCCGCCGCCCTCCCAGCCGCCTCCTCCAAGCCCGGCTCCGGGTTAGTCCCGCCCCGAGCGGGGCCGGGCCGCGGCCGTGGCGGTGCCGGCTGCGGGGTGAGCGAGCGCGATCGGGCCCCGCGGCATGGCGGCGGCCCCCGGTGGCTGCCCCTAACGGGACCCTCGGCCGGAGCTATGGGGCGAGGGCGGCTCCGGGGGTGAGGGGCGGCCGGGTCGGGGCGCTGAGAGGAAGAGGAGGAGGAGGAAGAAGGGGAGGAGGAAGAGGAGGGCGCCTGCGTGAGGCGGAGAGAAGCGGGAAGCGGGAGAGGGCTGGGGTTTGGGGTTGTTTGGGGTTGTTTGGGGTCGGGGAGCGTCCCCTCCCTGCTGGGCAGGCGCTGGGAGGTTTTTGGCCAGGAGTAGCCTGCTGGGGCTGGCCCCGCAGCGCGGTGGGGCTGCGCTGCTATTATTAGCGCTGGTATTTCGGGTTGGTCCGCCCCAAGTTATGAGCTGGAGATCTGTCCCTCAGGGTGGATCCGTGAGGGAACAAGTGCCTCGGTCCAAATTTTGGACCTTCCAAGCCTGCCTTCGGCGGCTTCTCCATCTGGAAGCGCCCGCAGACCCCTGCGAGGTGCTTACACAGTTGCTTAGCAAGGCTGAAGAGCAAAGCTCCAGGACCAGCTTTGGGACCCAGACACCACATCTTTTCTCCCTGCAATACCCTGCCCTTTAGGAAGTTCTGCTGTGGCTCAAGGGCTGCTTTCTCCTCACATTGCAGCAGGGATGAGGGCTCATGGAGCGAGGGAAAAGCACCCAGCGGTGCCTTGGGCACAGCCCGTCCTGGGCTGCGTGAGCTTGGACCTGAGCTGAAGCATGTCAGTCATACGGGCGAGGAACTCGGATGAACACTTTCTGACCCAAAACTATCAATACGCCTGATCTCCAGGAAACTTGCAGGCACAGCTCTTTGGTTTTAGGCCCGTTTGTTGCGGAGGATGTTGCTTTCTCTGTGCTGGTGGCTTGTGATAGCTCTTGGATGAAACAACTTTTTTAGCCAGAGATCACTTTCTCTTGGAAAATTGCGTTTTGCCTGTCTAGAGCTCTCCCGTGGTTTATAGTGGATGCGTTATTCAGCGTTGTCTGCCATAATATGTTCTGTAGTGTTTAAAGGTTGCTGCCTCCTTTCTGCTGGGGGCTGTGTTTCGGTGATGGGCGAAGCGGTGCTTGTAATAGGTGGTTTTGTATCATTTTGTCAGGTACTGTGGGATTGTCATATGAAGGACTATGTGCGTGTCATTTGTTATTACAAACGCCTCTCGTGTTTTGGAATTTAACAGACATAATATTTACCCTTGTGTCACCATCATCACATTCATTTCTGTAGCCATAATCAAAGGTGGCAACAATGGCATTCAGATGCTTAATTACATTTCATATAGGTGACCAGTGTTAACTTATTAAATTAATGCGTGGTGGAGCAGGAGCAAGTGTCACTGCCTGTGGTTAGGAAGCCATCAGCTTGCTCCTCACATATCACCACCAGTACATAGTAAACCGTATGGCAACGGAGAGTGTTTATTAAAGAGTCGTTTCTCTCATCATTCTGTGTATTTTATTTCTTATTTCGCTTTATGTAGATCTCAAATATTTTTTCCATCTCAAAAATTAAAACACTGAGCAACATTCATTTTTCAGTAAGCTGAAACCAAGGTTTCTTAAGGTTTAGTTGGAGCAGAGAAAGGCAATCTTTTGCTTGCATCCGACATGCCACCTGTGTGGGAGGATTGGAAATCCTTCTAGGATGTGGAACCTAAGGTTCAAGTCCCTGGTTTCTGGTTTAGAGCAGAGTTTTGAACATAGGTCTTCTGTTTTTCTGGGGAATATCCAAGTCATTGCATGATCAGCTGTGTTGTGGAGGGAAAGGGAGTATCCTACCCCCCTGGTTATAAAAAGAAATTTCACCTTTATCTCAGCTAATCAAGGAGGTTTTCTTGTAGGATTCTGCTTTGACATCTTGTTGCTTTATGGTCACAAATTAAAAAACCTACCCAGAACCGAATGAAAGCAAGTTAACTCCTTCACCACTGCTGTTTGCATACCATCTGCCATTCTCAGATGGGTCTGGAAATGTTCCACTAGCCTTACTGCTAGAACTCTTGAGGGCTGTAAACTTCATTGCAGGACTTGGGTCTTTGTTATTCACTTTAGTCTGGAAGCAAAGATTTTTTTACAACCTGGCTAATTATTAGTTTCCAGGATAAAGATACTGAGTTTGTATCTTCTGGCAAAAATACTTAGTCACTCTGTAACACAAAAAGCCAGAGCAGTTGCTGGCTTCTGTGTCCAGTTCCTGTTAAGACTGAAGATTCAGCAGTACCTGGTGAGAAAGCAAAAGGCCACGCAGGGGATCTGACAGTCGTGTCAGGGTCTGTGTGTTGGCTTTGCCTGCTGTTCCGCTATTGTACCCAGCCAGGGCAGAGAACTTTGCACCAGCAGTTGTACAATCAAGAGGTCAGTGGCTTTGACCACTGACAAAGCGTGCAGGCTCTGTAAAGACAGTCTCGGAGTTGAAAGATGTTCTGTGGAGTTACACCCGCCAGCTTCAAGCTTTCAGACGGCTCACGTTTTCTTGTGAGGGCTGCTGTGGAAAGCTGTGTGGCTTCTGTCTCCTAACAACTGCAGCAGAGCGGTCACAAGGGGAACTGTTCTCAGGGGATTTTCTTTTCGGTGGGTCTTCAGATTGGTGGTAAGTCTGGAGACCCAGTTGTCTGCAGCAGCAGGAAAATGAATTTGGTTCCATGCGTGTAAGCCCATAGAACCACAGAATGGTAGGGGTTGGAAGGGGCCTCTGGAGATCATCTGCTCCAACCCCTCTGCTCAAGCAGGGACACTCAGAACACGTTGCCCAGGGCTGTGTCCAGGTGGGTTTTGAGGATCTCCAGGCAAGGAGACTCCACAGCCTCTCTGGGCAACCTGAGCCAGTGCTCGGTCACCCTCGACCCATCCACCACAGTAAAAGAAAGTGTTCTGGAATCCCTGCTTGTACCAGTTGCTGCAGTCTGCCATTTCGAATGAGGCACTAAACCTTTCTCCATGCTATTTTCCTCTCTGTGTTTCTTCACAGCCCACAGTGGATGGAGCTGGCCTTGGGTTTCATTCATCTGAATCTCCTAGTTAGGAATGGCTCCAGTTCTTGGTCTAGTCTTGACCAAGAGGCAGTAGTGAACATCACCCTTCCATTGCCTAGATTTGTGTGGTGAGAAGGATGTTGTTGAGTCTTTGGTGTCTCAGATCTCCATCCCTTTCCTCTTTATTTCTGCGTGTAAAGATCTAGGGAGTGATTTGCTATGCCTTTTGGTGAAACCAATCAAGTCAATGAGAATAATGGTAAAGCTAGCTAGGTATATGCTTAAGTTTCAAATTTGAAATTTAGAGGGAATGAAGAATGAAGACATATTCCTAAAAAGCACAGGCTGCTGTCCTGTGTGGTATTTTCATTGCAAGAAAGAGTGTGTGCTTGTAGCCCAGCACCCACAAGGGGTACATACGATTCATCTAGGGTAAAGAAACACACGTGCACGTAGCAGCATGCAGGACTCATCCATCCTTGCATGGACTATTATACAGTATAAAGTTTCCTCAGGCCTGATTTTTGGCCTAAAAACACTGTGTGTGCATGTAAAATGTAATTAATGTAATGTTGCACCCCAGGGGAGAGTTCTTCTATGACCTTTTCTCAGGAGTTGCTTTGGAAGCTGCCCAAAATGTAAAATCCCCTGAAGTTCTTGTAAAGGAGCTGCTGATGAAAAAACATCTATGGGGATGTTGGTCTCGTATCTCTGAGGAGAACAAACTTCAATGTGACTTTGCTCGGAGGAGCCTTAATTTTGCGACCCTTATCTGCACAGAAATAAGGTAAAACAAAAGTCTGACTCTGCTGCATTAACAGCAGCTGAACTTTAACCAATTTGAGGAAAAAGCACTCAGAGTATTAAATACTAAGACAGTAGTGCACACATGGCCCAGTGCAGGTCACGGGAGCTTCCTTTGGTCCCAGAGGTCTGCTATGAGAGCCACAGAGAGTTTTCGCTTACCCGTTTCATTTAAAAGCTTTGCTTCTCACTTTTTGTAAATTCCCCCAAGAAATCTCTAGGTTTGGGATCTGTTGGCCAATTTCTAAGCAGTCGAGAGATGACAGATATCTGAAATGGTGAGGTTCTTACTTTTTCCTTGAAAATACAGCCACGCAAAGATGAGTACCGTGCAGGTACCGTGTAAGGGAAAATCTACAACATACTCTCTTACAGGGTTAGATGAGAGTGTTTGTAGGAGAGAGGTGCTGTAAGTGTTCCCCTCCTCTCTGAGGGCTTTAGTCAAGGCATGGAAAATCCCCTATGTGGCACAGGTCCTGTGACACGAAGCCTTGCCTCAGTGCCATGTGCAAGGAAATACTAGGATGCCACCCTGATAATTAGGAGGAAGGCCAGCACTGCACATCCTTTCCCCTTTACTATACTTTTGCGCTAAACAAACACCTATGAAAAACTTTCACAATGCTTGTTTATACTGTGAAAAACTGCCATGATACTTATCATACTTGTTTTTTGTTTAATTTACAGAGTGTGAAGCTGGTGAAGAAAGAAAACACTGCCTGTGATTAGGTAAGGTTATTTGCCTTGGCTCTATTTGCTGAGTTAGCACGAAGTTCAGCAAATCGTGTTAGTCTCGTAGGTCCAGTTTGGGAGAGGAAAAAGTTCGATGTCACTTCTGATCATTGAGCTGGGGAAGGATATTTAGGACTTTAATGGAAATAATCCACTCAATCTTCAGAGAAGCCCCTCTGTCATTTCTGCAGAAGAGACAAGAGTTTTCATTGTCCTTTTACCTCATTTCCAAATTCTGTTTTTGGGGCAAAATAACCCAAAGGAGACATTCTCTGGCATCTCACATAACTCAGAGACAACTGTGTAGTGAGAATGCCTGTTTAGGAGGCTATTGGACACCTTTGGCACCAGAGGAGTATCTGGGCAAGCTGAGGGTGAGCCTGTAGAGGTCCTGCTGAAGCAGAGGCAGCGTCACTGCTGGCCACCACAACCCCACAGCTCACAGACAGCTCCGCTCCCGGCATTGTAGCTGCAATTGCTGACACTGTGCATGAGCAAAAATGTTGTGCTTATTGCAAGCAGTGTATGAGAAGGCTGGTTTTCAGGCATGCTTGTCCTGTAATTAAAGCTTCTATATACATTTCTGAAGGTAAAGTTGATGTGGAGCCTGTCTGCCAGAGAAGTTAGAAAACTTGATTGTCTGATGGGTATAGGGGAGAAGTGTGCCTGCAGAACCAAGTTCCTTTCACCCCACAAAGCTCTGCAGAGCTGGCAGAAGCACGTGAGAAGGGAGAGGGAAATTCTGTTTTTAACTTCATCCTGAAACAGCCTGCATGTGTTCTCATACCCTCTGCCTCTCCTCTTGCATTGTCTTGCTAACATTTTCCCTCATTGCAAAATGTTCAAATACGGGGGATGCTGAGATAACGCAGGATAGACTAGCTAATGGGCCATAGATGTGTCCTGTACTGATACGGGGCTTCTCCGTGCTTTGCTGAGGTCACTCACAGTAGAACTGAATGTTCGAAGCATTTCCTCCAGCTGTGAATACACTTTGAACCTCTGCTGTGTCACCTTTCCTCAAGCTGCATGGCTATACAGGGAAAAACTCTCGTATAATATTCTTCATGCAGCCAGGGCAACCCGTGTTTCTAAATGTCAGCTGGGTGTAATTTGTTTCTGAACACAATAAATACCCATTCATTTTGCTTTTTTGTAGTTTTTGTCACAACAATCTCCACTTAATGTCCCTGTAATCTGGCATTGTAACGTAACAATACAATTATTCTCATACAAGTTGAGAGAATCTGTGCTAATACCATTCAGATGTGCTTACCGAATCAAAACAAACGCAGCGTTAGCGTGTGGAAGCCGCGTTTATGAGATTATAATGTTCTAGCAATATGAAATTACTGTAGGAAGCAACTAATCCAAACCTAGAGAGACGTCCCATTACAAGACCATTAAAATGACACGATGACTGAAGTGTGAGTTTCAGATGGGAAAAGCAGAAACACGCGTCTTGCCATCAATATTCAGGCAAAACACCCATTGAATTTAGTGGAGTTTTTACCAGAGTAAGGAACGCAGTACCGTGACCTTTTTAGTAGCAAGTTTCTTTCCTCTTAATAATACCTCTAGGAAAAATATGTACTTCGCCGGTATTTAACAGGAGGGTGATGGTGAGAGTTGTATTTCACCGTGCAATGAGTTGTAAAGATTAGTCCAGAGTTTATTAAGGAAATGTTAGGTCATTATTTCAAAGCTGTTGTGGACAAAAAAAAAGAAAAAAAAAAAGATTGTTTATTCAAGATTATTTTCTTGTTATCTGAGTATATTTTCAGGAAATACTATTTATTTCTCTTTATGCAGCACCTAAACAGGGAAACCTGGATCTGAGTGGGAGTTCCTCAGCACTAACACAGTATAAATTAGTGATTTCCAAAACCAAAATACATCTTATTGCCAGATAAAAGCATACCTGTTTATTTTTTGTCATAGAAGTATGAATTCCTTTCCCCTTTTTCCTCTCGCATTCTCTCCCTGCCCCTTCCCTCAAACTGGGTGAGGATTCAGGAAGTTTAATTCACATGTCTCACATGGGGCCGTTTAAGATCTACTGGCTTGTCCAAGATTGTTTCTCGGCTCCTTCCTTAGTCCATGGAAGGAGGCAGATGTTAGAGAAAGTAACTTGTCCTGTCCTGTCACAAGCATTCAAAATAGGCTGGATGAATTGCCTGTAGATATGTCTTCCCATCTCCGGTATGAAAATAGTCTAGACAGTTATTTTGTAAGGACGTGTACCATTTTAGATGGCTAAGTGAGAGGGTATGAATTCAATCCCCAGTGTACAAAAGAAGAAACTTGCTCAAAAAAGAAAATTCTGTGTAGAACGTGGCATACAAGTCATTAGAAAACCGCACGAACATTAACGTATACGTGTTTAAATTAAGCAGCAGTCATTATTCAATTTGAAAGCTGTTTGCACATAAATCTATTTTAAAGACACTAATTAAATTATGGTTCCATCAGGTGAATCTTATCAAGAATAATGTATCATTATAGCATATTCATGGCATGCTGTCTATGTAAATGATGGTAGAGAAGATATCAGGACTGTGTTTTTAAAAATAATTCTAGTCACGAATTGTTGGCTGTCTATTTTTCTTTCTTTTTTTTATTAAAAGTGTTGGTTTTCTAAAACTGTTAGTAAGCAGGCACTGACATTAACGTTAATCATATTTTTCAGGAAGATAAAATTAGGCCTGCTTTAAATGCTGTTTATGTCAGTTTCCATTTCTGTGATGCTTCTTACAGTCATAAAAGCACTTGTGCTCAATCAAAAGGTTCAATAGTAGGCACTGGTTTTGTTAGCTCTGTACGTATGCTATAATATGAAGTACAGAGCCTAAAAATCAACAGATTCATGTCTGCTGCAAGAGGAACCTGGCACTGGAGCAGGTAATTTTAGATGTTTCCTGCTAAAATAAATCAGAGGACAGCAGCCTCAGGCTATAAGAAGATCTCACACCACCATAGGTTTTCACAGTGTATGGGCCAGATTAATTGATGGTAGTCTAATTTAGCTATGTCAGAAAGGAATTAGTCGAACAAATGTTGAAAATAAACTTTTAATTATTGTCCTTTTTACATTCAAAGGAGGAATCTGAAAGTGAGCAAAAAATCTGAATCAATTAGAATGGCTGTTTTAAGCCACTGCACTGTCAAATAACCAAAAAAAATAAAGTGGAAACTTTTTAAGGAAACGGGCCATAATTATAATCACTTTGTGTCTAGTTTTATTAAAAGAGCTTCAATACTTGAATATATACAAACTTATTTATATAGGTCTGTTTTCCTAACTTAATAAATGGATTTGAAAATTGTCAATAAATGTGGAGAAAAATATGCTTCTCCAGTAGAGAGTGGATATCACTTTTTATGCTATAGGGACTTAACTGAGTACCAGAGCAGATTCTTGATGGAAGAAAAATAAAAATTAAAGAATATATTATCGCAGTCACTTTGCTGTGTGTATGACAATGACCTGGCTCGTTGAGCTTTTTCCAGACTGGGGCGTTGCTCTACACAACACTAGCGTTATTCAGGAGTGCAATTAATGGCTCAGTTGGACAACTGAACTGAATTGCAGTTAGCAGCAGTTTCTGACTAAGACAGGTATTTTGCTTTTCATTATTTTCTCACGAATAATATTTTCTGAAATCATGGACTTCTTAATTTATTTGGCAAAAGCCACAACACAACATGATATTAATCAGCCAGCAGTCTGTTCCGTGAGAGTTATTATACTTCTGCCTTCTCAAACAAGTCAAGACGCTAGTCTACAAACGCGATTCATAAAAGAACAGTTCTTCCTACGTGGGATTATTATACACGTCTGCTTATACACAAGACAAGCACACACAGTCAGTCAGTCCTTTCTTTTTCTTATGGATGGCTGACTTTTCATGTTAAATTAACTGCCAGCACTCAAACATCACTAGACAGGTGGTATCTGCCTTTTGCAGGAGCTGGGTCACTATTACAGCGGTACTCTGGCAGTGAGTCTTACTCGTGAAAAGAAAGTATCCCCAAAGAGATCCAGGCATCCTTGTGCCCTTTGATATGTAGGGTTCAGTGCCCTTCAGATTTCAGTTTTTCTGTCATCCTGGTAGATTAACATTAACAGTTAAAAGGAAAACGTCCTCTGAGGGCTTTACCAGTAACAAACCCATGTTTATGATATTATTCACTAAAAGGGAGACAGAAATGGGAAAGACCTCTCTCTTTAATCAATAATGCATGCTCTAGTTAGTCCTGTCCCCTGGACATGATTAAACATGTATTTTGTTTCATAACTGATGATTTTGGTTGACTAGGGATTATAACTACATATCCTCAAGCCTTCGCAACCAGCATCAGGAAGATCTAACATGAGCTGAGTAGTCAGCTATGTTTAATGTTAATACGGCACATAAACTATAAAACTATATCATCCCCACCCTCAAAAGAAAAAAAAAATCCCCCCAAATCCCAATGGAGACAGCTGCAGCTAATTCTAACCTGTAGAGATCCGGGCTAAGCTTTCACAGAGCAGATGCCTATGACATGAACCAATTGTAGACAGCAGCCCCAAGGTATGTCTTCGTCACCACTCATTTGAAGTTTTGAAGAATAACCTGGTTTCATTTATATTAAAGACGAGGGAAAAATCGTCTTAGGGGCTGAGCCATGGAAATGAGACATTAGGCTAAGGTCTGTTCTAAACTGGTAAAACATTTGGCCAACGAAGCTGACAGAAAAAAGCACTTTGGAACCAGACGGGAATTTCTGCCCAGCTGGATGGGGGCCAGGTTGTGTTTTCAGGGACTGCTGTCAGCTTTGGAGGAGTTGCCCTGGGGCTAGGCCAGGCTTTGCCAGCAAAACTGGCAGGAGGACTCGAGCCCCTGCTAAATGCCTGAGAAGATGTCACCCCATCCCTGCGCTCCTCGAGTGGAGGGGCAGGGGAGGTGCCCAGAGCCAGGCGGGTTCCTCGGCATGGGAAGGGGATAGCAAGTTGTGGAGGACACTGATCAAATGAACGTACCAGTAAGGAACATTCACTCTTGGTGCCAAGTGTGTTCATCTGGTGGCTCAAGCTGACAAAAATTGACAGCTGCTGCAGAGTGAAGAATCCTAAATAAACATACAGTGGTGGTTATTAAATAGGAAACATTTATCTTAATGGGGTATTGACTACGACACAATAAATGATGACAATTTCCTTTTACTGAATGTGGTATTTTTACGTTACTAGAGTACTGATGAAAGTGTAATTGGGTAAAATAAATGCTTTGGTTTTCGTAATGCCTACTGTAATTGGATTTAGCACTTGAAAACATTCTAACAAACACACAGCATGTAGGTATGTTCGTGTGAGAGTGGAGAATTCAGACATTCTCCAAGAAATGGTGGCTTTTTCTGAAATGTCCTTTCTTCTTCCTTCCTAGACTTCTGCAGAATCTTTTGTGTTTTTTTTTTTTTCCTCTTGAAGTTGTTGAAGATGCCTTCCCTGAGAGGAAAGGCACAGACTGTCCTGGGCCTCGTGGAGCCGGAGCAGCTTGGCTACACGTTGACTCATGAGCACCTGTCAATGAACTACAGCAGCTGTTTTTGTCCACCTTCCCCAGGCCAAGAGCCTTTGTCTGATGGGCCCATTGAGATGAAGAACTTGTTTTGGATTAAGCAGAACCCCTACAGCCACAAAGAAAACCTTCTTTTGCATCAGGAAAGGGATGCTGTGAAGGAGGAGCTGCTGAATTTTAAAGCAGCAGGCGGTGGGACTATCGTGGAGAACACAACCACAGGAATCGGTCGGGATATGAATACCTTGAAGCAACTCGCTGAAGAAACTGGAGTCCATATTATTGCTGGGGCTGGGTTTTACGTGGGTTCCACTCACTCTTCTCAAACACAGGCTATGACAGTGGAGCAGGTAAGTCTTAACCATCTCCTAGGAGCCTCTCCTATGGATTATCTCTGGATGAGTCAAAACTGGAGAGAAGTTCAAGTAAGAAAGATGAAATCTAAAAGCTCCTAATTTGCAGAATTTAAGAGCAGTGTTACTGCTGGTGTGTTGTAGCTGGACCAGCCCTACTTGTGTGTGCTGGGAGTATCTGTCAGCATTTCCAGTTCTTGAACTCCCTTTTCTCTCAGGGATTAGTTAGATTGCAACAGTAAAGGAAAATAAAATATTTCATATGTGGGATTTCGGTACAACACCATCTACCCTGTGCATTTTACAATTTTTTAAGGAAGAAACATTATTCCTTATTCCTCATTTGTATATTTTCCTGGCTAATTACTTCCCAATTAGATCACCCAGAATTCTTTTAAGAAGCATAAATAACTGCAGTATTTATAGGACGGTTGTAAATCATCGCTCTGCTCAAGCTGCCTGTTACCTCTCTTTCCGCCATTTCCCTATTTTTTTCAGGGCATCCAGTTGTTTGTGCAGTGCCCACGACAATGTGTTAATAATGACAGAAGTCCCCAGATACTTCTGTAATAATAAATATTCATTCGTCTTTTATTAAGAAAATGTGATGATGGGGAGAAGAAGGAAGCGGAACCCTCCAAGGCAGGAGGCTGTGAATGAGAATGTATGGAGCTGAATTATTATTTTTTTAATTCTATCACAGTTTACAAACGAGTCAAGTTCATTTTAATAATAAATGCTGAAAGCTTCAGCAGATGCAATGTGACATAGCTCTGTCAACTCCGAGGACCAAATTGGCTCAAGCTGTATGGTCCAACTTTTTCTAAATATTTTTGCATCACTTGGAATTTGATACAAAAGATTTCATTGGGCAAAAGTTTCCCTCCTGTATCTGATGGGCTGCTGAAGACCCACAGGTGTCCTGTAGTCAACAGTTAATCAATACTTAATGCAGGCCAAACAACGATCAGTTGCTTAACGAGGGTTGTGCAGGGACTGCACCATGATAACTGGTGGTTCTTCATTTGCCAGTGAATTTGTCATAATGATACTTTTCCTGATTAAGCAAAGATAATTTGAATATTTTGTTGCTCACTTCAACCGAACGAGAGAAGTATTTCGGCATTAGTGATCTGTGTTTTTTAACACAAGTGAGGTTGCAGAGCAGTTTGGTGACACATGGGTGTTGCTGCAGGAGCAATGTTCTTCAGGTTGTTCTCAGGAGAGAAGCGAACTCTGTGTCTGGTTGTCCCTGGAAATGGGTGGTAGATTGGTTATACACGAGGCAGGAGGTGTGTGATCATGGGATAAAGTGATGGGCAGAGACCTGCCGTAAAATGTCTTGTATCGACCTGTTGAGGAGATGAGATGCAGAGTAAAGGTAAGTTAGAAATGTATTTGAAAACTGGTGTGAGCTTTTTTGATTTCCTGTGTTTGCTTGAAAACCTTCTTCCTTTGTTCACTTTATTCTTCCTTTAAATCATGATTTCTTTAACATTCAGGGACAAATGGTTAGAACATCGCTATCAGTGCCATTTTGTGCTTTCATTTCTGAGTGTGTTCTTGAAGACACAAGCCTATTCTGAAAAAGAAAAGTGAAAGATTTTATAACAAGCTGATTTTATTTGGAGATTTTGATGTCTTTTTTGCCTATGAATATTTTAAAAGCAAGGTAATTTTGACCCTGTAAGTTTGTCAGCTGAGCTTTGTTCTTGTAGTTCCAAAGTCAGCAGAGTTACAGTAGTTTTACATTGGCATTCGCAAGAGCAGGATTTGCCTTAAACTTGTCTTTTCAGGATCTGTGGCCCAGAATCTTTGCAGGACTTTGTTCCTTCCCCATTTCAGTGACAAGGATTCCTTAATCTCTGAGCCCTTGTTTAGCAAGAAACTATCTGGATCCAATATAGGCTTGTGAAGCACAAGATTTTATCCTGGACTTTTTTTTTTTTTTTTTTTTTTAAGAAAAATTAGTCTCAGCTTAAAGCAGTATCCAGATTATATGTAGACAATCTTTCCTTGCAAACCCAGGCAGCTGTGTGAGTGCATACTGTTAAATTGATTTGCCTCTGTGTTTATTTTGGTCTTAGTTGACGGCTAGGTTGACGTTAGTTGGCAGAAACCAGATTTTAACCACAGTGTTTTCACACACCCAACTGTTAATTAAGTAGGTTCAAAAGGACCTCAGGACCAGCGCAGTGTCCATCAGCCAAACGTGATGCTGTGTAACACAGACAATATTACTAACCAGATATCTCATTTTCCCGTTCTTTAGCTTACAGACATCATTGTTGGTGAGATCCTCGACGGAGCGGATGGGACTAACATCAAGTGTGGCGTGGTGGGGGAAATCGGCTGCTCCTGGCCCCTGACCCAGAGCGAACGCAGGGTGCTCCAGGCAACCGCGCGCGCCCAGGCGCAGCTGGGGTGCCCGGTGATCATCCACCCCGGCAGGAACAGCGATGCGCCCTTCCAGATCATCCGCATTCTGCAGGAAGCTGGGGCTGACGCTTCCAAAACCGTCATGTCTCACCTCGACAGGTAAGGAAACTGCTTGTTTGGAGCTTAATCGGCTTCCGACACTTCAAACTGGATCGGCTCGTAGGTTCGCGCTGATAAAATGATCCAGGGGTTTGAAACACTCCTTTTGAAGGTTGGGATGCAAGATTAGGAATAACTGTAACCATACTAGGAAAAAAAAAAAGAAAAAAGAGGATTCCATTAATTGACATCCCTGTGCAAATCGCTGCATTTAACAAGCACTGGACACTGTGAAGCTCGCGCCAGGCTGGGTGGGAAGTTGTCGGGCTTCAGCACTTTTGAAAACAGGGCTACTCTTAAGGGCCTGACCAAAGTCTTGCAGATGTTAACATACTCAGTGATTCGGCTGAATTCTGGATCTTTTCAGTTCTGCTGCCAGACAGAAGAAATACTACGTAAAAAGAAAACAGTTGGATTTTGGGTAATTCTCATCTTAGACCCCAGAGCTAACTTTTAGTTTCCTTGAGAGCAAACACCAGAAGCCCTACAGCAGACATGTAAAGGAATTGGGGTACTTTTCTCTCTTCTGACCTTGCGTGGCTCATGATGACTTGGAAAATGTCCAAGCATTGATTGGTTTGGACAGTTGCTGAATAATGGAGACTGTTTGTGGTCATATGACTCCCAGCAATCGGATTGTTTGTCGTTGATGTGTGTGTAACACAGCCAAAAGCACTGTGCTCTAAATTTCTAATGATTATAGGCTCTTATAAATCAAGTGTCAGGTTGTTTTTTTTTTGGTATTCATACAGAGCTCAATGTTGTGTGGCGATTTTAGGAGCATAAAATTCAGTGCCATGAAATTTTATTTATATTTGATTGTATAGGAATGATATGGGCTTTCCTTATTTACCTGCATGCCATTGTATGTCTAGCTGTATTTTTTCTCAATTATTAAGACAAACGGAGGGCTTAAATCTTTCTGCGAAAGACGACTGAGCAAACTGCAGTGTCAGTACTTATGTAGCCATTTTTGCTACAACATAAACATCAGTTCTGATTTTTTCTTGCTTTTATGCACTGTTGTAAATCATTGAATTCAGTGATTTATTGATAGAAAAAATAAACAGCATAAGTGGGAAAACAGTCAAGGCAGAGGTGCAGTTTCACTAACAGCCGCTGGTATACATGGCTTTTCCTTATTCTGCTTCTATCATTATTTTTACACATTCAGGTTGGCACTTGCTGTAACATAGGCTCTGAACTGCTGTGAGGTTTGGCTTTGCAATGTGCGTTTAACATTTTAAGTCTCTTTCAGTGAGAAGAATCCACGTGGGAGCATCCCAGGCCCTTAAATGTGAGACCAATTTGTGCATAGCTCCATATTTCATGCCTGCTTTCGACACAGACAGAAGGGCAGTTTTCAGGTGGATTTACAGTCGGATGCAAAAGCTAAAATGCTGGCTGCCTCGTTTTGCAGTGTAACATCTCAGAGCAAAAGGTTGCAAGTGTCCATTGTGAAAGCACAGTGCCCAGGCAGGCTAGGGAGGAGCAGCTGCTAAACCTTGGCTACCAAACCTCATCATTTAATAGGGAAAAAGGTTACAGAGGCATCTTAGTAGAGATCAACATATGTTGAATTCAGCAGCTTTTGTTAGAAAAATCACTGCAACTGCTAGGAATGCTGGTCTGAAGAGGGCTTGGTGGGTGTCCCTGTGGTGACTTGCCCAAACACCTCATTCCAGCACCGAGCTGCCAGCTGCTGCTGTTGCTGCATCAGCAGGGCTTACAAGAGGAACCCGTGGCTGATGGGATTAAGCTCTCCTGCCCCTTGTTGGGACAGAGCTTCCAAAAAACACCAAAAACAGTTCTCAAAAGAAATTTTTCTGGCTGTGGTTTTGAGATACACTGTTCGTGGGGTTTTTGTTCTTTTGTTTTTAAAAACATGTAGGACCACCTGCATAGGAATGAGTACTCCTGGCTACTTTTGGTTACCTGCGCTGCCTTGGTGGGAACATGCTTTTTCCCTAGATGAAAAAAAAAAGTGTTGTGATAAATTTAAAAGATAAATTTACCAGGTGTCATTTGAGAGTTCTGTGATTGGGTTTGTTGTTGTTTTTCATTTGGATAGTTTATGCTCTTGGTAAAAATGTGTCATAGAAAAAAATATTCCAGAGAGCTGTTATTTCCGTTGTCATTCTTTTCCAAGTGAGGGATGGGTTTTAGCAGCTTTGTTCCTTTGCTTTCCACATCTGATGCAGAGCCCATGCCTCGGGTTCTCACAGTCCCATTATATATTTTGGTAAGAGCATTTCCTTGAGGTGTTCCGGGCAGATCCGAGCACAGACTAAGATATATTGCAGTTCTGGTGACAATCTGGAAACATCACTGTACCTTATAGAAACTAAAGACAAAGTTGTGTATTAACGGTGTTTGATGGATGAAACAAGTCCTGGATGTAGCTGTCTCTGGTAGCTGTTAAGAACATAAATCTGTTTTATGTCAGTAATCTATTGTCCTCTTTTTTTTTTTTTTTTTTAAATGTCACTCTGAATTAACCTCCTCCTTAAATGTCCTTCCTTGTTAGGTTGTCTATTGAGAGGTTTAGTGATACCAAAAGTAAGTAACTTTTCTGTTTCCATTTAAAGATGATTGTAAATGTTTTTGTTTATTATTATTATTAATATATCATGGGGGAAGAGTTGCTTTTGTTTCATATTTGTTTAATGCATGAAGTCCCAGATGGATGTAAGAAGGACACTGTTGTCTACCAGGTTCGGCTGCATGTGCCAAATGGGAATTCTGTTTCTCAAAATCCTCAACTGGTTTTGTTCCCTGCAAACAGGAGCTCACAGAATACGTCACCTTCACACCGTGAGATTTTTTTCTTCCCATTACAATGCTGACTTTGTGTTATATATGCTCTGCAGGACTATCTTTGATACAGAGAAACTTCTGGAATTTGCTAAACTTGGGTGCTATTTAGAGTATGACCTATTTGGTACGGAGTTTCTTCATTACCAGTTCCATCCGGACATCGACATGCCGAGTGACAACGAAAGAATTGCAAGGTATCTGCTTCAGTGGGGTTTGAGCAATAGCATTGCCATTGACAAATGAATATTATTGGTACTTGTCTTAAAGGGCATCACGGAGTGATTCTGCTAGCAGTTCAAAAGTGTCTTTTTTCATACTAAAATAATGGCAATTTTTTTTCTGCTGCTGTCACTTCTTTAGGGCAGCATGTATAATTTCTTCTATCTGCAAAGGAAAATGTGGAATCAGAAAGTCATAGAGTGTGACTTGAGGGAAAGATCAAAAGCTACTCGAACTTCATTCTCTGTCCTAATTCCATGCTGATTTGGTTGAATTTTATCATTTACTGCGTTTATATATTAATGTATTATAAAAAATTAAAGTGTTATAAAAGGAAAGGCTGGAGATAGAGGATTTATGTTAGGATTTGGCTTTTGTTGGAAACCTAGTGTTGCTACTACGTGTCTTCTGAGCCTATTACATCTTCTCACAAGTGTCTTACAGGAGCAAAAGTGATTAGTTTCATTGGGTGGATTTGGTCCTGTGCTTCCATCCTGAAATACAGCCTTCCATACATTTCTTCCATACCTTTCAGCACTTCCATACAACTGTTCCTCCATACATTTTAGCATTTATCCCACCCCTCTCCTTTTGTCCTTTCCCACTGGTGAAGGCTCACAACTCCCGTGCTCTTCACAGCCACACTGTGACAGTATTGGCCCTGCTGGCCAGATCTCTCTTCTCCGTTTCTCTCTCAGCTCAGCTGCATAACAAATCTGTGTGCTGTGCTAACACAAAGTATTGCAAGCAGATGCATTCCTTGCAGAAACTGCCTGAGACAAGTATGGTCAGCTGGGAGTGGGCTTCTCCCTCCTTCCAGTCTGTCCAGAGGAGTGAGGCTCCTTCACTGTTCGTCCTCAGTATTCAGGTGTAGTCAGGCAGCAGCTATCTGAGGGGTGGGATGCCATCCTGCCCTATGTCTCGTTTTGCTTCCAGAGTCAGAAATAATTCTTTCCTTTTTTTTTCAGGAGAAAGATTTTAAGGTCCCTGATCACTAATGAAGGAGCTTTCTAGCTTTCACTCACACTTCAGACACTGCTTTGCTCCTCACTGTCAAATTAGCTGCAAAACTTTTCTTCTCTGCTTTCAGGCTGCTCTCCTAAGAAGGTATTGTGGCTACTGCTCTACTTACTGCCAGGCGTTTGCTGCTGCTTTTCACACTAGAAGTAGTTTCTCTTGCTAACAGGTCTCTTGGTCTTGCACACAGTATTTTAAACTGCTGTGATGAATCTGCAGTTTTCACCTTCAGAATCACTAAAGTTGCTCCGCTCTCCTGTGCCACAGCAGGTCAGCGTGTACAGAAGCACTGTGAGGAAAATGTGTAGAAGAATGGGGCATGCCCTGGTTAGCAAGTGTTTGTTCAGCCATGGCACAGCTTTTATTCTGTCTGTGGTACTTGGTTAGCCACCGAGATTTCTCCTTAAAATTCTCTGGCAGCTGAGCGTTTAGTGCAGCAGGCTGCTTATAGGAAGAAAATAGTAAGAGCTTGTCCTCTCTTTGTGTGGTGTGGCTCTCTGCCCTCCAGTTAGAAATGCCATTACATGGATTTTGTTGAGTTTTTGATGCATCCACACTGGGCATATGTTGGCAGTGGCAGTCTCCTTGGATTGTTGGTTTTCTTTGTGATTTTTTTTTTTTTTTCTGGTCTAGCAGCGCCCCAGAGATGGAAACCAACCTGATCTTTAAATGTGTCACTGAAACACATTTTGACCAAACTACATGGAGAACATTGCTCAGGTCTAGCCTGTCCAAAAGATAAGTAAACTTCTGTAGCCGTACCATACCTACTCAAACACAGCTTAACTGTGTGTGTACTGAGGCATTTATGCTGTAATCTGCTGCCAGTGCAAGTAGAAAACTGAATTTTTTAGAGAAGAGTTTTCTTTTGAGTCAGCAGGAAGTATGAACTAAACTTACAGGAACGAGCAAGAAGAAGCAATAAATAAGGAATCTAAAGGACCATATACCTCCCCACCCCACAAAATTGAGTCCAAATGTGGAAGGAGATCATTCTAAGATGATGTTTGATCAGCCAAGAACTTAGTCACTGAAGTGTCATTGCTTTTATTCTCAGGTTAGCTTGTGGCCTCTTCGTATTTCAAGCTGGAGAAGATAGTAGCGGTGTTATAACCCTACAGCATACATGGTGCTGTGTGCTATACAGCACTGTTTATATTGTTTTTATGAAAGACACTGATTTTTTACAAAGCTCTATCTCACTTGCCTTCTTTCTACTCTCCATATTGATTTGATGTATCTCCTCGTAAGTAGTTGTAATAAAAACTGACAGTAAAGGCTTTCAGATGCAGTGTGGTTACTTATAAAACCAGTGTTTGCTTTCTTGCTGATCAAAGCACAGGCAAGAAGGTGAAAATTAGAATTTCACAGTGCTGGCATCTGGTGGAATTGGGTGGCTTAGTGAGGAATGAGCACTTCCAGGCCTGCTCTATCTGTCTGTGCCACCTCAGCACCGCCAGTGCAAGTGGAAAACTGAAACTCAGCGGAGTCATGCAACAGAGAAGTTCAGCCACCTACCAAATAGATTCTAAAAACTGAGCTTAGCCAGGGATTAAGGTTACCTGAGTGCAATGCAGAACAGAAGGACGCCTTGTAGGAGGCTTGCTGCAAGGGAATGACCAGAAGGATGAGTTTTGTTTCGTTATTTTTTCAAGCTGACTTGTCAATTTGCCAAGTCTGCTTAGTCGGACTGCTGAATTAACTCCTCTAATTTGCTGGCACATGCTAGCACCGTACAATGCCTGTCTTATTTATCTTCTCTAATGAACATCTTTGAAACATGTTTGGTTGATAATTGCCTGCGTGGAATATGATGCTGACAACCTGGTTATTCTAATTGGGAATAAAGCACAGATGTGAAAGTATTTGCCTTGTTGAGCCAGGCTTCATAAAGGACCTGTCACAGGCAGAGTCTGGTCCTCCACAATTGTTATGGGGCCAGTGTTGTGACAGCAGCAAGAGCTAACCCCTTGAGTAGATCGTGCTAGCAAGGAGTTTTAGTAGGAAATGATTACTTACTCATGTATATAAAAACTGTGTCCTGTGCTTGGCAATAATGAAATCCTTGAATTCCTCCTCCATGGGCCCATGAGACTGGAAATTCAAAGTCATGCCAGCTGGAAATAATTTTTCTTGTCCACGTTGCAATATTTGCTGGTATGTTTTTATTAGTAGTATTATTATCATTCAATAAAGTAAGTGTTTTAGGTTTAATTAAATATCAGGAACATGTCTTCTGAGTACCTTAAAGTAGCTACTTTCAGTTATGATGCAGTGGAGGACTACAATAATGTAAAAAGTTTAACTACTGATCAGTTCTGCGGTGTTGCAGAGTGAGAGCTGCCAGTGACAGGTACACTTTTTACCTTTGCAGGGTTCGGATGCTGATCAATGAAGGCTACGAAGACAGAATTCTGATGGCTCATGATGTGCACACGAAGAATAGATTGATGAAATACGGAGGTCATGGATATTCGCATATCCTTAAAAACATAGTTCCTAAAATGCTCATTAGAGGCATCTCCCAAGATAAAATTGATAAAATACTCCTAGAAAATCCAAAGCGGTGGTTGACTTTTAAGTAAGAATAGTGAATAAACTTATAAATTCCTGTTTTATAGGGGAGCTTGGCATAATTCAAATTTGTTTCAGAAGAGCAGTCATGCTTATTGTCAGAGAAACTGGAAGGTATTCATGCTATGAACAACCTGATTAGGACTTCTCTTTTTAATTAGAATAACAGAATTATTTGTTTTCTCCCTTCTGAAAGCCAGTTCAGGAATGATTTACTAGATATGAGCCTACCTGCAAAATTTTCTCAATGTATTAAAATAGTTGTTTCCAGAGGGTAAGCTAATAATACTAGTACATTATCCAGGAATATTTTTATGCATCAGCAGGGCTTTGAAGAACATTACAGTCTTCAATTAAATCCCCCTATTCCACAGGTTGATTTTAATAAATCAGTTCTTGTAATATCGATAATCCGTTAATTATCCGTATATCATTTAAATAATGCTAGATAAAAGGTCTGGCACTTTGAAATACCTTCCAAGTAGAACAGAAGGCAAAACAAATTTCAAATATTTCTAAAAAGATACTATTTCTTTTTCGTTTAATCATTTACTTACTTTGAACTGAATGTGTAAAAAATACATGGAAAGAATTATTTTTGAATAAAACCATTTGTAGACCTCTTAAACTGTGTGTAGTATTGTTACGGATGTCTATTTTTTAACCAGATTAGTTTTTCATTGGGAATTGATGGAATCTCACAGCGATCATGTGAAACTGCAATAGAGACCAGCTTCTTTTTGCAAGGATGCAACACCAAAAGGCAAAATATATTACATAATACGGTTTTAATGAGTTGCAATAGTTATAACAAAGGTTGTGATATAAGTCTTTACAAATCAGTATATCAAGATATGATGAAAAAGGAAGAAATGTTTGCCTTATATGTGTTTTTCACATAAAGTGTGTTCTTTCCTCTTGTCTAACTTTAAACCAGGGCAAGTGATTTATCTAAAAGAAAAAAAAAAATCATACCCAGTAGCAATGGTAGTCTGATTTTGAAAGCTTCTTCAAATTTGACCTTATATGTCTTGTAGTATTGACCTTTTCCAATAAATACCTTAGTAAATATGCGTTGTTAGTTGTAAATGATCTCTAGCTTGGCACGTTGCTGTTTGCTGCTGCACAGACAAACTCCAGCTACACTGCTGCGAGTGGGCTAAGCATTGAAAGCAGTTGTGGCCTGAACAGACGTGAGGGCAGTTACACGTCTGTTGTTAAAGTAGTAGAAAAAAAACAAAAGCAATCACTACAATGTGCAGATGTAGTTTGGCACGTTGTTATAGACTAGAAGCGTAGCCATTCTGATGAGATAATACACAAGCAGCTTGCAGCACTATGTCCCTTTATAAAACCTAAATGGGTTAGACTGGCGATCCTCTTAGTCTAGACTACCTCAGCATATCTTTCAAGCTGGACAACTCAAAAACAGAAACAGAATGAGCAACGTGTTCTGTTTAAGAAAAGCTTCACTCATTCAAACGAGATTTTGAGAGATTCTTAAAATCTCTGTTCGCCTTTTACTGAGCAATCAGCACTGAAGAGCTTTTTGTCTCAATGGCAGACACTTTTGGCGTTCTAGTGCAGATAAATCTGTTTGTACCCCTAGTAGATTAGACAAGGTTGCTTGTGGCAAATTGCATGAAATTGAAATGTTAGGGGTAGCCTCTATTACTCTGTAACACTTTATACAAATGTTACCTTCAATTTGCCAAAATGTTAAAAATAACCTAACCATCTCTGCTAAGGAGCTGGTTAATGACCTTGCTTAATTTTTAGATCGAAACCTGCAAGTTTGAACCTGAGAGAAATAGACAGCCTCCCCTCCCCAAACCAAAGCAAATAATAAATCTGATTTCTGATGACACGTATTCTGTGGCTATTAGTGGAATGACAGATTTTAAAGCATTTTTATAACTATGTAACTCATAGTACCTGTGTTTAGTTTAATTCTCCAAGCCGTTAATCCTTTATACGTATTAAACTTCTTTCTTTGAGCCTTAATATATATATATCTATATATATGAATGAGAAAAATAGGTTTTAATACACGCTTCTCTTTGCAAGTAAATATCTGCTTCTTTCTTTGCATATGTGTTTTCATTTTTGGTAGTATGCTTATCTGTGTCCATTTCATAGGCACGCCTTACCACAAACCTCTGACTAGCTACCACGGAAAAGGTCCGTGTCCCACCGTTCTCCCTCAGGTCACATCTCCCACTCCTCCTTTGTGGGGGTAATCTCACCAACTCCAGTGAGACAAGACACCGAAGACAACTAAGGTTTTGACCCATTCCTACAAAATTCTAGTTGAACATCTGCAGTATGCTGTCATTACTATTTTATTACAAATTGTACCCAAGTGCAGTCTAAGTGTTGAAGGACTAATGAAGACTAATTGCTGCAAAGAAAACATTTGACCTTGGTCTGAGGATGTGGATGCTAGGCTTGCTAAATATTTACACAACTAACCATCAAGAATGGGCCTGTAAAACTGGCTAACTATATATTTACACATGTTTACAAATGAAGAGCCAAATCCTCTTTCCACTAACATCAATGGGAGTTTTGCCATTGGCTTCAGTGTAATTGGGGATTTGGTCCAATAGAATAGTTTGTCAGCTGTTAAATATTTCAGGAAAAAAAAAAAAAAAGTGTTTCTTCTATCCCTCTTTTTCTTTTAGAACATAGCTAAGGGGAAGACAAAATTTAAACAACTCCGGTGGTTTGACTTTATGTTAAAAGTCTAATGTAAACCTACAAAGCAGGAACATTGAGTTAAGGCTTGAAGCTGATTACTTTCTAGTTTTAAGTGGAAGAATAAGAAAAGTACAAGGCAAACAATTCCTTTGGAGAGAGAAAGTATATTTCGATTACCTCTTCCTTTTATTGTAAAATCATTCCTCACCACACTATGAGTGGACTCTAAGCATCATTGTTAGCGAGTAAGTCACAAGAACCAAAGCTGAAGTATGGATAAAGCAGCAAGATCATAACACATCCAAGTATCATATACACTGAAGAAGTAGCTCAGTGTCTTTAGTGGTTTGTTTTTATTTTTTTCTCCTATAAAAATTTGACCTGTGTAGGACTTCATTCACATGGACACTAACAATGAGGAAGTATTTGCTTTGGCGGTAGTGGATCACACATCTGTTTAACTCGCTTAGTAATTTTTTTTAACATAAGGTTTCTCTGTGTCGTACAGATGTGCATCAGGTAGCATTCGACTTTTTTCCCCACTAGTGAGGTGTTCGGTGGTCGATCTCTGCTGGGGTGCTTGTTTCATTGACTTTTGCCACGCAAATCCATTGCTTAGAAGAGCGAGCTTTGTTTTTGGACTGGTTTGGTGGGTCTTTTTACTGGTTATCAGTCGGCATAAATAATAAATCCAGAAAATGTGCTGTATTTGTTGTTGTTTCCTCCGTGTGCTTTTCCCCCGTCTAATTTAATGTAAACTTCATCTCCGGGCTCCAAGTGAAGAACCACGCTGTTACTGGCATAGTCGTAATTCTGATCAGCATCCTGAGCAATCGCACTAGCTCGAACCTACATAAAATACATAAGGAGTGGTTAAGAAAACTCTGGTCATATTTTCTGCATGGTGAAATTAAAGCATAGCCTCACCATTTGATTCAGCATGCACACATTGATGCTTTCAATATCTAATAATGTTCATTGTAGTTTTTTCTTATGGGCACTGCTAATTTTCTCCTGCAATACAGTATTTGAAACTACAGCAGTAACCTGCTTATTTCTCAGTCCTCTGATCAATACAAAACTGCTTAATATTTTATATCCCGTAAATATTTTGTGCCTTTTTATATACATGTGTAGTAAGAGCTAGAGTTGGGAGCACCGAATGTGGTCGCATGCCCATTTTACACTGGCATGACTTGTATTTCAGCAGAACAATTGATTGACATTGGTGAGGGTCCACAGTGAGGCCCTACTGGTACCAGGCTGGAGTGTTTCCAGAGGCGATTTATTGTCATGCTGCTAATAGTATCGTGCTGTAAAGAGAACTGAAAAAAAAACACACACCCACATGCTCGCTCCAATGCACACAGGCAGGTAAGGTAATCTAGTCAGGGCTTGGAAAAGCTGTTAATGCCACATTTCATTAAACAAACATTTAATTTCTGTGTAGTGTAAAAGATGCATATTTGAAAAATCATGGGCGAGTCGCTGTTTACTTTGAGAGCTCTTGGAATTTACAAGCAATGGAGGACTTCTAATTTCATTTGCAACTTTCATTTAAACATATGCTTTTTTTTTTTTTTTTTTTTTTTTTTTTTTTTTTGTCCCTTGCTATTCCACAGCTGATTAAATCTGACATTAGTAGCAAACTGGAAGTGGATGTATGTTGGTTTCCAGCAAGGAATAGTCTGTGGCATTGTAAGTCTCCAAATCATTTGTATATAATTTGACCCCGTTTGTTAAAATATTTAAACTTAGTTGTATGAGATTTATATCACATCATCTGCTTGTTGCTTGTCTTTGTTCTGGTGTAGTTACAGAGCAGTAAGTGATTTAGTGGCACTGCAAACCTGAACTAAGTAATAATGCATGACTTGGCGTACTGTATGTGGGATTTTATCTGTTCTGAATTGAAAAAATAGGCTATAAGTCACAAATTTCCACAGATTCCTTTCAAAGTTTAAATGATAAATTTCCAATTAAACTTTCATGTGATATGGCCTCACATTAATATTGAAATGTTAAAAGGTGGCAGGGGGGGATGTCTTTGCCATGGAGGATCTTGTGGTATTATGCAGCTTAAACATCACTGTAGGTGGAAATTATTTATACATTTCTTTACACATCCTGTATGAGTGAGAAGGGCTTGAAAATCTTGCAGAGGTTTGACAGGCTGCAAATTTAAACTGATGCATCGCATGATAATAAACCACATCTATTTCAGGACTTCTTGATCCCGAATCTCCTGGTATTGTTTACAGAGGGCACCTATTTTGCTAGTGTTTTAGCAATAACAATTCTAAGCACAGGGTATTTCGTCTGGATTAATGACTAGCAGGGTGGAGTTGAAGGCTCTGGGCCATTAACCCTAGAAATGCCCTCCAAAGAAGATAAGGTGGGCTGAGGCTGTAGTGCTAATAGAAATGGAAAGGGCAAAATAGCAAGGAGTAAAAGGGCTACAGCTGAAGGAGACAAACTTTCACATCAAATGACATTATCTTGCGTGTTGGCAAAAATAAATTGTTTAAATTACTTTCCTAGTTTCCACGCAGACCATAATTAAATGCTGCTTAGTGGACTTCTCTAAAATTTTGTACTGCTGTGGATAGTAAAAGCGAATTCAAACCGTGTTTGTGACTGTCGTGAGGAGGTCAGCGTATGGACACTGAATATAATGGACATTTCATTGTAAGACCTGAGACAGTGGCTGAAGGGGGAGAAAAGGCACCCTGGATTCAAAAGCCTGGAAAGTAAAGTGCAGGTATGCGAATGGTGACAAACGTCCTGCAAACCCCAGCATGCTGTTTTCAAGTATTTCACTTCGGTGGGTGAGGCAGCATAATTTTTTCCTCTTAAAGCCTGGCAGAAAGGTCTCAGATGACTTCTCAGCGTGCCGCTGTGTCAGTGTATCTATCTGGAAATTAAAGCACTCAGGCAGCATAGACATGTATGTTGCTGCCTCCCAGCGCTGCGCCGGGACGCCCGGGGAGCCGGCAGGCAGCGGGCGATGTGTTAGCACCGGGGACCTCGGGATCCCTCGGAGGCACTGCGTGGGAATTGCTGTGTTTGCCTCCACGGCTCCCGCTTGCCGACGGCTTTTGCTTTGTTGGAAAACACCGACTTTACAGTGTCAGCCCCGTCAGGCGCCGTTTAAGCGATTTTTTTTGCAAAACTTGCGAGCTTGCCCACACACCACGCGGGGCTCGCGTCCCGGGCACGGACCGTAACCAAAAGGCAGCGCTGCCGCATCCGAGCTGTCGATTTCAGACAATTTTATTTACCTAAGTATTTATCCTAGCATAAAAATGCACACGTACATGCCTAGAAACCCTCCCCTTTTATATTTTTTCCCCTTGAATCGGTTTAATTTGTCTGATGTCTGGTACCGGGAGCGGTTGTACTTGGGGGCGCTTAGACTCCAGGCTCCGTTTAATATTTTATTTTTTTTTAAAAAGTAGCAGGTCTGGGGAGAGCAAACACCTTAAAACGCGTTATAAATAGGGACAAAAAAAAAATAAAAAAAAAAATTAATGTCTTAATTGCCGGTAAAACGGTATCCCCGCGGTGGACGGGACTGCCTTCACCTGGGGGTGAATATACCACGGGGCACTTCGTTTCCTTGCTCCCGTAGTATTTACGGCAGACATTTCCTAATTGAATTAGCCGCTGCCCTCCTTAACTCCGTTCCCGGCTCCCTGTGAGGAGCCACCGCCCGCAGGAGCCGTCCCGGAGCCGGGGGCTGCTGGCAGCGGGGGGCTCCGCTCGGCTCCCCCGGCCCTGCCCGGCCCTGCCCGGGTAGCGCTCCCCGCCTGCTCCCCGTCCCCTCGGGGCTCCCCGAGCCCCCCCGTCCCCTGCCGGCTCCCACCTGGTTGTTCTTGCAGAGATCTGCCCACATGCTGGTGCCGTCGCCTCCCCGCATGAGCACATGGTAGGTGAAGAAGTAGATGCCGGGGATGGAGCAGGTGAACTTGCCGGTGGTGGGGTCGTAGTGGTTGCCCAGGTTGGTGACCACGTCGTCGAACTTGAGCACCTCGTAGCCCTCGTGCTGCCGCTTCAGGCCGGCGTAGAAGGCGATTTTGGGCACGGTGCTGTAGGTGGCGGCGCTGATGGCCCCCGCCGCGTTCAGCCCCGGTGCCCCGGGGGGGCCGGGCAGCCCCTGCCGGCCCGGCTCGCCCTTCTCCCCCGGCGGCCCCACCGGCCCTGGCGGCCCCGGTTCCCCCGGGGGCCCTCGGGGCCCGGCTTTGCCCGGCCGGCCGGCCTCCCCCTTGGGGCCCTGGATGAAGGTGGGCAGGGACTGCATGAGGCCGCGGTCGGGCGTGGCCGCCGTGCTGGGCGCCTTGGTGCCGCCGTAGGGGTCGCAGACCATGCGGCAGGTGCCCAGCATCTCGTAGTGCGCCGAGGTGCCGGCCGAGCTGACCAGCACGGGGATGAGGACCACCAGCAGCAGCACCATCACCACCCCCAGCGCGCCGGCCGCGATCAGCCGCCGCCTGCTGCCCACCAGCCGGCTCAGCGCAGGGCGATCCTCTTGCCTGCTTTTGGACAAAATCTTGCTGGTTGAGCGGGGACCTCCTCAGAGCCGAAAAAAAGCCGAGCCCGAGAGAGCCCGGCTCCCCTGGGGGGGGACTGCGCCGCGGAGGCGGCTGCGGGGCACCCGGAGGGCCCGGGGGGGCAAGGAGGAGGGATGGATGGAGGAGGGATGGACGGATGGACGGACAGAGGGAAGGAAGGAAGGAGAGCTGCCTGCTCGCCGGCCGCCCTCACTTTTATGCTCCCGCTGGCGATCGACTTTTTTTTTTTTTTTTTTTTCTCCTCTCTTTTTTTTTCCTCCTCTCTCCGCACGCTGTGCCAGTCAGTCCGAGTCAACTTTCCCCGGGACTTGCCTGCCGCGGTCGCCCCGCTCTCTGCTCTCTCCCTCCTCTCTCCCCGCAGAGGTGATGGGGCTCAGCCCCGCTGCTGCTGCTGCTGCTGCTGCCGCCGAGAGCCCGCACCGCCGAGCGCTGCCGGAGCCGGAGCCGGAGCCGAGCGGGATCCTGCCCGGGTGCCACCTGCCAGGAGAGGAGGAGGCTGACGAGCGCGCTGGAGCAATTTATAGGCACCCAAAAGCGCAGGGGAAAGGGGAGCTGCTTTGGCATCTCATTCCAGCATCTGCTCTGCTCTTCCCACTCACAGAGAGTTTGGCATTACTCTGGCAGTGTGGGAAATATATATTTTTTTTTTCCTCCCCCCCTCCCTTCTCTCTCCCCTCCCCGGTCCCCCCCCCCCCCCTCCTCCCTCCGTGAACGGATGAGCAGTGAAATCGTGAGGCTCACTCGCTAGCTGCATCGCCTGATGACAGCTCTTTCTGGAGCTAGACCGAAAGGAAGAGATCTGCTTAGCAGCCTCTGGGCACCCTTCAGGTCACCGATCGAGAATTAAAAGGTCAATCCACCTCCTGCTTAACGCATCCCCGAGGCCACCCTGCCATGTTAGCACTCGCTGGGAAATATCACTGTAAACGCGGGGATGCTTTACAGTTACCGAGTGTCCAAGTGGAAGTTATTTGACAATATGCCTCCCACCACGCGCGGTAGCAGACATCAGCATCTCTCACTGTTTCGGGTCTCCCTCGTCCCCCCTCCCCAATTACAATTATCAATGCAAAGTTTCTGTTCATGAAGTGACGGCGACATGCTCATAACCGGCTGCAGTGTTTCCCGGTGTTACAGCCAGCCACTGCTTTGCTAACAAAGTGACACGAGGCAAAGAGTTCCCTTTCGTTCAGAAGCCGAAGGAAAGCATGGGGCATCTGCAGATCAACAGATGCCTGGACCTGAGAGAAAGCATCTCTCTGGCTTAACTTCATGGCAGCAAAGTGTTTTGTGGAGTCTTTTTTTTTTTTTTTTTTTTCCTTCTTTTGGTGAAAGGTTTCTCCTCCCCCAAGAGCTGGTGGGCACCTCTGTGACAGGGTAGGAAGGTGAATGTGCAATATTAGTGGCATTTCTCCGGAGAAAATATTAAGCAACTTGTCCTGCTCACAAATACACAAGGTACACAAAGAGCTGTTTAAATAAACAAACAGAATTGATTCCTAAATCATACTTCTGTATTCAGGAGCAATGGACGTCAATCAAACGTGGGTGACATTTGCCTGTCAATACAGGGATGATGGCTGGAAAGAGTGTGACTTATTACAGCAAGGCAGGAATCCGAAATGAGCAATGGCAGCAAATAGGACAGCAACCAAATAATAGCATCTCCAGTGATGATCAGAGGGCTGTGATCTTGTCTTGGATTTTATTAGCACGAATCCCCTCTCCCCTTACCCGTTCTCTTTTCTTTCTTTTCTATTCCACAACACAATAAGGTCAAACAAGCAGGCAGTGGGAAACAAAGATTCATTGATTCTTTCTTTTAAGCAGAAATGTCAGCAGCTCCTTTTGCTCTTTCCTGAGAGACTCAAAGGCAGTGAGTGTGTCCGCACTGTGCAGAGATGGGCCAGCCCAGCTGCTTATCTCCCCACAAAACTCCTGATAAAGCTTCCATTTCACACATTCGTAAATATCTCCCCCCACCCACCCTTTTTCTTTCTTTATTATTTTTTTTCTTTAATGTTCTGTCTTTAAAAAATTCTTTATCTGGTACTGACACAAGCTCGCCCATTCCCTTAGCAAAGGGCTGCCGCTCAAGACCCAGGAAGGCAGCTGAGCACATTTGGAGAATTATATTTATATCTCATCGCTCTCTTCACCCCACAGGAGAGGGCTTTCAACACCGCTCTTTTGTCCTTCCAGGAAGCAAAAAAGCGGTGCTGGGAGAGACAGGTCAGTCTCAGGCTGGAGCTGGGCCCTTGGGGTGCTGTGTTTAGTCATCTCGAACCCGGGAGGTTTTCATGACATCAGGACGTGCGTAAACCTCCACTGCAACGGCCGTGTGACATACTGGGGAGGCAGCAATTCTTCTCCTGTCCTCAAAGAGACACAAACCCATCGTGCTCTGTCAAGCCGTGGTGACTCTGGGTGGCACCTGGGCACTGGTTTGCTGAGCGTACCCTTACTCCAGCTAGGATAAGCCTGCTTCTTAATGCAAGGTCCTGCCTACCTTCTTACTGCTCAGTTTTATCTTGCAGATTGCCAGGAGTCTCTGTGCTCATTCACTCGAGACTTGCAGACTTTCTCTCAGAGAAGGCCCATGAGCCAGCCACAGAAATCACGATGTAAGAAAGCAGAACAGAGAGCACAGGGTGAGCCCCTGTGCAGAGCTGTCCACAAAGACCTTGTGTTAGCCAGGAACACAGCCTGGGATGGTGAGTGCTAGACCAGTGCTTTAGTTACCAGAGCATCCTTACATCTCAAGGAAAAATATTTTTTCCAAGGAAACCAAGAACGGAAAACCAATGGGCTGAAAAGTTACGCACTGGAGGTCTCAGTACTTTAGAACAAAGTTAAGGAAAATGTGGAAATGTCTTTTCACTGTGGGACTTTAGTTTTCCTGAAGTGGCTTGCCATAGTATCAAGTCACTGTAATTAAGGCCTGGGTACCATTTATGTTATAATGCAATCTCCTCTCCATGCTAAAAACCAAGACTGCCAGCCCATTCCCAACAATGCCATTACACCCAGGCTGGCTGCTGCGGTGATCAGCACTACATTTCTTTGCACCTTGCCCTAGCCCTTCCGCCTGTTTGCTTACCTCCCTGCTCTCTTGGGGCCTTTACACATTCAGCCCCGCAGTCGGCGTGTAAGCTGCATCCCCTGCAGCTTCTGCCATCTGAAACAGCCTGCCCACAGCTCTTTCCCCTACTGACTAATTAGTTGGTGTTCATACGGAGCCTCAAAGATGTCAGAGCGTAACATGCATGTTAATTCCACTTGCGTGTGCGAGAAAGAGAAAGCACGTGTTGTTGCCTCGGCACTAGGATAGGGAAAAATTGGAGAAAACCGAACAAGAAGTTACGCAGTTGCCTGACACAAAATGGCTCCTTCTGCTTGCGGTGCTAAATCCAAAGGGTTAGCCTGGAAAAAAAAGTCTGTAAGAAAGGGCAGCCCTTCACCAGCTCCAGCAAGCAGGAGTGAGACAGAGCAAGGCATGTGCCAAACAAAGGACTGCAAAAATGTCCTGCCAAGTTCCACCTGGCTTCTGCTCACTCCTAGCTGCATCTGTTTGGCTTTTGTCTATATTTTAACTCTTTAAAAATTGTTTTAGACAAGCATTTTGAATTCCCATCAATGTGAAACCTCAGGCATTGCTATACTGTATCTTTAGAAGTGCTGGTTGAACCATGTATGTGAAGGTCAGCATTTCAACCTGGGTAAATTTAGTGGCCAAATTCATCTGTGGCGTGGCCAAAGAGCAACGTGCACTCACTTCAACAGGCAGTTGGGTTCAATGCTACAAGATAAAGTCATGATATAGATGGGGGAAATATTCATATCAGTATAGATGGCTCAAAGGTGCCATGACGAGCAGTCAAAATGCCATTGCTGCTATCTTAAGCCATTCCTGTTCCTATTTCAGTTCTGTGCACCCATCTCTCTAATATTTCATGCCATAGGTCTTGGAGAGGCTCCCGTTCCCCTTTCGGGTACAGGCAGCAGGAACAGAGCTCTCCCAGAAATTTGTTTCCATCTGCACTGAAGAAAGTCTGCATTTATAGTGATGGAGGTTGCCCACTGGCTTCCCTCACAAATGTAAGGATTTCATACTCATTCAGGGAAACTCAGTTTCTGTGTACAAATTTAAAAATGTTTTGCTAATTATTTTGATGATTTGGAAGCTTTTACCTGTCATTGGGAACGTATGGAGTCTTTCAACAAGATGTTCTCTGCTATTCAAGGATTTAAGCCTCTTGTGCGTGTGTATATTTGATTGAAAATAATGTAGATTCAGTTTTTTTTCACAATTAATAACGCCCTTTGATAGCACCAGAATTAGCAGTCTCTGACCCTGAAATCAAACAGGAGAATGACTCAAAGAAAATGCGTTTGGTCTCGAAAGGGTTACAAGCACTTTTCAAATCCAAATGAGGGGGGAATTCAGGGAGGGCTGTCACTAAAGTGACAGGGCTCAACAAGGAGAATTTGCAAATAAATTCCACATCTTTTCCTTTTTAGTTTTTAATCTGAAAAGATCAGTCAGACATGACTGGTTACTGGAGGGGAGGGTGGAGGAATTAAAATGGAAAGATCTGTACCCAACTCATGTTTTGACTGCTGAATTACTGCAGATATAAAAACTACCGTGGAAGTAAAAATAAGCCTTAAGCACACAGAGAGCTAAAGATTACACATTTAACTGACCAATTTTAAGGATGTAAAATAATCACATATGACACTTGGTAATTGCTAACATAAACAACAGCAATTAACCACGAAAGATCTTCATGACTGCATGTGCCCTTGTTTATTCCAGAGACTAATCCACAAGTTGCAGATGTAAAAGGTTGTTCTGGCAGGTTTCTCCTCTCCTCCTTGCACACGTGTGCCCACGAGCTTGCCTCTGTCTTTGTCTTCTGGCTCCCTTCTTCCCTCCCCATTCCCTAAGGGGGAGAATATGTGGTTGTAGTGATGCACACAAAGTGTAAGGTCAGTACCTTCTGGTAGTGATACTTGTACCTCTTTTCCAGTGCCACTGGCACCTGCTCGGTTGATGGCTCTTGCACTGGTGACAGAATACAGCCGCAAGAGCTGTGCTTGTTACCCGGGGTCAGCTCCACGGTCTCTAGGTAGAGCTGTACCTACTGAGACCCTTCCTCTGATCTGTCACCCCGCCAAGCGCCAGGCTGTGCTTTGCCGAGGATCTCTCCCTCAGCTTCTAAAGAGGTCACCAAGAGCCACAGCACGATGGGACAGCCCCCGAGCAGTGGCTTGCACCGAGTGGTAAATGCCTCCTCCACAAACAGCCTCAGTTTTTTAGATCCAGGAAATGGTTTGGAAGCAATGAGCTGTGCTATACAGCTCTTCCCAGCCTTCCTCACAAGAGCCCGGGCACCCAGTGCCCGCAGAGACCACGACAGGGCCTGCTTGTGGCAGGTTCCAGCCCTCCCTCGGCCTGGGTCAGCTGCACTTGCATAAAACACCCTTTTCTTCTCCCCACACCCCGGTAGGGCAGGCATTTTAACTCACCGCTCTCTCGATGTAGAGGTCTTGGCTTCTGCAACCCCTTCTGTAAGCACGTCATCAGCTGAGAAGTTTTTCATGCAAGGTCCCTGGCTGACCTCCACCTTCAACTCCCTCTTGATCAAAATCCATCGCAGGTAACCTGTCATAAGCAGGCAGACAGAAGAACTCCCAATGTTCATTTATAAACCCCAAATATACAGATATTCATAAGTGCTATTAAATCAAGGAGTGCTGCTAATAGTGAAGGATACGATGTCGGCATTCTTATGAAGATGTAAATAAGAAACACAAAAGGATGGAAGATAAATGCCTCTAACATGGGAGTAAGATTAAACAACCACTTTGTCCCTGCTTAAAACTACACCAATAAGCAAAGGCATAAATCATGTTGCACCTCTATTAAAAATTATGTCAGTTGTTAGAGTCAATCAGGAGGAGATTTCCAGGTGATTTGCCCATGAGTATGATTCCAGTTACCTCTGGAATGGTTATTAGACTGCCACTGCTATTAAAGAGAGATGTTGGGGGAAAAAAGCAAGAGCAGAGACAAGCTTTTCTGAACTGTCATCCGCAATTTGCCCTGCCTCCTCCAGACTCACCTTCTGTTGTTACACCAGCCCAGCAATCTTCTGGTGTTCCACGCCACAGTCCTTTATATTCATCAGGAGGTTGATGGATGGGCAATAAGAATGGATAGCTGGGAGTGGAGAACTCAAAATTAAACTCCCAAGAGTGGCAAGTTGCCCAAGAGATTTATTTTTTCCACTGTCATCCTCTCGACTGATTTTCTTTTTGTGCCCAATTATTGATTTCTGGAGTAGTTAATGGCATAATTTACTTTGCAAATTGCAATTATTTCTGACCACTCATTTTTCTTCCCATGTGTTTCATTTGTTAAAGCAGGAGGCTCTTTGATCCGAAACAGTCTTTACAACAACATGGCACGCAGTGGAATTTTTCAAGATCCCACTGGTTCCTTCACCCTCGATTATTACGGTAGACAACAGTGCTCAGGACTTTGTGACATCTGCCCTTGTGTTGTTAACAAAATACAAGTTGCTGTATACGTCTGTGGGCCTGAGCCATCACAAATCAGGAGCAGCTTCACTGAAAAAGTCAGAGCTGAAAAGTTAACACATTCACCTGGCATCAGAGTTGGGTCCTCGGTTTTCATCACATATAGAGAGTCACAAGGCCCAGTGAAATGCCACGAATACTCTTTTCCTCCCAAAAGGGACTGATTTATCCCTGCACACTGAGGAAGGGACCAGGGTGTTTCCTTGCAGCGTTGCAGAGATACCAGCCGTGCAGGGGAAGCACTGCGTCTGCTTCTCAGCTTGGTGTACAGCTGCTGTCATCATTAACAGGCTAACCCATGCTGCATGTAACTCTGGTTTTGGCACTTGTGAATTTAACTTACATTTATGCACTTTGCAATAACAACTAAAAAAAGAATGCAGACTGGAGAGAAAAATCAAAGCCTTTATCACTTTCTGAGATATGTACGTGTTCTTGTGCTGTGCACACATTTTTGGCTAGGCTCTTGGTACTCTTTCTGTGTAGCAATATAAGTCTAGTACGCACAATTACTGCACAAATCAAAAAGCATCAGGTGAGAAGAGGAATGTGACTGGCTAAAGAGCTTGTCTACCATGTGGGGACTGAGATTTTCTACTCTCCAGAAGGACACAATCTCAGCCAGACTTTTCCTGTCATATAGTGAAAAATTATATGTTTATAATACACCCCCTGCACACACACATGCACACGTATGTATGTGCATAAAACTGCATGTTCTTGCTGGGACCAGAGCAGAACACTAAAACCCGTGGTTACTGCAATTCAGCCAGCATTTTGCTGTTGAAATACAACCAAAAAGGAGGACAACATACTCAATATTCTGTGAAAATATTCTCAATCACTAGTGTACACATGGAGTTACTCTACTGAGCTAATTGATGTGCCAAATTGTGTTTGCACTTAACACATGAGTGACTCCACTGGCCTAAAAGCAGTGCTCGCTCCCATATTACTATGCAGTGAAGCTCACTGAACTTGTATTAGAGTTGCCCTGGTATTTGGAAGAGCAGAATTTAGCCTGGGCTCTTCTGTTTAATTAACTTCACATCACTAATGTCAGTCTTTAAATAAGTAAAAGAGAAAAGAATCTTTTATCAAACCTAATACCTGGGAGAAAGAGTAAAATGGGACAAATTTGCATGGAGTGTCCTGACAAATGCCACTTCTCTTTGAAACATTGGGAGGAATCAGAAAAAAAAGATATGCAAAGGGAGGGCAGCACAAGCCAGGGAGACTGTTGTGGGTGAGGATTGCAAAGGGAAAGTCACTTCCAGAGAGGAGCTTTTTAACTACAGCATTGAGATTGCAATGCCTTGAACATATTTAGGCATTTTTTTTTTTTTTTTTTGAAAATTAGATTTGCAGAAGGAAGAGCACAACACAGAAGGGCTGTGTGCCTGAGGAATCCTTGCACTTCAGCACATGGTGCGGTGCTATGGTGCAGGTGAGCAGCAGGCAACCTCAGGACAGCTTCGACCAAATTCTCCCTCCAGACAACTCGTCTGGGAACTGCTCCTCCAACATTTGTCTCCCACCAGGTAGGAATTCTGACTGCTTTAAGCACAAACCAATTTGCTGCCAGATTTGTCACTCAGATTCCTCTGTTCGGGAAGGATGGCAAGCGGAAAGCAACACGCTGTCACACTGCCAAGCGTGGACGCCATGGGATCCAGCCATCAGCCTACAGACCTCGAGTCAGAGTTCCCTCTCTATGCATTTAATCAGCTCCTACTCTGCATTTAACATGTATCCGGTAGTAGCTTTCCATTCTTCATTACATCATTACCATACCTTCTCACTCCATTTGTTACAACTTTCTGCATTCTGAACTGCTAATACGTAGCCGATTTGAAGCCAACAGGTTGGTATCTCAGTGGCACCATCATATCTGCACTTCCTTTCCTCTTGCTACGCTCCGTGGACAGTTAAAAATGCAGACTTTTTTCTTTTTTCTTTTTTCTTTTTTTCTTTTTTCTTTTTTTTTTTCTTTTTTCTTTCTTCTTTCTTCTTTCTTCTTTCTTCTTTTTTCTTTTCCAATGAGCAGAGATTCTTACTGGCTCACCGCTACGCCCCAGCGTGTCAGTTTGGAGTAGCCGAGCTTCAGACGAGTAGCACAGAGGATGGATTCAGCTGCCCTTTCTGTTTGCTTTGCAGGGTTCCCTCTGTGTTGGCTCAGGGGAGAGACTTCAGTGCAGTGGGTGATGCTGGTGGAGGACTGCGAGGGGATGGTAAATGCAAAACCATCACTGACACCCTGGTCACTCAGTGGATTCATTTGCCTGGCTGACCACTCCTGCTGTGCTCCCATGTACTCAGGTACTCGTGCCAGGTTTCCTGAGTCTCCTTTTGGGAACACCCTGAACACCCACGGGCCCACAGAAAATGCTCTAGTCTCAGCTCTTTGTTCCTGACAAGCTTCAACGACACTTATTCTCTTCATTCTGGTTTATCTTCAGTTACATAAGAAGTTAAACGAGCTAACTTCCAGTTGCTTCAGGTCAGACCAACTCTACAAAAGTAAAAAATTAAGACAAAAGTTGATTTTCTGTCAGTACTTAACACATTTAGGCTCATTTTGAAGCCCTGACCACATATTTTGTGAACATCTGGGGATAAGATGATCTATTGCTTGGCTCTGCTGATGATTTACAAAGAGTGCAAGGGTCTGAGGACTAGGAAAGGTTACAGAAGGCCAGGACTAGATGTTCCAGGTCTGGGCTGAGGAAAACAGCATGACCAGTGCTTTTGTACAACTAACTCCCAAATCCCAAAATAAGAAGGAAGAAATGGATAAAGCCAGGAGCTAGCAGACGGGTCCAAGCCATGCCACAGGATCCAAACATTGTGCCTACACTGGAATACTGAGCAGTGCCAGGGCACGTCTCTGGGCAGAGAACCACCACCGTTTGTCCTGTTACATGGCCAGGCACATGGCAATTTGTACACCCCAAATGCAGAGGTTGGCTGGTAGCACGGGACAGAAACCCTCCCAGCTAGGCAGAGTGCATGAGGCCACCCCGATTCTGCAGGCCAGTTGGCAAGAGTCCCTGTCCCATCTAATTCAGTCCTATAAGAGCAACTTCTGTGGTGCAGGGACTTGAAACCCTCTGCAGTTTTACCTGTAGCCACTAGGACAAGCTCTTTGGGGTCACCTCCTCACCTGGCCTCAAGGTCTGATGGAGGATGTCTCCCTCACCTGCAAGGTCTGGAGGAGAACATCACCCGCACTCATCTGCAAGATGTGATGGAGGGTGTCAGCAGACAGCAAAGGGGAAAGATGAAACAAATATTTATCATGCAAAGGACACTTGCCACCAGACGACAGCAATTTTCAGGTGAGTTGGACGCTGCAGTTAGGGTATTTGGTTCTGCAAGCAGCCGTGTGCTTGCCTAGCTCCACATGAGGGCTGTGGGAAGCGGAACAGAGAGCAAAAGTCTGTGGCTGAGCTTGCTGAATGGGACAGATGGCAACCCGTGCCAAAAATAGCTTTGCTAGAAGTAGAACACATGGTAAATTGCATTAATTTTAATAATTGCTTTTTATGCTTTGATAAAAACTGGCAAAAACCTAAGGATCCTCTACCCAAGATAATTAGCACAGCTCTCCTTGACTGCTCCCCCTTAAAGAGGATGCTGCTCCTAAGCTCTGCTGAAGGGTGAGGCTGCCCACTTGTGCCAGGGAAACAGTGCTCGAGTGGACACGGCACCCACAGGGAAAGCAGGACCTTTGTGTAGGGGTAGAGATGTCATCGGGTAGCTTGAGGTCAACGCAGTGCTGGGCTTGGTCTGCAAGGGGAGTGCTGGCTGTGGCCTGGCAAGGTGCAACCTCCGTCTGGCCCGAGGCTCTCAGAGTCACACACTGAAGGTAGGCAGATTCGAAGCCCTAAGTATCAGAAAAGCTGCTTCATGAAAGGAAAGGCATATTTTAGTAATAAAATAAATAAATAAATGCAGCAGACAGATATACAATTTCATGTTTGCTGTAGGGGCATGGGAACAGACAGGTAATTCCTTAACCCACTGCAAAAAAGATTTTTGCCCACCAAAGTGCCAGGTACCACTGTCATTCTGCAGTGTGAGAAGAGAGAAAAGAAAGATTGTGCCCGAGCTATAGCTGGTAAAACAGCCACTACAGCTTCTTACAGCGACCCCCAGTCAGGAATGGAGGATGAGTGGCTTTGAAAGAAATCCTCATGTCAAAGAGAAGTGCCCCCAGCAAAAGTGCCAGGTACAATGTTAGGCAGCACCAGCTCCTCATTTACAGCAGACACCATCGTGCCCAGCTGAATTGGCTTAGTCTTCTGCCCAGCTACAGCTAAATCAGCTGTCTGCTGGCAGACCGTCCACGCGAGGGGCCGTGCCAGCGACACAAAATTGGTTTCTAATTGCTGTAGTTAATTCAGGGCATCCGCTGTTCAACCAGTTCTAAAATTACGTTTAATTACCTGGGGGATTTCAGAGAGCTAGCGATGCTGGCTTTTCTCGTATGAACAATTATGCTGGAATACACAATACACTTCACACAGTGCTACTGAATTTATATATGAATGAAATGTATTCTCCTTTGCTGCTAAAAATCGTGTCTGTCAGCCCAGATCAGAGTCACTCTGGGATAGTCACAAACCACTCAGAGTCAGGTAGGCAACAGGCCAATGTCAAGGGGTGGTATTTGTCCTGGTTAGGGAAGGAAAGCTCACAAGAACTAAAGTTTTGTCTCCCAAAGAGCACAGGGTGACTGCAGCTGGACCAGGCTGTCCTTCCTCCTGCCATTGCCAGCCCCAGGCAAACAGGCAGGATTGGCACCACCCAACATCAGTGCAACCAGCTCTGAGCATGTAATGTAAGTGTATAAATACAGAGATATAGAAATAGAAATAACAGCTACGGGCAGCTAATCCCCCAAAGAACACCTGATCAAAACATCGTCGGTTGGTTTGCAAACCTAATTTGTGTGCACCAAAGGCTGATTGTTCAAAGTACTTGGGAAGATAAAAAAAAAAAAAAGAAAGAAAGAAAGAAAGAAAGAAAGAAAGAAAGAAAGAAAGAAAGAAAGAAAGAAAGAAAGAAAGAAAGAAAGAAAGAAAGAAAGAAAGAAAGAAAGAAAGAAAGAAAGAAAGAAAGAAAGAAAGAAAAACCCTGCTAAGTCAGGTCTCCTCAACCCACAGGGATCAAACTGCTCCCTGTACATGATGCCTACCCCTCAAGCATGGCAGGGCTTGGTGCTGCCCTTCCCAAGATGGCACTGAGGCAGGGAGCAGGAGCTTGGCAGAGTCGGGGTCAGGCTCCAGCCCCCCTGCCCCAAAACACTTCTCTCTTCCCGCATCCTCCCTGGCACCCTGAGGACCTGGTCCTCGAGCACACACATTTATGTGGATTACTCTACTGATGCTATTTGTATTCCTTCATCTTTTAAAGCTCAGTGATTTAGATTGACAAATGTATTCGGATTTACTAATATGTTTTCTTCCCGTCTTTGCTGTGTTTTTGCATAGGAATTATCCTGTTCACCAGCTCAGGAAAAAACAATCAACAGCTAGGATGTATATTCTGCTTCTGATTTTTGCACAGAATTACAATGCCTTTTCCCTTTTTTCCCCTTTTGAAAAATGCATTAGCCTTTGTGTTTTCCCCACCAGTGCTGTCCTGTAGTTCCACATTTAACTTGGTATCCCCATAGCCCTTGTAGGGTTTTTTGATGCATTTCTGTGAGGTATAGCGGGTCTGCCATGCTGCCTTTACTTTTGATACCACTTCTTTTCCTCCAGCTGCACTGTGGTTTAAAAGCCTCTTCACAGAGTGCCTCAAAAGCTCTTGATGTTTGTATTGCTGCAAGTGCATAGTGAAGCCCTCTTCAAACACAGCCATTATCTGAGCAACAACACAAGAAGAGCAGAAAACTAGGGACAAGTGGACATACTTGAGCAAACACTGCCAAAGGGATGAGATACTCCAGAGCTGTTGGGTTGAAACATTTGACTGGATCACAGACAGCAGATGAGGACAAATTTTTGACTTTTCTGCAAACCCGTGGGTTTTCACTGTAGCTGAAGATGGATGTTTCAGCATGTCGGGAGATGAGAAATCTTAGAAATAAAATAGAAACAGAAATTGAAACAGAGTACCAAAAGCACTGCAAGAGAACTTTGGTGCTTCTGTTGCTTGTCTTACCTTATAATCAAAGAAGTTACTTTAGATAGCTTGCTGATGAAACAGGCTTTGTGATTTTTCTCCCAGAAATCAGCAGCATTATTTGAATTACTGTGTATATGCCAATGCTATGCAGGTGGTGGGGCAACTGCATTGTGTGGGTGATTTGGGGTGACCAAGCCCCCTGCTCAGGCATGTATCGATCAGAGTCCATGCTCATAAAATCCCATAAACGCCAAAACCCAGCTAAGGTAACTAGCACAAGATGCTGTTATATCTATATTAGTTCAGCAGAGAAGGTTTGTGTAATGGCAGAGAAGTCATTCTTCAGTGGGAAATGAAAAGCATTAGGTATTGGTGTGCAAAGAGTCTGTATGATGAGTGCTGACACTTCAGCACTCAAAAGCAACGTGAGAACAAAGATTCCCCACAGCTGATAAATTATAATGTATAATGTGTTTATCCATTTTTATTTTTATTTTTTAAATTTTATAGAATGAAGGGTCAAGCAACACGATTGCTGCAAGGAATCAAAGAAATCCAGACCCAAGCCTTCCTGGTCCCCAGTGCTCTAATCTTGCTGCTCCGACCTCTGCTCCCCGGTTTCTGTGCTGACCTCTGTGCCAGACCCTCTCTACTGAATTATTCATCTTCTTCCTAAACTGCATCCAGCCACCACAGCCCGCCTCATTGATTGTGTGCACCCAAAAGGTAACACTTAAACGTGGGAGCGGGTCACATCTGAGCTTACTTTTGGCACATTTGCCTTTTGTATGCCCCACCTGTGTGTGCACAGGGGGAGGCCACCTCACAGGGTGCCTGAAAGGGGAGTTGTGACTGATGGAAGCAAGAGCAGAGGGTGCATGGCAGGGTACATAATGTCAGATCAAAGCCCATCACGCTATGCAGAAGCAGTTTCACGTAGTATTTTCAGAAGGGAGGTTCACTGGAAGTCCACCAGCTTGTTGGTGAACTTGTTTGAAATTTTGAGGGGCTTACTCTGAGAAGTCAGAGCAGGGGATGCCCACTGTGGTGCCATCAGCCATTATAAGGTACCTCAGGAGGAGGCCTGGCTCTCAGCAATGTGGAAATCTTGCTTTTTGCCATAACCCTGGATATAGAGGAGATTTATTTCAAGGAGCCCTCAGCCTGTGGTAATTCCAGCGGGGTGGACGAGTGAGTGAGGTGGTGGCAGGCAGGACAAGGGCCAATGCATGCCACACGGTCACCTCCACTCCCACCATGCTCCCTTCTGAGGCCCTGAAGGTTTATTCCTTTTCTAAACTTCTTGTAATTCCCAATCAGGGATCTTCCCTCTCCCACCCTACGCTCTCGGTTTCTCTCCAGCTTGCAGAGTGCTGCTGGAAGCCCAGGCTGAGGAGCAGCCCTCGCTCCGGGGGCTCTCAGAAATGTCCCCACAAAGGCCGTCAACAAGGCTGTGAGGTTGCAGGGACACGTCCTCAAAGTCAGCTGAGCCTCCTCTGCTGGCTGGTAGTGCTGAAACAGAAAATAATAACCGAGTGAGACAGCACACACTTCTCAGTCATGCTTGACTTTGTTGAGCAATGGCGCTACAGACCTAGAGGCCTCCACCCACCCGGCACAGCTGCCATACAGGCTGGAGGCAGGAGGGAAGCAGACATGAAGCCCTGACAGACAAAAAGCTGAGGTGAGAAGCAGAGCAAACGTGCTTTGGGCTTCACTGGCAGTTTTGCATGTGGAATGAATGGGTCTGAAGGCTGACACCTGGGCCATGGTATCACTTGGGAGCAGGCTGGTGTTTTAGGACAGATGATCCCTTCTGTAGGTTGGATTTCCAAGCTGAGACACAACTTCACCAGCACTTCTTGCCACCAGCCTTTTAGACAATCATGCCTTTAAGCTCCAAGATCTTACAGCATGTGAAGGTTTTTAAGAATTTTGACCAAATTTTGTTTGCCTTCCTAGAAGAAATATCCACAGCGGTGCTTGTAGCCAGGAGAGCTGGTCTGAGTAACAAAAAATGTTTGTTTTCTTCAGTTTAAAGGGTGAATAAAAGGGAAAAGGCATTAAATAAAATACAAGGTGGAAAAATGGCTGATTTGAGAAGCATAATAGATGTGTGATTTTCCTAATAATCCCACAGAAACTGATTATCTCAGTTTACAACTAGTTTAAGGAAAAAGGCAAAGAAATTACCAGGCTGCAGCCAAAAACATCCCTTTAGAGAGGATTATTTATAGTGCATTATTGGGAGCAGTGAATTACTAAGAAGGCTTCTCCACGTCTGCGTGGCTGCAATTACCTCCCATTACCGTCACTCACTCCTGCCAGGGACCTCTGGTTGCCACGTCTCGGGTGGCTCCGTGGGGATGGGGCAGCCAGCCTCATGGGGCAGGAGACACAGGGAGGGACCCAGCATGGGGACACAGCCATGGCCCGCTTGATGCCCCCACCCCCCTTTCACAAGGTGTTTGCCCTAAGCCTTGCTCTTTTGTGGTGTTTGCTCACAGCTGGGGTGGCACGCGTGTCCCTGTTGGGGCAGCGGCCCCTCTGCCTGTCAGTCTGCATCAGGGGACAGGCAGAGAGCACTGAGGTCTCCATTACGTGTGCTCACACTTAATTCTAGCCAGAAGTGAATTTTCTGCCCTAGGCAAGCCTCAGTGTTTGTAAAAAGCTATTGGTCCTGTACCAGCTCCCCTTGACCCGGGGTGGGCTCCCTCTGGTTCAATCTGTTAATCTTCTTGTCACTGTTTTTCTCCCCTGTTGCTGATTTGAGGAATTGTTATTAACCTGTCTGATTTCAAGACAGTCAAAATACTATCTTGAGACTCATCCAGTTATTCACCCTGTTATATCTCTTCCAGCAGCCAAAACCCATGGAGAAAGGTGGTAGGAGCAGCTTGAGGACAGCGACCATCTCTCCCCTGAGATCTTTACAGCTCTCCTCCCTGATGGTCCCGCCTCACCGGGGCACGGAGCCCTTCATACCTCGCAATTCACTGCGAGGTGTGTCAGGACTGAAGACAGACTCCCACTTTCAGAAAAGAAACAAAACTCGTTCCTCTTCTCATTTTTAATCTTTTTATTTTGAAACCCCAGCCAGATCCTCATTTCTCTGTATTTCCTGGAGACTCTTGAATTCTGGGGAGATCCAGGTACTGATGGGGTGGAAGCAGTTTGTCTCATTCTTCCCTCTCAGATTCAGACTTTTAACAAGAGCTTGCTATTAATAATAAACCACCAAAATCCAAGCACTTGCCATTATTGGTTTCTTTTGCACCTACTAATGCTGCTGCCTTGCTAAGGACTGTTACTAAGAAATATGTGGCACCGATGTGATTTACCCAGATGTTCCTGCCACTGCTGATAGATTTGCTTTTCTATATTTAAATGCTAGAGCCTGTCTTTTGGAGTTTGTACAGGGATATAGGACAGGAGGAAGACTTCTGGTTTGGTGACAGCAAACACCGTCCATCCTGTGCTTCCACCAGGCCTGGCCACCATCTCCCCAGAGAGGATGTATTAGAAATGGTCATTAAGCAATGCATGGGTGAGGGGGACAAGTGTCAGAGAAGGTGGAGGCACGTTCTGACACAGAGCCACCAGCATGGCGCAGCGGTAAGACCCACTGCCCAGTCCTGAGGACCCAGGAGTGGCACCACACTGGTGGTTAAATTGATTTATTCCACGCATTTACTGAAGGCAGGAGATACTGTCCCCTCCAGTGAAACTGTTAGATAGACCATGCATTCTTGTGTTCACTCCATGAACATCAGCTTCAGAAGCCTAAAATCCCCTTTGGTCCCAGTTATTGCCTATCTCTCCGTGCCTGGATGCTCCTGGGGAATGAAATCCTTGGACAGGAGCTAGGTTTGATGCTATTCACCTCTTGTTTTACATGTTCTTGCAGCAGTACTCTTTTACCTCTCATTTTCCAAGAGAGCTTCATGAGCACCTGATGAGTTTTGAGGTCCTTCTCCTCCCTCCAAACCCTACCCCAGAACAAACCCTTCTCCCTCTGCTCATCACCCCAACACATTCTTAGTGCCCTTTAAGATTTTCCTACCTCTGGCCCCCCTGCAACTTTCTTTTCCTGTGGTATGATCCCAGTCTGCCTTTCTGTGGGGCCTCCTGGTCATCCTTCCGCCTTGCAGGCTCCCAGGCTATCAGGTGAAATGGTGGGCAAGCCGTGCTGGGATTTTGGGAGGCTCTGTACCCGAGACAAAGGGCTCACTTTGCAGCGACACCTCATAGGTATTCAGGCTGCCCTACTCTTTGCTGACGAGCCTCATCTACAGAGTTTTCCTGCATAAAAAACTGCACATGTCAGAGATGCGAGACAAATGACGATGGTAATAATGTAAGAGAACATCCTCTGAACATCTGAGAGGGCTGAATTCATGAACCACTTTTATCAAGGCGTACAAGAGGCACTTAAATATTATCTGCTGCTTATAAATAATACCGGTATGTTAAATATACACATATTTTCACAGTTTTATAAAGCAAGTGATCTCTGTTTGCTTTCAACTGGAAATCATAAAGTAAAAATCAATGAGCTTATATCAAGCTTATATTATAGTCCTTGAAGAGTCAACCGACTCTATAAAAATGACTGTTTTCTAACGAAGATATCATTAATTGGATTGAGTTGGCAAAGTTTAAGTGCCTTGTCATATTTTGATTGCTATGCAGTGCTAGAGCTTATTGATTTTATAGAACAGCCTGTAGATAAATGTAATGATTAATTTCATTTGGTTTACAAGAACAGAAAACTTCGATGCAGAACTGGATGCACTCTTTTATTTCTTACAGCAGCCCGTTCCTTGTCTGAGCATTGCTCTAGCTGTAAAGCCATGCTAGGTGGCTTGGTCTTCCTGAGTTTCTTAGGATTTACGAAAATAGAAATTCCACGTTCCCCCTAAACCTGTGGGGTTTTCAATTTCAAAGGCTTTGGAGGGATTATTTTTTGATCTTTATCTTTTGGGGAGGGTGTTTCTGTCGGGAGCCTTGCTGAGAAGAGCAACGAGCGGTGGCTGGGGGCTGAGGCTGGCCGCCAGGTGCCCCCCCAGCCGCCCCCTCCTCAGCAGGGCAGGGGGAGAAGATGGGATGCAACAGCTCAGGGGTTGAGATAAGGACAGGGAGATTGCTCACCAATTACTGTCACGGGGAAAACAGACTCGGCTCGGGAAAATTAATTTAATCTATTGCCCATTAATTACAGAACAGGACAGTGAGAACAGAAAGAACAAACTCAAAACTCCTTCCCCCCACCCCTTGGCTAAAAAAGCCAAGCTGCAGCCTAGCAGCAGGCTCTTTGAGTCGCCCATTTTCCCTACAACAGGGACCTCAGTGTCACGTCGAGGTCCCCAAAATGGGGCGAGCAGGGGCCACAGTGCCCCTGCCCGCACTGCCACAGGTATCTGCTCGCACAGAGCCCAGGAGCTGCTGGGTTTTGTGGTGTTTTCTTTTTTCTTCCTGAGGCTTCAGGGCTATTTTTAGGACTTGCGACGGCACTTGGTGCCGCATGGCTGCCTCCAAATTATTTGGTTTCTTAATTGGAGGAGTTGTAGAAGGAAAGCGAGGGGAAAGGAAACACCAGCGGCCTCCCTGGGGACACCCTGCCAAGCCTTGGGGTGACGGTCGGGCTCGGTGTGAGCTGTCTGAGCACGTTTCTGTACCAGAACAAAAGGAATTGGAAGAATTGCAGGGCTTATTTATATATAATTATATATATATATATTATTTTTTTTCCCAGGTCTGGTGTTTTCCTGCCTTGCTGTTCTAACTGTATTATTGCACCCACTGCTGGCACAGGCTGAGCACTGCATTTACAGCTGCTGCTGGTCATTCCCCCTGCCTGAACGAGGAGCTGAGAGCCTTTAACAACAATTAAGCTCCAAGCCTATGCGTTGTCTGCAAGGATCCTGAATTTAAATCCAGCTCTGTTTTATCTGTTGTCCTCGGGATGGGTTAATACTGAATTCCTGATCTACAACGCGTTTAATGGATACCACCAGTGGAGCAGAAATCTTTGGGTAGCTTCAGTTGGCCAGGAATTAACCCAGGAAAGCCACTCTGCGATCTAGATGGTAAAATCATCTCCCCAGAAGTACCCGTGCACCTTGTTCCTCTGGATCAGAGCCCACTTCTGCTTCAACACAGCTGCTCATTTCTGTGTGCTCATGTATGCCAGGCATGTTTGAGGAGCTAGCTAAAATAAAATACCGAGATCAACGTGAGAACAAAAAAGAGGTAGCTGACAGCTCAGATCAGCTGCAAGGCAGGCCACTATCTGTGTGGTCTCCAAAAAGGCAGCACCTGGCCATCAGGTGGAACAAGTCCTCTGCGGGGGCCGTTTCCCTCGCTCAGATGGAGCCACCACTGTGCAGCAGTGGGGAAGTGTTGATGGAGGGAGTGCCGAGCAATATTGCCACACATTTGCTTTTTCATTTAATTATCCCTAGGACTACCCATGCTTGCTGGCACATGAGGGTCACTGGGCAATTACCAGGCAGGAGATGTTCCTGCTCCTCAGGGCCTGATGCCGGCAGTGCCCTGGGAATGGCTCCCTGCTGTTCCACCAGGGCCACCAGCTGCCACCTCCACACCCGTGAAGCAGTGACCAGCAAACCAGGACAAGCAGGAGCTTTCCTTCCAGGGGCCTGTAGGACTCTGTTAAAACCTCATTAAAGCCATTACTGAAACATGTGGCTGGGCTGGGAAGGGACCGTGCCTGGTGCTTTATACCCTGCACACCTTGAGTTTGCTAAAGCTGGCTCCAAGCACAGCGATTAAGCCGCAGGGGTGACACTGCGGCTCCTCAGCCTAAAAATATGGGGAAAAAAAAAATTGCTCTTGAGATACAGTGTAAAAATATCATCTCTAAGGGCTTTTTCACAATAGGGAAACCACTCCTTGGAGTGCTAATTCAGCTCCTGATGCAGGGGGACGGGGAGGTGAGCTGGGAGGGGTGGCAGCAGCAGCTTCACGGGCGGCCTCAGCCAGCAACCGGCCCCAGGGACCTACAAATGGTTGTGCTTTGCATTGCTCCTTAGAGCAGGGGAAACAAAGTACCCAGCATGGGAAGAAAACCTGGCTTCAGGGAGGTTATAAGGGCTCCTTTCCAGCACATCTGCCAGCCCCAGTGTCAGCGAAAGGCAACAAACACATGGCACGGATGCCGGCGTGTAAGGGATGTGTCACTGAGAGAAGGAGTAGGAGGAAAACAGAGCTAGCTGACAGCTCACATCCTGTGCCATAATCCTCAAAATTGTTAATATTTACAAAATTAACAACTAATGTAGCCGATGACAATCTCACTCCTCCTGGTTGTCATGAGGATCTTAACAGTTCCCACCCGCTCCGAAGGGGGAGAATTACCCCTCGCCGTGGCTCCTGCTGCTCAGCACCAGCACGAAGGGCACGGATGTGTCCTCCCACCACACACCGGCATCGCAGGGGCTGGGAGAGCTCCTCACCTTGCCCAGGAGGCGTCTGGAAGAGCGAGGGAAGGGTCCTGCCTCTGCAGCTCCCCCAGGAGCCCAGCACCTCCCTGCCTTGCCCACCCGCACCCGAAGGTTGGACAGCCCAGCAGTCCCGGCTGGGGCTGTGTCTCCAGACAAGCTGCAATTTCATGTGAAGCTGCTCCCGGTGCCGGTGGGATCTACCAGCTGTGAGGCTGGCAGCTGACTGATGAGCAGATGCTATGGTGTCATTGCCTTAACAGGAAAAGACCTGGCTGAAAACAAAATAAAGTCGCTTGCGTTCCAGTGACTCCAAGGGAAACATACTCCCAGACGAACAGTCAGAAAAAGGGGAATCGTCAGGATCACGAAGTATCATTGCCTGTCTCCATTTTAAATAAGAAACACGAGCAATGGTGGTGTCTAAATTCTCAGAGCTGATATATGTGTATATATAGATAAATATATACATATATTTAACTCTTTCTGTCCATCAGGAGGGCTGCATGAGGTTAACAGACACTGCAGGTGCCAGAATGCTGTGGATGGTGGCTGCACATCAGGGTTTCTGGCTTCATTCTGCCCCATCATTAGCAAGGATTCACCCCCCGGACCACTCTTTGCACTAACACAGCATGTCAGTCTCTCAGTAATACGCTAAAAAAAATTGTTTGTTAGGGTGCACTGTATGCAAAAAAAAAAATAAATAAATAAAAATCACCAAACTCTTTCCAGTTCACCACATGCAAAATCTAAGCAGAGAATTACCAGCACTGCTGTTTTCAAAGAGCTCCCAAGTGCCACGAGAAGCAAATCTCCTTCTAATAGGCATTACTTTCTCTCCTTGAAGTGGCATGTTCTTGGCTCTAAGAGAGGTTGGCCCAAAGAGGCGACCTGAACGAGTGACTGGATGGCAAAAAAAGTTCTCTCCAAGGACCATAAGCCAGGTATTGTCAATATAATATTGACGTAACACTGACCAGAGGAGCAGAGCTCTGCCCTTATGGAGCTCCGTGCCCCAGGTGGCACAACCCAGCCTGTCCCCTCGGGTAGCACTCGCTGGAAGGAGCCTTGGTTTGATGGATCTGCTGGAGAGGTGACCGTGGTGACCACCACAGGGACCATCAGTGCTCGTTAACTGGTTCAGCGCAGTAGGACACAGCACTGCCTTTCCTTAGAGCATAGCGGGGAACTGCGTGACCCAGTAAAATGAAACAAGTTGGTTTTAAATATTAAAAATGCAAGGACTCCAGAGAACAGATACATAACACCATCAGGCTCGCATTAAAACTGTTGTGTAGCTTGCTCTGAGAAGCTGGCACCTTTTAAAACCACCGAAATATTGGCATGGCACATCCCAGATGAGTTTCTTTTCTTTCCCACTTCTTTTATTCTGCACTGAACCTCTGAAGAGCAGCACTATTCCCCCCCCGCCCCCATTTTGTTTTCTGTTTGTACAGCTTTATACATTTTAGTCTTACGTCGTCTGCTCAGATCATTATCTTATTTTTTTATCTTTCTTTTCAAGAAACTTCTCTTTCCCCCATCTGCCACCATCTTCACTATAATACTTCTCCCTTTAGGATTTCTTTTTATCCTTCTCATCTCTATGCCTTTCACTTACTCTTCCCCAGACCCCTCATTCTTGCTTTTGCTTGTCAAAACTGCATTTCTTCATCCTTCATGGGGGAAGAAGTGGGCAGGTTGGGTGTTTTGCTATTTTATTTTTTTTCTTGTGAAAACCCAGGAACGCTCCAATCGATACTTCAGAAATACCACAGAGGAGACTTTGCACGATCCTTTCCACATTTTCAAAATTTGCAACAGCAGCTAATGGACGTCTGACTAATCCTTCAAAATCAGCAGCTTATTTAAAGCCACGTTATAGCTTCCCACAAAGAACACTGCCAGGCCTTCCCAAGGCTTTCATTTTCATGTCAGAGTCCCGGCTCCATGCTTTGAGCCACTTAGCAGCTTTGTAGCCACTTAGCAGCTTTGTAGCCACTTAGCAGCTCCTCCCTTTAACCCCGAGGAGGTGCTGGAGGCACCCTGGGGTACCTCATGGCCATGGCTAATTCCAGCCCCATTCCCATTCCAACCAAAGGAGCCAGAAGGCAGCACCCAGGCAGATGCAGAGAGATGCCAGCACAGCACCAGCCCCGGGTGAGGTGCTCCTGCTGTCACTCGGGGCTCAGCTGCACCTGCACCAAGCCCTGCCCTTGGCCATGGTCCTCCGCCCAAGCATGGTGGCGTGCTCAGGGCCATGAAGTGAGCACACATACAACTTCTTCCAGCCTGATAGCAGGGATCCAGCCACAGCTGCAGACAGCTGCCAGGCCAGCCTTGTGGCCACTGCCACCCCCAAGGGCACAGCGTAAAGAAAGGATGCTGGAGGAAGGGTCTAGAGCCACTCCATCCCTTCCCAATAGGTGTGCCTTTGCTATTTATTTTGTTCCAAAAGGAATTTGCAATAGGAGTTTTGGGATCTTCTGACATTTCACTGACATTTCTTCAAGGCTTTTTGTAGCGCGAGTGTGATTGTCATTAGAGACCCTCATGTTTTAATGCCAACGTCTAGATTGAATTGTGTGCGTTCTAGCAGCTGGCCGGTTCTGGTTGCGGATTGGTAATGTGCCCCCAACCCAGCACCTCAGCGGGCCTGTTTCACTTGGAGCTGTTCCCCCAGACAGATCACTTATGAGGTTTGGAAAATCCTCTGCAGAGCTTGCAATAGATAAAATTGACTGTTCCTGACAAGTCTATCATTTTCACCGCTTTCCATCTGCCTATCAAGACTGCCTTATTATTCTGAAGTACCAAAGACCACTCAAAATGTGTCTAAAGCTTGAAGCCAACTTCCTATCCCTGCTTGCCAATTCAAAAAATCTGTTGCAAAATATATGTCAATACATTTATTCCCAAACTAAGTCAACCATTTATTACTTAGACGCTGGGGTAATCCTAAACACGATCAAGAGGCTGCTGGTGATGAGAGTCTTTAGATACAAGATGGCTTTTATAGAATGTGTCATTTCTATCACGAGATATTTAATACCTTTTCATCTTTTATTTAATACAACTGCAGTCTGGGCATATTTCCTGCCTTGCTGACTGGACAGCACCAGAAACTCAGCAATAGGTTGCGTTGCTCAGGTATGAAATCCATGAAAGTGGAAATCAGGAGCAGGAAGGTCCTGACTCGGCCTATCTTGTTATGAATACCTGTTCTTGCTCCTTGAGTTTCCTGGTTAGCTTTTGCTCTTGCAAGACTAAAACTGTTTGGAAATCACTGCCTGTATTATGGTTTTTTCCTCCCACTGATAAGACCTGAAGCTACTTCAGATGTTAAACAATTTGTTGTTTAATCACTTTACAACCTGCGGCTTCTGAGCTTGGTTGTGGTGCGGGCTTTGTACAGATAAATATAGCACCTGTGGCATTTTCAACAGCCATTTGGAACACCTCTTCAATACAAGCATTTTCATGGCAGAGATTAAATACATTATTTGGGTTTTCTGCTTAAAAAAAATCACTTTAAAAAATTGGCAGAAATACCACTTTCTTCAAATGAGAAAGCTCTCTTTCCCCAAATTGAGGCTGGCAACTGGCAGCTCTTTGCACAGATATATATTTTTTTTCTTTCCTCTCTCCTCTCCCCTACTCCCTGATTTCAAAATAACCTTCAAGGCAAAAAAGCAGGACACAGCAATGTAAAAGAGAAACAGAAACTGATTAAAAATTTTCACTCTTGAGCAGAATGCTTTACATTTTAACCAACTTGTATCAGACAAAATGCTATCACATTCCTACAAAAGAAATTAACACAGTGCAGGAAACTGGACACTTATGTTCTTCAAGAATATCACTATTCAGAAGTTCTACCACAGAAATAAAAACACAAGACAAATAGAGGCTTTTATTAAAATCATATGTAATAATATATGAAATTTATTATTGTGTAAGTGCAAAAAACCTGATATTAATAGGGTGTGATACATGTGAACAGAGGACATTAATGTACATATAAATAGAAAAGCTAAAATGTGTTTGACAGTGATATATTAAATGGCTACATAAATGTGACCATAATTAGGAGAGTGTGTAATTTTGTATTCCTTAAGCAGAATCTTCTAAAGCAGCACACATAGTAAACGGCCTTTAACTCTAGTCTCTGCTTCCTTAAGATATAAGTTATAGGAAATGTGTTGGAATATCATAGGCACATGCAAAAGAGATATAAAAGATATAAAAACAAAGGCACAAGCTGGGGACTTATTTGTTCTTGGCTGCCAGAGGCTTACGACTGATCTTCTTCGACTTGTCATTGTTCTTCTTTGGAGGTTCAGGGTTTGCCTGCATGTGTCTGCCATAAAGACTGCAAGGAAATAAGACAAAGAATATTTGTGATACAACCATTAAATGCTTTTAATCTGCAGCATGTTAAACAACACAGCTGGTTACTAGATATATAAAAAAAAAAGGAAGGTCATTACATTTATTTTGTCTCAACACACTCATTTTTCTATTAAAAGTCATGTTGCAGTCCACGTTACTGATTTTTTGTGACTTGGAGTAACACCGTGAAGAGCAGGCCTTTGGAGCAGTGAAGGAGCAATCAGTTTTGCCTTCAGAAACTAGCAACCTTTACTCTGCAGTTAGGGAATCAAGGCTCAGAGGGCTGTGAGGATGCGTATTCGAGTCGACAATGACAAAAATTGGGTTGAGCTGGAGAGATAGAGTGCCCACTTAGAGCAAAGTGAGCATCATCCCTAACTAGAAAACCCAAGGGCTTGATAATGTGACAGAGAGCAATGGTGTCACAGCCTTCTTTGCTGCTCACAGATGATTGATAGTACTGGGACAGCTACCAACACATCACTGCCACATTAGTAAGTACCACTGATTAAATGTTGACAAAGTATCCTACAATTAAGACAGCTAGCATTCACAGCAACACTAAACAGACTACATGGCTGAGAGGATCTTGCTAAATATCACATAGTAATTAATAGATAATTTATGAGTAATCCTGATTAAACTAAATTAAAAATGTACCAAAAATAAACACAGCTCAAACTTAACTTCCCATATTGACACAGAGTGCTTTTTGAAGATGTACTTTGCAGGGGTGTCAGTGTATCTAAAGGGAACAGAGCTGAGCTTTGTTTCTGCTCATTCAGCTGTATAAACACCAGCAATGTTGACACAAATACTGAACCCCTCTGAAAGATGTCCCCCTGCTAATGCTTCAGCTTCATGCTGGTGGGTGTCCGCTCTGATCCCACAGTATTGCCAGTAGGTTGGACATGGATGTCTAAAACCTGACAGGAATTCTGCTACTGAAAAGGTAGCAGCGCTGTGTCGCTGCCCCTCCCTGTGTCACTGTCCCTCCACCTTCTGGTGACATTTCTCAAGAAACACAACAGGCCTAAGGGCTTTGGGCCAAGCAACTCTTCCCAAAACTGCCTCTGGACGTGCAGGAGCGCAGTCAGTCAGCGCTGTTGCCACAGAAGCTGGGCCCTGCCTTTCTGGGTATCTGCGGCACCACGGAGGCCCCAGCTCCCCTCAGGAGGCGAGCTGCCATGGTTCATTGCGCACTGTTGCTGAAGTCCATGTGTAGAGCTCACACGTCTGTCCAGCCCTTGTGGCAAACAAGGACCGGCTACAGATCCTTTCACTGCTTTTGCTTAGTCACATCAGGACTGAGTTAGTTTCTCATGAATTGCTCCTGCTTGTCCAGAGAGCATGACCTGATACACAGCTCTGCCATGGCTACCGGCCCGAGCGGGCGTCTTGGAGATAAAGTGACTCTTTACATAAAGTCACCTCTTCAACACTGCAGGCTGAAACTCAGCAGCAGGGGATTGGCCTTGCTTCTCAGACATGACCTGGCAAAGGCCTTGGTCAACTGTACGTAAGAGACATTGAGAAAGGATCCAAACAGAGGTACCTTGAGTCACCGTGCATACAGCAGCACGGCTCTGGAGGGGCTATTTATGGCAGGTACAGAGAGATTTCAGCTAAGGCATACTGAAGCTGGGAGGTTAAACCTACCACCTGCCCTCGGCTTTAGTATTTCACGGTACCTGGAGGATACTTCAGCCCTGGGTTTGCTGGATTGCAGAATGGGATTAGAGCTTCTTCTAGAGCACGGAGGAGAAGTAGCACTTGTTTTCACCTCAGCAGCTGCGGCTTTACATCATGCTGCTAAACGGGCTGCTGTCAAGGTGTACTCTACCCAGAACAGCCCCATGCAAAGAAAATGCAGCTGTAAACTAAGCCACGATTTCACCTTACCAAAATGTTATGTGTGCCATCACCTACTGTCAACGAGAAATTTCCTGACAGATGCAGAGAGAGCCCTGAATGCCTGTGATAACTGCGTGCTGACTGTTCGCTCCAATACACCTATTTTCATTTTCATAAGATATACAGCCCCAACAGCAGAGGCTGTATTTTATCCCAGCACAGCACATGTACTAATCAAATGTCCATCCTAAATACCTGTCCCATTTTGGAAGGCATTAAGTGAGATGAGAGAGGGAAGATATGGAAGGGGATGTTTTGGTATGAGGAAATACTATCATTGTTGGAAAGCACGGAAATATTTTCGCTGTCATTCAAGGAGGCTGTCTCATCAAAAAACGATCCAAGGTAGAAAGAGTCAGGGGACAAGAAGCATCTTTTTCTCAATGATAAGCAGCACAGCATTTGAGCCACTGTCAGCAATAATTTCCTAACTCTGAGAAGCCAGCAATAGAAAAATGGAAATAGATGCTTCTACTGTGTGAACACCAAGAGTTAGTTAAATAATAAATTAACATTCAAGTTGTTTTTTTTGGGCTCTGGAAAAATAATCACAGAATCATTAAGGTTGGAAAAGACCTCCAAGATCATCTGGTCCAAGCATCTCCCTACCACCAATGTTACCCACTAAACCTTATTACATTGGAGTGGAATGTGAGTTTTTACCTATAAATAAAAGTCCCCACTTGGGACTTTAAGCACTGAATTAACAGAGAATCCACTCATCCATTTTATTTGAGCGTACACACACAAAAACATTCCGATGTCTTCAGCATACTGCTGCCCACAGCTTCCTGTTAGAGCCAAGCAAGAGAGGACTAGAATGGCTTCCATGTGTTTTTCACTGTGTTATATGCCCCTTTTTTGGTTAAGGCTCCATTTTTTTTGCTTTGGAAACGTCATATGAATTTCCCACTCAGTCAACACTTTTGGCATTCACTCTGTCTCTCATTTTCTGCTTTCTCAGTGCAAATTTTAAAGCTTGTGGACTGGCAGAGCTCTGATTTAGTGAACTACTTCTGAAAAGGGAGGGTGTGGTGGGACTTCTACTGACTACATGCATCTTTTGAAGTGGTAGAACTGAATACTGGCAATTTTGAATCAACTGTGGAGTGCTGGCAAGTCTACTTGGGCAATATCTTTTGACTGGAGAATGAGGTCCAGCAGCCACTTCATGTGTTAAGTAGTAAAAATCCCAATATACCTGTAAGTAGTTCTGGTAGCAGTTTTTCTTTGATATTTGCTCCTTTACAATATTCAGTGCTGCTGGTACTTTGGCACTTCCCTCCCTATCACCGTGCAAATACTACGTTTGTAGTAGTAGATCTGTGTGAGCTGCAGGAACCTGCAGCACTTTTACGTTCTTTTGCCTTATTCTCATGTCCAACCACTTTGTGGGCATGGGCACCAAAACTTCATCCAGAAGAGTAATTATTGGGTTTGAAATAAACCAATCAAACAAATCTACTTAGGTTTCTCTGGCAAAATTTCAAGTAAGTTTCAGCTGCACGTTGCTGTCTCGGCTGAAGATAAATGCATTACAATCTATCATAGTAGTCTGCTATGCAAAGAGCAAGGATCAGACGTATTTAGATTATATAAGCCTTCACAGACAGGGACTCTCTCTCTTGTGTTTGCACACATCAAATACAAGGAGACATATGGTGTCACAACAACATTTAAATACAATAATGACTGTGATAATGCCTCTGGGACAGAATTTGCCTTCTGTTACACGAGGGAAAAGAGAATTCCGGATTTTCAATGAACTTCTGGTACAATGACAGACACTACTTTTATAGCTCCCGAGGAAAACAAAAATACAACAGAAAAACAACAACAAAACCAACCAGCCATAATTGAACTGATCCACATGGAGAAGCAACTACCCGAATTGCACAAGAACCTAAAACCCTTTGGCTATAACAGACGTGGAGCTCACACAAACAGTCCTTAATGACTTCGATACCTGCTGGAAGGATGCAGCCGTGGAAAGCACAGCTTGTAAGTCACCGTCTGTCAGCCAAGCTGTAGTGGCTGGGTGCATGCTCCTGCTCTGCCATCACCGTGAAGTCAAACACGTTGTGCTGAGGCACTCGCACGCTGTCCTTGGCACCATGGGTCAGTTTAAAACATGCCCGCAGACAGCCTCGCTGCTCAGCTGGTGGGTGGCAATTTACTGCGTGGTGGAACCTCGACATAGCTGCTTGCATGGCAAGACCCTCGGCAAGGGCAGATGGCCTCGATAAACAGGGACAGCAATACTAAGATTAATTGTGCCTACTGTTTTAAGGCAGATTTGTGAGGTAAGTGCTGATAATACATGGCAGGCGCCTTCACGCCTGATATTTGGAACATGACTGGTTCATGGTATAGCTCCAGGCAGAACACTACGCACACCTCTCAGCCCAAAGCCTGGGCTGAGGAGTAAAATCCAGACTGCAAATAAATACTTGAGATACTTGCAGTCTGCAGCAAGTCAGGAGCTAGTTATCATAATCACAGCTCACAAACCGTCGACCCTTTGTAGACTTAGCAGCTACAGCATTGCATGCAGCCTTCTCATTATGTGAAAGTGAAAGGCGAGATGAAATGCAAGACAGAAATTTCAGAAAACCCTCAAAGAGATATTTCCAGTTGCTTTCTTTCCTTGTATACATTTTTCAAAGCGAACATCTCTCATGAACATAAATGTTTCTTTGTATGCAAATATAAACACAAATGAATTCTCCCTGCATTTTCTATCTGCCCCACTGGAAGTAACAAATGAGAGCACTATGGCTGCTGCAGCAAAACTAACAATATCAAGTGAGAAAGATGCTCATTAAACTTCATCATTCTGTCGACTTTAATGATGCTTTTACTTAATAAAAATTCCCTGAGCAGTTGCAAGGATATTAGGCAAGGTCTTTGGTTATGTATCAGGGGTCTAAGCTGTCACTAGCAAGCATGCAGTTCAGGAGGGGCATTCCCAAGGGGAGAGAGTGAATACAGCTTTCTTGTAATAAATTCAGAGAGAATCAATAACCACAGACTGCCACATTACTTAAACACTTAGGAAAGTAGGTGATCCTTCTAAATTAAACTACAAATTGCTAAATGTTGCAATTTACAGTATAAGCCCAGGCACGAAGCCTTGCAGCTTGAAAGCATACAAAAAATCTTGCTACCGAAATCTCTGAATTTAAAATTCACTAAGTTGAAAAAGAGTCATTTTCAAAAATCCCCCTCAGCACAATTTTCTCCAATTTTTCTCTCTTGCACAACGTGACACTCACTAGCTGAAGGCTACGTTCTCCCACAGATGAAAAGAGTGAACTCATGTGAACTAGTGAACTGGTGTAATGCGTTGGATGCACACATTGGCTTTCTTGAGTTTAAGCATTTTGAAATAGGATTTCAAGAACTAGCCACAAAAATACATCGCTCTCTCTGTCTGTAATAGACATAAGGGGTGAGTATGCAGAATAAAAAGGACAGGCATAGACAGATATGATCCTGGAGAGATATTGTTTTCAGATATCTGAGAAACATACATGAGAGATCCCAGTGCTGCTCAATTTTTCAAAAGCAGGCATTTTTTCTGCCATGGACATTTCCAGTGAGCTCCACAGAACAGAACCCAGGCTCATGTGCTGAACCAAGAGAGGGGAAAGGATAAACCAGCAATGATACCATGAGAGACCAAAGTCTGAAAGAAGTATTGTCAGGCTGACACATGCTGCTTAGCCTGCATTAGTTTTAACTCTCAAGCACTTACTGCAAGATGCCTTTGCCCAGGCAGATTTTGCACGGATTATTGCTCCTCTGGTACGTCCGCTGTGTGACTGAGCCTGGCCTTTTCTCCTGTGGGAGCTGCTGACACGTTCCCTTCTCCAGCCACGTGTTCTCCCAGGATAGAGACAGATACAGGCATTTAATTTGCCAGTGATGTGCCCATGAGAGAAAACAGGTTTGTGTCTGTGTGAAACTTACTTTGCAAGTATTGTATTATTTTGGTAGATTACCAATAACTTATTTTTGTTCTGTGATGTAAGGCAAATGATTTATATTAAGAGAAACATTACATGGGTAAGTGATACAAATATCTGGTTTCCTTGCACACTCGGATGGCAAGCGGCAGCTTTAGGATTCTTAATAAGGAAGCACAGACACGAGTGACTCATTTTATTCAGCTAATTTTTTGCCCCTTGTTTGCGAGTGCTCTGAGAGCAGATGGCAATAGTGTCAGTGATGTTCATCATCTGAAGCTCTCTGCAAACTTCTTCATAAAAAATTGGATTTTGCCTGTCATCTGCTTGTGTACCGGCTTCTTCTTCTTCACACTCAGAAATTCAGGCAGTGCTGCTGAACAGGGCAGGTGCTGGTGCTTCCCCTTGCCTGCTGCTGGGTGAGTGCCTGGGCTATTCAGCCTGCCGTTCTTAAAACGCTGTAAAACTGGGCCAGTATTCCCAGATCTGGAATGCTTTGTCTTCCTACACTCCCCACTCTCACTCAGGTACCCCTAACATTTTAAACTTCCTCGAACCTTGACAACCCACAGCCCTATGACACTCCTCTGTGATACTGCCCTGTACCCTCCACCTGGCCCAATAATCGTTACAACCCAAAGTTCCTGCAGAGGTGGAGCTGGCACCACCTTCCCCTGTGCCCCTGCATGTTGCCTTTCAAGGAGACTTTGTGCATCAGCAGGCCGAGCACTGGGAATCCCAAGGCTCTCTCGGGTCCTCCTCTGCTACCTTCACACAGAGACACTCCGCAGGTACCTGGCCACCCCAGCACAGGTTATTCTGTCCTGTCCAGCACCCAAACTCTTCAGGCAGGGGAAGCTCTAGTTTGTAGCTAGTTTCATTTTTTGGAACATGATTCAGAAAAGGAAAGGATTTAGGATGAGTGGACAGCCAGCTGCCCAAGCCCGTGTGGTACTCAGTGGAGACCTTGCTAATACAGCCAGCAGGGCTGAGAGCTCTCCAGCTGACCAAACACAAGGGTCTGCGGCGTGATGCTCAGCTGCTACATGCTGTTACAGATCTCCACTGTCTACGGTGGACAGTGGGCAGCCAGCTGACACGCAGACGCTCACATTTAGGTATTTTAAAATGCTAGATGAAGTCCGCCCAGAGAAACCACTCCCTCTCTTTTCCCACTTTGCACACACTCACAAGCTGTCAGCTGCGTTGCTTTAGAGACTCGGCTGAGTCACACAGTCCAACATTGACTTATTGCGAATTCCTGCCTAAAAACACTCCAAATCGCAATAAGCAAGAAAGTACTCAGCCAAAATTGTCCTGGGGCTCACTGTCTCTACACTGACCTGTGTAGAACGTGCCCATCCACCCCGTGTGTCTCTCACTGGCCAGCCCCGCCGTCCTTCCACTTGACCATTCATCCCACAGGGCAACCTTCTGCCAGATCTCTCCACCCCAATATCTCCCCTTTCTGCTTGCTGTGCCTGAAGAACAGAATGAGTCTCTACTTGGCACGTTTCTGATGCTCCTTCCCTGGGGGTTACTGTCAGAGACGGACCCTGATGGACTTCTGCCCTGAGCTGAGGAGCTCCCTGTGGTGCTCCTCACAACAGCACCTCCAGTCCCACCACAAGCACTCAGCAGCCCGAACTGCAGCTGTGGAGGGAACACGCTCCAGCCAGTCATATAAGGAGACAAATCAGGTGAGAAATATGTGTGGGGAGACTTGAGCTGAAGTAATTATGATTTATAAACATCTGCTCTCCCATAGGGCTGGCAGTTGCAGATGATCTTAATTCTGCCAGACATCAGCTCTTAAAATGGTTAATTTAATCCCGACTTCCTCGAACTCCTGAATGTTAAGAACTTTTTTTTTCCCCAAAAAGGAATTCCAAGTATGTGCCAGGCATTTCTTTAATTAATATACAGTAATAAAAGAAAGCCATCTCCTTATATTCTCTGAGGCCAACAGCCTTCTGAAATGAGTACCTTAAATGAGAGGCTTGTTACAGGAGCACAGCTGGAAGCTCATAGAAATCTTGCAAAAAAAATCTGTTTTAAAAGAAAATGTACAGGCCAAGATTTGCAAAATTGGTAATGACTTTGCACATCCAGCTTGAAAGACCTTACAGGAACTGTGGCTTTTGGCACAGAGATTTTTTTTCAAAAGCACATGGATCATGGGCATCTGTCTTCTGAAAACTGGACCTACTGAACACCCAGTGAGCTGAGCAATGAGTATCTCAGCCTTCACACAAAACCACAGAGGCATACAAAAGGGTCCACCATGGACCCAGGCCACACATGCAAAGAGGATGTACCTATATTTGTACCTTTAAAAAACAAGATAAACACAAAGATTTCATTTACAGACTCTACTAAGTTGATAAAACAAAAGAAGTGAACAAAAAACCACCTAGCCCAGAAGAATTAAATGGCAGCCTGAAGAAACCAAGGAGGGACACGCTGGAGGGAAGGGATGCCATTCAGAGGGACCTGGACAGGCCTGAGAGGTGGGCCTGTGAGAGCCTCATGAGGTTCAACAAGGCCAGCTGCAAGGTCCTGCACCTGGGCCAGGGCAATCCCAAGCACAAATACAGGCTGGGTGAAGAACAGGTTGAGAGCAGCCCTGAGGAGAAGGACCTGGAGGTGTTGGTGGATGAGAAGCTCACCATGATCTGGCAACATGCACTTGAAGCCCACAAAGCCAGCTGTATCCTGGGCTGCATCAGAAGCAGTGTGGCCAGCAGGGTGAGGGAGGGGATTCTGCCTCTCTGCTCTCGTGAGACCCCACCTGGAGCCCTGCGTTCAGCTCTGGGGCCACAGCACAAGGACGGCATGGAGCTGTTGGAGTGAGTCCAGAGGTGGACCACAAGGGTGACCAGGGGGCTGGAGCACCTCTCCTATGAGATCTTATAGTGGCCTTCGAGTACCTAAAGGGGAACTACAGGGAAGCTGGGGAGGGGCTCTTTGTCCAGGAGTGTAGTGATAGAAGGTGGTAGAATGGTTTTAAGCTAAAAAAAGGTTAGGTTTAGATCAGGCATTAGGAAGAAATTCTTCACTCAGAGGGTGGTGAGGCGCTGGCACAAGCAGCCCAGAGAAGCTGTGGATGCCCCATCCCTGGAGATGTTCAAGGCCAGGCTGGATGGGGCTTTGGGCAACCTGGTCTTGTGAGAGGTGTCCCTGCCCATGGCAGGGGGTTGGAACTGGGCAGTCTTTCAGTTCCCTTCCCATACAAACCATTCTAAAGTTCTATGAAGGCAAAACTAATCTGTTTCTGCATGTGGATAAGGTCCTATCACACTCAGTTACACAGAATTTCTCACCAGGGATTCACACGCACCTGTGAGGGCTGATCTACCTTCTCACATTCCCTTTCAGATGGATCAGTGAGCAGACCACTCCCTGGATCCACCCCAGGCATGGAGAAACTGCACAGGTCAGAGCCCAACCCCATGGCTGAGAATTCCCACTGGCCTCAATGGAAACTTTTCCCCCATGTTTTCTTTTCACAGATCAAGTGGCCCTTTCCCACCTACCTACGACCAGAAAGAAACAATTTAGTGCGCCAGAAAAAGCCATCAGCTGCAAACCCTGAGGACCAAGGCACCCAGTAGAACAAAGGACACCCTCTATCTAATGAATTAAAAGGAACCAAGAGCTGCAGAATCTGTGTTAGCAGGATCAGCTTCTTTGACAAAAGCCAAGACAGGTGGCTACAGAGAAAAACAAATCAGCAAGAAGGAAAAAGACAATTCATGTGAGAAATAAGCGTGTCTTGTTTACTGAAGTCATGTGTATCATCACTACCCTTGCATTTACGTATCTGTAACACCTTGAGCATGTAGTAGATAAACCAAGTTGGCTCCTTTTCACCAAACTATGTTTCTGGGTCTGTATTTGTGGCCACCTGCCTGCTTGCAAATTAACCCCAGAGAGGCAGAGAACAGGGGGCAGAAAACACAGCGGCTTGCAGCACAGTCAGCTTCCTTGAGCCATCCTCAAGGCGGCCTTCTTCACTCCGTTATTTTAATGCTATTGTCCACATGGCATCCGCTGGGCTTATGGAAAGCAGTGCTCATTTTCCTTTTTGACTGCTACGGCAAGGGACTTGCTGCTCAGTTATATCTCCTTATATAATCTTTATTATTGATTTACTACATGCATTTTGCTGTGCATCTAATTAACATTAAAAAAAAAGGAAAACAGGGTAAAAATAGCGAAGTGCAAACCAAGGAACTTTCTCTAAGTTACTCTGTGTCTGGCAGGTACACAGTTTTTCCCCAGTAACCAGACAAATTGTACCAATAACACGGAGAGAACAGGGACTCTGGGGAAATACTGATACACAGTCTTTTTTTCATTCTTTTTTTTAAGCAAATACTGAAGTGTCTGAGTTAACCTGAGCCTGCTCAGCTGCACGCTGAGGACGGCTGATTTCTCTGGCAGTAGCAGGGAGAAGACGGGACCACATTTCTCCATAGGCAGGGCTTGCATTGCTGTCCTGCTCCGCTGGGCTGGCTCAGGCACCTCTCCCAGGGTGAGACAATTCAAAATAGACTCAAAAGACTGCACAGTGATGACCTTGGGCAATCTAATCCCCCTGACCCAATATTCCTGAGACCCTGAAAGGTGAAGGACTAAGCCCTGGTCCCGCTGCACAATCCACTCAGGTGGTTCCATGCAAGAAACTCTTTCTGGAGCGCCATGCAAGCTCTAGAAAGATCGTGCAAAGGTGGCATAGAAGGGAGTTTGGGGATTGAGCAGAGAGATTTATGGGTTATACAGGACTCATGAGATGTTTTAGGGAAGGGCCAAGAGAGTGGGAGGGAGGAATCAAGATAGATGGCAGAGAGCAAGTGCAGGAAAATGCATCAGGGTCCGGGTGGCGAATAAAGTAGGCTAATGACACATAAGCAGGAGGCTGGTCAGCATGCTTCTTCAGCTAAGCCCAGCGTCAAATCACCTCCACTTTGTCCTACCTAAACTGTTTCTAACTATTTTCTGTGCAAGCATTCTTTCTGAGAGTGCACATGTGAGGCCCATCAGCAAACTTCAGGCGTCTGGATGGTGGACTCACTGGGTCTGGGACCTGACACGTTAAAGACCAAGATGTAGGGAGCCTGATACCAGAACGATTCCTGAAAGAGGGTTTTCCCTGAGCATTAATCCGTATGTTAGGCTGTTGCTTGTCCACTCTAGGTTTGTGTGTGTTCATGGCAGGCCACATCTGTACACTATTTGTACATGTACATGTTCCAATTTTGTGCTTTGCCTTGCTACTGGCAGGGAAGAAGGATAAGGAGTAGCTTCTCACTGCCACTGGTGCATGAATCCCCTGGCTCCTTCAGGACCCTGGGTTCAGCTGCTCAAAAGCACCACTCGAAAAAAGGTGAAGAAATTAGGAAACACTTCCTTTTGAGACCATCGCAAAGGAAATGAGTAAAGCACGGAAGTACAAAGGACCATTTTATTCCCATGTGTGAAGTGCTGCGCATCACAGACAACCCAGTTTCACTCACACACCTGAGTTGGCTTTGTTCATCTCACGTTTGATGCATCTTCCAGAAAGGCTGCTCCAGGGGAGCCTTCCTGGATTGAATTTTTGAACATGCATAACAGGCCAATGTAAACTGAATTTTGCCCTCTTCCTCACGAAATCTCTTCCCAGTTGCCAAATACTGCCCTTTTCAACTCCCTCGGCCAATGCTGGCACAAGCACACCAACGACATTGATCTTCCAGACGCTCTGACAAGTTGTGCTCAGACAGGCCCACAGACATGTGGAGGAGCAAGGAGATTCAAAGCCAGTTTCAAAATCATTTTCACTATTCATGCAAAAATTAAGAACACATTGGTTTTCCAGTTGTACATCTATGGCAGAAGATCAAAGGTGGTCACACAGATACCATGTAGTAAGAGGACAGAGAGCATTCACCCCATTTGCCAGCCAATTTTGAACATCCATTAGAACTTGGCAAAAAATTTTTGGGTTCCAAGCAAATCTTTGGTGTTTTTCCATGGTTATTACTGTGCAGACAAAGCTATTCCAGAATCTTTTCAGGTGGGACCGGTGCTATGTGGCAGCCAATAATCTTTATGGTAACACTGCAACGAAAATGTCGCTTAGTGTAATGAGCAGAGATCATAAGTGAAGCCCCCAGCTGCCTCTCTATTATTTTTCATTACAGTCTTTCTGGGTTTGTTATGCTTCAAGAGTACTCAGGGAATTACACCAAACTAGGCTCACTAGTCAGCTCTTCATTACTCAGACCATACTAAAACTGAGCCATCAGCAAACTGAACCAGCTCCTGAGGCAACACGACATGAACATTTGTTTGAATATTTACCATTTCTTTTTTAGCTTGTCCTCCTTCTTCAAGCTCTGTTCTGTGAAACAAACTTATCTGCAGTTGGAGGTGGTTCTGAAACAACAGGAGAATCGCAGAATATGTTTTCATGCCATTAACACCTTGAGGGAAGGGCTGGGCTTCCTTCTGACTACTAGAAACAAATTGCAATATACTCATTTTTTCCTGATGGCAATATTTTCCTTTGATTTGTATACCGCAGTGCTGGGTGAGACACGAAGTCTCACTGGCTGTGTGAATCCTCCCTGCTCCTGCAGATTTTCACGTTGGCTTCTAGCAAAGCCAGAAGGTGCCCACCGCTCTGGAAAGCACCAGTAGCACCTTATAAAAAAATCCTTCTTTGAAAACGACAGCAATGGACATGAAAGAGTAAGTCCTGGCATCACAAAGCCTGCATGGCTTCCTGAGCTGCCTTCAGGCTGTTTCAAGGCCCACAGCAGGAAGAACGTGGAGCCTTCTGAAGGCCTCCTTTCTTCCTTGATGTCCACTAAAATGAAACAGCAACATGCAGCCAGCCTGATTTTGATTTCAAGAAAAACAACGCTTTCTGCTTCTGATTTCAGTGGGTGCAAGGTTTGGCCCTTAATGCCACGCATGCTGTAGACAAAAACTGAAAGTCTGCTAGTGCACGCTGCACAGCACAGGCTTTCCTGTGAGATATTCTCATCTGAAAATCACATTTTGTATTTTAGCCCTCCACTGAGCTTGGGAAGCGCACAGATCTTTAGGTTATTCATGGCTAGGAATCACAACAGAGGTTTTGGCATAATCTGCGTTGTAATTAGTGTTAGCAACTGAGGCGTATCTTTGAAACAGTGCAAAACCAAACACTGCTTTATGATGCCAGTCAAACCACATGTTCTTCATTATTTAAATCATCTACTCGCAGCCATTATTATGAAGCTTATGAAGCCTTTCCATGCAAGCAAATAGGCAAATTGTGCTTGCAGTACAGCTCACAAGCCCCAGACTACACAGCAACATACGAAGAACATCTAGGCTGGTTATGAGCACTGGAGTGAAAATGATGTCTTCTCATCAACTGTTTGTAACAGCTAGTGCCAGTGAGTCACTCCGAGTTCCTTACTGCACACATTAACCAAAATAGCCTCTCTTACAAGGAAGGTAGGCTTATGCATGGGTTTTGCTGAACATCTACTTGCTGTAGGTAGGCAGCACTCCTCCTAAATTGTAGGTGCTTACGTATGGCAGTGAGTTACAGGAACAAATATGGAACTTTTACTTAAAAGGCCAGGAACGACTTTGCTTGGTCATCAGACATTTGCAAAAGGCACCCACAGGAGCCTTAACGAGTGGTGCAAAATAAGCCAGAGGTTCCATCTGCTTCTGTGCTAGGGGAAAAGGAGCACAGCGCTGGAACTGTTTGCAGTGAATCAATGTACATGGCACAGCAAAAATGAAAGGCAGAAAGAGGGCAGCAATGGGGAGCAACAAACCTGCTCTGCATCTTCTTGGAAACATGCTGGAAAACACATTGCAGAGAGGGCAAACGTGATCCTTTGACTGACTGTTGTCCTTTCTTTTTGCTTCCCCGCCACTCAGGCTAATAACATGCTTGCAAAATCCCACTCTAAGCACACAGGGTAGCAAATGGGTTCCCCCTTGCGAAACCATCCTGGTTTCTCCTCAGCTTGTGGCATGGAGCAGATTTATGAGAAATGCCAGGGCAGAAATGGAGAAAGCAAAGCAGAAAAAGATTTGTCAACAGCTCTCTGTCGCTGCGAAAGCACTTCATTAGCCTGTCAATTGCACAGTGTCTGGGAGATACATTTATCGACAACTCCCTGCCAATCGATCCAACATCTATATAAAACTCTTCTTATGCAATGGGCATGCTGACTGACATCACCGTGAGATCTATGGAGAACTAATAGTGTTACTAAGCCCCAAATTGCTCGAATGCCTAAACAAAATGAAATCAGAAGTGCTAAGACCCCACCAACATCTCAGCAGCTGTGCCACAGTCACTGCTTACCGCACAAAGTTATGAAGTAAGATTTATTTTTGATTCACTTCATAGGTGGAGCATGAACTCACGGTGAATAAAGTCCTGACACAAAGCACTGTTTTTCACTTCTGTGGATGTTAAATGCTGTATCCCAAGCAGCAGCTCTGTACGGTCAGCTCTGCCAGCCTTTCATCGGGTTAGGATAACGCTGGGAGTGGCTAATTGATCCTGTAGTGGCTCTAACAACTGGCAGCCACTTTGCACAGCCAGCTGTCTTCCTTCAGTGCACACTCTCCTAACCTTTACTCGCTTTGTCTACCTGTTTTATCATTTCATGATAAGGCAGCATCAAAGACAGCGGGAGTAACCTATTCTGGCATCTCCATCTGGCACTATATATCAGGGTTGTGCTGCTCTGGTGGATTAGTTTCAGATCCCTGTTGGCAGATCAAAGGCAGCAATAATAACCACAAATCAATCCCCCTTTATGGCCTAAAACATCTTCTCCCTTACACAGGCTGCCTAATTTCTTCACCACCCCAGAGCCCTTATAAATACCAGCTTTGCCTAGACACAGCAGCTCTGTGCAGATAATACCTGGGCACTGGAGAATTTGGCACTGGTGCTTTTGGATGCTTTCACCTATTCACTGACAAACAAAATGAGCAGCATCTGTACCGAGAGGCTCATGCAGACCGAACACTTGAGTCTCTGAAAGTCAAAGAGCTGCTTGGTGCCAAAGTGAGGGCATACACAAAAGATGGCTTGCTTCCTTCAGTCCCATCTCTTGTAATTTATGGTCTAACAACCACTTTGGAGATACTGCTGTGTTTTCACTGAAGCACCCCAGCTGCCGTCAGCTCACTGCTCGGTGCTCTGCGCTGACCTGTGGGTGCTTTGAGAGCACATTCCTTGGCTGAACAACCAACCCATGCAGAAGTTGGTCTCTAATGGTGTTTCCAGGCAGTTACCCACTCGATTAGTCCATGAACTGGAAAACAGGACTGTCAAGAAAGGGGATTCATGAGGTTCAAGATTCACATGGCTGCTCCAACACAGGGTGGACATCTGGTCCCTTTCGTAACATCTGTGCCTGCATTCTTGAAATCACTCGAGTTCTTGATGCCCACACGTTAGGTCTTTGTTAAAGGCAGTGAGGGTTAAAATATAACTCAGTGGATAGGTATTAGCTCTCTGCCTGGCTATACTTTACTGTCAAAAAGATTTTTGTCACAAGAAAAGCAGCTTTGTTTGCTCCTTCTCCGGAACATGTTCAGAGTGACAAAGACAAAGCTGTATTTATCAGGATGCGGCCAGGCAGGTCCCAGGGACTGAACTTGAACAGAGATATCATGGCTAAAAATCTCCGTGCCTCGGATCTGACAGTAGAACAGCTATTATGCTGTAAATGATATACCTGCATGGGCAGCGAAGACAAACTCTTCCCCTTATCTTTAAGTCTTTCAGCCTTGTACCTTGCAGTTTGAACTGTGTCTCCGAAGAGATTGCAGCATCATCTAGAATAACAACAGTTCAACATTCCTACATTTTTCCTAAAATGAAACCCAGTGAAAACAACAGCTGCTTAAAGATCGTCTGAAATTCTTCAGAAAAATCTATCAATTAAAAGCAAGCATCCAGAAACCCTTTGGTGCTAACACTGCACACGAATACGGTCTGCAAAGGCCAGAAAGACCTAGCAGTTCAGGGTTCCCACATAAGGGCCCACAGAACATTTTGTCTTACAATTCTCTTAAATATACATATATATATGAATATATATAAAGGAATTTGATCCTATTTTTTTCAGTATTCAGTTATTAAGCCACAGTTCTACTCGACTGACTGTTTATCACTTTTTTTTTTTTTTTTTACTACACACATAAAACCAGAACATTGTCTCAACATATGGAAAACGTGGATAGTACGTATTACTCATAGCGGCACATAATTTTAAGAAGAACTGTAACTGTACTATTTCTAGCTAATTTTAAAACTATGACAAAGATGCATGCTATTGAAGAAAAATGGCAAGGCTATAAAAAGCAACATGGGTTTGAGTCAATCAAGTATAAAGAGTATCATTTTTTCCTGATAGTATGATTCTCTTTACTTGCTAGTGTAACTGGGAAGTCAGAAAGACTAAGCAAAGATCAAGAAAAAAAAAGATCATCTTCCTCTCCCCTCCCACTCCTGAGCTTAGAAAAAGATCCTAAAAGGAAAAAAATGTAACACTGGCAGTTTCTACGACAGTTTAATAAACCTTGGGGAAGGCCTAAGTGTCAAATTTGCCTTCCTGGTAGTACCTAAAGCACTGCTACTAAAGCAATACAATAAAGTTTATGAACTTGTCTTTACTGCTACATAATTTATCTTTGAGAAATGGCTCCATGGCAAACAACTGCTGTCTATGAATCTCTTTGGGGTTTCAGTGGACTGCAGTTTTTATCACAGCAAGTAAACTGGATCAAGATTGAACACCAAACTGAAATATATATCACAATAGGTTTTTTATTTAATGAAAGATACTTAATTCAGAAGTTAAACATTACTGTACTCAAGTGTTTTCTCCTATCTATGCCAACCTCCCAACTAAAGTCTATTTGAGATACTTTTCACTGAAAATCAAAAGAAACAAAACCCAGAACCACCCATATTTTTCTAGTTAAGAAAAGTTTCATTTTATTACTGTTATATTAGTTTTGTGCCTAACAAAAAGAAATACATCCCTTCATATAAAAAAGAAAAACAAACAAAAAACACCCCTCTTCTCCCACAATTTCAAAATAAACTTAACAAAAACCCAACAACCACCACCATGGGTACACTGACTTCGCTTGGGCTGGTGGTTACAGTACAGTTTGCTCAGACGACTTTCCAGTACATACAAAAAGAAAACCTTTATTTTTGGAGTACTTCCCCTTCAGATCAGCAAGTCAACATGGTGTGAATCCGAAGGTGTAGTCAGAGAAAGGACCAGGCACCTACGGTGTACAGTGAACTCCATCATCACCCAAGCCCTACGAGCACGTGCAAAGCTGACACAACAAACGGTGAGGAACCAGCACAATGGGAGAGACCTAAAAAACAACGTTCAGCCTGGATTTCTTGCCAAAGAGGTATTAGATCGATCTGTAGAACAGCTTTGTAAGAAAAGCTTCAGCATAGACTGGAAAAAAAAAAAACTATTGCACTGCGAGACCGATGGCCTAGGAGTACAGAAGGGTGGTTTTCATCCCTGGATTTTATGATTGTTGGCCAAGCGGCATTTCTAGCCGTGTTTATCTCTAACAAGATAACTGCAGAAGGCTGGATTATTTGATGAATTCCCACATTTCAGGGAATGTTCGGGGCAATTAGCAATGTTGTATTGATTTTGGTGAAAACGAGAAAATGAAAGGGGAAAGGTACATATACACCGAGGCTGTGGGTTTGTGACCTCTTGCATTTAGTTAGCAGGTGTGGCTGTTTCAGCCATCCAGGCCTGTGGGTAATGATCTATAGATCAAAACGGCAGCAAATGGCTGCCATCCTCCTTACCAGCATTAACAATCCCCTCTCTTCCCTCCTGTCTCCTTGCAGCACTTGCCCCCAGCAGAGCTCAGAAATGCCAGCACCTGGAACAAGCTGCCTCAGGGATGGGCTAGGGAGAGGATGGGTGAGGGGAAGGAGGAGCTATGAGGACAAAAGGGGGTGAAGAGGCATGTGAAGCTTCACGTGTGGACAAGCTGCTGGCCTTGGCATTGGAAAAAGGGGGTTACACTGGTATTTTGTACAAACCACATGGACAACTCTTACCTTGGTGAAGAAAGGGAGCATGAAGTGAGTGAAAGAACATACGAGAGTTCAGACCATGTGAATTCAGAACAAAAACAGAACATGAGGGGCCCTCGACTGACACGAAGAACAAATCCCCAGATGCCTGGCAAATTCTCCTTAAGTCTGTTTTCCAGTACCACGACTTCAAGACCAAGAAAGTGCAGCATAAGCACAGACTTCAGCAGACCCTTCCCTGTTTAAGCATAGATGGTGCTTGTCACTTCTTCGCATCCATCTTGTGGCCACATTAGCTCCATTAATGAAAAAATAAAAGTTGCAAAAGGGAAGTATTAACATGGCTCATACCAAGGATATTAATTTTAAAGATGCTATTTACTTTGTATCAGAGCAGTCATATATCTTGGTCTTGAGCAGTTCTTATACTTGTCCAGATTCAGACTCCACATTAGAGACAAGCTCTGTCCTGACTCTCCTTCCTGCCCGTGATTCATTCACCTGACATTTTAGTACTGCACCCGCTTGATGGGCTCCCAGTATTTAGTAAAAGGCAGTAATTCTTATTTAAGCAAAAATTAGCTTCTTAGTGCAAAGCGGATATTGATTTAGTTTGATGCCAGTGCTGCGTTTTCCCCGTATCGAGAGAAAATACAGGGAGCCCAAACTACCGCTGAGGCAGAGAGAAGAAGTCAGACGATGGTTACTCTTCACACTTCTCCCAATTTGCCAACAGAAGTAGGCAGCCAGCGTGGGAGGGCACCGGCAGCCTCGGGGACACGAGGTTGGTCCTTTCAAGGCAGAGGACCTGGAAATCCTCCCCACAGCAGCAGCTGTCAAAGCCAAACCCAGCACTTCCAGAACGGGCGAGGAAACAGAAGCAATTACCCAGACAGGAAAGGTGCCAACAGATAACTTAGGAATAACCTGCATATGTGAGCACGAGGCGGGTCTATTTTCGGATGGAGGGCACCACGTCTCCATCTGCCTGAGCAGAGAGCTCAGCCCCTCGCTGGCAGGCACCAGGCGACCCCGGTGCCCTCAGGCACTCGCATGGCATTGCTCCCGCCCAGCCAGCAAATGCTAACTTAGCATTACCAAAGCCTGAGCTGATATTCTCTGCAAAATTCCTCCGTTCCCCACTTTCTTGGTCACTATGGCAACAACCATCATCCTGTGAACAGCACCATCCGACTCGGGGCTTGTTCTGCACTTATTAATCTCAGCCATTTCAAGAATTGCCTCTTTTCCCTGGGCACTGCTCCTAGGAGCCGAGTTCCACTCCCCACCGATGCCACCAACACTGACACGGTTCCTCGTGTCACAAATCCACAGCTGCCCCAGTGCAGTCCCACACAAGACTACATAAAAGAGCCAAAATCAGAAGCAGAGCATGTTTTTTTAAGTATTTCTAGATAGACTGGACACAGACCGAGGACCTTCTCTGGACAATCACGGTCCTTGTGAGCAGCTTTCCCTTGCAGAAGTCCCTGCCAAACAGAGCTGTTGACAATCAGCTGTAGACAGTCATGTTAAAGACAGTGAGGCAAGGACAAACTAGCAAGGCTTTACATTGAGCTAAATATTTTCCAAGAAATGTCTCCCTTACTTGCTACTTTATTTAACTGGGCCATGACTGCGGCTTATTATTCCTCACATTACAGCCATCCAGTATTTACATTAATCCTGCCATGGGAAAGACGACACGATTTCATTTCACTTGACTCTCTTCTTACTTTTAAAAAAAATTCTATTCTAAAATTATTATTTCAGCTCAGGAAATGGCAACTTTAGACTATTCTCACAGCCTTGCTGAATGATTTTTGATTTGGAAGTTATTTTTGATAAGGAGGGGACAAGGGCTGTGAGCACACAGTTTGTTCTGGCAGAACAACGTACCTGAGTCCACAGGCTCACAGCTTCAAGACAAAATAATCAGCACATGAAATAAAAACATGTAACATGTAATATATAATAAACATATATGTTTGTAGGAAGAAACATCATTTTTTTAAAGGCGTCTACAGTAATTTTTGCAAGCATTAGCTTAACAGCACTGCTGCTTACGTGTACGTGGATAAAGACTCCACATGCTACAATGGGAGATCTGTAGCATCTCTCAATACACTGGAGAAAACAACATTTTCTTTCAGAAGGAAAAAGTCATTTTGGTTGAGGCAGTATATAATTTTCCACACACAAATGTGTTCATCCAAACCCAACCTACATGTCTCTGTACCTTATGCTCACATTTTCTCTCACTGCATTCAATACATTAAGTGCTGCCTAACTCCCACCTCCTGAATTCAGAAAAAAAAAAAACATTTTTCCTTTAAAAAAACACCCTTTGGAAGAGAATGTATTCTTATTGTTACAGCCGATGAGTTAGAGGCTGAAAACAGCCATTAGTTAACAACCTACCCATTACCCTGTAAAGCGTTAACAACGTGAAATGCTGCTCTAAGGAAATTGTCCCAAGTAAAGGGCAGGCCATGCTCCCTGATCCATTGTCTTCTAGCGAGCAAAACTGTGTGAGGGGGCTACACCACTCAAAAAGGGTTCCTATTCTGTCCTGTGCAATAGGTGAATGCAAAACCACATAGAGGAAACCCAGAGTCCTAAGGGGACCAAACAAGAAAATACAATTTGGTTGTGCCTTTGTCTTTTGTCCATCATCCTTCTCTCCCAAACATTGATTGGTGATAGAAGAACAGGCACCCACCATCTTTTTATATCATAGTCTTTGATTATTTGGTGTCCTTGATACCTGCTTTTACTAAATTCTCTGCTTTTCTGCTATTGCTGCACTTCCTTCCTATCTCTTCTCTTTGCCTAATCAGCTGATTCTCTTCATTTATCTTCCCTGTCGAAAAGCTTGGCTCTTCTTATTTCTCTTGCTCGTCAGCCTTTGCTTTCTTTCTGGTCTTCCTTCTGTACCACTTTCATGCTTTCTTCCTTCCTTCCCTTGTTTCTCACTGTTTTCTCACTTTTATATACATATATATATATAGACATACACACAGGATACTCATCTTTTCATCTGTGCTCTCTTTCTGCCTCACAGGTGGTTGGATCTGAATAGGAGTGACTCTGTTTTGAGACATTTAGTAGAAAAATGAACGACTCTTTCCTTAGTATCTTCCTCAACAGATGGACAAACACTACACAGAGGGGATCTGCTATAAGGTATGTTAAGATATTTCCCAGGATCTCATATCATCATTCAAAAAGCATTTTTTAAAAGGATTTTAAAGGATTTCACAGCAAGTATTTCATATACATCTTTATGGGAATTGCAATAAATCCCATTTTTCCCCTAAAAAGTAGGCATGAATTAACAGTTATTACTGACATCTGTCATATTTTAAATACCTTTGTAAAATTTGGTAGTGGCAACAACAGATGTAGCATAAAACCCTGTGAAACAATCTCCTTAATCGAGCTTCCTTTAAGGAAAGCAGCTTTATCACTGCCAGTCATTTAGTAACTGAGGAAGCAGCTTCCCAGAAGATACCTGCTGCTGTTATATCAGAGGTGATTAAACCATAGGGTGATTTATTTCTTTTCAGCCACCTACCTGAACTTTCTCAAGCCATTAATGACACTTTATGAAAGTATCAGCAGATATGGGACATAATTATCCGCAACAGAGCTGTGTTTACAATGCAGACACAGTCATAATTCTGCAAAATGCCATTTGTTGGCAAAACATTAATATCCTAAACCACAAAGGATGTGCACCCACCAGTGCAGGAAGGGTAGAAACGCTGCCAAACACACTTCTCTCCCCCAGCCTTTCCCTGGCTCTCCCTTCCCCGTGACTGACAGTGACTTTCTGAGAGCAGGCAATATCTCCAGGCATGAAAATCTGTGTGCATAAAAAATTGTTTCCCGTTAGTCCTATTGCAGCACTACTGCTTACAGAAGGAAGCTGCAGACAACAAAATACGTATATTATTCTTTTTTATTATTTAAATAATGTGTATTAAAAAGTGGAAAAATGCCTATGTATAGAAATCCAAAGGAATATCAATGTCTGACATATTTCCCCCGCCATATTAACTAATCCAGCAAAAAAAAGAGCCTTGGTATGTCATTTGCTGATTGATGAGCACAGAGAGCTGAGACCCGAGCATGGAATTTTATTGCTGAAGACATTTTCATCTGCAGCCAAATCACCAGGGAAACACTTTGTCAAACAACTTCATTCTGCCGGGAGACTTTGTGACAATATTGGCAACTTAAGAATTTGTTCTGTTTTTTCCGATGGCATCTACCTGCCCGTGTTGAGAAATATTTACAGTAGCACCGCAACTCATGCAGATGTCCAGCTTCAGACCTGGGAGCAAGCAGTTCGCATTTCTTTGCGACAATATGTAAAAAACAGCTAACTCACAAGCTCTATTTCCTATTACATATATATAAATACGATCCAATATATTTCTGGCAGCGTTTAATACCAATCCCCTGTACTGTCATAATAGCAACTGATCTTACATTGAGCATCTGCAGAGCTACAAATTGTTACTTGTTTTCAAGAGCTCAATCCTGGTTTAGTTTTTCTTCTTTTTTTTCTTTTTTCCTGCACCTGGTGGGACTCGATCAGACAAAATGCTGCTAACTTTTACACCATTAGGTTAGGCAAGACGACAGGCTTTACCAGGACACAATGAGTTAATGCATCCAAACTTATATCCTCCGGCAGCTCCTGAAATTGCTAAGGAATTTGAATCCTGCTGATTGTCTTGAAGCTTTAATTATTTTCTGTGTTGAATGAAATCCCAAGGTTTCACAATTTCATTTATTTATTTATTTATTTTTTACTGCGGTGGCAGCAAAAGTGACCTCTGTGAAGTCTTCTTGGCTCAGTAACAGGCATTCAGTGCTCTCAGTGCCTCAGTTATACTGCACAATGGGCTAAATCTAAAAATCCAGAAATATCATGCCCAGACAGGGGGGTTATGTATAAAATTGAACACGAATGACTGGCCAAACAAGATAGTTAAGACTATCTGGCATGTGGCGGAGCAGGGGAAGTGAAAAGCGCTGCTGTTCCTTTCCAGTTACAAGTGGAAGCACACGGATGAACTCCCAGCTTCAACTCAAGTCAAACATAAATCTCCAATCCCTCGCATTCAATGGGGTGAGATCTGCTCCTTGGGGTTTTGGGGTTAAAGTCCTCCAAGCCTCATTGATAACTCTGGAACTGAAAATGGGGGTTAAGGCGAATAATAACCATTTGTCCTAGAGAAGTTTCCCTAGGTAGCACGATGCCATTTTACCCGGGCAGTCTGCCAATGGCATCGTTCCACTGGCTAATTTAAGGGACAGGAGATCAAGTGCTTAATACTAGCTGCCAGTCATCTTGCAAATAAAAAGGCTTTCATCTAGCACTGTGCATCCATTTCCACCACTCCTGTCCCTGCAGGATCCACTCAAACCCCTGCTGCTGCCCATCATCCCGCTGCTGTCCTTGTGAAACACACAAAGAAGCATGCTTTAAAAAAACAACACATGCCACATGTACACCAAGCAAAAATAACATGCTGAAATATTCTCTGAAGACTTTACCACCAACTTTGTTACCTTTTTTCAGCTACGAACACACTTTAATGGTTAGCTCTTTTGAGACATTCCCGTAAGACACATTTCACCTTATCACCTTCCTATCATACGGGAAATCCTCAGGTCAAGTCTAACATCAGACAAGTCATCCCATTTCCTTCTAGATAGATTTTGGCAGGGATGAAGGTTGAAAGATTTGGTGTTAGGCTTTCCATTTCAACTCTTCATACCTGCTGTTTCATTTGCTCGTTTTACATAAAAGCTGAACTGAAAGAAAAAACAAAACCCCCAAACGTTCTTTTCTACCCCATCAGCAGCTTAGCATAAAAAGAAGCAGCTGGGTCTTTTACTGGCTAAATCACATTGTGAATAGAGCCACGAGCCTAATGCCCTCGTGTGAGATCACCCACAGGTCTGCCTAAAGGGCAGCTGTGCTCTGCCCTGCCTCCAGCGCTCTGCTCCTTTTGCAGCACTGGTGCTGGCTCCTGCAGGAGTGCCCACCCCACTGTTCAGCTGTCCTGGATGTGAAGGAATAATTCGGTCTCCTTTTCAGCTGGGCACAAGCTTGCAGTAGGGAACCTGACCGATTATCCCTAAAGATGAAAATGCAGTTATTTTCCTAAGTGCAACTAAAACCAGCTGTTAAGAACTGCGCTTAGAACCGCACTCCAACAAGCGATGTGGTAACCACAGCTTAAAAGTTCAAATGGCGTGCAGGTAAATATAATGCAGCAATTCTTACACTCCAGAAGACAAAAAGCACAAGAACAGGTTCGCTGGACTCTGTGTCTCACAGCTAGAAGTGGAAGTATTCTTCCCTTCCTACCAGGATGCATGAGCCCAGCTTGTTGCAGACACTGCTGTGTTAATGTGACAAGTTAACAATGCCTCGGCTTGCTCAGCAGTAATGATCTTTCAACTTTCCTGTCAGATCAATGCACGACTTTCCTCAGGACCCACTTACTGGAACGCTGGTCAGGAGGGAGCGCAGCTCTGCAAACCGGCGTCCGAACCAGACAGCTCTGCCAGGAATTGCTGCAGTGAGAGACACGAGCCTGCCTGCCAAACCCTTTGATTCAGCGCGCTGAAAGGAGGCATCCCTGGCCCTTCTCACATCACTCTGCAGCACAGCTTTCCTTTGTGTTACCTATAATCATGGAGGGGTTTCACTGAACCAGCCAGGTTTGTTGCTAGTCCTTTCCCAGCACTGGGCTCACCCCACCTGGGTCTTTGCCACGGGCAAACAGGAGGCAGTGGGGGGTAGCTAAGGTATGGTCCTGAATATACTTTGATAAACTGCAAATGGAAAGCACACATCAAACACCTCGTTAACAACATAAAAACCTGCTGAGTTTTTTACTCGGCCCTAAACGCAAATGTAGCTACATGCAGCTTGACCACAAAGACCTGATCAAAAAAAAAAAAAAAAAAAAAAAAAGAAAAAAAAAAAAACACAGAAACAAAACACCCAAGAAATGACAACTAAGCTATTAGTACTGGGTAACAAGTCATTTCTTGCAGAGCCCAGAGAGCAACTTCTTCATCTGAGACAAAACGCGGGTTGTATGAAGGAGGGAAGAGAAGGGTTTTGATCTCTCCTTTCTTTTTTCCTCAACACTTCACTGTTATAATCAAACCTGCTGAAACTAAATTTCAGTCACCACGTATGTGGCCTTTTTCTTTTGTATTTAAGCCATGAAGTCTCAATCCTCCTGCTCTAGCTGTGAATGACAATACCATTAGTGCAAAGGGAGTTCAGAAGATAATTATTCCCAATCACCTTACTCACAGGCACAGGTCATACGAAATACAAAATCATTTCTATTTTGAAAGTATTATTCTTTAGACAGTGGAAAGCGTACCACAATTTGGAAGCCATTTTTCTCAAGGATCTTCATTTTCACAGCTCAGAATTGCTAATTTGAAAATACCTTCTCCCAAATGTCAAACAGAAGACACCGCCAGTGCATGTGTGAGTCCCAAACACAGCTGACGTGATGCTGACTCCTTCATATGTCTTCTCCTAGAGAAGAGACATCACACCTTGCAGAACAGCACTAACATTGCTCCACCTCAGGAAGCTGAACCCCAGCTTCTCCAAGAAATGTCAGGAGGCTGCTACTACGGAATTACTACCTAAAAATAAGGCTTAGGGCACAACTGCAAGTTTCACCTAAGACGCATGGGTTTAGTTTTAAAATAAGGCAGCTTCACAATAACTCAACAGGAACGCACACTGCCTTGCAGTGCACACAATCTCATAATGACGATTTTTCTTTTTGATCTGTTTTAAAAGAAAGCAAAAGCCAGAGTACTGCATGGCATCAGCAGCCAACATGAGAAGAACCACCTGAGGAGGAGAAGGACCTCCTTGTGGGGTTCCCATTAGCTGTGTAAATGCCCCCAGCAAAGTCATAACAGAGTAATTGCAAAGGCTGCATTTTCAGTCCGACTTCAGAGCTATTACTTGAGCCTCAATATATTGCCGGCTCCATCTGAACACCAGAAATAGTGGGGAAATTAGAACTCAGTACTTATTCATGAGCTCAAATTTAAGCAATTCTTCTTTTCAGGATTACAGGCTTGATTCTCCTTCTCCTCAGCTCACCCACAGACAAGGAATAATTCTTCTGCGGTCAATGTCAGAGCAGGGCAGGGCAGAGTCATTCTCTACCCGCAGGTCTGCGCTGCAAGGCAAGATGCGATTCCCAGCCAAGGCAGCGCAGACAACAACAAGCAGTGAAGAAGCAGAGCTACGAGCTTCAGCCGCACAAGACTGCTGAACCTTATGTTGTTGTATCTTTACTGTTATTCTTACTCATTAAAGCTGGCTCGAAAACGTCCTGGCATGCTGAGGATCAGACTTTTCTCCAAAGCAGAGACACAACCGATGTTTGAAGTGTGCTCTACTTAGCTGCATACGCTCATCCTTGCTGGGTGTAAACTCACAAAACGTGGTGGAGTGTGACCTTTTCATCTCGTAGACTAGTGGACAACAACTTAAAGAGGTTAAAAGGCAGTGAATTTACAGCATATATGTTTTTGTATTTGTACTTTTGTTTTTTTAAAGCAACAACAACAAAAATGTTTCATGGTAAAAGATCTAGCTTTCAACATCGACTGTCAAGACTATCCTCAAGAATTTGATGGATGGAGTGGCTATGGCGATAAACAAGCAAGTCCACAGATGATTCAGAAATATTACCCACAGAATCAAGTCACATTGGTGACACTAGTAGTACGCATAGATGCCAGCAGATTAGATTAAAAGCCACCGAAATGCCTGCAATGAGGTTTAAATTTAATTAGCAGGATACAAGGTTCGGACGTACAGACATGAACAAAACCAGACAAAATGAAACAAAATCCCGAAGCTCCCTCCTTCCTACCACAAAAAAAGAACCAGTAAAAAAAAAAAAAAAAGCCATGGATATTTTACAGCTATGAGTATTAATAATGTTTTCTATATTCTTTTTACTTCCCTCTGAGGGAACATTTTTTTCCTCTTCTGACAATGATAACTTCGTTGACAGGCAAGAATACTCTAACTCTACAAGGTACCAACTTCAACTGCATCTTAGGACAGCTCAAACACCTATGAGTACCAAAGAGTTTGGGGAGAGCCAGATCTGAAAACCCCTGTCAAAATCTTGACAATGACCACCACAACCTCGCAGCCACTTGGAATTAAGACAGTTGAAAGAACCACCACGTGCGCACGAAATTTCACCCAGCACTACAAAGCCAGGATGATAACGCAGTGACACCTGTCAAGGTGGACAGATATTCTGTATTTCAGAAACAGAAGACCAACATAACAGCCAAGACATACAAAACAGCACAGCAAACAGCAGCAGTCAAAAGGCCAGGAACACCGCTGGGGATCTGCAAGTGAAATAATATGTAGGTAACAACTCTGCCCCACGGCTGCTCTCGGCCTTCTCTTGGAATGACTAATTTTTTAACTTGATGGGATCTGAATAAATCCCAACAGAACAGAAGAAATCTGTTTTGCCAAGTTTAAAACCTATCACAGCTTTACAGAAAGGAAAGTGCGGGGAGGCCTGCCTGAGTAACAGCACAAAGAACGAACGGAGAACTTGGGTTTCCCAATTTCTGTTCAGGAAGAATTAGTAACTGTGGCTCATGAGACACAACGATAAAATGAGCTCTGACCCCAGAGCACAGGGCTGACCCGGAGCATTGGATGTACCACTAACACACTGTGCTGCTACTAGCAATTATTTTTAGCAGCCAGGCATCCCCAGAACAGAGGAACTTCCTCACCATCTGCAAGCAGGACAAAAGTGGGCTACAGGAGGCCACGCTGGGCCAGGTGATTCCTCACTGGAGAGATCCGTTTGAGATCAGATCTGGGTGGTACAAAGCTATGTGCTGGAGCACCAACATGCCTATTTGATTTCAGCAGCCTGTGAGCGCTTAAGAACATGGAGAAGTCCCCCTCCATGCTACATCTGCCTATGGCCCAGCTTTATAATACCTCTCCTCTGCCTCCCTCCCTCCCCAAAATAAGCCAGGAGCTCAGCTGAGGCACGTCTCCCCCCCCTCTGGGCTCCAACGATGCTCTTCTGGAATTGTCTCGGGGAATTTCTCTGCTGCTTTTCATCGCTTCTGAAGTTCTCACCTCTAATTTCACAAGTCTGCGGGATGACGTGAGGGGACTTCAGAAGTTAAAAAACGCAGCTCCTAAATTATCCAGATCACGCCTCTGCCCCGTGGAAATAAGCATTTTGTCTTCCTTGAGAATTACTCTTCTTTTTTGCTTGGCTGCTGCCAGCATGTAATAACCATCAGCAGCACCTGTTGGGGAAACTAGCCGCTGCCCCTCAAAAATGTAGTGAAATTACCTCACTTTTCTGCAAAGAGGAGTTTCTAAAAGCCAGCTATTTTGGCCGCTTCCAGCCTGCACAAAAACTCGTCTCCAGCAGGAAATGCAAGAATTTCTCAGCATCAGGAGCTCATCTGTTTCTCTGCAATTCCCCAATCAGTACTTAAGAATGAGGTAATTTTTTAATCAAAAGCCTATTCTGCAAGCTGTCTGCCCTCAGGTCCGTCTCATTCATCTCTCAGGACACGGGTTTCAGTTTTCTCCTCCAAAGAGGTTACCAGATCGCTGTAATTGGATGGCCCCAAGTGCTTCAAGCACCATAACAGCAAGGGACAGAATCCAGCCTGTGCTCTGAGCAATGAAAGCTTTTCCCCCTTATTAAAGATTGCTAACAATGTGTTTTAAGTACTTCAGAGGAAAGTATGTTGTAAAGAGTTGATTCACTCACATCTGGCTATCAGGTCTTCCCTAGCACTCAGGCTAAACCTGTCCATATCCCACCTACAACTACTTGCAATAACCTAAAATATTGCTCTCGGGTTCATCTTTTAAACGTCTGTAGACTTTTATGATCTTGTAATTAGTTTTCCTCCCCTTATTGCGCTACCAGCTACTACTACTACCACAGAAGCACAGCTCTTCCCATTTCCTCCTGTTTTATTTGCAAGCCTATCTCCACAATTATTTTCTAAAATTACAATCCTCAAAGTTTGAGAAAAGATGTCTTTACTGACCTCTAGCCTCGTGAAACGTGTACTGTATTTTTCATCACTAGAAGTGCACATCTGGTTCTCTGTTCTGGTTTTTTATTACTTTTTAAGAGGCTTGTAACAAACTAAGAGTATTGTATTGCAGTTACTATAACTGCAATCTGAAAACAACTTTCAGTTAATCATTCACTGTTGGTTAAATGGACATGCCCAAACCACATGCAAAGCTACGTGAAGCATGATCTTTTCAGTAGCTTATTTCTGTATATGAAAACCTCAACTGCCACACACCCCATCCCAATTTAGACTTCTTGAGTAGTTTCAATCCGAATATGCCTTATGCTTTTTAACTCTCAAAGGAGTTCCATATCCATAAATATTTTGTGAATATTTACTGAGAGTTAGCACTGAATAATCAAGCAAGGGTAAATAAATAAATCCAAGCCTTTATGATGGCTGCAGGAGAAAAAGAAATCACATGAAAACCCCTAACTAGCAATTCGGATTAGACCTTTCACTGCTATAAACTAAACTGAAGCCTTCCTTATTTTAACAGAACTGAATATATAAACTGCACTGACAAAAACTCATTTGTTATCTGTTGATACCACTCACAGATAAGAACAGTCTCTTGTATGGCCCAGCACCACATGACTACATCCCAAGGTATGTGGAGTACGGGGAGTAAGTCCCACAATACCCAACGTTCTGCATCAAAGAAGATGCATCCGGACAATGTCAGCTCAACCCATAAATACAGTGACTCACTGAAAGGATAATAAGATATCATATCTTATTGAATCAGGATGTGCAGTGATGGATACCCTAAAGAATGATGGATACACTTCAGTTAGAGTGAGGATTTCTGCTAGACATACAAATATCTGAGGTAGATCTAAAAAAAATATTTACAGCCTTCAGATGAAACACAAACGTTGTATCAAAAGCATTCGCTGTATCACTTAACTCAGGCAAAAATATAAAAACACTTTAACATGTCATCTTTTAAAAGCAGATCTTCCAGAAAAATCCAGTTATGCCAAATGTTTGTTCTATTTCCTGATGCTAGAATTCTGAAGCAATGCATTAATCAAGATTGTTGCTAAAAAGTGGGGGGGTTCTTTTTTCTTTTCTCCCTTTTTTTTTTAAGGGTTGGGGCAGAGTAGTGAAGTGAAAAGGATAACTGATCCCATTCATTAAATTATACACACAATGTATTATTTTACATGTGCACTGTGAAGAGAGTAAAAAAGATCACCCTCAGCCAAGTGTGAATAAAAAATGTAATTATATTGAGAGTTCCTGTCTTAAAGGCACCAGAATTACCTGTCACAGAAGAACATTATTCAGCAGGTCTGAGGGACGACTTTGAAAGGCATTTGTCACTGAGCTGATTCACTGGAGTTACTGAACCAATTCATACAGGGAAATTTTAAATCGGCAGCAGCCGCAATACAATTGGACTGGAAGAAAGAAAGATTTGCTCAAAGTTTAAAGTGTGTGACACAGGGACAGAAGAGAGGGGAAAAAAGGTTTCTCAAAAGTATTAGAACAATCAGCTAGGGCTCTTTTATCGAGCACAAGTGATGCTTTCAGGGAGCACAAGCACACAAACACCAGCAAAGCATTTTTCCTACATTAAGCCCTGATCCGAGCGACATTTACGTGCACTGGTACTTAGATGATGAGAAACTCTCACAATGCACTGAACTAAGCGTGCTTCGTTTGGAGGAAAGCCTTAATGACAAATGACATTTCTGCAATAACATGTCCTCCTTAAAAACACTGTCTTTAAATCTAACTACAGGTCTAATATATTTACTAGAAACTCTGCCTGAAAACCTGTGATTTCCCAAAGCCTTGCTTTATGATTACTCCTCTGCTCAGACAATGTTTTTCAGCAGGTTCTAAAATAGCCTGGCAGTTTCAAACATAAAAACTAAACATATCTCCTATAGCATCAAAAAATATAACCAGTAGATAAAAGCACTTTATCTGACTTTTAAAAATACTGTGTTGGAGATACAAGTCTGGGAAACATAAATAAGAACTGGGGCCACTATGTGTTGTTAAAAGAAAACTATTTCATACCTTTATACGGTTGCTTTGAAGTTTCTATAACTCTGTCAAAGTGGAGGAGAGAGGTTTTATGGATACAGGAAAAATATTTCTGAAGTTCTAGGTGTTTCCAAACTTGCCTAAAAAGACCTAAGCATACTGAACATATGCAAAAATGAGACGGATGATGGTCCCCTACATTATCCAAGGTGCAGGAAGAATGGGATTCAGTGAACACCACCAGAGGTAAAGTAGGCTGTGAATGTACAAATCATAAGCTGCTCCCTTGTGAACTGCCTGCATGTGTTCACCAGCCAAGTAGGAAGTGGAAGATGGCTTTTGCTGGGGCTAAAAGCCCTCAGGATGTGAGGGTGTGTTTCTGCAGGTCTCACAGAGCAGCTGGCATGCTGGAGGTTCACGTGATGGCACATCTCACCCCTGCTCTGAACCTTACTACTCGAGTAAGGGCATGGAAGCAAACTGGAGTCAGCTGAGGTCTTAAAAATAGCTTCCAGCCCCCAAAGTTGAACTGGCCCTGAATTAATTCTACCTCTCAGGCAATGCAGTGGTTACAGAGCTCTGTATGTAGACCACGGGTCAGCAACCTTACACAAGTGTCATGTCAGACTGCATGTACACATCCCACAGCAGCAGGAACTTCAGGGGTACCAGAAGATGCCACATCTCAGAGAAAAACAGGGCTCTCTCTCTGTTTTTCTGTCTCTGCCTGCAGTATCTAAAGTGGATCCAGCTCCAGAGCCTGAACACTGTGCCTTTACCCACAACACGAGCACTCTGGCCACATGCAAGGCACCTGCAGGAAATGGAAGCACAGCTCCTTCCCAAGGGAAAAACGATGCCTGGGAGGTAATGGTGTAGGCAGTGCCTGTGATTGCTGGAACTTTTCTTCCAGCAATCAGGTTTAGACAATTCCTGAACTCAGGTCACATTTAAGGTATTTCATTTAGCAGTCCAGTCCTTCATGGACCTATCTTCCACCAGTTTATCTCTTTCTGGAACAGCTTTACATGATCAGTTGCAACACAGCTGAATGATGTGTAAAAAATGAATGAACAAACAAACATACTTCCTTCTTTTTTTTTCGGTTTTAAATCTGCCCCAAATTATTTCTCACAATTCAAGAATTATGAGAAATACTGAAATACTTCCTAAGACCACTCAAAACCTGTAAGGTCGGAATCTGCAACTGTTCTTGCTGTAAAACTGATCCAAAACTGATGGGTTTTGGGTCACCCAGTGTACTCATTTTTCACTGGCTGTTTTCCAGATGATTACAGTTGGAAGAGATTTTGTTACAGCTTTAGAGACTCGTAATACACAAATCACATTTAGATACATCCATATCGATTATCTTAACCTAATAAATAATTTGAAATTTACAGAATATTAGTGTTGTTTTTTTTTAAATGGGCTTCAATTGGCACAACAAATTCCATGGCAAAAAAAGTTATTGTGAACATGACTGCTGACCTAGAAAGATATTTCTACCCAATGAAATCCAATAGAATAAAGAAATAATTATAAATTCTTCCCTTTTTTTCCCTTATTTTTCTAAATAAAAAAAAGTCCTCCTGTGTCACAGGCTCCCTGCTGGGTTGTTCTAGGTCACGCTGCCCCTTCACTCAGGGACAGACACAAACCTTTACTTTGAAATAAACAAACAAAAAGTATTTCCCAGAGGAATAATTTTATCACTCTCTACATAAGTCTCCCCCCTCCCTTTACATACCTGTATTACTCTTGAAAGACACTGACAGCAGACTGAAGGCTCTGACACACAAGAATTACATCTGCAGAGGACAGGAATTCAATCTTGTAACACTTTTTTCTGACCGGATAAAATTTTTGTAAACCCTCTCCTAAAATGGAAAGCATTTTTCTCTTTCTAATCTTTTTCATCCTTTGGCAAAATGAGCCTCAAAGTTTCAAAGGAGGATTGCGAATGTGCTGATTTTATCTCTAAGGAGAACGATACCTACTCGCTTTCTGACTGCCACAAAAAAAAGGACCACAATTAAAACGTTTGCCATCCCTCTACTGAAAGGAAAGACTAGAAGAAATAGGTGTTTTCCTTGAATACACGAATAAAATCAGAACTTGTTAGAAATTTTACAAAGAAAATGAGAGAAAAGTGAGCTTGAAAGGGAAATTGTATCAGGTGGGAAACAGTGTTTTAGGCTGGTGCATATTTGATCTTAAGAGCATGTTGATTTTGGTCTATGTTGATTATCTGAACTTCAAATCCTAGAACTGAGCCAGTCCCACTGCAAGCAGAACACCTCAGTTACAGCTAAGCAGAATTCCTGCCAGTGATACTGAAAAATATTCCTGTTCTGTAACAAGAGACTCACCGCTAAATAAAGCACCTTTCTGAGTTTGTACCATTACTTGGAACATGGTTCACTAACAAATAAAACCACAAAAGAAAAGTTGATAGCCTTTTCTTTTTTTTTCTTTTTTTTTTTTTTTTTTAACTTTATGAAAGAAAAATGCCATTGAGCAATAAAACAAACATGAAATAAAAAAAAACTCCAGACAAGTATCGAAAGAGCATCTCCCTCAGTGAGGCTGACAAAAAGAGCAACAAAGCATGTACATTACTCCCATAGATACCATAGATAGCATACCTAAACCCTTTAATTATTATTTTTTAACATTTAGCATTTCCAGGTTAAATAAAACAACACTTTAAAAAAACAAAAAAACTTTAAAGCAACCAGGCATGATAGCGAGTTGATAGCCAGTTTTACAAGATGCTAAAACATTCCCTGAGCAGAACCACTCTTCAAAGCATTTCTACTATTTCATCTCCACATCCAACAGCGCACTTCATGCTGAAGTCTGCCAAACAATCCCTATTTGCCCATCTTTTACCATTTCAGGTGTTTAGTAGTCCTTTGTTTAGATAACTACATTAGATAAAAGTAATTTATCATTTATTTTGGCAGGGACATACATGCAGTTTACTGTTAGCCACAGTAAATGCAAATTTACTTTTGTGCAAGAAAAACTACAAATGTTTATTCCAGAAGCCTGTATTTTACACCTTTTAGAGCATAAGCAGATAAATTTTCAGTGTCACTGTTGCTGAGATTTCCTGCTATTTTTATTTTCTCCTGACAGAATATTCAAAGCTGACAAATGTTGTAGAACAGACATAGTTATTAAAAGCTTCAATTTACAGCAAATAGTGACAGTTTGCTTTTGCTGCTCATAAACCAAAATCTAAGAGGTGTAAATAGAGGCAATGTGGCAACAAAACACTTAGATAGTTCCTTATATAATTCTACTAAGTAGTGTAACACACTTGTTTTCGCTTTGTGCATCCCAAATCATCAGGTTTATGGACCTTTACACAGACTCAGAGAATGGTTTGGGTTGGAAGGGACCTTAAAGACCACGCATTGCCCGACCTCTGTGCAGCCCGAACGTACCTGAGCTCACCTCACAGAGGACCTGCAGCAGATGTCTGGGTGGGCAGCATCCTCTGCCTGAAGGAGCTGTAGGTGTTGCACTCCCTGCTAACAGGGCTGGCTCAAGGAAAGGTGATTTACTGAGTGACAGCAGGGAAATATTGAAGAGAAGGTAAGAGTGCAGGAGGTTCCATTATAATTAAAAAAAATAATAAATAAATAAATAAAATTTGGGGAAATAAAATAACGGAACTACAGAGGGACAGAAACTAAGGGCGAGTGACTGCCACCACATCGCTGAGGAGATGTTGTATGTGACATGGGAGAAGGAGCGCACCTACTGCACTCAGTTCTGTCAGCCCTGTTGCCAGGCAGTGTCCAGCTGCAAGGAAACTGTGAACCAGTCAGTGAAAGTCCAGAGGAGAACAGGCAAAACGAAAGGCTAGAAAAGTTCACTTCTGAGGAAAGATGGACAAAGTTGGCAGGGATTATCTTGGAGAAAAAATGTTGACCTGTTTTCAAGCTTATTGCAACTCTGTGAAGAAAAGGAAGAGAAAAAATCTGGTCTTTAATGAGAGTAACACCAAAAAATATTGGACTCACATTATTTTATTTATCAAAACCATCAATGGTGGATTTTATTTTTTAATTGTAACTGAGCCTCCTGCACTCTTACCTTCTCTTCAACTCTCCCTCAATCACTACCATGCTGTCATGCCTACAAAAAGAAGTACTTGTCTACTCCTGTGACATACACAACTTTAACATTTGTCAGTGGAATACTTCCTGATCCAAACTATGACTAAACAGCCAGTTGACAAGTGGCACAATAAGTAGAATGTGGAGAAGAAAAAACAGCATCTGATATAATAGCTCGTCCCTGTTACTCACATCCCATAATTGCTCATTCTCTTTTTCCTTTAGTCCCAGCTAGCTACTGCTCACATCGCAACCTCAGGACCGAGCAGCAGATGTGCTTTAACCTCTTGTGCAGTAGGGAGAACTTCTGCCAAACAAGCAGCAGAGGAGGAAAGAGGATCTGACCAGCAGCAGTGTGAGGTGGAGCTGAAGAAGATTTTCAGGAAAACTCTGAAAGCTTCGGAGGTCTCCTACCACAAGGTCTGATCTTGCTTACAGGAACACTAGCTGCTCTAGGGAAAATAAGCACTATTTTCCTTTACGTTTTCTTTACTCAGTTTCAGATCTAGGAATAGGCTGAAGACTTAAAAGGTTCTCAAGCATTCCTGCTCATCTTGAAGAGTCCTTTTCCAAATGCAGACACCCATTCTCTGATCCAGTAAAGTGCTAAAACAAATGTCCTACGGGTGAAGGCATCTATAAGGGAATATATAGCTATTAACTAAATCATATAACATCTCTGATGGGGTGCCAGTGTAATAAGCATGGTAATGACAGAGAGGGAGACAGAGCTCTAAGGGACTGAAAGCTTTAATGAAATAAACATAGGTTGGTTAACGTGAATAAAGTCTTGAGTAAATTAAGTTTTATGGCAAAGCCCTGAAAATAATAAATTCTTCGACAAGAAAACAGATTAATTTTGGAGCAAATGGGTTTTGAATCCTGATGTTGTTTACTCCACAACAATCTGAAGATCTACCCATTCCCCAGCCAGCAAAAGGCATTATTTCGCTCTGAATACATCACTGGTCCATCCCAGAAGCTACCAAAAGCAGCAGCCTTTCTTCGCTGCATTGCGCTCAAGTTTGTGTTACTCTCTTCAGTTACCCAAGTCCAACCTGACACACAAGGAGCACCCTTCCTTTCCTGCCAATGCCATTTCATCTGCCTTATCAAAGATGTTAGCTTCATAGTCCTATTTACCCACTTCCACATAGTGAACTCCTGATGTTCTTCCACTGAGCCACGTATGGGAAAAAAACCCTCCTGACACTCTACGGAAAGCAACTACCCCCTCATACTTCAACATTTTTGATGGGTTTATCCAAAAATAATCATGAAATTATAAAACACTTGGGCAATGTTTATTCCTTTTGACATTGTGTTGTCTTTCAGACTTGTCCGTTCTTCAGATCAGGAAGTGTCTTGTATTTGAGTGCCATCCAGGATGCTTTGGTAGCATCCAACCTCTAATAATCATAACAGCAATAAAAGCAATAAAGCATTTCAGATGCTGTCCTTAGAAATTTCATGTTCCAAAGGGTTCAGCCAATTAATAGAAAAATCAGCGTTGCTAGTAATTGCTTTTAGAGTTGGTTGGTTCAACCCCTTTGCATGTGATGGTTGTATTACCACCCACCGGGTGAACAGCCATGATAGCGAGCTCATTTGCATGATTTCAGAACACACCGGCACAAACTGAAGTGATCTGCATGATTTGCAAAGACTACAACATGATGTTTTTTTCAGCACATGTGCCAACATTAAAAAAAATACTAAAACCACAAAACCTCTCTAGCAACTCACTATGAAAACATGGTATTAGTTTGAAAAAAAAAAAAAGAAAAGAAAAAAAAACTAACAGAATCCTGTCTTTTTAGCTTTAACGTATTTTAAACTTCTTGCACCACCTAGTCAACAAAATTAGCAATCAGTAGAAATCCTAAGGCGAGATGGATGGTTTAGTTACTGCCAGTAATGTATTTCAGGGGTCTGCAACAAATAGCAGCATCAAATGAATAAATAATGCTCAAAGCCTAACTGCCAGCTTCCCTAACAGTGTGAAAATATGTAAATGTTACATCACTTACTCTTCAAACTGGCTCTCCTTTCATTCCTCAGAGACTTTTCTGTCAGAATAACAAGCTAAAAACAAAATATGAATGACAAGTGCACATACTTAGCTGATTGAGAACATGGAGTTGAACAGTAACCATATTAATCTCGTCTCTCAAAGAGGCTGTGTGAATTCCAGGCAGAAATATTGATTTTGATCTAGTCTACTGCAGTGTAGATTGATAATCGGTGTTCAAAATCTACGCAGGAGTGCTCTCCTCCAAAATGGCAACCTTCAGCACTTCTGGTTCAATTAGGACACCTAGAATTTTGCACTTAAAAGCCATTAACGCTGTCAGAATTCCTTGCTACCTCTGTGCATCCCAGCCAAACATCTGACTTGTGAGCTTCCCGAACGTACATAATCATAGCCTAGAGAGATTAGAAAACTGTCAGTGTTATCAATTACTTTACTCTTGATCTGGATTATTTTTTTTCGGTGAAGCAAGTGTTCATCACACTTGAGCAAGTCCTTGTAGTGCACTCCTGGTGTTCAGGTTTGCCTGACTGCAACACTGCAGACATCACCCCGTCCCCATACAGCCCCAGTGCAGCTCAACAAGGACACACCATCCTCACTGGCCCCTTCCCTACACTGCACAGCCGCCAGCACACCACAAGATCCTAAGCTTGCTCCTTATAATTCATCACTCCCTTTCCTGTACAAACCCTTTTCCCCTACACTCCCTGCCTACTTACAAACCACCTCCCCACACCCGTACCCCTCAAGTTGTGGTTTAGCACATCCAGGGGTAAGATGCAGTGAACAACCTGATATAAAATGGTTAACTTTCATAAGAAACCATGGCTCTCAGCTCCCACCGCTATTCACTTCTGCCTTATGGTGCCTCATCCGAAAAGATGAGTGGTGTTGGGTGCTGGGAGTCTGGCGTCTTCTCCCTGGACACTATTTCCTACCAGCTCTTGCAGGGAGGCTGCTGGGCTCAATGGGTCATGGGTTTAACACAGAAAGTCTCTTCTCGTGTCCTCGGGATATTTGTTGCAGAAACCAGGAGCTGAAGCAGTCAAAACCACAGGTAAGTCCAGCCACAAATGAATGATGCTGTAAAGGTTTTATTCAGGAAAAAAAAAAGAGCCATACTTGTCCTAAAAGGTCAAGAATCGTTATTATATCTAGCTAGGAAAACCTTTCAGGCTACTAAAAGAAAACTGAAACGTTTTGTTTAAAAGTTTCACTGTGAGAGGTTAGGGAAGTGGTTGCCTAAACTCCAATTAGTGCTGTACCCCGTGATTTTCACACACTAATTCACATAGGCTCTTTTTAATTAAAGGAAAACCGCCAGGTCACTTTTGTTGGCATCATTAGGTGGCGGAAAAAAAACACAGACAAAAACCAAGCACCCAACAAACCAACAGCAACAAAAGCCCCAGCAGGCACAAGAAGCTGTTTACCACTCTGTAATGCCATAAATAACAATTACATTAAATTAGACTTCAGGAACAAGGCCTAAAGTTTCAGCTAGTGTTATTCTTTACTGACTCAAAGTTCCTGAGATCGTAATGGCAATAGCATTAAGCACTTCCCCTCGATGGAGCAGGTTAACAGGACAGCAAAGGTTATAATAAAATTGATTACAGGAGCTCATTGGCTGCCTTTTACAGAAGGACTGACCAAAGCTAGTTATTGGCCCAAATTGCTTATTATGGTAGCTTAAAAAATAAATAAAAAAGCACAGGCTGAGAGTGTTTTTCAGGCTCTCCTGGTAAAATTGATGGCATGTTGTTCTGGGAGGGAAAAGGGCTGTGCACTCTCCAAAGGAGAAAAGAAAGGTTAAACTTTCCAAATGATCCATCTCTCATCCCCCAAACAAGCGTACTGACAGTCAGCCTCGAGCCTGCACAACCCCACAGGCACTAGGAAGTGTCACTGCTAGAGACTTCACAAAGCAATGAATGCCATGGGCTGGGCTTGCTCCCAGCCAAACCCATATTAGCTTCTCAGTAGCTCCCACCAACCTACCTCTCCTTGTGCTGGATTCCCAAAGAAAACCTCCTTCCTATTGCAGAACTCCCGGAAAGTCCATAGAGCATCTTTTGTCTTGCACAGATGAGTGAGGGTCGCTGGACTGCACGAAGAGAAAACCCCTTTGCTATTTGTAGTGCAAATTCGACTTGACACAGGGTTTGAGGCACTGCTCTGCGTCCTGCTCAGTTACCTTGCTGGATGATCCACTCCCAAATCAGCACACAGTTTGACATCAGCTGTTACCGGGCTCTAAGGTTTTGCAATCCAGTGACTTCAGGTAATTCTCCAGTCCATTTGCTCTTGCATAACTTCTAACAAACACCATTGGTGAATTTATTTCTACTATCACACCATTTCGGAGAATACACATGGACCTACAGACCATTACAATACAGTACTCCTAGGCTGGCAAGAAGCACATGGGTGATTTGTGAGAGTTTGTTTTTTTGTTGTTTTTTTTCCCTAGATAATATGAAGTTCAGCAGCACATGCTTTCACCACTCTCCTACTGTCCTGAACCACAGTATCACACTTTCTGCAGAAAAATAAATACTTTTTAACACTCCCTTTATGTTGAAAATCCAAGGAAGACGTTTCCCAAGAGCTGGCACAATGGCTCTGAACATTTAAGTGGAGGAATTAAATGGATAAATACCGCTATGGTAAGATATTTTACTCAGTTTATGGAAGGGTAAAGCCCAGAGAGAGGGGAGATAGACAGGCTGACTAAAAATAATTCCTTAGTTTTCTCCTTAGGGATACTTACACTTGGCCAGCAGATCCAGCTAGAAACCTCCCCAGACAGTTAAGGCAAAACTCATACAGTTGCACGTCCGTACTTCTACCTTTTCTCATCCCTTGTTTTTACCGTTTTATTTGCAGCATTAGGCCTACGTAGAAGGTCTTAATCTTGCAATAGGATTTCCTGCAACACTTGGAGTCAAAACAGTTTTTATTCTTTGCAAAATCCTCCACAAAACAGATACTGCACATCTTTGGGAGCAGGATATGCACAGCTAGCACTGCCTTGTGCACAGCACTCGCTGCATCCGAGGATTTTATGGGCAAATCGTGACCACGGAGCAGCAGTCACAAGGAGCATTTCTACAGATTTGTCAGGGTTAGTTTTGTAACTAGCATGTGTTTTTCTCTTAAACTATTTTTTTGTTCCGTTATAAATGGGAATCTGCATGTACTCCAGTAAGATATGAAATAACGATGTATAAAAAGGGATTGTTCTTTTATTCCCCACCAAGATGTATTTAATCAAGTGGAAAGTGTCCATCCAACGGTTTGCACAGAATTTCATTAGCCTCTAATAGCTTTTGACAACTTCTGGACATAATGCTGCATTGCCATGCAAACGGCATCACTGCCCATTTCAATGATATTCACCATAAAGCAAAACATTCCTGCTCCAGTATCGGGCTCCTTCGATTTTACATGAGCCCCAACCAACATGTAACTGTTCTTTCCTAACGTGGAAATGTCCAAAGTTAAGTTTTTCCTTCAGAAAACAAATCTTTTTCTTCTGCTTTACCTCCAAATTACTTTAAAAAAAATGTATGTATAGTAAAAAAAAGATATTCAAGACGTATTGTGTTGTATTTGTTTTTGTTGTTTGTTTGTTTTTTCTCCTGGATATTGGTACAGGCAGACTTTTTTTTTTTTTTAATTCTACTGTAAATAAAGATGCATTACCTACGTACACAAACTAGCCAGGAGATTTACAGAATAGCCATCAGATAACCGACTATCTTATAATTACAACGACCACACATCGTGCTGATGGACAGCCTTCCCCTTCTGCAACTTTTTTTCAGTAGAAGTCTTGTTACCCTGAAAAATCCAGGAGAAACAGCTGTGAGGTGCCACACCCCCACTATTTAAATCATTGATTTTATAACTTTGCTAGGATATTTATGTGCACGCTTATGGAACTGCAGAAATAATATGTTTTGCCATCCTATGAAATCTTTAAAAGAAGCAATTTATAGTTGTAAGTTGTAAAAATGATAACCACAAAAACTTTAATTAAATGCATATTCTTTTTTAAGAAGTATATGTCTTTTTCCTCTAAACTCTTTATTTTTTTTTTCTTTTTAAATGGAACAATTACACGTAGAAAATACGCATTGCTACTAAACCCTTTGAATGTATGCTTAAATGGAAACCATAAATACATGTTTTTAAGAGATGCTGATAGGGGTTTTGGAAAACTCCCCATGGATCATTCTAAAATTTAGACAAATTTCCATTACAATGCCATGATAAAATGGTTAGGATAATGTATCGAAGCAGGACATAAGAATGGAGCAGTTCATCTAGGCAGGAACCAGTTATGAATAATTTTAATAAATATGCAAAGACTACATTCTGCCACATAAAATAGCTAGTCAGTTGTAAACCTGCAATACATTTTTAGGCTATAATGTGTATATCTAGAATTAAATAATTAATTATGATCCCCATGAATATAATCATTTGGATTCTGCAATATCTGCATTTTTCATCAGTTCTTTCCATGATTCATTCTGATCATCTCACTATTTTAACTATGGATATTATTTTTTACAGATTTAACACCTTTTTTTTTTTCCATACCAACAGAATTCTACATGCCTACAATGCAATGCCTGTTGTTTTCTATATCTTTCTTCCTAGAAGAGGCTAAAATGGAACTGAGTTAATGGATGCATCTACTGAACAATACATATATTATTTCCTCACTAAACTAAATATATACAGGAATGTGGGAGAATATTTATGAATAGTTATGCGTGCACAGACACATTCAACACCAATATATAAACCCACAAGTTGTTAGAAGTCCAATTCTCTTTCTAAAAGAATCATAGGGGGTGTTATGGCTTATCTGACTCAAGACTCCTTACCTCTCTGATATGTATAGGCACCAGTGTTCACCCCATCCAAACACACCTCCAATGCACTGACTCTTGAGTGAAAGTGGCCTTTCTGATTCCAAACTCCACAGTCTGTGAAATGTGTTTGTAGAACGGAAGATTTCTTGTGAAATATGTCCTAGTATTATCTAGTATCCCCAATTAATCCTTTACAGGGAAAGAGAAATGACTAACCTCCACTGTTGTTATGAAGGTCTCATTTTCTTGCATATCAATCTGGGAATATTTTCAGTGAAGAAATAATGAAAGCAACTCACACTACTTACTTTGTGAATATAGATAAACCTGGCTCTAGTAAACAGTTTCAGAGGATTAAAACTAAACATTAAACATAATTAAACAATGAAACAAACTTTATGAATAATTATCTAGATTAGTGGATACAAGAGTTGCCAAGAAGAGGAAATATTAAGCTTTAATTATCATTCATGATACCGCATTTATTTGTCCATAAGTAAAAAAATAATAATCTTATATTGCCATACTTACAAACTGACATTGCCAGAGTAAGGAGCAAGAATCAGTACTGCCATAATCCAACGAGAGCCCATACACTGGCATGTGAAAGGAAGATGTTTATCTTTGAAAACTCAAATGTCAGATATTTTTGAGTGCTCAGGTTATTATTCAACCAGTCTAATAAAATGCAACTGTGGGTTTCAGCTTGGTCCATAATAACCCTTTACCTGCAAACTCTCCTCTATAAACAAAATGCAATGCGCAGATTACTGCAAGGCACTTGTTTGCCACCTCCAAAGATAAGAATCACTTGGAACCAAGACACTTATCAGCCAGGTTTTGGTCATAGGTACTGCTGAATCTCTAGAACAACCTAGGCTGGGGTATGTCATCATATGAACAGGACTGTATTTAAGAGGAAAGCAGGATGAAACAACTTTCCCAGAAGAAATCAAAATCTAACTTTGGCATGTGTCTACAGAATGGTCTCAAAACAGAATCAAAGAATAAACAAATTAATCAAAATCTGAACTGTGATGTGGCAGAAATGCCAGACTGAATTTCTAAGAATTTCACCTGACTTGAGAAATCAATTTGTACTTTTACTTTGGGAACTGAAACAAAATAATTTAAGCCTCACGACAAATAAAGATGTCTATATTGCTAATAAAATAAAATCCAAAATTGTTTGGTGGAGAAATTTGTAGACAATACTCTCTTACTATTTACATAAACTGCGAAGCAAGCAACCCACAGCAATCCTTTCCAGCCGTAAGTCACTTGAATTGGAATCAGGATGTGAGATAAACTTTAAGAGTTACAAGACAAAAGTGTCTCTGCAAGCCATTCATTCCATAGGCAGCCCTATCTTTAGTCATACTTTGGACTACAAACACAGAAAAAGACAAATCTGAAGTTAAATCTTCTGTAAAAGCACACATTGGGTGGAAGAGGGAACAATGAGATTTCTTTTGTGCATTACTCATAGTTCTGAATTGCTCAGTAGCCCTACACAAATAGACAAGCCCAGACTTCCCATTAGTTTGCCAAACAGTGGTGAGCTTGTACTTCTAAGTTCTTAGGAGGTGATTCAGACTAAAACTATTCTTGCCAAAAAAAAAGTGCTTAGTTTCCAGCCATTTTGGCTCCCCAAAGCCCCTCGCTAGATGGTTACATGAGGACCAGAGCTGGCCTGAGCACATCAGTGGGAGCTCGCAGATAGGGATGCATACTCCAGGCTGGCATCACTCCTCTACTTCAGCAGCCTGTTCTCTGTGGAGTGGTGGCCAAGGGTCTTCTCTGGGCCTCCAGACCATGAATCAGTCATTTGATGACCTGTTTTGACCACCAAGGTGCTCCCTTGACTATAGGGACAACCTCTTGTGACCACTGAGTCCTTCTGAGATAAAGTCAGGCCCCCATTGAACAGTTCCATTTTCTGTTTTCACCATTCTCCAGAATATTTGTCCTCCTCTGAAAGCCAGACCACCAGCTTACAGGCAGATTTTTCCACCAACACGTTCACACCAGGGAGCCACAGAGGTGACATGGGGAAGGGGAGAGCAGCCACCTACACCCTGTGGTGTCACCAGCTGGTTCCACCACATCCTGGTGGCTCAGACCCCTCACTGTCCAGCAGTCCAACAAATCTAACTCCCTATACGACTGGATCCGAGAGCAAAACATATGCAGGACAAGCCGATACTGCTCTCAACCATCTTCCATCCCATCTTACTGCTGACGAGCAGATTATCAATTGCAACTACCTCTAGAAGCTTTAGATTTTAATTACAGTTCTATATTAGTTTATGACAAAGTCTCATACTTCATCAGAATGGAGCAAACATGAAATATACATATCTAGACATAAAAATTTAAAGGAAGAAAGGTCTAGTACAAAGGGAAGCAATTTTGTCACTGTGATGATTATTTTAATGAAAGTATAAATAATCCCTTTGACCTGAACAGTAAATGCAATACACAAATGTCAAAAACATGCAGTCTTGAATGATCTTTTACATAGCACTTTGTTCACCCTATTAAGATGCTAGTTGTTTCTTTGATTTATCTGGTCATAAATTTTTGATGACTAGTGAGTCTCATAAAAATTGCTCTGGTGCTGACTCCATTGATTAATAAGCCAAAAGAATCAAAACTGTCAGAAATTCATGTGCAAGAGTAAGTTACTGCCAAACATACATTAGGTATTCCATAAAATATAGAATAAAAAAGGTTGATTTGGTAATTTTATCTTGCATCAATTTGCTTGATATAATTTACATTCAGGATCATCCCTGTCAATCCTTGCATGCCTTGCCTTTTTTTAAAGTCAACATTGGAGTAAATCTCATGTTGGGACAGCCAGGAAATGAACAGCAGACAGAATATCAAGTGCAATAATCAACATTCAGAACTTAACTTGGAAATTATAACCAGTTGAAAGGTGACCAGAAACTGTCTATAATCAATTTCAGCTTCAGTAATTAAAATTCATTTGTATTTTGGGACCCAAAGCTGGCGTACACAGCCATGCCTAAATCACATTCTTCCAAACCTGCAGTAGCTCCCTGCAGTACTTCTTGAAGCCCCTGCACATAGCAGGTTCTCGCAATGCACCTGATGTCCTCGAAGAGTTCTGGGCTCTGCTGGCCCCACTTGCCTTCCCTGAAAAACTCCCAAGCACACGTTTAATGTAGTTGTTTGTTACAAGATATATGACAGTAGGATTGAAAAACCAATCAGATTATAAATTTGTAAGTGAACTATGTGGATGATAAAGAGGATTCAGGGAATCTCCATTCCTCATTCAGTGTAACAAACGCTGATCTTTACGCTGAGCGTTGGAATCAGCTTCATAAAACATCTGGCAAAACCGTGAAAGCTAATATTCTTGCATTTATTATTACTGCTTTGATCAATCTGGAGCAATTGGAATCGTCAGTATCTTAAGCAATTCTATTTACTGTTTACGCTCCTGCATACTTCACACAACAATTTTTTTTTACCAAATTCCCCAACCAAGCATAATACTGAGTTGGACTGAGAAATCCTGTGTCATATATGGTAGAATCGTCCAATTTTCAGGCTACACTTTTCAAGAAACTGTTCATTTTAATAACAAGAATTTCAAGTTAAATCTCATCATAGCCGCTTTCAAACCTGTGCCTCAGGTATAAAGGGCTGCAGAAGTGCACATAAACTGGATGGCAGTAATACCTGCTAAAATAAAAACATGGCTTTTAGGAAGTTTTATCAGAGGAGCACCACTAAGTTAAGTCAAAATCATTTTCACTTAAGCCTTCTGTTGGATAAACAGTTGATAAAGGCAATCATAAAACTAGGGACACTTCTCTATCTAACCAATAGCCTTCAACAGACGAGTAAAAAAAGAATTGCTAAAGATCACACAAAAAAATCAAATAATGTGAGGTTGAAATAAGAAACTGGAGCTCAATAAAAGCCAGCATGCAATAAACCAGATATGACTGCATAGAGAATAGAAATTGCAGACAGTTCTGCTTGATTATAAAAGCGCCACTTTTAAATTTATCTTTCAAATAAAACCAGCAACTGTGTGCAGTAACTCTTCTTGTTTGGTTGTAAAGAACCAAACTGAAGAAGAAAACAAGAAAGCGAGTCAACTGAGCTGTGAAGATTGCAAAGGGTTAAGCAGCTTACTGCCACTTACTGTTCGCTCCAGGTTACCAGAAATCCTTTATGCCACCAACGTGTTTTCCACGTTAGTTCTCAATTAGCATCGTGTTTTCTCCTACTTCCTGTTTGTTCTTCTCCCTGCTGAGGTCTTGAGGATTTTCTTTAAAACCTTACATCCTTTTCATTACCTACCTTAAAGGCCAAATTGTGTTCTCACCAACATCCTTGCAGAAAAGATCAGGTAAGGCACCTTCAGAAAACATCAGTCCAGTTTCTTAACTGCATGCATTTTGGACGCGCTGCCTTGGCTTGGCAACAAGACGACCCAGCCAGGCCACAGGGCAGGTTGAGAAAAGCCCTGGCAGCCCCTGGGGATGAGGAGCTGGACTCCCCACACACACATCAGCTACTGCAGAGCACATTTGACGCTGGATATGAAGCCTTAAAATTATGGTAAAGTCTAAAATCGGGCAATTGATTGGCATCTCTATGTACTAGGCAAAACATCTCAAAAGCCATGGTGGTTCACGCAGTAACACGCACCAACACGCTGATTCAAAACACAAAAGGTGTATCTCAAAAGGCATCCTGCCACAATCGGAGGACAATGAGAGAAAAATAAACCCGCTACTTTCTGTGGCAGTTTGCTCTTATTAAGTGCTTATTAGCACCTTTTCACGATGCTGCACCTGGCTTTCCCTTCTCATTCTGACTTCTGCTCTCAAACCACTTGAGGTGTGTCTGCACCTCATTTTAACACCCCTTTAAAACTACTGACACCAGACCTGATCTCAGTCGAAGCGTAAAGAAGCGAGTTCCCATTCCTGTATTTATTCCACCGAGGCTTCTCCTAGGCCTTTTGGATGTGGCATTGAAGCTGACAGCGCACTTCAGTTATATTATGTCTCAGGCATTTTTCAGAGCCACTTGCTTTCTGGAAAGCAGCATTCGCTCCTTTTTATCTCCTCCCATAACCATAACCACAAAGCGAGGTACATCCCGCACGCCTTGCTGGCGGGTGTGCAGCCCTGCTCTGAGCTGCTTTAAAACACGCTGCACACGGGCATGGTTTATTAAGCAATCCAGGCCAGCCGTATTTTCACTGCCTTCACACCAGCTTCTGGGGCGTCCACGATTTCAGTCAGTAATGGCTGTGTATCTGCTTCTAAATAACTGAGGAAAACATCAAAGGGTTTCAGGTCAGATCTCTGTGGAGCTCACCAGCAGCACTCTTGTTAACTACCTCCCAAGACCTACCAGACGGTTGTTAATTCTTTTTAGTGTTTGCTTTATTGAAATTATACAGTGCTAATTTTCTAATGATAACGTTCAAGCCTTACAAGCTCAATCCTCCACAAAACTCTCCTGCAGTTAAAGATTTGCCTCAGCTAACCAAATTTACAATCTCTCTTTAGGACAGTTTTTAAAATCACATTAATGCCTTAGTTGTATTAATTACACTCATATTACAGTCATATCCTTTTACATCTTGGAATCCCATGTCTTCTCTTCACTAACGCAGACCTGAAGTCAGACGAAACTAGTTCATAGTAAGTGCATTCGGTTTATTTGCCTTCCTTGTTGTTGGAATGATGCTAGCACTGCTGTCGCTTTTTGGCATTTTCCTGACATCACAATTTAATTAAAAATGAACTTTGGTGAGTCCAGGCTCTTCCAGGCAACTCTCCTTAACCTCTTTAGTGTACGTCCCCAGCCCTGGAGGTTCAAAACCGTTTCTCAACAAAACACTGGTCAGGCTTCTACCTAATGGACTGAAAAATATTTCCTAAAAGACACACAAACACCATCCTGTTTGTACTGAACACAGAAACATAACAGAACGTGACTCTTTCCTTCACCATTATTAATAATTTGAATATCATAGTTCAGAAAAGGACACCTTTCATTTCAGAGAGCCATAACCAGTCTCTCCCACGACTAAGAGCCTAACGAGGTAGATCCCAGTCTGGGTCAGCTCTTTTTCTCACCACACATATTTCTTTCAGTCCCACCTGTGCTTTTTTCCTGCTCAGAATGCCATTTGCCTGTAGTAGCACATCTTAATCTTTGCTTGTTTGCTTAAACTGCATTCTGTCCTCTAGGCTAGGCCCTTAATTCTGTTTCTTACCACTTTCTTTGAGACATCCCTAGGTGTTCCTCGGTTTGGATTTTACTGTAATTACCAGAGATGTGTAACTCAGCGACTGATCTTGCCTTGCTGCATGATTATACACAACTTTGTCTTGTTTCCCTACTCGAGCCCTGTATCCTACTGTGATTCTTTCCCCACCTTTGGCTTCATCAAATCCTCAGCTTTTGTGCTTTCCTCAGTTCTTCATTCCAATTCTGCTTCTAACCCAGCACCAGTGACTTAAGCCCTGGGTTATCATCGCTGACATGGTAAATGGATTCCTGCATAATATTCTAAGCTTTATATGAAAGTTCACATCTAAGGGAATGGTAATATCAGTAGTTAGGCCAGTATTTATATGTGTAGTATCCGTATCTGTCAGATACATCAGCGATAGCTTCATTTTTATTACATATCCATCTTAGCAATATATAAACACAAATATATATGGATACTGTTCCTCTTGTTTATCTTTCAACATGGGTTCCAGTTTGCGTTGGGGAAGAGTTACAGATTTGCATGTAAATGTTGTCCAAAGATGTCAGGACTCTGAGTCATCTACTGTCTCTGTTGGAAATAATGTACTAATATATTTATCAATTTTTAAAATACAGCCAATAAATACAACATTTGGTGGAATACAAATCAGTATTTTCATATAAAATATACAGTACCATGCCTTAGATAAAACAAAACCAAATGTAAATTACGTTTTTATACTTCTCCACATCAAGCTGATAAAAGATTTTTCCTGGTTAATTGCAAATTTTTACTGATACGTGACTGAAATGCCTAAACTAGGATTATAAACTCTTGCTTACTTCTTAGCTGTACCAAATCTTGCTTCTTGCCTTCCTTGGAATGAAGTTTCACGTTCCACGACCTCATCTGTGCAGGAGATGGGGCATCTCAGAGAATTGCACCTCTGGTAAATCGCCGAGGTCATCTTGTTACCGCCATCATTACCTAGTCATTGAAATAACCCTAAAGCACAGGAGATCACAGCCACCACTGGCACAGACGGCACATCCATGGCAGTGACCAAATGATAAAGATGCCAGGCTAAAAAGCCACTGAAATATAGAAATGAGCTCCAGCAGTGGACTACTAGATATATGAAACCGTCTTAATTTTTGCAGAGGGCACAGGATAATGACAATGTAAAAGCGAGAAGGGGAAAGAAGAAGTACTTACTAAAGGTTCATGGTAGGAGCACGCACAAGAGCCATCTCTGTAGGAACAATGACAATGCGAAGTACTAGAAGAAAATTTCTCTTCCACAAACTACCAAAGAGTCCAAGAGTTATTTCTGAATACTATTTGTATTCTACTGAATTCCTTTGAGTATCTTACCCAGTCTCCTCTAGTTGTTAAAAATAAATGCAAAAATACTCCTCATTACTACAACCCATAAAAAGAATCCCTTTTTTCCTGACCTGTGCCTGCTGCCCTGGAAGCAGCAGGGATTTGCCGCACAGCGGTGGGGTTCCAGCAGGATAGTTCATCCTAAAGAAGGAAGATGGAGAGGAGATTGTCTCTAGGGACAGGACTGAATCAAGGGTGGATTCTCCCAGACTGTCACTGACAATAAAACGAGGTTTTCACTTGCAATGCTTAGCACAGGAAAACCTATGCTTCAGTGTTGCCAAGCGATACATGCTTGGCATAGCATTCATCAAACTATTTCCGCTGGTAAGAGTGTGTCAGTCTTGAAAATGGCTTGCTCTTCTACCACCTTTTCTGATGGAAATGTGAAAACCACAGCCTATTTCCTTTTGCAAAACATCTTGCTGAGATTCTCAGCTCCAGGCTGACTGCCTCCTGGGGAAAGCAGCTTTCTAGAAACTTAACTAATGGTCACTGTCCTATCATAACTCTGCCTCACTGAAATAAGGAGGTCAAACAAGGAGAATCATTAAAGAAAGCGTTAAAAGGTGAGTGTCAGGTTCAACAGCAGCTTAGAAGTGCTGTAAGTCTGAATGTCATTCTAAGTAATCAGCATTTAGCAAATTGTTTTGTTGCAGCTGAGATTATGCCATCGGGTGATGATGACTGCTATGGAGCGCTGTGACAAAAGCAGAATCAGTACCCTTTCTGTTACAAGAACAAACAGGCAAAGAGCAACTTTCACATGAAGATTGATCAAGAGCACACGACTGATTAATGCCAGAAACACACCCAAAGGGCAGCTTTCTGGATTAACTCTGAGTCTGTGAACACCAGCAACCAAACCCACCCTCAGGTACCAACTGCACATCTGAGCTTCACCTCACCTTAATCAAATCACTAATTATCTGACACCAATCCTGATGAACATCACAGGATTTCAGTTCTTCATAGAAGTTTAATTCATTGGTTTCTTTCGAACATTTATGTCTGTCTGCACTTGTCTAAGTGCGTTATAGCCACTAAATCATACAATCCATCATCTCTTTGTTGGTACCCTACACAGAGACGATCCTCTGAGAATATGCTTGTAACAAAAAGGTCACTTTGAAAGTTGAACACACACATGAATAAAAAATAAAACATTTAGTTAAGCTCTTTGAGGAGATGAGGTTGCCATTACCCTTTACTGTCTGAATAAGTATTTCAGCTGCTTTTCAATCCCACCCTGATGCCACATGGGGAGTTTAATGGCATCTCCTGAGTATGTAGAGAATCAAGGCCAAAATTCAGCTTACAACCTGAACTTTCCAAAAGCCAGTGTGGCAGTCAGAGAGTAAGAATCATTACATTCTTGGCAAACTGACCCGTTTCCAAACGATGCTGTCACAGGATGATATGTACAGTGGGCGTATTCTAGCCAACAAAAGGCAGCAGAGTGCCATACGCTGCTGAGTTCCCTGTTGAGAATTAAGAGCCCCACCACACAGATTTTCTGACACAATATATGGCCCAGCTTCTTGTCAGCACAAGTCTTCCTTGAAAAATGGGGGCTGAAAAATCACCTGGCATCATTTCTCATGAAAGGTAAGGAAATTAAAGGAAAGGAAAGAGCCTACTAAGTAGGAGCAGCTGATCTGAGTGGCCTACTGACTGACACCCTTCTGAAGTCGAGTACTACTCCAATGTGGTACTTGGCACTGAACTACCATGTAAAACAGGAGTATGAAAACATAAAGGTAAGTGAGACAATGACAGCTTCTTTAAACATACTCATCCCTCGAAGGTGTCATCTCTACTTACCAATTAATCACTAGGGCAGGAATATCCTAAAATGAGGCTAAAAATGGGGTGATATTTTCCACTGACCATGCTTGAAATGGCCAGGGTATTTCACCAGAGAAAGAAGAGCGTTTTGATCTATTTGATAGCTACTTCACAAATGCAGCCTCAGAATCTGAATGGAAAACTCTGATGGTGATTGCAGCACTGTTATGGCTTGTGCCAGCTATCAGAAGAAACCTCAAGGTTTAGTAACGTGACTGCAAACGAGCAAATTGCCAATACTCGGTGAGTTACTACTTTCTGGCTGAGATAACAGCAACTGAGTAAATATGATGATCTAGCCATTGAAAACACAAAATAAAATATATTAACATAACCCACTTAGTGAAATGAAACTCGTTAAGGCCCTGAAACTTGGCATTCACGATTGTGTGAGCGTACCCTCTCTGTCTTAGCCAGTATAGACAATGTTATACTTGTAAACAAAGTAAAATCAATATTTCCAATCAGCTAGCAAAAGCAATGGGCATAGGGAGAGAATTACCATCTCTGGAGCTCAAAATCCATCTACAATATAGATGCATGGTCCCTAGTTTATGAAAGTCCACATCTGCCTGTACCTCAAAGTAAACTTCCTGATCTGAGATGACAATACTGATTGTAAGCTACTAATATGTATGAACCGTTCTCTTTTCTCAGTATTGCAAAAGTGAGGTTACCCAACCTCAGAAGTTTATCCAATCACCCAGTTAACTACACTGCTTTGTCTCAGATTAAAAGTTAAGCTGCCTGCGTCTATCAAATATAAGTTAATTTTAATGTTAAATTTCTTTTTGGGGGAGCTGAAGGATCCAAAGAAATCTAATTGTTCAAATGTGCATAAAAGTAGATATCTACAGATAAAATTACTACATTCACATTTCAGTTTAGTGATTGGCTTAATGAAAAAAAAAGAAGATACAATACCTGGACAATCTCTGGAAGAAAAAATGAAGCTGAATATGTATAGTTGTTAAAGGGAGAAGATCAAATTTTCAGCACAAAAAGGAGTTTTCATTTCTTGTATGTTCACAACTTATTTGCTTTGTGCACAATAACACTACAAGACCTGTTAACCAGATTATGCCATTCCTTGCAAGTTTTAAGTTCTAAAATTGGCTTTCCACAAATTGAAAAATGTCTGTAGCAGGTGGCATGCAAGTAATTCTCAGATCACATATTTAAAGGAAACTGGAGATAAAAAGGAGTCTTTTTCACTGGAAAATCTACAAACTCTTACAGAATACATGAAACAAGCACAATGAAGAACCAAAACAAGTTGCTGCTGGCCTTCTAACAAAATTACATTGATATGTTTAATTTATGATTTAAATGTATGCTGGAAACGATAATAAAACATCTTCTCTATCACCTGCACACATTTTTTTCATCACTGATATTTTACAATATGACATTTTAACTGAATAAGCTGCTAAGATCAAAGCTGAATTCTGAAGGACCCATGCAATGATTCTTTTGATTCCATTTTCCCCGTTAATGGCTGAAGTCTGAGTTTGCTTGCACTGTCAACTAGAAAGGCTTCAAATATTTACTGTGGTCAAAATCAAAATCAACCCATTAGGCAACAAGACACCATTACACCTTGGCAAAGAACAAGGCAGCAAACATTATGTGGTTTGTTTAAAACAAAGAGCAACAGCTGAGGCAAGTGATGAATTACAGAATCTTTTATCTTAATTTTGGGTGCACAAGGAAAGTTGACGGAGCGGTTTATTAATCACTGCTACAAAACCATTATTTATTACTGTTTTTTATTATAGACAGATAGAAAGAGCTCCCCCAGAAAATCTTAGCATGGGTCAAATTCTTAAAATTTCAGTCCTTTAAACTTTCCTGTCCTCATGATCCCTGTGCTGTCCGTGTAAGACCTGCATGAGGCACCCTAATCTACACTGCTTAAGCAGGAACATAAAACTGGCCATAAGAAATTACAAAACATGTTATCAAGAAACCTAGATGCAGCTGCACAGTGGACTGTGGAGACAGGTCTAGGGAAACAGCTGCTTCCCTCCACCATGTCTGCAGAAGAGAAGACTGCTGGAAGAGAGGTATTACAGCCTACTTATATCTTTGAATAAATGCACCTTGAGAAATGTGTATTACTGCACAAAGATCAGGATACTTCTGAGGCACACAGTTTTTGTTACCACACTCTGATCTATGACCCTTTTCACTTGAATTCTGTAAATGAAAAACAGCATACAACAGTCACTGCTAGATCATTTAACAGTTTCACGCAGAAATTCATATCTCAGTTACTTAATTGGAATCCCAAAACCTTTATCTACAAATGCTCTCTTTTGAATTGACAGATATTGTACAAAAAATGGTCAGAAATGCTTCTAAATTACTAAAATATAAATTTAAGTAAAGGGGAAACGCAAAAACTAAGTTTCTGATCTAGGGGTACCATCTGTTGTACTACCTAATGATCCAGGAAGGCAGCATCAAGGTAGTTTTCAGACACAAAAATAACTTGCCATGTGAAGTTTTACTAGGACTGGTAACATGGATAGTTTAAGTGTGAGGAAATATTTCAATTCAGTAAATGATTATAGACATTATTTCCCAAACAAATACTTAGCATTTGTACTCCGAATTTTGATTTAAAATGAACAAGTCCAGCACTTGAAGAAAGCAGTAGTACCTCTATTTGAATTGCTAGAGTTATGGACTTACGTAAACCAGCCCAGACCAAAACAGGTTTGAATTCTAGACAGTTCTTTCAACACATAAGAAACTTACAGTCAAAACCATCAACAAATACTTACTTCAGTGCATAAAACCTTACTGCACATACTTCAAATTAGTACTTTTCAAAGGCTTTCAATTCTTGCTCTTCTACGTCGCTCTTAGAAATGAACCACAAAAGCAGGACAATACTGAACAATCTTTATGCCTTTCTAACATACCCAAATCACATTAATTTACCTTCTTGTTAGTAAAACTACTAAATAAAAATTTACAGGTTTGCCTGTTTGCCCCGAATCCCAAGATAGTGCATGGATTATGAAAGAAGGGTGATAACACTTTGCTAAACACACCACAGGGAAAAAAAAAAACAAACAGCAACACACACCTACAGCACATAACTGTGTCATGTAATACTTACTATTTGTATGTTTCTGAACGAATGTATTCAAACACATGAGACACTCCCAGCTGGAACTGGTCGGCTATTGGTGTCACCCAAGGATTGTTCTCTGCTTTGAAGACTTGCTTTTGACCAGTCAAATCCAAATTACCTGAAAGGGATTTAAAAAATGGCAGATGAAAAAAATATGAAATTAAAAAAAAAAAATAAAGAAATACCTGGCTGTGAATAAAAAAAAAAACATCTTTCATTCATTTCATAGAGTACAAAGCAAATATTTCAGGTTTAAGAGAGAGGAAAAAGAAGAAATGATAGTTCCAACCGTGATGGATGCTGCTGCACCCTATTCATTTCAGTGGTACCACATATTGCACAGCAGACTTGAACTCAGGCCACTCTTTATAATTTTTATTCACCGAATTAGTTTTAAGCAGGACTTACTAGCAGATGGGGTTTGGGATGTCCTGTGTGGGAGTAAGTTCAGTCAGCACTGCCAGAACAACTGAATAAGAACATGGGGCTTCCCGATGCCTCCCTCTGAACCTCCCAGCTCTCCTGCAACCTTAAAGGTTTCACCTAACTGTGCCATTACACGTAACTTTCAGCTCTATAGGGCAACTCAGCAAGTTATCCTTGTCTACCACGGCCAAGAGTCATGCACGGAGACTGGCAAGACGGGAGGATTTAGCTCCACTGAAGCTTAACGTTGCACAGCATTTCTCAGCCCCTGCTCCAAGCACAATGCCAACAAGCGATGCCCACCAGGCTCCTTCCCTTCCCAGTGCCCAGCGAGCTGTTTGTGCCAGGATCCTGCTACAGATCCCTGATGACACTTCTCTATACTGACAAACACAAACAAAGCCAGGCTTGCAACATGCCAGTTTTACCTATTTCATTGACAGGAAGACTTAATAGACTTTTAAGGAGTTGGGTTTTTTTGACTGTTTTCTAAAAAATTGCCACCCAAAAACCACAACAGTACTCTTCATGACTATGGATACAAGAGGCTAACTTCCAGAAAGGCCTAGGCATTGAAATAATTTTAGACATTGAAATCATTTGTGCTCCTTAAATTAAAACAGGAAATCTCTACCACCATTTCAAATTTTTTATGTGAATTTTGTGATTAAGGGAGCCTCAGCAATCCCCCCAGAAATCCAAAGCCACAAATACAAATATAAAATACCTTTGTATAGATAACCATGGGAAACAAAACATAGAAATACCACGTTTAGAAGCCTGACCAAGCCAAGCTGTCAGGGAATTCTAAAATCAACCTGATGTGCTCATTTTTCAAAATGAAAGGCACCTATGTAAGTAGCACGAGCACACATTTCCTACAGGCACTTCTGAAAACCGTTTGCGTTTCCCCGTGTTCTCCATTCCAGCTGATCCTTAACGTTATTCTCTCCGTAAGAAGGGTTAATGCAATTAGAGTAAAGACAGACCATTATACTGTGTGAAAAGATGTCATGCATCTCATATCGGCCCATCAACAAGTTACCATTACCTTACCGGGCTCATCTGTCAGCTGTCTGAGGGCTGTTCTCGTTAAATAACGACATGCAGGAGGCATCTCACCCCTCTGTCAGTCAGGCAGCCATCGCCCTGACTGCCTTACGCTCCAGTGCCTCCAGTTAGGAGCCTCGTGCCCGGCTCCTTTATTATGGGACACGCCAGCCCTGGTGTTCTAACAAGGATCAGGAAGGAGGATTAAGTACTGTGACAACGAGGACCTAATAAGCTAGAAAGCAGGGTGTCTAAATCTGTGCTGGCTGGCTCAGGATACAGCTCACACCATTCAGTGCTCAGTGGAAGGCACAGGCCACCAGGGAAGCCGGCCCGCGCTGCGATTAGCAGTAACCCCCTGACCGATGCTGCTATGAAGATCATGTATCACTCAGAGGCTTACTTTGCAACAGCAAATTGGATTTTCCATTTTATTACCTGCAAAAAAAACCACACACATGCATTTCTCTCCAGAACTACCAACACTGTAAGCGCTCGCGTATAATTACAGCCCGCTAAGTACGGCGTCAAGGCGAAGCGATGCATCTGTACACAGCTCATAAAAATAGTCACACCTGGGGAGACAAACTTGGCCCCATCATGGGTCAGGTTCAATGTTGTCTACAAGAATAAGCTTCACATTCCCAGAATCTCCACAAGCTTCTTAGCTGAATTCCCAACTTGGTTCAGAAATGTGCAGCCCAAGGAATGCTGCCGTATGTTTCCCATCCCCACAGTGGAGTGCGCCCACTTCCAATCCTAAATACCACATGCCCATTTAAACGCAATTAATCGAAATAAATACTATTCTACTAGAGCCAGAGAAATCTTACAGCAAAAAGAGGACTGCTCAAGCAAAATGAACTGCAGAGCTCCAGCCACTTCACTTTATTCTGCCTTCTCTTTGTCCCAAATATTGTTGGAGCAGGTAGAGATGTCATACTTTTTAATCTACTTATGGCAAAAAAACGGGGCACCCACAAGTCTGGAATCCACAGCTAGATCCAGATCCTCCTGGCTCAGGAAGCACCTTGGCAAAGCAGCAGCTGCTCTGGGAGAGCTTCTCCAAGGCAGCGCAGGTGGCATCAGGGGTCACAACTGCTACCTCATCCCCAGGGTGATTAATCAAAGAATTTAATAATGCTTTGTACCATGCAAAGAAAGAACCCTTCTGTCTTCATGGCAAGCAATAGCCAGAGAAGAGGTGCTCTTTGGCAGCAGGAGTCAAGGAGGGCTGTCCCAAAGAAAGGAGGAAGGACGGGGCACCAAGCACTTTAAACTCACCCCCATTCAATGCCTACATTTCCACCTGGGAAACAAGCTGTAGGCAATGAAGGGCACAAAACTAAGCATGGTACAGAGAGCCTGTCCCACCTTACCAGCATGAAGGGAAGAACATAACCTGTCACTCCTGCCACACAGCAAGCAAACGGAGAACAAAGAAGCCTTAAAACTAAATCATGAAATGGGCTGAGCATGTGTGGCTCATCCCAATACCTTGCCCAGGGTCATGTCCTGGTGCCCCTCTGCGTTTCCAGCCAACCCACCTGTGAAGGGTGGAGTCGTGCTCTGTAGCCAGGCACCTCACAGCTGTGTCCCCTCCAAACAGTCTCCTTGCCTAGAAGTATTTTTAACAGCAGCACTCTGCTAAGAAATGCCCTCATCCTACCCCTGCAGCACCAGATCCGAGGGCCAGGGAAAGAGATGTGGCAGATGTGTCCTCACACTGAGTGTCTAGCAGCAGCAGCACACTGTCCCTGGGCCTTCAAGAACTTTGCATCCTGTTCTGCTACACAGATCACATCAAACCCCTCTGATATTTTTAGTAAGCAAAAGACAAAATTGCCTGTAGTAAAAAGCCAGTACTGAAGGTTCAGTCACGGTGTATTTTAGGGTTGGAAACTGCATTGGTCTACACTGGTTTGTTTAAACATGCACATTAACCTCTAAAAAAAAAACACAAAAACAAACAAAAAACTGTTCATCATTAATAAAATTTGGCATAACACGCAGGCTACAGTTGTATTTCTTTATAATGGACTTATGGTTCTTGGTATTTGGCCAACATGAATGAGATCAACTCCCATGAAATCCATTACAGTCACGTATCTCTGGTAAGAGAGAAGGCCGTCCTCAAGACCAGTCAAGCACAGCCCCTTCCTTCCCTACATCCCAGAAATGTTTTTCATATTATTTTTGAGAGCTTCTAATGTTCTTCTTAAAATAAGTTAAAATAAGCATGCCCCATCCTGAGTGACATCCCAGGGCAGAGGCAGCTACAGTTTCCCTGCACCCCTTGATAAACCTATCCTGCACTTGATCTCAAGCGCGCTAGATAACATTTCTTGTCATTTTCCTTCAGTGCTGTTGAAATAAAAGCCGTTTGTGTAAACACTCATATTTTGCTCAACTGCCTGCAAAAGTCAGAAAAGAGCTCATAAAAGCAGATAAAATGCTGCCTCCTGCAGTCTTGCTTGTGGAAAAGTGTCAGACCCTGCCATAATGCTACCTCTGACCCAGCCCAGGGGTGTCTCCAGGCTTCCCCAGCTCTTCCTGCCGTTAGATCCAGCCTGCAGGCACCTCTCATATCCAGCTATAAATCCCTCAGTCTCCTGTGCTGTATCACATCAGGTAAATATTATATAGCAGGTATGTATGCGTAAGGTACAATAAAGTCTGATTAGTATATGTAGGCATTATTTCAATACAAACACAATGAAACAGTACGAACACAAAGCTGACTTGTCCTTTCCACTCCAACGCCCCTCAGCAACACTTTAAATACTTTCAAAAATTAAAAGGTGAAATAAAGTAATTAAACAAGTCTGACATTTGAGAAGAGAACGCTGGCATTCAGCATAAGAAACATGATCCGAGCTGTAAAATGCCAGATCTACGCCTCTTTGTAATGGCTTAAATTCATCCCTGGTGGAGCTTCATTAAAATCAGTGGAATTCCAGCTGAAACAATCTGGGGCCTGTATCCTGCTACACTTCACTTCTGCTTCCCGGTGATGTTCTGCCTCACCTTCCAGCCTCCAGCACCGACCTCCAGGAGAGTCCTCAGGCAGTAATGCCTTCATTGTAGTGATTCCTCTTAATACTGTGATTTAAATGTTCTTTCCCTTTACAACATAGAGGTCTTACTCGTTCAGTGTCATACGTAAGGACGGGAGGAATGAAACTAATTTTATTTCTTTGCTTAGATATAAATACCTCTGAATCCTGTTTTATTAAAGGCTAAGCAAGGGATCAATCCACTACACTAAATGTAAACTTAGGTTGTATGTAAAAATATGTCTATGCTATCTTGTTTTAGATTCACTTTACACTACAGGGCTTATAATTTTTATTACTTTTGTGGCGTGTGCTTTGCCTCCATAGAGAGAGAGATTGGTTTAAGCATGGGGGTGGAAGAAATGTCATGACTATTTTATCATAAAAGTGATACAAAAGCAATTAATTGTGAATACTGTCTTAAATTCTACATAAAAACATGCAAATGTATACTGATTTCTATGGCATAGTTTTATCAAAAGCAAATGATTTTTACACAAGTCTGAAGTGCATGTTAGCTGTGGATTGGTAACTTAGATCACTCCTGTAAAAAGGAAGATCATCTCTGCCTTGAAGACCTCTATCGCTTTTGAGGGATTAGAAGAGAGATTTAAATGGTGGTTATAAAGGAGCAGTAGGGTAACGCAGAACAGAGGAAAGACTCGTACACAAGCAAAGCGTGACTCAATCTTCTTTGGCATCAGCTAAAGCAATCATAGAAATAGTCAGTACGACAAACAGATCCACGGCTCCATAACATATGTTGGAAACATACATTTGCTTATTAATGAGCTTCTAGGTACCAAAGAAAACAAAACAAGTGGATCTAAACCTAGACTGAAGCACCCTCAAAAGATCAACCCCAGCAACACTTTTGCCCTGTCACCAATAAACTCTTTTATGGGAGAAGCTCTAAGTGCATGGTGTAGGGCGATCAGCACTTCAGACAACTCTGAAACTGCGTTTGCGTTGGTTGTGCTTGCACCGAAGTTGTTGACGTTTTACTTAACAGGGAAGCAGGTTCGAGTCCCAAATAACAAGAAGTCAGATCAGGTAGATGCTAACAAGCCTTACAGATACTCCCCAGCATCCTTCCGACAGGAGCAGGCTGGAAGCCTTCCTCTGGCTGCTTGTCTGACCGCTCAGATGGGAATGCTGAAGCCTCACCTGTGCGTGTGAGACGGGAAGCCCCAGGGAAGAGAAGTCTGAATGAGCAATCTGAAAGGCAGACACTGAAGCCTAAGCCCATCATCAGTTCTACAATTACTTTCAGAGACAGAAAGCAGGAGCCCAGATACATAGTAACCACGCACATTATTCTACCGATTTCTGAGACTTAAGTGAAAATTTCCAATAATGAGTTCAGAGATTAGACCCTGACTTGAGTGTTCTCTTGAATACATCTAACAGCAGAGCTTTGCCCAGTTATCCCTGTGTCAGTTCAGTAATTGAAGTGTTTAACAAAGACAGTTGGAACAGAAAAACATGTGGTCTGAAAAACATCAGGAGATGGAGATTCTGCCACTGGTGTTTTGTTCAGACGGTTCATCACTTTGTTAAAAGGCATTCATTTCTGCTCTCAACTGGGCTGCCACAGTTCTTCAGCAGTGCTGCTTGTTCTGCCCTCCTACAGGACAGGAAATTCACCCATGCTTTCATCTCATGGAGATAGCCAAGGTCTGCACCTAAGTCTCTTCTCACTCCTCCCTTTGACAAGTTAAATAAAGACTCAGATTATTCTGTGTGATCCCAGAACAGCTATTCCATTTGCTTGAAGTCTCAGCAAAAAGACCATGGCAGAAATAAATAAAGTGAAAGCAAACCAACTAGATCTTGAATTCTTTACCCTTGAAGTCAAGGTGAGGTGAAGCAAGGCTTAGCGGTACTGCTTCAGCCGCTGCTATTACAATTCTAGGGGAAGAAGATGGTACTCTCCAGTCCTGTCCTGCCTCAACCTTTCCTAGCACTGAATTCACTTTGTTTTAAACCCTCTTCTGAGATATTTACATGAAATTCCAACAAAACAGCAAAGGTCAGCCAGAATCATTACAGCAAAGCTCAATGGAGAGGCTGACACGAGAAGACTTTCACTCAAGAATGTGTCAGGCCTGACGATGAAGCTTGAGAAAAACATCAGGATGCACGAAATACCCAACTCTTCCCTTCAACAACATCCCAGGTATTAAGCAAAGGAGGAATACAGACCTGGCATATTCACAGATTCCTATCCAACTCACAGGAAGATTGGCTGACTCTCTTGGACCAAGCCCGAGCAATTTCTACCATCACTGCACACAACAAAATCTGACATTAGCAGGATGACGAGTAGCACAAGTAAACAACATCAGCATTCACAGAGGAGAACGAGAACCCAACAAGAACTTGCTCAGTAGGGTGCACAAGGCACTCCCAGTCACACACCCCAGGCTCATGACTTGTACTTTCACATGACAAATCGAGCTGTCTCAACAGCCAAACTCCACCACACGCTGCCTTCAGGCAGGTACCAAGGCAACCAGGCTGATGCCACTGTGTGGGTAGCTAAGGGGAGCTGGAGAAGAAACAGCACTCTGACAGAAACCCGGGAAATTATTTCCGAACGCTTTCTATATTCTGTCTAAAACCGTTCCGAGTGACTTCGGACTAGATGAGATTCATTTCTCCAACACCCCTAATGTAACTGAAAGAGACCACTTACTAGGCAACCACTGTTCTCTATCTCTGCAAGGTGCTGGAAATGCCCTTTCCTTGTTGCTCGGTGCTTACTGGGACCTCCAGGAGCAAGCCAGCAGTCCCCGCTACAAAACACGCTGCTGTGCAACACAGGCTTTGGGAACAAAGAGAATTAACGTGGTGTCAAAGACATTTAACATCAAAGGCATGTTAATGGGACAGGAAGTGTTACAGGCTTAGGGGATCAGCATCCCAATTTATTCTGAAATACATCACACATTTTACCAACCTCTGAAATTCCCAGGGGATTCTCAATTACACAAGAACTCGAAGCATTCTCTCTTTGAAGGGTTCCTATCAGACCAAAATCTAGTTAATTTAAAAATATGAGCTCAAAAATATTTCACTGGATTGCTTGTGCCTTTTACCTTTGAAATTTCCATTCAAAAAAGGCCTGCAGAGTATTCAGAAGAGTGAAACCAATTTTAAGTAGTATGAAATGCGTAAAAATGAACAACGTTTAACAACAAAAAAATTGTTCTAATAGGCTCTAATTACAGCCCTGACAGAGCAGACATAATTATTTGCTTATAGAAACATCGTTATTATGCTGATGGTACTTACAATCACAGTACAAGCTCCAGAGGCTACACGCTGTAGCCTAGATGCAGTCATCTGAAAAGTGATAGTAGGATCTGAGTATTTTAAAAACTAATACAAAGTCAAATTTGAATTTTGGAAAGTTCATCAAGAATTACAGCAGGGTAAAGAAGTGAATGCCAGTGCTGTAAATCTAAACAACGGGTCACAGAAAACATTGTTCTGGGTATAATGGAACTTTACAGGGTTCTCACCTCTTCCTGTGCACCTTCAGTCTCAGACAGCTCGCCATGGAGCAAGTCAAGTTTCTAACTAAATGAAAAGTTTGTTTGTTTTTAACCTTAAACTAAGCTTGAAATGAGAAACAACTACAACATTCACAAACTTTGTGAAATAATTCTCTTACATAAATAATCTGTGTCCTATTTCAGCAAGTACGTTTTTCTGTTATTCCTTCACTAGTAACTGTCCTATCAACAGTCCTGGACAAGAAGTCCTTTTATTTAGCTACCGCTAGGTTTAAAAAAGCTCCTTATTTTCTTCCAACACCTTAGTCTTAGTCCCAAAAGTAGAAGCAGGTACTTATTTTTTAACTTGGAAAGGTATCAATTAGCTGTTCTAGCGCTCAGAGCTGGTGTCCAGAAAGCCTCACAAGACATTCTGGCTTCCAACAAGCATCGCAGCACCTGCATTTGCAGACATGAAGAGCACCGTGCTGTGACACAGGCAGAGTGCAGCGGTAGTTCATACTGAAAGGAGAAAAGTTTGGCATTTATCTGAAGAATATTTAGAAAAGAACTATCTTTTGTGAAATATGTGATTCTTATGTTTGCACATGCCTGCTATAATTACCTAAGTCAACTGCTATTTCAATTAATATTAACTTCAGCAAATAACTGCAGCAACTACTTCGAATAATGTAATGTCCATTCACAAATTCGAGAGTCATTTCAAAAGCCTAATCTCTAAAATGTCCTTCTGCAATGAAAATATTGAGACTTTTTGCCAGGATTCCTTGAACTTTCTATTTAAAGCCAATCTTTTATTCACAGAATATAATTAGCTGTTCATAATTAAGAAATGATGAAAGAATTACTTAATCTTCCTGACACCCAGATTTAACTTCCAGAAGTGTTTTACCCTCCCTAAAAGGGAACATGGCTACTTACCCCAACAAGTTTGTTTGTTTTAAAGAGCTTGAGTTTTCTACTTTTCAAGCACGCATCTAACTTCACTGTTTTTTATCACTGCCTCTCTTCACCTGAAGAAATAATTTGATAAACTAGAACCATATTGAATAGTATACTTAAAAGCCACTGCTTCCAACATTCAGTTTTGGAAAAATAGGATAATTAAACATGTATCCTTAGAAATCACTCCGCTTCTTCCTTGTCAAAAGAAGAGAGAATCCCATACGTATGTGCACACGTGGTGATGGCAGGGTAATGAACACGGCCAGTGTTAGAATCTGGGTTTTAGAAATCATGCCATTTGCTTCCACTTCAAAAGCACAAACCTATAGATGTGTTAGTGGCATGCTCCGGGCAGTAAGTTGCATTTGGCTACAACTTTGTGAATAATTGTGCAGCGCGTACCACTCTCACACTGCTGACTCTGCTAGGAAAACCTTTCCCGCAGCACATATAGGTCCACCCAGATGACCATACAATGAACTTAAAACACCATCATTGATCTTACTAATTGCATCTGCCACTTTACGCGGTTCTTGCTTCTACTCAGCTTTCTTCCCAAACACAATTCCAATTGTTAAATGGTCAGAATACACAAAGTGACAGATTTAGTGCTTCCTTGGCAATTTATATAACTGACTGCAACTCTGTTGTTGCAGTGAATCATGATTTATTTGTCTCACAATGCAGCACATAACCTTTTAAATGCTAGGGAAAAAAATGCCAGTGCCTCTTTAAAGTTTATATATGACTGCCCACCACCATTCCTCATGAACGGGGTTTTGAGAGACAAATGATAAAAACAAGCTGTGAATTCTACCCACCTACTCCCGGCCATTTCCTGCATTCATCATCCACACATACTGTATTTACAGACAAGCATCCTCACCACGAGAACCAATACACTGTTCCAGTCTCCTCACTTCCTCCTAGGCAAGAAATTTTTGCCTAAATTAATGGCAGGTACTCTGCTAAATGCAGACAAGGATAAGGCTGATCTGCACCAGCCTCTGACTGATTCACGCCAACTCTGTCATGTCAGGTGAAATTAACACAGGCTGCATGGGGTTCTCTCTCTCTCAGTTCCAAAATTGTGATCCCAATTGTGATCCTCTTCTCATACCCTACTCTTCATGCTTTTTTTTTTCTTTTCACTTATTTCCCCTACCTTTTACATTCGGTTTACTGCACTCCCACCCTTCTCACTCAAATATCCTGTTTTATTCGGGTGTTGATGCTGTGCCCATCTCCCTGGTAAATGACCATCTAATGACTCACTGTTGCCCACCACTGCCCAAGCTACTACCACTCATAAGCCAGTCACAAGCCTTCAGCACCTTTAATTAAGAAAGCAATAATGAGAGAGGAAAGATTGTTTACTTTAAATGGACCAGCAGTGCCTCCAATTAATGCAAATCAGACCTGCTCATTGAAAAGCTATTTATTCAACATGCACAGCACAATGTATTTGGATAATTCTTACATTATAATTCAATTTTAAAAATTTAGGAGGGAGAACTCAAGCAGTAGCTAAAATACTTTTTTCCACAAATGGCACCCATGGAATTAGCAGTCCACTCATTAGGTGTAACACCACCTCTCATGGGCAGATTTTAAAACTGTCTGCAAAGGCGTGAGTCCCTAAATTGTCCTCATTTGCAAAAGGGAAAACAGGGCTGCAGAGATGAAGTGACTTTGTCTAATCATGCAGTAGATTCATGCCTGCATGTGGCCTGCTCCCACTTGGTCTCAAAGAAACCCTCTAAAGCCCAGTCTGGTGCCCCATTTACTGAACTCCCTTCCCTGAATGTTTCCCTAGATGTCTAACAAGCAGGCAGAATGTTTCTTCGCACAGAAAATATGCTTCCAAGCTACAGAAGTCACAAATCTAGACTTCAGTATAACAGTCTTTGGAAATACACCCCCAAATTTGAGCTATTTTAAATATTTGACATAGACTGCAACAAAATCAGATCAACTGATCAGGAGTGAGGATCCTGGTAAGACCATGAGATGCATTTGGGAAATTAAGACGTGAGCAGAGAAGTATAGTTCATAGAACAGAGGTTGAATAATAAAGAACAGAGCTGACAAGCACTGTAGCTGTGTCGATGCATCTTGTCTGCATTTTGATCAGGCAGTTCAAAATTGCAAGCCCTTTTCCTACCAGATTACACTAGTGTGCTATAGCGCAAACAAATGTTAACTAAAAGGGAAAAACTCTTCCCTTGTCTATCTGGAATTTTGCAGGTCAGTGCAAAGCAGACATCACAAATTTCGTTTCAAGAGTTTCCATTTGGTTTGGACAATGATAGCAAAAACCATTTAAAGTGGATTTGCTGTTATATTTGTAAGGCAGCAGCATGTTTAGAACATTTAATTAGCCACAGAAGGTGGTTAGACTCAGTCCAGCATTTTAATTCCACTTTTTGGTTTAAAAAAAAACAAACAAGCCTGTAATTTAGGAATCTACAGAAAAGTACATTTACAGATACCACACACTTCTCAAATACGACTGCAGTTTAAAGAGACTTTATAAATGTGACTGAAAAAGCTCAAGGACATATACCTCAGTGTCATGGAATAAGCATCTGAAATTAAAGAAATCAGCAACTTTCATCTACTGGTGGTAAAAATAAAATAATAATTAAAAAACTCATATTGTCTGTTGCATTGATAAAGGCAAAAAAAAATCACGTTGAGTAAACAAATAGAGTCAAAATAAACACACCTCTTGCCACACCTCACAGGAAAAGCAGTCATTTTTCCTTTGTTATATGAAACAAAAAGCATATATTGCAGACTGCCACATTTATGCACACAGTTGCCACTTCAATGGGTTGAAACAAGTTCCTGTGACAACAAATAATTTTACTTTATCATGCTAAATTCAGTCAATATATTTTTTAGTTTTAGGAATATTATTTGGAAGATATATATAGAAACAAGGAAGATATATATAGAAACAAGGAAGCATCCCTATGTAACAGCCCAAAATAACAAGAAACAAGGAACAATTCCTATGCAACGGGTGTTTCAGCAACAGGTAATTAACACTAACACATTATGTCAAACAAAAATATTCTTAAAGATTGTCATAAAAGACCGTAAACCAAATTTTAGCTTGGGCAAATGGACATAGCATTTATGGAAGTTAATGTCTCTCACATAAAATGCAGTATCTCAGTGCAAATTCATCAAAATCGATACTTAAGTTTCAAAGAAAAACTCTACCTTCTAAGTTGAAAGAACCTACTATATACAAAAGAAGCATTTATAGGACTTTGTGATAATGGCCATTTACTGTACACCAGTTCCACTGCTTTAAAAAGCTCAAAAAAAAAAATCACTAAAAAAGATAGGCTACTGAAAGAGAAAAAAAAAAAAAAGAAAAAGAAAAATTCTTCTAATTCTTTACTTCTAATATTTTACTTGAGTTGACCAAACCTGCCTTTTTACAAGAACAGTCACAAAGAAGCCACTTACACTGCTGTTATTTCTGCTTAACATTTTTGCTGATCCAAATAGTGTTCCAAAATCCAGTCAGAGACAAGAACAGGTTAAGAGACCCTGTATTTATTATATATTATATAAAGCAGGATGCTATACATAGATTGGCAGCCAGGTGTACTAATACACAAGGAATACATTAACATGTAAAAGTTTAAAAAACGGAACACACAACATATTCTGGCCCCTCCTGCACATCCATTAGGAGTGAGATAGTGAGTGTTTCTTGGGGGAAAGCAAGTACTTAGCAGCAATGATAACAAGCATAATCATTTCTTAGAAGTGGTTTCATTTCAGAGGAAAGACAATGCATGGTTATTATTTAAATAAATATTATTTAAATAAATAAATGATCATCTTACCTAGTTCTGGTGGCAGCACAGTAAGACGATTTCCCTGGATATGAAGTTCTTTAAGCTGAGTGAGCTCCCCAATTTCTTTAGGCAGTGATATCAGGTCATTGTCTCTAAGACTCAGCTAAGAACAAACATAAAGTAGTCAGAACAATTTTTGGTTACCCTAAAGAAGCCTAGAACAGAACTCTACTCTCTCACCCCCACCCTTCTTCTAAACACTCAATTCTTCCAATTTATTTACAAGTGTCTGCTGATAAGCAAGAAACAGTTCCAGGTGTAGTGGTCTATTCCTGCAAACATACCCCACTACTTCTCAAATTGACTAGATTCTATTCCTACAAGCATTGCAAAAGTGAATTGATTTTCCAAGAATGTAGATAAATTACTTACTATCTGCAACTTTGTGAGCTTCCCAATATCTGGCGGCAGGATTTCAAAATCGTTGTCACTTAGATAGAGTGCACGCAGGGTGGCTGCAAATTAAATAGCAATATATAAACAGGGTGGCACATAACCCAACCATTTGAGGTCTAATCAATAAAAGGGAGTCAGGTTTGATTAATAACCCTGACTTGGTGAAAAGCCTTTGACATACCCAGGGCTCACAATAATAACAAGCAGGTCAAACTTAGATTTACTGGCTTATTGTATTGTTGGTGAGTTCAGGAAAACATCTATATTCAAAAGGACTGACACAATTAACAATTTCTACAATGGTAGACTCTGGCAGGTTTTGGCATACAGTCTCAATACTCAGCTGTCAGAACAGAGTTATTACTCTTTACTAGCCCCCTTGATTCTCATTTATTACAACAATTTGCATCCTAAACAAACATAAAAAAATCACCTGAGTTTTTTGGACAAATACACGTCTATATTAAGCTCTACAGAAAGCGCAGCATAAGGCTGGGAAAGAGACCTTAAAAGAGAGTAATACAACAGGCTCGAATTGTAGAGTTTGTAATTTCCATACTTAAGTCTATGAAATTCACAAGGTTAAAAAAATGACCTAGCACAACTATGTAAGCTGGCTATTACTGAATAAACATGGCATGACAGGGGAAAAAAATAAAATTGAAAATGGAGATCCACAAAGAACTGTTGGGTGCAGCAGGAAGAAAGGTTGTCAGGTCAGCAAAACCTCTCCTCCCCGACAGAGAGGAGACCCTATTTCTCTTCTGCAGTTTACTCCTCCTCTTTTTATTTCATTATATGTGACCATTTTTCATAAAACTTACTGAATATTTTCCTCTGTCAGGTTACAATCACAAAATCTTTCTCAGACTGCAGCATTCCTTCCTCTCCCCTTGCCTATGATTTTCGCTGGTTATGCACTGAGCCTGAAGTCACTTCAGCACAGCACATGGAAAAGACCAGTAAGGTGGCATAATTGCTGGAAGCCAGAAAGTGCCAGAATTCAAGTTGCTTAGGCAACCATAATGCAGCCCTTTTGCACATATGCATTACAATATCTTAATTTTAACCACGTGGCCATGTTTCCTAACACCTTCAAAGGTCAGCTGAGCTCTACCATTCTGTTCCAATTTTAACCTTAGTGGTTTTTTGTTTGTTCTTAACATACTGGTCACTGTAGCATCCACAAGCTGTTAAAACTGTTTCACTAATTAACCATCATGAACACAATTGTTTTCAGAGTTAAAACACAACAACTGCTTTGCAAAATAGTTTATTATTCCCTGAAGCTTGTAAACATCCACAAAATTTTAACTCAGCATGGGGCCCAAGGAAATATTACTCAGAAGAAAACTGACATACCCTTGCTAACCAAGTCTTCTCATGTCCAATGGTGTCAGCTGACTGGATGTCAGTGATAAATATTGCTGAGCTAAGTAGAAATATTCAAGACACATTCAAAGAAGAAAACCATAAATATCAGGAAATTGCTGTTGGAGTTTGATCTCCATCAAATACATTTAAACTGCAGAAAGCAAAGCACCATATCATGAACATTTGTAGAGTTTTTGAAAAAGTTTCTTACTCAGATAGAAGAAGTTTCCAGGTAGAGAATTTTCATTTAAGTTGTTGTAAGTCAAGTCAAGAACCTCCAGAGCTGGTAAAGAGCCAAAGCCCCTTGGCAGGGTATTTAATCTGTTCATGCTATAGGTGAAAAGGAAAGCAAACAAAACAAACAAACAAAAACAGAACATGACATCAGTATGCATGTCATCTGGTACGAATAACACAGGCAACAAGAGTTTCATTTCTAAAAATGTAATCTACACCAAGCTTCACTTTTTTTTTCTTTTAGAAGTGCTTGATGCTATGAAATACTAAGGAAGCCTTTTCCAGTGCAGACCTTTCTACGAATTATCGAATCACAGAATATCACAAGTTGGAAGGGACCCACAAGGATCACAGAATCCAAGCCCTTGCTCTACACAGGACCACCCAAAACCAGACCATGTGTCTGAGAGCATTGCCCAAACGCTTCTTGAACTCCGGCAGGCTCAGTGCTGTGACCACATCCCTGGGGAGCCTGTCCCAGTGTCCAACCACCCTCTGGGTGCAGAACCTTTCCCTAAACCCATCCTGACCCTCCCCTGTCCCAACTCCATGCCATTCCCTCAGGTCCTGTCGCTGTCCCCAGAGAGCAGAGCTCAGCGCCTGCCCCTCCGCTCCCCTTGTGAGGGAGCTGCAGGCCGCCATGAGGCCTCCCCTCAGCCTGCTCTGCTCTGGGCTGAGCAAACCAAGGAACCTCAGCCACTCCTCATACATCTTCCCCTCCAGACCCTTCACCATCTACATAGACCTCCTTCGGACACTAATAGTTTTATGTCCTCCATATGTTGTGTCCAAAATTGCACATTCATGGAGGACTTACACCAGCACAGAGCAGAGCAGGACAATCCCCCCCTACACTGACCAGCCATGCTGTGCCTGAGGCACCCCAGGGTACAGCTGGCCCTCGTGGCTGCCAGGGCACACCGCTGGTCATGTTCAGCTTGCCTCAACCAGAGCCCCCAGATCCCTTTCTGCAGGGCTGCTCTCCATCCTCTTGTCCCCCACTCTGTACTTTCAGCCAGGGTTGCACTTTCCCAGGTGCAGAATCTGTCACTTGCTCTTGTTAACTTCTTATTGTTTGTAACTGCCCAGCTCTTTAATTTGTCAAGAGCCCTCCGCGAGGCCTCTCCACCCTCAAGGGAGTCAACAGCTCCACTCACTAATTTGTGTCATCTGCATACTTAGTATACCTTCAAGTCCTGTATCCAAGCCATTCATGAAAACATTAAAGAGAACTGGCCCTAAAGTGGAGGCCTGGAGAATCCCACTAGTGACTGGCTGCCAGCCTGGTACAACACTTTGAACCCAACCTGCCAGCCAATTTTCACCCCTTGTATTATGCAACTGTGTATCTGTATGCTAGACATTTTGTCTTCCCTACAAATATGCCTGACACTTATGCACTCACAAGACATGCAGCCTGTTAAACTGACCAGTGACACCTGAAACACAAAGCAAAAGGGAAAGAGGTGTCACTGTGCCAGGCTCAACTTAAATACTCAGTGTGCCACTGTGCAAGCTGGACCTTGGTAGGGGACCCATGTCCTAGCTAAAATACAAGTCATCCTTTTATACTTCAGAGCATCCTGACCACCTCTGCTAGTTCCCCAATATCACAAGTTTCTTCACTGCAGTACCAAACAGGAGGAATACCTCAGGTGTACAGTACTTATGCTCACCAGAAACTTCCTACCCCACCTCTCGACCTTTCTGCACCAAAATCCTCCCAGATGTACTCTCTTATTCAAACTTCCCCTCTCTTCTAGAAAGATGTTTTGATGCATTGCATGTACATGTGAGATGAGAAGGGGTTACATCACACACCCATCATAATATTTTACCCTTAAATTGCCTATAGGCACTTCTGAAGCAGAACCCATTTTGCAGAGCTCTACCTGGGGATGTAAATTATGCCTGGAAGATTGTGGGTCAGGAGGGGATTAAGAAGGAATAGCATTTAATCTACAAATCCCTGTGGATCCCTTCCAACTCAGGAGATCCCATGACTGCAGATGCCATGGTTCCAGACCTAAGCCAGTTGATAAGTAGCACAGTGTTCCAAGGCGCCTCCTGGTCTTAACCCCAAGTGGACTCGCACACTACATAAATGGGGAAAAAAGTGAAGACCACTATTTGAATTTGAGCATGCTAGAGATCTAAAGTGACCAAATAAAGACCATAGAAGACAGATCAACTTGAACATGTTTATTTACATTCCAACAGTTCAGGATTCAATTCAATTATCAGCACTTTATAAAAGCATCTAAAGCAGGATACTTACTGCCTAGTCAAAGTCATTTGGTATTTCCAATAGTAAAAAAACAAAATCTTGAGATAATGTATTATAAATGTGTTGAATTTATAATATAAACATTCTTTCCCTGAGAAGACTATAAAATTAAAGTTTCCCCCATCAATGCTTTCTTAAGTAGCTATATTTTGTGTCCAATTAGTTCAGGAAAGTTCTGTAGTTCAGGTTTATTTTCTTAATAATTCAAGGAAGCCGTCTGTTACTGTAATTGTAACTGAAGTATCACCAATTCTACTTGAACGTGGTATCTGAACACTTGACAGGAATGCCTCAGACTGAAGTTCAGTAAGTACTACCTCTGAATTCAATACATATCGTATTTAATACAGATTTGGTGCTTCTTTAGAGATTTAATTTAAAAAAATGAAGCTTCTTTAATTAAAAAGTTGCGACTTTGGAACTAAAGTCCCAAACTAACATATAAAAAATTTTAAAAAATGCTGAATTTTATTATTTTTTTTTAAACAGAGCATAGAACTCTTACACAGCATCCACAAAATTAAGTAACAGCTGTTAGGAAAGTAAAATTCAATACTTGTTAAGATTGGCTTCTGTATTACATGAATGTGAGTTGCTGTTGCCCTTAGAGGGTTATCAGTATATCAGAATAACTACTTGATCACTCTTAAGTATCTGATCATCCAGGACACTCGCTAAACACTCTTGAGCTGTAACTGCTGAGTTATCATCACAAACACTTTGAAAAAAAACTTTAATACAAAAAAATAAGAAATTCTAAGTTCAGTTGTGACAGTTTTTGACAGCACCTCCATTACAGCAAATTTTAGCATTAAGATACGCACCCAAGATTCAGGTGTTTGAGCTTCTGAAGGCTGCTAATCTGTGTAGGCAGTTCCTCAATCTGGTTGTTGAAAAAGTTGAGCACTTCTATATTTCTCAGGTCTGCGATGTTTGCTGGCACAGCTGTGAAAAAAGTTTTCACAGTAAGATATTGCAGTTAGAGCAAGCTACATAGACTACAAATGCTCTGCTAGCACCTGTCTTTTGTTCTGTTTGTATAGCTGCTGACAGTAGAAACAGCATCTAACAGCTATTGCAACGAAAGCAAAATCTGTATTAAAGAAGCCTCCTATCTGGAATCAGTTCTCACTGCTGACAGCAATCACTTTGTACTCTTCAGAAAATTACTACTAGTTTTGATAGTCAAAATATCTTACGATAAGGCCAGAGATGAGAGAAACAAATGCAACAAATGTCCTCACAGACTAGCGAAAATAAACTAGCCTTCCTTGGCATCTGCATAGCACGCACAGGTCTCAAAAGAGTAGAGCCCGAGAGACTTAGAACATTCCTTTATCCGAGTCAAAAAATAGATGGTCCAAGCAGTTCAGTCTTTAAACAAAGCCTCATTCTGAGCGATGGCTCATTCTGCTTACTGCAGAAACAATGTAGCATCCAAGTTCCCATCTGTTAATATTCAACAATGATTACAGAAATTTAACTTCAGCCTTCAAAGATGAACTGTTCAACCAAGCCCATTTTTGATTACTTCTCATGAGTGAATAACTGTTCAATACACATACATGGTTACATTAGATTGGCCACAAATCAATACCTGCTTATCTAGAAATAAAAAAAATAGGCAGAAGCACAATATGGATGTGCCTGTGCAGGTGAGGTTAAAAAGCTGTTCATATTTGCACCCTCTCCCCCTTAAATTTAGTAAAAACCTAAACACGCAGCTGAAGTTTACACAAAAGGAGGCTGGGAAATAGCCTGCACTGAAATGTGCACCTGTGTTCAATATTCACCTTGGTTCAGTCTTAACCTCAACCACACCAGGAACCTGCAAAGTGCACATCTAAATAATTAGAAGTTTTTTATGAAGCCATGATTTTCTTTTATTTGTTGGCATGAGGTGATCTAAGTCTTAAAACGCAGTCAATAATGTTTACAAAGCAGAACATTACAGTGTGTCACATTTACTAGATTACAAGCATAATTACATTGTTCACAATAACGGGATCCCTAACAAACACTCTAATTACACTATATAAATATTACTGTTGAGGGCCATATTCATTGCAGGAGATTTTTAAACACACTTTTTTTTTTTTTTTTTTTTTAGAAAGTCATTAAGGCAAATCTTAGTATTTAAAAGCCCTCCCCTTGTGGTATATTCCAACCGGTCCATGTGTGTTGGTAACTCAATGATGGCAAGAATTATGTGCTTTCAGAAAGGCAAGGGTAATGTACCACTACCATTGTAGTACATTATTCCCCAACAGAAGTTAACTGAGGATTTTAATTGACATAATTCAGCTGTTTCCAGCCTCAGTATTTCACCAGAACAGTAATTACCACTATTAAAATGTTTTCCTTTCAGAAATTAGACTTTGTAATTTGACTTTGATGAGATGCAATGGACTGGCAAGCCATGTTTCTGCTCTTTTCAAAGAGATGCTGTGTTTATGCAAGACTAGGAAACAGAAGTATTAGCAAATACACTTTTTAGTTCAGTCACAAAGCGTAAACAATTCAGAGACCAAACACAATTCTCCTTTAGTTGTACTGCTGATATAATTAATAAAAAAATGGTCTGAAATTTTTGACCTTTTTGATAGTATGAGAGATTTCAGTCTTCTAGAAAAATCAGTTCAACATAACACAAGCTGTGCTAGGCGTAACACAGAGCAAGGTTGTTGGAACACAACAGCCCCATCACATCCAGGAGCCCAGACTTACCAAACCTAAAGTCTGATCAGCAGCCTATGTATCACTTCTGTATTTCAACTGTCCAGGCTGAAAAGCATCACAAAATGACCAAGGAATTAAAAAGCCATTTTCCAAGATGCTGAAAGTTCTCCAAGCCAACTAAGAGAAAATACATCTTACGTTAAGAACATTATTACAAAGACAGGAACCCCATAAAACTTTTCTGATCTTGGTGTGAGACCAGACTACAAAAGCTGTCAGACTATGGAGACAATTTCTTAGCGCTGCTCTCACGTGAAGCCAGCCAACTATACCTGAGATGTGTTTCAGTTGAATCAGTGCTGGTTAATAGACTCCTTCCATTTAGTCAGTCCTGTTCACAATGGATTTAGCTACCCAAGGACCTTCTGTACCACAGAGCAGCAGCAGAACCACGCCGCATCCCTGAACAGACTGCAACAGGACAGAACCAAGTGCCCTCCACGTGGCCTGACAGAGTTATGGAGCTGCCTTGAACTAAAGACAACGCTCTAATGGATCTGCCCCTTCAAAAACCTGTCCAAAATAACTTGTTTTCCCATTAAGAATAAATTACACTTGTATATCACTTCTGACTTAAGCTAGGAGATTGTGCAGGGGAGGAATCAGTTCAAGGAAGAAAGTGAACAGTCTTTAAAAGTCTTGATTTAAAGAAAAACAAAACAAAAAAAGACATAAAACTACCTGGGAATATATGTCATCTAAACATTAAAGTAGGAAGAAAATGGTTTCCAGAGACTTGTTGACTAAGGCTGTGCTTGCGTTGAAGGTTACAGCATCAGACAGAACCAGTTTAAATGGGTTATTACACAGCTGCAGTCTCGAATCCTATCCACTCATCCCACTTGCAAGCACAGGGGAAAACTTAACTTCCAGTGGCTAGTTCATCAGAGATTTTTAATTTAGTTTTCTTTAGTCAGGGTATGGGTGTGAGTAAGTGTCCCTAGCGAACGACAGAAGCTGTACCCTTGCACGCTGCCCGCTAGGTTTCTGATCTATCTGTGTAATTCCCACACACCGAATTTCATGTTGTGAATCACTCTTAGGATGCTACTCCATTATACTTGCCATTATTATTTTTCTACAAGCCATACTAAAAGCTGCACGGGTAAGCAGATTATGGGAAAGACTGAATATTTAGCAAAGTATTTAGATGAAATGCTTTGTGTCAACCTGTTAAATCAAAACAAAGCCCCCATCCACAACTGTTTTTGTTTGTTTGTTTGGGTGAAGGGGCTTGAGGTATCTCATGAGAAGGAAATGAGAGAAAGTAGCACAAGACAAGGCCGGAGGAAAGGGAGAGAAGATTTCTCCCTACAATGGCTTATTTTCTGATTCAACAGTTCAGATTGCTTTGTAACATGGGGAATGCTTTATGGACTCTAAGAGCAGAAGCCTGAAATTAATTCCTGTAGTGCTCTTGTAGCTAAACTGCACAGGTGCAGCAGCCCAGCAATGCTCAGGAAAGGTTGACGAGGCATACAGCGTTCTTTGGTCTGAACTTTACATGACTAAATGCATCCCCACCATCTTCCCACAGTTGAGTTGCAAAAATCTTCCCAGATATAGAGCAGACTGCCAAATACCAAGAAATTCATGTTCTGGCAATACCCAATTCCACTCGAGTCACCTTCTCATGATGAGCTGTGAGAATGAACTGTCAGCATCCCGGTTCCCTTCACCCACATATTTACAGTAAGATCCACAGTGTCTTAACAACTCTTCCAAGAGCATCTGCTGCCCAGTGTCATTAACAACTAAACTCCTCCTCAGCAAATGCTAGTAAAACTTGGCAGCCCCATGCCTTTGCATTCTCCTGTGAGGCTTCAGTCACATCATGAAGCCCCATTCATATGAAGCCTCACTTCACAAGACCAGAAGCAGCTTCCTTCCCCTCGCTCGATACTAGGAATTGCATACAGTGATTCACTGTGACAGCTATAGACTTCACCTTGATTTCAAGAGCTTGGTTGAGAGGGAAAGTCTACAGGCTGCGCACAAAGCAATAAGACGACTTTCTTCATGCTCCTGCAAATAAGAATTGGCAACTTGTTATACTTCAAAGAGTTTAAGAACAAACAGGCTCTGTTTCACCCTGAAGTCAGTGGCAATTCTTTAGGAATGAAAAAGAGACTCTCTTCAGAGCAGATTTTCACTCAAGGCAAGTTGTCAAATATTATTCCTACATAAGAAGCAGCCGTTTTACAGCTCTGATATGATTTCTGAAACACATGTATGAAGGGTTAAACCCTACTATTCAGCACTTACATAGCTCCACATCGAGCATCCTGGATCTGGACCTCAGTTCCCTCCCCACACGGTGAGCCAGGAGCCCTCACCAGACATCTAGCATTCCTCCTCCCTGCTAGAAGTCTGATGTTGCCCTCTGTTGGAGAACAGACACTGGTTTAGATGGACCTTTTAGCTATCATGCTAGGAGCATTTATATCAGTTAAAGCAGTTTGGAGATGCACACGTCTTGGATGTAACCCTTTCCAGTACAGCAGGGAATCAAATGGGTTTTGTGCCATTACTTAGCACTGACATTTTGATCCAGCTCTTCTTGTATTCCCAACCCCTGCCAAAGGAGAAAGAACAGAATAAAAAAGGAAAAGGAGAAAAGCAGGTGCAATTTTCCCCCCATTTCCTCTGTCACTCTTCTGTCATTGATCTAGGTTTTGATAAGTTTCTGTGGTGGCAGTGCCCTTCACAGCTGAAAGTCAGCAGGCTTTCTGATAAGTCTATTTCTGCAAGTGAGCTCCAGGATTATTTCACTTCAAGCTTATATGAAGCACTGGAAAACAGTAAAAATCCTCACAGCTTTAAAAGTAAACCAACTCAGGTGTTTGCGAGTTTAAGCCCCCCTTTGCTTTTCATCTATGAGGTGCAGTGTAGCCTGGTTTTTGTATTTAGTAGGTACTGACATTACATCATACATTTCTGAAGGGTTTCTTAATAGAAGATCCAGATGAAGATCTCTATTTTAGTTTTAACTTGTAAATGAGAACATTCTTCCTTTTCCATTTAGACAAAGAAGCTGAGATAAAAAAGTAACAAAACCCAATCCGGCACCCAACTGGACGAAGGAAAACACAGGCCTCCGTGAGAGGGATCTGGTGCAAATACAGGCCTCCATCAGGGGAGCACATGGTATGTACACTGAGACAAACATTTCAACTCATTTCTATGTTAACACTGAATGTTCAGAACAAACATTTTCTCACTGCTGCTTGGAAAACAGTATCTGTAACACCTGGCTATTCATAAAAGTGTGTGCCAGTAATCTCAATAAAGATGATTCAAAGTTAACAGGAAATCGCTCATTGAATTCAATGGGTTTTGAATCAGACATGAAGTGAAATAAGGATTTTAATTACTTCAGATTATTTTATTTGGCACTTTCATCTTCAGAAACTTCAAGCTGCAGAATCCCTGTTTGTTTGTTTTTTTTTCTTTTCCCAGAATGTTTCTCCAGTTAACGAGCTAATTAAGCAGTACCCAGGAACATGACGTTCACTGGTATTCCGAACCTCTAAAGGTTCTAAGGGAATATTTATCCAGAAGAGCTATTAAAATAGTACTTACTACTTGTCAGAAAACAGATTCCGAAGACTACACCAGTCTCTCATTAAACTGTCCCATCTATAAACAGGTAAAGAGAAATGCAAAGTAAGGAGAATTCGATATGGAATTTGAGTATGCCATCAGGCCAGAGCAGATCCCAGGCAGGGTTTTCTTGCCAAACACAAGAATTTACTTTTTACACCTAGAGGGAAACACTGTGGGTTACAGCATCATAAGCCCAGGGCTGCAGACTGTTGCTTCTCCAGTCAGCGTCAACAGGAACTCTTCATGAGCATGGATCCCTTGGAGTAAAGGTCACAGAGACATGAAATGTTACTCACATTTCACGGGGGAGGAAGAATTTAAAATACTAAATATATAATGCATTCTGTGCATCCAATATAACTGTACTCCTCGAGCGGGAGTCATGTTTAGATTAATTTGACAAGGGTTCTGTTATACTGAGGGAGAAGCAATCAGAGTCACCAAAATGAAAGAGGAATTAGCAGAGGGAGAACACAACAGTTTTCCTTTTAAATATTCATAGGCATGCTGATATCATACTTGGCAGCTAACTGGAGAATCCTTATCCCAAGCGAAGCATTCAGTACTTAATTTACACATTATGTAGTTCAAGTTTTCCCCTTTTGCCCTTCCTCCACATTCTTCTAAAGATGGATACTAACCTTCCGCACACTAAAAACACTGAACAAATCTGTCTTCTTAAGCTTGAGCTCTTTCCAGAAAGCAGATTTCTTTTTTGCAGTTAACCAAGGAAGCACTGCAGTTATGAAAATGCTCTTATTAACATGTATAAATTATACCATAGCTTACTGATGTGATACTGTGCTAACAAAGCAATTTATCAATAAACAGATTTAATTTAGAAGCCAGAGACTAAGGAGAAGTGCTGTGAGCACAACAAAGGCAGAGAAGAGATTGCAAATGAAGTGACATCTGGTACAAACAAAGGACAAACTCTGTTCTTTGAGATAAATGCTTGGGATGCACTTAAGAGTTTGGAGAGAAATCCTACAGGGACTGAGGTTAGGAAGGGATTACTAAATTGAAAATTAACCACGTAAGAGTAAAGAACTGAAACCACATCAAAATAGTTCACAAAAATCTGATTTTTGATAGCTGATTTTAAAGTATTAAGTACAGGCTGAGTGTGCATGGGTATAAAACTGGATATAAGCATGCCCCCTCACTTTTCCACATCCTGAAGTAAAGCGTTAGCCAAGCTTTCTGAATTAGCTTGACATGCAAGTACTGTAGTGGACCACAGCCTTTTCAGCCTTAAGTAATTGTTTTATGAGGAGTGCACAATTCAGCCAAAAAGCTCTCCTATCTTACTTTGACATCAGGAGAAAAAAAAAAAACATGCAAAAAATTGAAGAGTACAGCCCATCAAGTTGAGTACTTTTGAACTTGCCCTCCCTCACCATTCTCTTTACATCCATCTTCTATTTAAGATGTTTTCCACAGTTGAGAGACTTACCAGAGATGCTCTGAATATCAGGTCTTGAATAGACACTAAAAGGTTGTAACTTCGAGGTCAAGGTCTCTTCAGCTTCTCACTCAGGAATATCCATACACCTCCATGCTTAGCAGTGCTTGTTTATAAAGCTCTGCTCTCACTGCAAGAGTGCCTAGTAAGTAGCCCATCATTTTCACTTTTCTTTATTGGACAGTTAGTATTTTTTACACCGTTTTTATCACCAAAATGCTTTTAAGAGCTTTTTCAGGTCTGTTTTTCACTGCTCCTTGAATCACCTGAGTTTTTCTCCATTCAGCATCACGTAGACTGCCTTGCTGACACTTTTATCAGAGACCAGCCCGTCCTCTAAACACACACAAAGGGAGAGGCAGCAGTAAACACGCTCAGTGTTTAAAAGCAAGGTCAGCATATGTATTTACACATGATTTTCTTATTGCAGCCCTTAGAGCTGGAAATGAATTAAACTCCTTCCTGGTGTGGGCTCCCTACACACACAAAACAGTACTAAAAGCCACTCCTTTCTCTAGGTCTCTACATTAGCTGATCCCTTTTTTCATTTTCAGCTACAGCAGATATTCCTAACAGACAGAATAAACCATGTTACCACAAATTACTCTTCCTCAGATAAAGAACAAGAAACTATTTTACTGTAAGAATTATTTTACTCTGCAGCATTTTTTGCCAAAGGACACCACTGGAACAGAGTAAGAGGCCAAACAGCAGTGTGAGGAGAAATGCTGTATCATTATACACTTCAAAACAACACCCCTGATTACTGGCAGAAGCAGAACACACAGAACACAGACCAAGAACAAGTATACAGAACTATTTCCATTTTCCCCTCGATCTATACTACCTCTTCTTACCTCCTTCCTTTAGTATCAGCAACAACAAAAAAAATCCAGTTTGTTTGACAGCAAGCTCTTTAAGATGGTACAAAATTAAGCTCTTTGATGAAGTCAGTTCATGTGAGCAAAACACCCTACCTTTTAGGATGCCAGTTTCAAAACAGTCTATTTTGACAAGGGGATTTCTAACAATTTTAGATTACAACCTGTACAAACATGTGGAGAATCAGTTTACGTGGGCTTCCACAAAAAACATTACAGATATTTTAAACCATTGGGGGAGAAGTTAAGGCACATGAAATTTGTACTGAAACATCAGAAAGTGTTGAGACTTAGAAGAAATAAAATTGCAACAGTTATGTTTCAATAAGAAAAGAGCACTACAACTTCTGAAGAACTGTCAGAGACGACTTATTTGTGTCTGGTGCTGTATACAGTTTGCACGTTGACTTGTGATGCAAAGCTGACTGTCTCTATGCATCACAACATATAACTATTTGCTTTGAATCGGGGAAATTTCGTGATGCGTTCTTTATACCATTACAGAGCAATAATCCTTCACAAATTCTTCTGCTTCATTCTCCCAAAGCTTCTTAAAAAACAAAGCTTATGTTATTTAAAGCTGAATTGCTCTACCATCTGTACTTTCTCAGAACCAAGGCTTCTTTCAATCTTCCCCCCCTTCAGGGAGAAAAGCAAAAAGCTAACAAGGTATTTCATCTAAACATTTGAGCAGAACTCAGATGTCATGAATTTAGTCAGGCATACGCAAAGGGGTCTCCTTTTCCCTCCTTCTCATCTCCCCCTGTGCATGCTTTCATAGATCTCCCTTCAGAGATCTCTGCATCAGGTACAGGAATGATATACGAACTGAAATGAAAGGCTTGCAGTTAATTTAAAGCACCATCTGAAACATGGCTGAGAGGCCGTTATCTCAAGCAGAAGTCTTATGTTTTGGACCCAGTCAGTTTCACTCCACCAGCAGCTTGCTTGCACCCTTTTGAGGTGTATCACGCCACTACAACGGCATGAATAATGTGCCAGAAGGAAGCAGAGGCAGAACCAAAGCAGAGGAGAACCAATGAAGCAACTAATAAGGAGTACACGGACATCCACTTCCCTCCTGAGGTCTGGGAGGGATAGAAGTCACTTAATATCAGGCAAAACATAAAGCACCAGGCAACGCCAGTGGGAGACACCTGCAAAGAAGCAGTAAGCGGAGTGAGCAGCATAAATAAAAGGAGAGAAGTTTTGAACCACAGGATGACTGATCTGCTGGAAGACAAAACGCACAAGAATGATAAAGGGCAACTATCGGGCTAAGGAACAGGATTGATGAGAAAATCTGTTCCAGCCGGATCTGAAAGTTGATTCAAGAATAAAATTCAGGTATGGAAACAGGAACCAGCAGCAAAAAGCTAATGGACCACCTCACAAAAAGGAAGGGACTAAGAACGAGTTAAGAATTGCACTTGAGTATCAAGGAAGAAGCAGAGGTGAGGAAAGAGCAAAGGATGGTAACAGGCAGCAGCTCAGAGAAAAGGGATAGGGGGACAGAGAATGTGACCTCAGGTAGTACGTGGGAGATTTCTCAAGCAAATCAGTTGCTCCTAATCTCTCATCATTTAGTCATGTAATAATACTGGGCATAGGATCAGAGAATGAGAGCAGAAGGATAGAAAAAATATTCAGGAGCAAGCTATGAGTAACAGACACCTCCTGAGGTCATTTCAATACGGCAGAAGAATATGGTAAAGCTGGGAAGCACGGGATCATCTGAGGTTAAGGAGAACGAGGAGAAGAGCAAACCTAAGCTACTGTTCACGACTACCTACAAGTCAGACTGAATTGCTAGCAGGAAGAATTCTTTCCATGCAAGAAAGAGCTAAAGATACTCAAACAGTGACCTCTAATGGTCAAACCACAGAGTCACAAGCTCCAAGCGTAACAATACAGAAGCCAGAACCTCTGAATAAACTATCCAACTGATTACAGAGCCAATTAATCCATCAGGTAGCTATGTCAGGTAATTGTTACAGCAGTTACAAGTCATCAAAAACTTGCAGTGTATCCCTAAAATAAGTGAAAATAAGACATGTCAAGATGGCAGCACAATACTTGTGCACGCAGTGATGACCAGCACTTGGATCTGTTGTCAGTGAAGAAGTAACCTTTAACACCCTACATGCTTTCCCAGCACAGGTCTCCCTCTGTGCTCTCCTGGATCAGACTGTGGTTAACCCGAGTGTCTGGAAGCTCCCCAAGCACACTTCCTATTCATGATGCAGTACAAGGGTTTTAATTGTTTACTTTCATCACCATACCAGTAGGGATATAAATGTGACTATACTAGGATGTGAGATTTTGTATACACTGAAGTAGCTGAAGAGTACATGGAGTTAGTCTAGCTATCTGAGTCCAGAAGTTTCATTACCATTTCATACTTAATGGCAAAACAGATCACAAATGCTGTTCTGCAAGAGAAAAAGTCAGATGAGACTGAAGCCATAGTACACATGCTATCTTAGGTGTTTCCTTTGAATATGGAAGTTCCTTTATTGCTAATTCTACCCCAATTGATCGTTTGCTCACCAATGTACTGGCACAAAGGGACCAAAACGCAAAGTCCTGGTCTGTCCTGCTGCCTTTCACTCTCGCCTGCAGAGGCACCATTTCCTGGAGGTGGCCGTTCTGTGTTCTAGTACAAACAATCTTTAAAAAATTTAAGCCCAAATCACAAAGTGATACACACACTTTATTCCCAGCTGCATAAAAATAATGTCATGCTCACTCACGTGTTATATTTTTCCCTCGCATAGTTCCAAAACGTTCTGCATGAAATGACACAGGTGGAGTCACAGAGGAGAAAAGATGCCCAGCCTTGGCAGCATGCGTCCTCTCCCCAACCAGGGCTCCCCTGGACACCTCCATATTCTTTAATTCCTAACAACGGCCTCCCAGAACTGCCGCGAAATCACAAGCTTTCGCTTTGAGCGATGTGGCACAAAGTCTGTTTTGTCTGGGTACCATAACAAGTTAGAACACAGATGTGAGAACAGTGTTTGTGCCTGGCCAGCCTGCTCAGGCATGGTTCCACAAAAGCCCATCCTGTGGCTCCAGCCCCCTTCTTCCCCCTCCAACACGCCTGTCTCAATCCCTGCCACCACCCGTGCTCTGGTAGCTATCCCCCTGTGCAGGGATAGTGCCACCTCTATGTCCCCAGCTCCCAACAAACGTTAGGGAACAAAGACAACTTGGGCGCACCCACCCAAATTAATGTGTCACTCTGAAGGACTCCATCATTCACCCACTGGTTGACACAGATTTGGGGAATACTTGTCAGGACTTTTATGCCATTTTACTTTGGTGTCAGCCAACGGGTTCAAGAGATACCAGGGTCAGACCAGAAAACCCATACAGGCAGACAGCAGAAGCATGACTCCTCAATTCTGCTTCTCAGCTGTACAGCGGATAGATGGTTTGGCTTTAAATGATGGAACAAAAAACTCCCACTGTAACATATGGGCACACTGGCCCATATGTCTAAGTTAAGGAAAAAAAAAAGACAAGTACTTGCTTTCTCCCTCTGCTTTCAACTGGTTTGTCACAAGAGACCCCAAAATGGAATCATCCCAGGTTTGTCACTCACACAGCAACTGGTTCAACAGAGCTGCAGGAACAGCTATTCAGCTTCCCCTAGAGTTTTGCTTCCCATTTTGAGGCTGTTCTGCAAGAAAAAGGTTCTCATCAAGCAGCAAAAGCATGATTGCAACTCTTTCGTAAGTTACCTGGAGCAGAGGCAGCCAGTTCAAGACTCCTGCATTAGCACAGCACCGGGCAGCTGGAAAACATCCAGTCTAATATCCTCCAGAAAAATCAGTGTGGATTTGAGTACTTCTAACAGAAAATGATTTACAAAGAGGTAAATGCACAAGCATCAGCAGCATGAATGGAGTACTAAAAATATTACTGAAAAAGCATGCCACAAAAAATTTCTAAGCAGTATGATGGATCTACTGGTGTTATCTTCAAACTTGTTAACAAAACTTCACTTACTTCTAATGGTTTGCTGGCAAAAATATGAAATATGGTTACATTAAAATATGCATGTCCAGTTTTTACATATATTCTTTCTTCCAGATAGACATATTTACTCTAAACAGCAGAAAAAACAGCAAGCAGAACACTCATTTAAATGGCAGAAAACTAGTAGAAGATGCTAATATGACCTTAGTGCAGCATGTCAAGTGTCACTGCCACCAGCTTCCTAGCCATTTTAAGAGCAATCTGCTAAGACAATTAATTACATAGCTTAAAAGATTAGGTCAACAGTGTCAAAAACGAGACTATAAACTTGAAACTTAGCCTTTTTAAAATGTGTGCTGTCTATTTAAGTGTTTACATCAGTTTGAAAGAATAGGAAGCTTCAGACTTGACGAGTTACTTCTCAGGAGAAGCAGTGGTTTTACCTTCCCATAAAAGAAACCCGAACAGAGATAGGTTGACAGAATCCCTTGCCTGACAGACCAGGTATCCTTGCAGCCTGCTGATCTAAGGGCTACTTTAGAAGAAAGGAGCAATTTAAAACTCAAGCAATTTAAAGTTCAATTTAAAATTCAATAGAATACAGATTTAGAGTAGTGCAGCCCTTAAATCGATATTTTGAAAACCAAAACTATTTCTAAAAAGAAAAAAGTGGCCTAGTCTGGAGTTTTCTTGAATAAAGAAAACCTGAAAGTATCCTTCTTTGACTTACTCCTCTTATCTTCTTCCTCCCCTAGTCAGGTCTTCAGCTAAGACTTCTAACCAGGATATAGATTGGTTACTTACCTTATAATTTCGGCACTTATGCTGAAGTATGTCAACCCTCTCCTGGCTTAATTCTCAGACGGGCACGTTTACCCTGATCTGAGTCTCTCTGCGGGAGATCCAGCCTGCCTCTCTTCCTCAGAGCACAACAGCTATCTGTGACATACCCAGCCAGTCCAGCTACACTTCAGATTTGTAAGGTGCCACAGGGAAGAAACAATCAAGTCTCTTGAAAGTTTATTAGCTTCAAAAGTTGTACAATTAAAAAAAAAAGTCTTATGTTCGTTAAGCTTGTCGACAGTAATGTTTACAACCCATTTCACCCCTGTGCCATACCCCCAGTCATTCAGAAGATACCAGAGCAGACAATGAGCAGCAGAGAATTTCTGCCTGGCAGCTCTAGGTACAATTCACTTAGCCCAACGTTGAATGACTTGTCTGACCTAGTCACGGAGGCTTTAGACAGAGATGAGCAGAATGAACTGCTGTCTCAAGATGCTCACAACCCTCCAAAAGCTGCAGAGAAGGCTTCAGTGGCAGGATACAATTACCTGATTAATTTTTAGGCAGCTCAAGTTCAGAGACAGGCATCTCCTTGCAGTGACCCTGCAGGAACACAAAAGCCACCAGACTGGGCAGCCAGTATCCCAGCTCCATCAGTGGCTGATACCAGACAGCACACAGCAATAACCTGGAGTTTATCATAACATTTTCCTGAAACAGCTGCTCACTTCCAGCTATTTGTAACCTTTTGACCTTCTAAACTACAGGTCGATCTGTGTGTTTAGTAATGATTCTTACAGCTTTCCTCCCCGTACTTCACCCATGAACTCACTCATCAGTCATCAATTATTTATAAATTTGACCAGTGCAAATCAAAAGTTCTTCAAAAATGTAAGAGGGTTTTATTTTTTTATTTTTAAATAGGGACAAAAACTGGCGAGATACCAGTCCAGAGGACACTATACAGTCAGGAATAGGGCCTGGAGTAACTACTTCATATTTCTCACAGCCACTCATACACTGCCCATAATTTTACCTATTTCGTACTACTACTTCAATCCCTTTAAGCTATGCATTAATGACCAATTAGCTGCAGCCAAAGAATTAGTGTTCATATGGTAGAACCTAAGAATATTTTTACTTCATGCTTAATCCTCTGAAAATGTTCAAAACCTTAAGCTAGATTTTCATATTAACACATGTTTTAAGTAACACACACGATCTTACAGTTCATGCAGCAAATGGATTAGAATTTGATGGGTTTGTTTTGCTTTTTTACACCCCACTCTCAACCTGGAAAACTTATGCAGAGCATAGTCCGGTGCGTGCTACAGAACTGCCCGGTCCTCTCCCCAACACACGCTCTTTGGCAGTTCCACTCCCTTCCCCACTTCATGCACTCATAAATAAATCAGTTCCAAAAAGCAGAGGAGTGTTCGAGGTTGACATCCACTGATGTATGCAGAGAACAGACACGGACAAACAGAACATCAAAAAAAGAGAACTTTTCTTCTCTTTACAAGATACACAGTAGCAGGGTCTATATGAACCTCACTCTTGTATTTAACAGCCAAAAAGTAGAAATGTTTGCACAACACACAAACGAGTAAGCCTGAAGCTTGCTCCTACAAAGAAATAATTTAATTTTGCCTCACAAGAGGCTGGCTGATATCCCGCTCCATTAAGTTCAGTCTCACATCACCTCTCTCTCACGATGATATTCACCAACACCTCAGCTGAGACGTCTTTACTATGGAAAGTGATAACTGAAGTATCCAGAAGGTTTTAACTGAAGGTGTGTGCAGTACAGCCAAGAGACAGTTTACACTCAAAAGATGTTGTTGTTTGTTTTTTTTTTTTGTTGCCAACAGCAGAACACTTGACTTTCATGCCTGAAGCTCTCACTCAGTTGGCCTTCCTCACATGCATTTTGTTATAGACACAATGCAGTTGAGCTGTAGTTTGCTTTCACTTGCTTCAGTCAACTTAATTATCCTTCTACTCAAATACGAACTGCAGTTCAAAAAAGTTGGTAAAACTTGAAAAGTGTGGCAGCGAATGGATTTTCTGACTTAGCTGGTAACACGACTGAAAATCACCGATCTTCTGGTACACGGCTAGTCTGTATTGACATTAAAAAGGCATGTTGAATGTGTCTGCTAATTCACATCCTCAATCTTTTTTTATTTAGGTAAAACGCTTCACCAAGAACCTCACCCTCTTAGCAGTGCTGCTGTGCTCTATAGAAACAAACCAGTAGTGGCAGCTTCTAAATGCTGCCTAACAGCCTGCAGCGAAGTCAGAAAAGCAGAGTATACTTACTGGTAAGCTTGTTGTGACTGAGAACCAGCTGTGTGATATGAGACAAGGTAACTGTAAACGAAGAGAGAAAAAAGTTAGTTTATGAACAGCGATGGCCCATTCCAGCTAAAAAACACGTTATTCTCCTACTCTAGTAACCCCAGATCATAGGCACTATTACAAATATCAAGACAAGCTCCAGATACTTACTGAAATTGCCTGAATGATCTGACTGATCCCAGCCCCTCGTACTCCTACTTACTGAGCAGTGAGTATGGGGCTGGGGCAGCTACAGTCTGGTATTCCCCACTATGCACCCTCACCTGTGTTTGTTCTTGCCTACTGTCATTCCCACACCCCTGCTGCTTTTTCCCCTAGAGGCTCTACAGCCCACAATCAACATCACCTGGCCAGAACAACATGCTAAACAGCCAGAGGAGAAACCCACACCTTGAAGACATTGTTAAACATCTTTTATCGCTCTTTTTAGGTACCTCAAGGGAGGCTGTAGCGAGGTGGGGGTTGGCCTGTTCTCCCACGTGCCTGGTGACAGGACGAGGGGGAATGGGCTTAAGTTGAGCCAGGGGAGTTTTAGGTTAGATGTTAGGAAGAACTTCTTCACTGAAAGGGTTGTGAGGCATTGGAACAGGCTGCCCAGGGAAGTGGTGGAGTCACCATCCCTGCAAGTCTTCAAAAGACGTTTAGATGTAGAGCTTAGGGATATGGTTTAGTGGATGGCTGTTAGCGTTAGGTTGGAGGTTGGACTCGATGACCTTGAGGTCTCTTCCAACCTAGAAATTCTGTGATTCTGTGATTCCCTCTCCCTCCAAAAAGTCTGATGTGCTTTGAATGAGAAAAACTCATTTTTGTCCTCCCCTACACCTTATTCCTTACTTCCAACACAGTCTCTCCAAAAAGTGCTACTAACTACAGGGCTGCCCCTCCTGAGCAGCCTGGAAGTTCTCCCTAAGGACAGCTGTAGTGCTGCATCTCTCAGCAATTCCCAGAAGCACTAAGCATCACTAACACAGGCAAATGTAAGCCCATAGCAGAACTAATGCAGTCACTCAAAGGCAAAAACAGAACTGAAAGTTCATTGGAAAAAAAAAAAGGCATTGCCACAGTTCCCTGTGCAATTGCAGGTTGTGGAGGAAGGAAAGGCAAGGAGCAGAAAGGAAAACAGTGCATCCACCCTCAGTATCTCTTTAAATACAAGCACTCTCTAAGTTGTGCCTCAAAGAGGTCACGCAGTAGGACAGAAAGCAGCCCATAGGAAGTCTGTAAGAACATCGTATAAGAACCAGCACTATAGGGCAGCCAAGTACAGTAGCCTCAAAGAACACTCAGCTTTAAAACATGAAGGGCACTTCAGCATCAGCATCTAAGCAGCTCCTTAAACTACTGACTGTAGACCTACAGCTGACCAGGTCAATTTACAAAAAAATAATTGAAATGCTGGAGGCGGTTACGAGCTTGTGAGCAAATGTTTAAGCACTGCTTCTGCAGCATTTATTTCTTTTGGTTTGGGAATTGTAATAGCTGTGACAACTACTGAAAGCCAACATTTCACAGGCTCTCAACGTCCAGGCCTGAGCAGTAAGGACACGATCCTTCCTGGGCAAGCCCTCTGTCAGCCTCCTGAGATGCAGAGTGCTTCAGCTAAACACCTCCAGCTCCACACCAACCTGACCTAGATCAGAGCCAGATGTGGGGTAACAGTGTGCCCAAGCTCATCTGTATCCTCAGACTTAACTTCATCAACTCACCAACACTGCACCTACCTGCCTGAACAGTACAGACACCATAAACACTGCTTTGAAGGCTGAAGTGTGAGCACTGAAAGAGCAGGGCTCACACTGCTGGCCCCAGCACCACCAGCTGGCATTCCAGCTTGGCTCTGAAGATTTGGGATGCTGAAATGTTTGCTCCTTCACCCTCGTCATGACAAAAGCTTTGGAAAGCGAAGATTTGGTGTAATCTGCTTTTGCAAAAGGAATCCTTTTATTTATTTCTTTTTTGATACTGTGCAAAGTTGCTCCCACTTTAAGATTTATTTTTTTTTTTTTTTTAAAGCTGAGAAGAGTTAAACTGCAGTGGCTGAATAAGACAATTACCACCTCGGCTCCACACTAGAAAGCCAGCACCTCATCATGAGCACGAAGGACAGCAACTCCGAGCAGGTGGGAGCTCTGCTCCTCTGCTGCTTGGCAAAGGTCCGCAACAGGCAGACTGAATGGCACTTACAGACTGGAAAGTCAAAACAAGCTGCCAGAACAGGTAATTCCAAGAGAACCTTTGCACTTTTTCTGTAGCTTCTGTACGACACTGCTGGAAACGCTAAGAACCAGGTCTTTGAAGGAGGCACTCCTCAGAGGCCGTGCTGACATAACAGCACTTCGCATAGAGGGGATGAATTCATTTGATTTCAAGAACACACCACGCATCCCCACAGAAGTTTGAGGGTGAGGATATTAACATTTGCCAAGGCAATTTACACACATGGTAGTTACAAATTCCCGTCATGGTCCCAATCCCACCATTGCTTCAAAATGGAATGGGTGGAAAAAGAACATTTGAGCTCTACTCTTCTTGTCCTAGTACCGAGCTTTTTCATATGCTGCTTCCATGTACCACAAGCTGCCTTTCCATGAAATATTTAGATGACAAGTCTTGACTCTTTTTTTTTTTTTTTTTAAAAGGAAGAAAAAAAACACAACAGGAAGACTCCAGAGACCTTGCTGGATGAAGATAAGACGCTGCCTCTCACACTGGAGGAAGTTAACACAGAAGGAGCACTACAGCTTTGTACTGAACAACCTGCAAGCAGCCTGCCACTCCACCTCCTGGGCCTTGGTTATTTTAGGAGTGAACAATTCTATCAACACGAACTTTTTGGTAAAAAAAATCCAGCCATATTAATTCCATCACGTACGTGCATACTTTATGTGAAATATGAATAGCTTACAGATGGAATAATGAGAACAAATTAACACTTACAGAGTAAATAGGATTTCATCCAATATTCCTTCCCTAGCAGCCAGGCTACAGAGCAGCAGATGTCCCGAGTTATTTGAGCAAAATAATTCATAGCTTCCCCACATCCACCACTTAAAAATAAATAAATCAGAGATTAGAGACTGCTCCTTGCAACGAGAACAATTCCCTAATTCAAGATGACTGCTTGAAGTCCCAACAATAAGTGCCCTAGCCAGGCAAAAGATGCATCATATCCTGCCTGCTTAATCAGATTATTCACCTTACAGGACATCTGCTAACCCCCTTTGCCTCTACCTGTCAATATCTGGGTGTTTCATAAACAAATACAATCTACTCACTCCATAACAGAGAATTAAAAAAAGAAAACGAACATTTTCACAAGGCAAGATGTGTTAAAACTATTCATGGATGCACAAACATAGTATAAACGTGTTAATGGCCACAACACTTGTTTTATTGCATACCAGAATAATAAAAAGCCTTTAAAGTTTAAAACTGTTTCACCTGGTCTTTGCATTAGGATGATGAATGAAAATTACAGAACACCTAGATCAAGGGACACTTTACATCTCAGGTGAACTCTCTTCCCTACAGAACTGCTCTGCTGCATCTTTGAAAAGAGATTTCTTGCTTACATTTCTGAAAGTCTGGAAAGTCCAGACGCTCTGAAGGCCTGTAGCATGATTCCAACTTGTACTTCAATTACAGCTAGGAGAAAACACTGAAATGCCCGGATTTGAAGAATACTCCAAAAACAGATGTCATGACCTGTAATGGCATTAATGAACTCCCGAGTGAGCAGCTGTTCAGGGACCACTGAACGTAACTTTGTGAATCTGAATGATAACATATAAATGAGCTGACAACTCAGCGTTCCCTTTACTAAAGATGAAAACAGGAAAAGATGCAGAGGTCTAAGCTAGTTTAAGACATTGAGTGTCAATCTCCATCCACACAGGAGAAGTATTTCCTCTTGAATTGGGGGAAAAAAAAAAAACAAAAAAACAACACACCGACATTTGACAGAGGCAAATGCTTGATTTTGTCTGTCCTGCAACTTTTTTCTTCCCAAAGGGTGGGAGTTAAGGCAAAAAAAAAAAAAAAAAAAAAGAAGTGGCTGCTCTGTATTGAAGCAAGTCAGTCACTAGCCTAGGAAGAAGAGCCAGAAAAGCCAGAGGAGTCCTACCCAAGCCATTGCATATAGTCCTCTTCCCTTCTTCTTCTCCCTCCCCAGCATGACATCAGTTTTCTATACTCCCTGAAGATTTTTGGTTTTTATACACACATGACAAGAATAGATCCGTACCTGAAGGAATAGGATTTGCACACAGAGCAGTGCTACTTCCCAGTCGCTGTGTGACTGCATCTACTTTATGTGAATTAAGGAAGTTTAAACACGAGTTCACTGAGCACTCTGCTGTGAGCACTCAAATGTGCAGTGGGACAAGGCTTGGCACTTTTCTTGAAAAGCAACCAAGACTACAGAGAGCAGCTTACTTGAAGAAAATCAGTGTCCACTTGGGGTGGTGTGGCAGGACTGACTACATTGAAGTAATTTCATGACACAAAATCCCTATCAGCAGCTACTGAACATAACTCAAAAATATCCTCCAGTCTAGTAAGTCCTTAAACCTCAAATTGCTAAAAAGAGAGGAAACACCACTGAAATGCTCTCTCTGATGCTAACCTAATGTTAGACTCATCCCTAAACGTCTACGAGGGGCTCTCATTAAAGACAAGATGCTAGGAAAGGCCATTCACTGGGCATGAATCACTATTCTTATTTGTATGTCATGGAAAAATCAGTTCCTGAAGCAGCGAGCTGTAACTCTGTGCTAGAAAGAGATTCAGCACCCGTAATAGGAGAGGTGCTGGACCAGACCCATTGAACTTCCCTGGCAGTTCAGAGCGCCAGAGGAGCCCAGACACTGCTCTACCAGAGAAGTTCACCCCTTAGGAGCCAGGTGGCAGGGCCAGGAAACAAGCCACTTCCACACCTTCTCCAACCATTGCCTACAAGCCATAAGTCGCAGTACCTACTCACTACTTCTTTAAAGGCACACTCGGAGGAAGTTATTCCTTCTCCATGCAAACACCTCGACAGAAATAAGAAAAGCACGCCAAAAATAAAACCTTACAGTTCAGCCAGAGTGCAGAGCCACTGAAAAAGCAAGGTCTGGACTACCTGGACAGAAAGCAGCCATCATTTCCCCTCCCCTCAGTTTGATCTCAGGGTGAAGAAATCCCCAAGCCCCCATGCTAAAATAAATCAAGCCAGGCGCACGCATCATTTGACGGATTTAAGTTAGGGCACCCCAAGCCCACACTTCATGCAATAAACTCGCTGCCAAACAAGGCTCAGATGCCACATTAGCAACTGAGAGCAGCAGGGACCATCCTGCTGGCCTGGCCGTGCCTGCCCAACAGGCTCGGAAGCGCCTTTGGCATTAACTAAGCGGGTGCCGGGGCCCGGCCGCGCGGTACAAATAAGGCAGCGCCGCCGCTGTACGTACAGAGCCCGGGCACGTCCAGCATGTTGGAGACGCCGCGGTCGCACATGTCCACCTCGGGCTGGTTCTTCTCCCGGCTCTCCTCCACCATCTTCTTCAGTGACTTGGACATGGCCTGTGCGGGACGCGAACACCGTCAGGCTCCGGCTGGGTGCCCCCCACACACAGCCCGGCCGCCCCCCGACCCTCCCTGCCCAGCCCCCGCGGCCACTCACGGCGCTGCCCGGCTCCCCCCGCTCCTGGTCCCCGTCCTGGTCCCGGTCCCTGTCCCAGCCCTGCTGCCGAGCCCGGCCCCGCCCGGCCGGAAGGGGAGGGGGGTGAGGAGGAGGAAGAAGAAGAGGAGGAAGAGGAGGAGGGTGTGAGGAAGGCTTGCGAGGGGCCCTTGCTCAGCCTCAACACCTGGGCAGCGCCTCAGGGATGTTAACGGGGGCCCCCCGACCGCCGCCATTTCGCGGAGGGGAAGGAGCCGCGGGGCGCGCCTCAGGGCGGAGCCATCTTGGCGCCCGCAGCCCCTGGCCGGGGGCGTCCTGCACAGGGCAGCGGGGTTATTACAAATAACATCCACTGGAAGAGTTACTAAAAGTGATGTTCACTGAAACCAGGGTGTAAAAGGGCAGGTGCCGTAACCAGCAAACGCTGGCCTGGCATTGCTGTGGGGGTAGCGTCAGTGTTTCCTTTTTTAGAAATGATTTAATTTGCAGTAGCCTCTAAGTGGCTCTCGCTGCGTCCAGCCCTTCCGTGAAGTTTCAGGCTGCTCTCAGGTCTGCCCGACAAAGCACAGCTGGAGGAACTTCCCTTTATCTAGATCACTCGGCAGCACGTCAGTCACGGTGATGTACAAGCCAGCAATGTTCCTCTTCATCTGCAGGACAAGAACCTGCACCACTTCCACATGTAACCAAGCACCCCGATAGCCACCAGTCAGTTACCTCAGAGAGTTAGCTGCCAGCATATTTACTGTTCTTCCTTCATAAAGGACAGTCAGGCTTGATTTAGTAACAAAGGCTTATCCAGATTTGTCTATAAAAGAACATCCTAGTTTGCTTACCCCAACGAACAGATCAAGCCCCTGTGACAAGCTGCTTGCAGGCTGTGTCTTTACGGCTCACCAGCTCACCTGGCTTCTGCTGCCCCATGTATGCAGTGATAAAACAGCTGCATGTTACATTTCACATGACCTGAATGTCCACGTTTGATCCCTATTGTAGGAGTATTTAATTACTCCCTCTTTAATAAACGTATTTCCCTTACTGGCTTTTGTCAGGACTGCTTTCTTTTTCTTCATCCCAGTAATTTCATTACCGTTTTCTTTGCAAACAGTTCATGTTTCAGTCACATCTTTGGGTCTGCTTTGGTGACTGCTTCAGCAAACCTCCCAAATGAGCAAACACGCTAATGCATGCATACCCTAGTGAGGGCCGCACTGGATTTGACAAAGAGGTGATGCTTTCCAGCCTTCATTTTAAAGATTTTCAGCTGCTCATGAAGCACTACATACCAATTGGATGAGAAGAAGTGGAAAGTAAGTATGCATGACATGCTGGCCAAGTGGCTGGCCATTCCCTGATCTTGACAGCTTAATCTTCAGGTTCTCCCATTAGGAGTAGTAATGATGAAGGCTAATTTCCTGAAGAAGGCCTGTGCCTCTGCCATAACCCTCCATCTCCTCTCTTTTCCCCAGCACCTCAGCATATCCAATTCTTCCTTTAACCCGCTCGACCCCAAGTATCCCCAGCTCCCTCTGTACCCCTAGCTACAGGCTGGCCAGCTGGAGACCTTCCCAAATGTTGGGCTCACAGTGCAGGCTTCTCCAGTGTGACCTTATTTGTGTCTCACTGTGCTATCCAGTAAAACATAAATAAATAGATAAATAAATACTCTTTTTTTTTTTTTTTCTTTTTTCCCTCCAAATAAAAACCACCTTTTGTAGCAGTCAGTTTTAATGCAAGGGTAGCGTGTAGTCAAAACAACATCAATGTGCATCGGCAAAAACAGTTGTATATTGCTAGGCACTGCTGGTAGAAAGTTATCCACCAAAATTAGAATAATTAGGTGTGATAACTAGCACACTATTTATTTGCTGAATTTTGCCTTATAAAATCAGACTTCTAGAATTTGGCCTCTATTTTTATTACCGGATATTTTAATTTTAAGCATTTATTTGTTAGCAATCCTGTATTGTTGCTATTGTTATTTTGTACAGTAGTCAATGCTATTAATTCTTACTACGTTTCCTTTTAATCAGAACTGCCAAATAATTCTGTGGTTTTAGTTTGGCAGCTGACAGAAAAATAATTACAAGAAATATCTCAATTCTGGTGCCCAGGATGCTTATCTTGAGTTACTGCGGGAAACTGAGACACCTCCTCCTTTACTTTATGAGCCAACTAAAAACTGGTTTTTAGCCAAAATGCTTTGTAAATGTAACTACAATTGGCGAATGTTTTAAATTGACCGGCACCATATTTTCTAGCATTGTAGCTGTACATCTTCTCTCTCCTTTAATTCAAGTAACTGTAGCCCTAACAATCTCATTCTGTTATTACTTCTCATTTATCGTATATAAAGAATAGCCCTACTGCAAGGGCAATTCAAAAACACTGTCATGGACATTTTAGTGCTTATTCTTCAAATCGTAGTCTTTTTGCCATTCATATATTACTGCCTCCTAAGGAATGTCTTTATGGAAGAATAAATAGATATGGTAACATCCAGAATATTTACACGTCAGTTAAAAAAATGCAGGCTCTGGAAATTGAAAACGCTCATTCATTATCTGTGCTGTGTCATTTACAGCGGAGAGGTTTGTAACCATGCAGGTATTAAAAGGCAGACATGTGGTATTCACAGCCATGGCTTTATCTATAAAATAGACAGCAATGTGCAAAGACATAAAAGCAAAGACATTCCTGGCAGTATTGTGAAACAAAGCCATAAATCTTATTAAACAAAACACAGATTTTGTCTTCTGAACTATACACTACAAATAACAGATTTAGGGGAGAAGATTAAAAAAAAAAAAAAAAAAAAAAAAGTTCAGTTGTTTGCTTTTGCCATGCATTCGTTTTAAAGCATTTTAAATGACTTCTTACCTTGCAAGACAGAAACATGGCTTAGCAAGAGCTCTCTCCTTTAAGGACCTTCACTTTAATAGTTCTGCAGTGGTATTTCTCTCGTGGTTCCTCATATAAGATGTTAGAGGACAGTAGTGGGTTACTTTGTTCCTGGTTTTTTTTTGAAAGAATGGGTTTGATAATTTACTCTAATTTTAGACTTTGACTATTTTTGGCAAGAGTCAGTTGGGCCAGATCAATTGAACTTTGTACCAGAAGCTTCATTCAACAGTCTTTGTGGACGTGAATTCTCTGCTGGACTTTCATTTTCTCTAAAGAACCTCGTGCATTTTACTCACATGTAAATAAAATTATGCAGAGATATAGAGTAGTTGTAATGTTTAAAGATGCACCGAGCACTAATTATTATCAGATTTTAAAAAAAAAAAATCTTACAATTGTCTTGTCCTCTCATTCATTGTGTTCTTCATTCTTTTTTTTTTCTGCAGAAGTTCAATGATTCCATAAAATCTGTTTGGTGTTATGACTGAAAGTCATACCAAGGCCAAGTGTTTATCTGTATCAAGAAACTGTCAGAAAGCATTTCACCCACTTTAAAACGAAACGTGATTTTTCACAAAACCAAACTTTTTGAACAACAGGTTTCAACACACTCGTCAGTTTAACTGCAGTGCCCCTGAGGAGCTTCAGGCCAAAGGTTGCATTGCCAGAGCTGGCCTCACGCAGATCAAACCTCAATATTGTGCAGAGTCAACAGGTAGGCCAGCCTTGGCAGGCCGACCTGTGGGACAGCGATCTCCTCGGGGAAGCAAGTTTTGTGTCAAATAAACTGTAGGATGTGTGACTGCTATCAGTTTCAATAGGCCACTAATGAACTTCATTCATCACAACCATGTACAGGTTTCTATCGTGTTGTTCAGTTTACGCTCCACCGTGCTCTTGGCAAGACCAAGGTTTCGCCTAAGAACTGATTGTCTGTAAGGGAAGGGAATGCACTACAAAGCACTGCCTGGCAGCAGCAGGAGCTGTTGGGGTGAGAGATGCCCTTCCAGTTCAGCTATGGCTTCCAGGTGAGCTGGGCAGCAGGCTGCTGAAATAATTAAATAATATATTAAAAAAAATAAATAGTGTTCTTGCCAGGCCTATTTGTGCCTAAAATCTGATGCTTCTGTGACCATCCACCTAGCAGCAAGAGACAACAACCAGACTCTGAGGGGATTCAGCCCTGCACGAACTGCATGAACCCCATGGTGATTCATAGGAAGGTCAAAACCACGATAGACGCAGATGGAGTCTTATGATGCTGCCATCCACTAGGAGAAGTAAACTCCTTCCTGATCTCGGCAGGCAAACAGCTGAAGCAGTGCTTGACTGTATCTGCATTGTCTTACGAGTTCCTGTATTCAGAGCTTGTTTTGTAGCTTCATCTCCAGGCAGTTTAGATGACAGTATTTTCTTTACTGCCTGCAATCCCTTTTATGCTTTTTTTTTTTTTTTTTAATTTGTTTGTTTTTGTTTTGTTTTGTTTTTAATAAATTTAGGGTCAAATTTTGGATTGTCCCTTGATTACTAACATGAAATCAGTTTGGCTTGGAGTCTTGAGCAAAAGTTCTCTGGGCTGCTAATGTGAAAATGTTTAATTCCACTACATGTCCTTTTATGTCTTCCCATATTAATTTCCTGTTCTGCCTGCAGGTCAGGAGGACATATATGTCTCCTAGTTTGATAGAAATACAGATATTTCTCCTTTTTCCAAGTTGTACTTTAGCATGTTAGCAGGCATATTATATTGTCTGTACCTAAGCCAGATTTTTCTTAATACTTGGAAGATTCTAAAATGCTGTCATACATCTAGTCTGCTTGGCCAGGTCTCTCTCTCTATAACATAATCAGATCGTTCCTGAATTTTAAATATCTTGAATTTTATATTGTGTCATCTACCCTTTTGCCCTTGTCTGTTTTGTGTTTTCTGGATTGTATTTTAACCAGAATAGCTTCTCTCCGATTATGAAATCTTGTTTGTTTGTGGAATTACGCCTTTTTTTTTTTTTTTGGCATTCACTGGGAAATCTTCAAAGAAATCTGAGATTTTGTTAGAACTGCTATTAACACTTACAATGTCACTTATCATCATTTATTGCAACAATCATTTTAAGAGATTCATTTCACTGTGTGAACCAGTGTCCTCCGTATGCCCCAACAACAATATTTGTTACATATGATGTGTGTTAGCCTGGGGCAGTGGCACAATAATGTTAGTAAAAAGTCAATCGGTATTTTTATATTTGCCCTATTCTGAAGTCATATGTTTTATAAATGTCTAGGAAGTGGCCCACAAGTTGTCTAGGAAGGCAACATGGTTGCTCAAAGTCTCACAAGTTTTTATAAATTCAGTTGTAAAAGAGATTTGGAAGCTTAAAGATCTAACTCTGTAAATATAATCGCAGAGATGTGTGCATATTGAACAGGCTCTGACATCACTTCTTGATGCGGTTATGGTTTAGTAACACAACGCATCTTTGCTGTGCTAAGCTTTAGTGAATGCCTGAGTACTTTATTCGGCCAGGTTCTTCCACCCAGTGAGTAGTATAAGAGAAGATTCTTCAATGAAATTATCTGTGTAAATGGCTGTAGGACAGGGGCTGTATTTTATTCTAGTTCAAATAAAACTAGCTGACATTTAGCTAGCACAGTTGGACTTGATGATCTTGAAGGTCTTTTCCAACCTAAATGATTATACGATTCTATGATTTATAAAGATGCTTGGGACAAACACATAATTCTGCAGAACTAAAGACAACTTTGTATCTTAACTCCTCTTAACAATTTCACGTTGACTATTTTGTGTTTAAGTTTTATCCTGGCTAATTAACTTTTTATAGCCTTAACTGTAAAACTTTTTTGCACATTTACAAAAGCGTTTGAAATGGTATAGAAGAATATACAAATATGATAAAAACTGGCAAAAACTCATTTTCAAAGTTAGGTAGATAATTTATTCACAGTACAACGAAAGATTACATTTTTGGGACAGAACTTTAAAATTCATAACAGCTGTACTTACAGTAATCTTTAAAAGGCCTTACTTCAGTTGCAATTATCATAACTGGATTTCAAACATATTTTATGATCTAAAGTGTCCTCAGTATAGCAAGGAACAGTAAAATATTTCTCATGTGACGTCCTAGCTCCTCCAGCTCAACTGGAATCCTGATGGTAAAGTCACATATTCGGCATGAAATTTTATATAGACTTGATGAGATGTAGCTGTGAATGGAGCAATGTTTGTATCCTAAAATTGAAGACAAAAAGGAAAAAAAGAGCTTTATCTGACAGCACGATTCTGAGAAAAAGCCAATTACAATGTTAAAGCTGAGGTACAAATCCGCTCAGAGAGTGGAAGGGACCTCAGGTCTGTGCTAGATACTGCTGTTGCATTTCTTCCATAGGGTGTTAAAAATATTTAAATCACAAACGCAGCAACTAAATTCAGAGAAAAAAAGCGCTTGATGATACCACCCACTAGATGTCACTGTAAGGTCTGTATTGAAAAGCTAAGATGCCACAGAAGCCTTACACTTTCACTTCCACTAGTCTGTATGGAACTCATGCCAAAATCAGGGAAACAATCTTAATTATGACACAGTAAAGATTCATTTTAACCAGTTACAGGGTCACAGACAGTAGGGAATACATACCATCCCACAGTACGGCCCAGCGGGGGGATAGCTGGCATCTGGCCCATTGTAAAGGATCAGATAGTTGTTACTGCAATCCCCTGGGTCATCGATGCTGATGAAATCAAAGTTCACTGTGACAATTCGTCCCTTGGGCGCAGTAATGGCCCACTCACAGTCAGTGTTGTTCTGGTAAGTCGCAGGGTAGCTGGGACTAGCAAACGTGCCAGAGCTGCCGTATAATGTTCCTCCACATCCTGGAAATGGACACAGTTAATTAGCTTAGAAGACTTAGTTTTACAAGATACTACACAATGTAGTACAGTCTTAGCAGCAGCACTGAAATACAGAGAGTCACTGTGGACTGGAACAATGCATTTGGATAAGAGCATTATTGCAACGAGATGAAACTGAGGCTCTAGCTTCAGCAGCCTGAGAAGAATACGGAATGGGCATCAGACATACTGTAGGGTTACTCTGCAGTGCTGTGATGCTTAAGCTCACTCCTGTAAGTTAGTGTCAAGGACAAACTATGTCATCCAGCTATTCATTCCCATATCATATGCTATTTATGACTAGGTCTATCACCCTGTCACTACACAGCATTATAGATACGTTATTTTCCTGAGGCAAGCGTCAGTCCTCTTCAGGCTTAGCAGTGCCTAGATCCTACAGCCTATCACAAATGAACTACTAATAAAGTTGACTGAGTCACTACTACCACCACTACTCTGTGGTGCCAAGATAGAGGTTCCTTGTATTTTCTGACCTCTTGGTGAAAGATGTAGACCTCCAGCTTAAGTAGAACACATCCTCTGAGGTTGCTAATTAGAGAATAGGGTTGGCTATGGGTACTTGAAAAAGTCTTAGATGTTGATACGTCAAGGCCCCACCTGAGCTGGCTGGATTCCATCTTTCTGTGTTTTTCTTCTGTGTACAACTGCTTAGTGGAATTACTTTATTACTACAGCCTTACCACTTGATGATGAGGTCCAAGTGATTTCATATCCATCACGTGCCACTGAAATATCACTCTTGAAACGAAGGTAGACAACATGATTTTTGGTGAAGATGGGACTGGGCACAAGGTTTCCACAGAACCTGCCAAGCAGTGGTGATTGGACATTGCTGCCATTTCTGACCTTCAAGGGACAAAAAAAAACATTGTCAACATTAAATCCCTGTACCAATTATACACAACTACAATTATACAGTGATGCAGGCACAGCACAAAGTATGTATAGACTTACATAACTGTCATTTAAATACTTTTATTTTTCCTACTCTACATCCTTACATAGAAGGGAAAAGAGACTATTAGCCAGCCTGTCTGAGCTTTGTAAGCAATGGCACAGAACAAGTATCATCAGCAACTGGTAGCTAAATTTTATGGTGTGGTATATCTCCTGAATAATAAAAATTACTTGGCTAGTAGCTAAGATGTGCTTTTGAAATTCAAGTCCATGTTTTAATTTTCATCTGAAATGTTAATATTTCAGATGAAAAGATTAATACTTTACCCTGCAGACTATTCTTTTCCCTGGTCACACAAAGACACAGTTCATATTAAGTAGCTTAGAATTAAGCTGATGCTTTTTTTGAACTCCAACTATGGTGGAGTTCAGATCCATTTCTTGAAACAGTAAAGAGGGTATTGAAGAAGAACTAAACGGGGATTCTGCCACAGACATCAGATTTTTGTAATCCGACTAGTGAATAGTGAAACCTTCAACAAGCATGAAAGGACAGAGTAAGTATTGTGCAGGATAATATGCTTTTTATTGACACAAGGTACTTTTGCAAGTAGCATACATTTGTATTACACCTCTCTCCTTTTTTTTTTTTTTTTTTTTTTAAGAAAAATAACAAGGAGATGGAATCTGCTGCTGGAATGAAAGCACTCAGACTTAAGGCTTTCCATTCATGCACAGGTGTTAATATTAGATGAAAACTATCCCAGTTTGCTCTGTAACTGGGTAACATCAACATGAGCTAGGTAAAGATGAGTTGGATAACAGCAAAAGTTTTTATTGGTTTTAGACTTAGTATAGTGTGTGTTGTTTAACCTCTAACTATAGTACCTCAGTATTTTCCACCATAAAACTGTAGCAATATAGTAGTTCCTAATGTCAGTTCAGATGATACTTGATCCAAGACTGTTAATGTCCTTTGACTTTAGCAGAATTCGATTTAGGCCCTCAAAATAGATATACTGGCTTAATACCTCTAGGAAGTCATGTGAACACTGGATGCTGTCCTCCAAACTGAAAGCATGGAAAAAGAGAGAAATGGTGTGGTTCTGGGGAGCTCTCAGAACAATAGAACAATCCATATTATTGGGGTGACGACCAGGCCATCCAGGGCTCTTCAGGTAACCAAATGGCTGGTTATACTCTCTGCTGCAACCTGGAGAAAGAAAGACAAATACATGTAAGGCTTGCAGATCTTTGTATTGCTTTTCACTGTATGGAATCAACAAAGAGAACGGTAGGTAGATTTTTTCAACAATTCTTCAAGCTTACCTGTAGCTTGATAGGTAAATCTGACTCCATTATTAATCCTATATTCATCTGACTTGAAAGTCACAATGGCAGTGCGATCATGAGAATAAAATTCAGGGACTGGGAAGGTGTCAGTGCCGCAGAATCTATGGGCTGATCCTTGGCTGTGCTGGAATTCAATACACGTCACAAATTACTTCTATATAGGGGTACAACTTGGTTTTCTACTTACAAAACTTTAGGTGAACACATCTTTTAGCACTTTCTATACCAGATATGCAGTCACATTTTAAAACTACCATGGAAATCACTTATTAATGTCTCAACATTTTGTTTGATTATGGTGTGATACAAATCAAATGTAATAGGTATTTTCATGACAAAGTAAGAAACAATGAAAGAAGGTTTAGAATAATGAAATACAAAGAACATAAGCAGTTGTGGTTTTTGTGTGCGTGTTATTTTTTTTTTCCTAGTGCTTTCTACAAACACTCTTGGCATGAATAGTCATTTTATTATGGTTCTTGGATGGGAAAAAGTTTAATTAGTTTATGAAAGCTTGTTGTTGGGCAATACTTTCTGGGTGTTAAGTTTGGCAGCTCTACTACTAGGTGCAACTGTGAAAAATTGAGTAATACTTACTCAATGCTTATACTCATGCTCAGTACTTATACAATGCTCAATACTTATACTCAATGTGTAAGTCACTTCATGACTTCCATGAAGTCACTGTACCAGCTGACACACATCAAGTCGGGCATAGTGCTTAATGCTTTGCTCATACTCTTCACACAGAATTATCAGCTAACCTATTACTAATCTAAGGAGGGGAGTGCTTCCCCTGTTTCCAAAGAGTGAGGAGAGCTGAATGTGAATGGGGCATGGTATCAACTCTAGATTTCATACCGTTGGTGAGTCCTGGAGCTCTAGGTAGTTCTGAGAGCAGTCCTGGCTGGGATGGAGGTGGAAGGCCTCTACCACCACTCTGACTTGCTGCTGTGGAGGGGCATCAATGACCCACGTACAGAGGGTAAATGCTGGATATTCACCAGGGAAGTGAGGGGACGTTACAGACAGGGAGGTAGAAGTCGCATTATATGTTCCTCCACATGGTCCTGTTTAAAATAGTAATAAATGTGTCATAGACTGAAAACCTTTCCAACTGGGGAAGAATGTTTATTTATTAAACAAAACTACACTGGACAATATCCTTTTGTATATATACAATGTATGTATATAATTTGTATGTATTGCATATACCTATGACTCTCTAGAAGAAAAAAAAGTAAGTAGAACACATTCTGTGTCAATGTATGTCATAAAATTAAAATAAATGCTTTTTCATTGTAATATCAGTGTATTTATTAACAGTCCATGATAGAGCATTCCTGTTTTGCTCTCAACAGTGGCAGGCACCCCACAACCAGCCAAGACCAAAGAGAATTGCACAGGTGTCCAGCAGTGCTGCTTTCAGCTTGCTTATAGGTGCTCTGTAGCACTATACTATTGGACTGTCTTTGCCCTTCCCTGAGTCCTGTATCTGGAGCAAATGTTAATGATTTATTATTTAAATACATGTTTCCGCAAAAGAGTCGCAACGATATATGTATGTATAAATATATGTGTATACTTACGATCCACTGTGATGTAGGTAGCATTGAAACCCTCCTTTTCCACAGAACTGTCTGTGACAAATTTCACAGTCAAGGAATTACTGGTAGAAAGAAAAGGAGCTGGCACTGTAGATCCACAGAATGTGCCAGCTAAATTGGCATTTTCGTTAACTCCATCATAAAGCTGAAATAAGAAAAGCATATAACATACTAATAGTTCAGGCACAAAACCCACAAATAAATAGAAATAAAAATTTCTGACCTCTCTTGACATTGCAGTTTCTCTTACTTGAAAGCACATTAGGTACTCCTGTGCTTTAACAGGATGTTCTTGATGACTACAATTATTCACTGCCATATTAACTCATTCTGTTGGACAGTGCAAATCTCATTATGGAACATTCTGGTCCTGTCTTAGCAAATCCATCAACATTTTATTCTATTTTAATTTGGGGTTCTGTGTTCTTTCTTAGATGGAATCTCAAAGCACTTTTCAATGAGAAAGGCTGTTTTTATTCACCAAAATGTAGAATTCATTCCTCATGTTATTGAACATTTCTAATGCTCAACAGGACCTGTAACACGCTTTGGAGGATCTTGTTTAGCAGCATTCTACCATCTATATCCAGTGTTTTATATACTCATCTCCAGGAAAGTAGCTTTCACAGGTGGGCGTTTAGCATCAAGACTTATTTAAAATTTTAGAAATTAAAGGTTTTCAAGCAATTTGGTATCATAATAAATATTCATGATTATTTTCAAAGCCCTTAATTTTGTTCTGTTTCTATTCTGTGAAATAAATACTCATTTGTATAGGTAGTCTAAGAACAGAAGTTTGTACCCATAATAATATTAAAATTCTCATTGGTTTCCAAAAAAAGCAGGATGTCATCTGGCATTGTAATCTAACCTACCAAAAACCTGTAATTACATTAAGCAATTGAATTTCTTCATAAGGCAATTTTCTATTAATTAAGTTTTAGCCTCATGGAGAAGATAGTGAATCGTATTTCACTGACATTTTCTTGTTAAAACACACAGCTATCTTACTTTGACATAATCATATCGGCAAGTCTGAGCGGACTGTGCTTCGAGCACAAATGAGGTGAAGGTGAGGTTGATCAGCTTGTTTGCAGGTGCAGTTATGATCCACACACAGTCCAAATTCTTCTCGTATCTTCTGCTCACATTGGAGACTGGAGAGCCAAAGCTGTAAGCTGAGTATGTCAAGTAGCCACCACAGCCATTCTGAGGTCCTGTTGAAGAAGCAGAAGCTTTTTAAAAGCAATTCCTGGCACTTTAATTAATCTTCAGAAATTGAGTGTTACCATAGCGGCTTTGTCTGTGCTACAGAATTTTATAGTCCTGTCTCACAGCGGCTATTTTAATTATAAAAGGCTTTCAACATAAACAGCATTAGGTAGATATGAATCCCAATTAGATAGGTTAGAGTGAGCTAAGAAGGGCTCATCTCTTCCTGAATATAAAAGCAGTATCCACTTTGAAAATGTAGCTACAGATTTTTTGTAAAGGGACTGTAAGAAGACAGAGGACAGAAATTAAGTAGAAGAGTAGTGGTTAGAAGACGTTTTAATGTAATTCCTACCTATTAGTAAGAGCACTTGGACAGTAGGGGGCACTGACTTGACTTGGAAAATGTCTAAAAATTTAGTTCCTTGTTTTTGTGATCCATCCTCATTCTGTCGGGATTGAATTTGGCGGCCTAACACTGGGGCCCTGCCTCATAGTCAGGAATCTAGCTAAAAGTGACTCATTTCTGGAAGTGTTTTACTTTGCAGGGACTTACAACCCCTCTGAAAATGTGGATAGCACATACAGAGCTCAGTCCCAGCCAGAGCACCTCGCTGTGAAAATTTGAGCCCTATAATGTTTTTAGTCACACTGAAAGAAATGACTTCCAGATAAAACCAGTTACTAGAAGATCAGAACCCTCTTCTTGCATCTAACTAGAAATAAACAAAAAATATGGACTATTTGCAGGGATTTTAACAGCTTTTTCATTTGTATTTTCCGGAGGGAGAACTGGGTTAGCAACCCTGAGCAGTTTGTTTAGTTTATGCTTCCTTCCCGAGTCTCTATGGCCACTTTCCTGGCCACTTACTTATCTCAGGAATCCCAATAAAGTACGGCTCATGCTCTTCCTTGTGAGCCTGGGAAAGAGCATTTGTAAGCTGCATGGGGTGAAGTGGTGACTGCAAGCAGCCCGGTCTCTCCCGTGGTGAATCCTTTTGGAAGAATCAGATTATCAGAAGAAGATACAGCAACACGAACACAGCTGGGGAATTTCAGCCGTGTGTGTAAAAATGCCTGTCTGGCTGACGTGTAACTTAACCTTGACCCTCTGATATATATCCAGTCATATAAAACTACACACTACTTAAGCTACAATATTACAAAAGATTCCCCTGGCCTAAAATCAGCACCCAAGTGTCAAGATTGCATCAGTAACCACGGGTTGGAGACAGCCCTATCTTGCAAAACTGCAATGGTTAAAACAGAGTGACTAAGGATAAATGTCATCTTGTTCTACTAACCAAATCCGGAAAGACTCCACCCTAAAAAGGAGTTTGCTTAAAACCAAAATCTTAATAGCATGAGATTTAAGCTTTTGCTATAGCTAAAAATGAACAGAAGAAACTTACTACAGAGTGAAAAAGTCAGGAATAATAATAATAGACTGCAGTCCAGTTTTGTGGGCTGTTCTAGCAGTGAAGCTGCAGAAATGGAAAAGTGTTAGTATTAATTCTGATGCTGCTGCAGGAGCTGAGAGCAACAGTGGGGGAAATGTGACCAATAAATCATGTTCTTACAAATATCCTTAGAAAGGAGCAAAATGTCAGACAGGAGGGTGCCTGGGCCCTAAGAATGCAATTTCATTATGTTTTTCTCTGGGTTCACCCTTCTGGATGATTTATTCAGGCTTCCTGAAGCAGTCTTGTTGGAGCCACTTCCTGCTCAGTGTTTTGGACACCATCCACTAAGCATGCCATTAAGCATATAATCATTAGACATAGATCATAGTCTGTCCCTCCAGCATCGCAATATTGAATCTTCAGTGATATATGGGTCAGACCGTCTTACAAAGCTGCCCTTCACCCTTTTCATGGTTAGAGTTGCAAACATGCCAGCCAGAACGTTGCAAAAGCAATCAGAGAATTGCCACAGCGCAATGCAACAGGAAAACTGTCACAGCTGCTGGATTGTCCTTTTTTTGGGGTATCAGAGTCTGGACCTTTGCAATGGTGCACTTCACAGCTATCTGTGCAGCTACAAAGACAGCTCAAACGACAAACAAATACAGATGTGGGTAAACCATGTGTGTAAAACACATAAACAGGACCTGACAGAGAGAGAAACACACCGAAGCCTCATTATAAGAAAATTAATTCTAGCGAGTATAGCCAGTAAAAGCATCAAAGGGGAGATAAATAACTAAAAGTATGATTTACAGTTAATAAAAATGAGGTTTCATCATTAGCTTTCACAATGCTTAGCCTGCTCAGCCAGGACTGAGTCAAATGGTTAGAGGACAGTACATTATGAATAACAGCTGGACTGGAAGCTGACCAGGTATCACGTAGCCCTGCATCAAGCCAAAGAAAAAAAAAAAGAGCAGCCCCTGTTGAAGAATCTGTTATCGTGTTTTTCATTACTGATCAACTTTACATCTGATTGCAGCCACTACAAGTCACAGAACAGTGAATGTGCGCAGATAAGGGGAACGCCCACAAGTAAAAGAAGAGCCAGTTACTTAGCAGGAGAAGACTCACTGTAAAAAAATAAACCCTACTACACTACTTTTTAGGTTTTTTTTTTGTTTGTTTGTTTGTTTTTAAAAAAAAGAAGCACCTCATCTTTTTAAAAATCGTCACAGCTTTTGAGTAAGAAGGCCAACTAATAGCTCTCCAGCTTGTTGTGATCGTCGATGGAATGATATCATTGTTGGCTAACGCAGACAGAAAAACCACAACTAAAATTTAGGCAAAATCTGAGACTGAGAAGTTTGCTAATTGGTAGAATAGCCTCTTAGATATTAAAAGTTAAACATGATAAAAATGAGAAATGTACCTTATAGAACAACTGAGGGGAAAGGGTGCAGATGGATGACCGTGTTGTTTCAGTCACTGGTTTCTTATTTAAAATAAAAATCGTAAGGTCATCATAAATCAGATTGCAATCCTGTCCTCCTCATACACAGCTTGCCAGAGAACACAAATTATCAGAACTAGGGCACACACTGTCATCATTAATTGCTTTTGGTGGGAAGCATTAATGAAACTAAAAGGCTGAGGGACCATTCAGAAAAGAAAGGACTGAAGGTTCCCTATGGCAAATAAAAATAATTACAGCAGAGAGCAAGCACATGTTTCTCTAAGAGCTACATCCTCTAGACACAGAACCAAGATGAAGATAGATCTTTGAAGCTGCCTGCCTTTGAAGCACAGTCAGGGGTAAGGTTCATTTGTACAGGTACAGATGCAATGAAACAGAACCTGCCGAGCAGTTTTAAGTCTATTGGAAACAGCTAAACCAATGGCATTTCAAAACAAATCAAACTAATTTTGCTGCCCTTCTCCTTGTACTAAAAGAGCCCCACAGTTGTGCACCATCAGAAGACAACAAAGTTTGAAGTACCCTCTTCATCTGCTTCAATCCCTCTCCTAGATTTCTGAATCACATCTGATTTCACCTAGAAGGATCCCTGGGAATTCTAGGCTTCTGGCTGATCTGAATTAAAAATCAGAAATAAGCAAGGATTAACTCTGCCAAGACTAACGCTTCATTCCTGACAGGTTTTATTTCCAGTTCAAGGCAGGGGCTGGACCATGGCTGCAGTAATTAACTCATGGCTTGCTTGTATTCGGCCTTCAAACAGTAGGAACTACGTTGGGATGGAGGGAGGAATCGTCTGTCATTCCTTGTCTCATAGCTGGTACACCTTAAGGTTAGTAAACCTTCATGAGCTGAGATTTCGAGGTCAGTTGGTGTGTTTGGCAGCCCCTACACAGGCACCATGACTTCGTGTAGGCAGCGGGCCTGCAGCGCTGTAGGGCCTAATGGCCCTGACAGCGGGGCCAGCCCTGACCACAGCGCCTGCAGCAGCCGGGAGGAGACCTGAACACAGGGGACTGTTCTCAGCCCTCAGCCTGGCCTCTAAACAGAAGGGTTTTTACATTGATGTGATGGCATGGCAGTGGTACCAGCTGTGACATTAGGACTGGAAAGCCCACAGCTCCTGCTTCAGCAGGATTTTACAAATGCAGTCAGACAAAGTTAATATTCTTAAGTTTTTAGACTTTTTAGCTGATCCCAAACATAAGTCCAGATGTGCTCTGGCCAAACTCACTCTAGTTCTGCAAAACTGTAATATATGCACTATCCCATCCATCTCCTCAATGCTTATAGAGGAGACTAGAGGCAGACAGGCAGTCTGGCCTCCGTCTGATACATTCTAATACCGCATTAACATACTTGTTGGCATCACAGTTGCCCAGGCATTTTGCAGATCTCTCCTGCAATGCAAATCAGAAATGTCTCCTCACCCTTTGTTTATATGCACCGGAGCACAGACTTTCAGCTGAAGAAGTCATTGAGTATGTGAACCACTTCTGTTTGCTTTGGGAGAAGAAATGTCGCAGACATTAAATACCTGACATTTCTGAGAGGCGTATGTAGACAGTCCTTAGCTCAACAGATGTATTTTTTTTTCAGAGATACTGAAGAGACAGCAAATACTTTCTAAATTTAGTCTGATATCAAGCTGATGCATACTGATGCATATTTTTAACATAGATTTGAGCCACAAAATACATTTAGAAACAGTCCAGGAATTGTGACTGTCTTATAAACAGCTATTCTGAGCTTGTTAAGGATGTTGATATTTTTATAGACTATAATAAGATCAAGAGAAGATATTATTAACCACAACTGAGTCATTATTTTAATATACTAAGCTAATCATAGTTAAGCCATGACAATGTAATGAATCTGAACTGTGAAATATCTGTGTCGTATATTTGTTAAAATATTGTGTGAATCAAAAACCCAAAGAAAGCTTTGTGAGAATATTTGTGAATTGCAAGCAGTTTGCTTCTCAGCTAGCCCTGCCACAGCACCAGGCTTGGAGGCCAGATTGGATATCTTGAGATACACCTCTGGAAACCAGTCCTAATGGGCTGTGAAAGCTCTGCCAGGCACTGCTGCTTTTCCAAAGGCATGAGAAAATACGCTGAATTCAGCAACAGCATTCGCATGCCACAGTCAAGGACACATTCTTCTAAGATTTTTTTATTTTTTTTTGTAGGAGGGAGAAGAATTCCTAATAAACCTGAGAGTCGGCCGTGTAGTGCTTTCCCACCTGACAGGCAATAACTGCTGTTGTTGCTGCAGGTCACTGGTGCCACCAACAGCAGGTGCCAACATTATTTACCTAGAGCAGTGCCATGAATTACTGCTAGTGCTGACTCACAAAAGAACACCTAACCCCCACCTATGCAGCAAATGACCAAACCAGTATTTTACACCTTTCATTACCCATTCACAACTGTTTTTCACTGATTCTGAACAACACAAATAAAATGACTGAACATTGCTGGAAATCTGCATCTAGAAACTGAACAAAGAGTAAGCCAAAATTTCAGTTTGCAAGGCAGAATTGGACTTAGTCCTATATTAAGATTTTGTTGTTCTTGTTGATAGAATAAAATAGCATAAAAATGCTGTGAAAAATCTCCTGGATTCTTTTTTTAAAGTACACTTTAATTTCACTAGGGGTAAGCATAGCAGTGAACCCATTAGTGACAGACACTTAGTGTATTGTATTCCGAACAGGAAACAAGTAATTTAATACACAGCTAATAGAATAAAGGAAGACAGAAATCTCCGGGTAATTTATCAGGTAAGTTGCAGAGCACTTTGTCAGGAAGAAAAGCATATAGATTATCACCTTAATTCCATAATATGCATTTTAGGTAATTCATATAAGTTTCCTATTAATGCATTTTTCTAGTATATGAAATGAGAATTTATTTTTCCAACCATTTTTCTTCTACACTCTACAGGCTTGTGATATTTGTTTTTTTTCTGTGTAAAATGATTAATATTTAGAAATACTCATTTGAATAAGAAGGACTGAGGGACCCTTGAGGGAAAAAATAGGCAAACTGAGGACAATGAGACTAAGAGCAGGCTCCCAGTCTTCCTTTCAGAGGATGGGGTATTTAAGGACTCTTTTGCTTTTTAACAGCCTAATGGTTGCCAAGGGGTTTGGAGGCATTTCTTTTGCCCTAGAGCCTACAACACTAGTTTTCTCATTGTTGTCACCCTATTCTTCTTGCCTGTCTATATCCATCTGTTTTAACTTGTCTTGTGTTTAAATCATAAGCTCTTTCTGACAGCAAATTGTTGCTTTATTCTGCCCCTGCAATGCCTAGTGCAGCAGAATCATGGCCCACAAGCTCATAAGCCCCAAGGTAATGCAAACAAGTGGTGACATTGGTATTGATGCAGTACACCGTACTGCTTTTTCACAAAATTTAAACATGAACTTTTCCTGCATGCTCCCAAGGGATAGCATAAAAAAGGGAGGGGGAGGAGCTGGCTCGAGCTTGAAGTCAAGCAGGATTTAGGGCTGCAGAGAAAAGCAGGCAATATTCCTGACCTCCATCATACCTTCCCCACCAGTCCCATCTCCGTTTTCCTTTTGCCTGTGTGAAGAAAGCTCAGGAAGAGCTTTCTGACCCAGCCCATTTATCTAACCATGTCTAACACTTTGCTTCTTGAAAGTTCCTGGGGCTTCCTCAGACAGCCTCAGTGAGCAGAGCTGCCTTTCAGAAACCCCTTAGACCATTCTCTTATGGCTCAGAATGTGACATATTTTTCATTACTGAGACAATGGGGCTACGTACACAAGCACGGAGAGCTGCCAAGCTGAAATGATGTGCTGTTAATAAGGTCACAGATACATCTCCCGAAAGTGGGTTGCTGACTCTTTAAAAATGAGAAAAAAAAATCCTTATATGTCTTCTCAGCCTTGGTATCATAAGCCTTGGAGGGATCGCCAGTTGGGGTGAGAGGGTCACCCTCCTGCTAGATGGGACTTGGCTGAAGCTCTATTTATCACCAAAGCACAAAGTCCCCACTGCCATGGCACATGTGGCAGAGGTATGTGCAGGCTCTGACCCTGCCAGCCAAGGTTAGCTGAAAAGATCAGGTCTCCCCTTAGAGCTGGAGAAATAATCAGAATAATCAGGAGATCTTTGGCCAAGTCACAAGCTCCGTACATGCAGACCTTGTCCTTCGGGGAGAGATCTTAGCTCTTCTTCCTTCACAGAGACATCTCATGTAACCAAATGCCTTGAGCTGGTATTGATTTATCTCTTCTTATCCTTTTATTGATTGCCTGGAGGAGCACACGCTCACGGTAGAAAGGAGGTATAATTCTCCTTTTACAGACTGTAAACAAAGGCAGAGAAAAGGTCAGTGGTAAGAGAAGGAGCCTTTCCTTCCACAAATCTAACACTGGCAGCAGGCTGGGATCCTCCAGTCAGCCCAGTTCACCAGTTCAGCTGGAGAGCATGAAGTGGGGCTGGTAAGCATCTGAACTTAGCAGCAGGGAAGGTGAAAACTACGATTCTATGACTACAGACCCCTAAAATTGCACCGAGGGCCATATAGCGCCCAGCGTCAAATGCCCCATGTCACAGAGTCACTTATGGCAAAGAATGCTGGTTGTGCAATGTGCATTCAGCAATACATTGCACAGCATATGGAGTGGCATGGTGAAAGTATATTGGTATGACAAGACATTTGAGAGAAAAGGCGATATATTGCCACATAGCCAAATTAACACGATTTCATACTTTCTGTTAGTTTCCCTTTTCTGAATAGTGGGGGGCCTTCAATATTCTAGTGGGTGAAGGAGCAGTGGTGCAAACATACTGCTTTAATTAAAGCTGGGATTTTTTTTTCTACACAAATGTCAGGGTTTAACTCTTTGAATGCCTGGTTACTGTAGGTCTTGCTACGATTCTTTGAGTTTCCTGTTTCATCTTCTGTCTTTCCTCCCGCTGCAGTGGCTATCAGATTGACTCCCCAGTAGTAAAATTTCCAAGAGATGAACACTGCTTAGCCCTGGATTTTGGCAGTACCCTTGAGAGAAGCCTGATCACAAAAGAAACTGGAAGAGCTTGCGAAGAAAGGAAATAGTTCGGTTTGCTACAAATGGGTTTACTGTTTCTGCTTGCATCTTTCCAATACATAATCAGGGTCACTCACAACATTAAGCAGAGTGCAATAATTACGTTATCCTGTTGTGCTTCTCTAGGGTAACTGCAGAATAATGTGCTCATTGTCATCCAAGAGAGAATGAGGCTTGTTTTGTCTCTGCAGATACCATCTTCCTTATCCAAGAGATTTATCATTATTAATTGTCATCTGATTGCATTTGTACTCTGACAAAACCACACGGGTTTTATCTTTTGACAGAGATGAGGGAGCTTCTGTAAAGCAGCATTTAGAACAACAGGCTCTTCGATCTTCATGGTTTTATTTGCTTTCATTTGAAGCAGAATCTCAGACCTCATAGTACAAAGATGTGTCACAAATTTTCCTGGCTCTATTTCTCAGACAAATCAAACTGCACATTTTTATAGGAATGTGACTCATTTTTTCCTATTATAATATACTTTTCTTCTTTTTGGCCACCCCATATTAGCATGGGACTGCCAGGATCTTTCCTACAGGCTGTGTGGTTTAGTCCCTGTGGCTTGCTTCCCACAGAGGAGAAGAGACCTAACATTAAGTACCTCATCACCAAGGACTATTCGTCACACAACCCACATCTCCACATGGCTATTTTTTTCCAGTTTGCAGCTCCATTGCTCCTGAGTAAGTCCTGCAACATCACAACCTCCCTTTCCTTGAGAGCCTGCAAAAATTAGACTGGTAGGTGTCAGAGGTTAATAATAAAAGTCTTTTCCTCACTCTGGGAAATAATCATGAATGGTATTGATTCGGACAGCTTGGCTTGTGTTCTGTTTTGTGCTTAAGCAGAATCTCTGGCAAGTAATGCAAATAAATCAGCAGTCAGTGGCTAAAAAAAATTGACAATGTGCCAACAGGAAGAGCAGGAGCTTGGGGAGTTCCTTATGATGTCACCCTGGAAGCACAAAGCCAGGCTGTGGAGACAACTGATACCTAACGGTTTATAGACAGCAACACTATGAGGCAACACTATGTTACTTGAAATAAGAGTCCACAAGAGTGGTCTGAAAGATTATTTTAGCAACTTCTTTGAGTCAAGCAAAAGAAGAGTTAATAATAGTAATGACCATTCTGTGGGAATATTTTTTTTGGCAAAGACTGTAGAACCAGTTATTTTCCTTATCTGTAAATACTTTCTCAGACTGTATCAAATGAGAAAGTCGCTGGCTAGGGGTTGGGAGGGGATTCAATGACTCAGCAGAAGACTATGTTTGTCCTGCTACAAAGGCCTTTCATTCTGAACTGTCTGAGTGCCAGCTTTTTAAACCAGACAATTACCTCTTTCTAAAAGATGTTTTTTCACAAAAACATTGAGTTAATTACACAAGAAACTAGAAGTGATGACATGAAATCAATTTACATGTAATAATAATTTGTTGCTTATCATCCTTAAACAATTCAGCTGTTATAAGAAGGTAAAAAAATCCTTTTAAAATTTGATCTTAAGAATAGACCAGTAGGCTTAAACCTTTTATAGAGAAATAATCAAACTTTGCCTCTCACTCTTGTGTCCATTCAAAACATTTAACATCCATGCCTTCTCACTATGATCCCATTTACTTGGGGGCCAGCTAACCTGACCAATCTCCCAAATCAGCAGCGATTAGCACAGTGGTGCCTGGGGGGAACCTCAATCTTAACTAATCTTAACTGTTTAATTATTAAACAGTTGTGAGATGAACTTCAAGGAAATGGAAATGAAAGATAGATGAAAAGGAGGCATTTATAGCACACAACCAACCTTTCAACATTGAAAAATGAGAGTTCTCAAGTATTGCCAGATTTTCACCAAAAGAGATAACTTTGGGTGCCTTCAGTCACCCCAGAAATGTTTGTGCCTCCTAAAAGGCAGGAAAAAGCTAACAAAAAGTAAAATGAATCAGTTCAGAACCAAGTCTGGAATGCAGGGGATCCCACAGTGTTTGCCTTTTATTCAGAAACATTTTTCTGCTTCCAGCACTTTTAATGAGTGAGACCATAGCAGCTGAAAGCTGCTGAAAGCAACCAAAGGAAATTACTTACCAGCAGACTGTTGGGGTTATGAGTCTGATAATATTCTTACCTAAGGTCTCCCTGAACGATGCTTTCCATCCCCTGCCTGATCCAGAGAAGTCCGTGTTAAACACCAGGAACAATTTGTTACTGGAGCTCTTAATATTCGGAGGCAGTTCTGACCCACAGAATTTCCCAAGAAGAGGAGCATGGGTGTCTGAGCCATCATATATAGCCACGTAATCTTTGTAGCAGGAGGGAGATATTTCAAGCTGGAAGCTGTTGAATCTGTAAAGTACGTTGGAGCATTAGATATCACACTTTCATTTCTACTCCTGTGCTATGTGTTTTTAGGGCTTAAGGAAAGCACAAGTAATAGCAATAATCAAAGCCATGCATAAACAGGTACCACAAGACATTTCTCTTTGGAAAACAAGCAAGCAGAACTATTAACGGCATGGCAAAATGCTGCAGCCAACCAGCCTCAAAGAAATAATCACCCTCACCCACTGGGCCTCTTCAAGGCAAGCTGTCAGTGCACCTCGGCGTTTTGTGAAGAAGCAGATCTCCCCCGTGCAAATATACCCTGTCACTTCTGCAAATTGCTTACCCTGCAATTTCCTTGAGCATGTGAGAGGCATGTAAAATGAAGGCTCAGGGTGCAGGCCAGCTGGGTCTACTGCTTAATTGTCTCTGAATTCACAGTCAGCATATATCTGACAGCAGAATGCACCTGTCATAATTTCTCAGTAGCAACATTTTGTGGCAGCCCATCTCTATTTTAGGCAGGACACCACTCAAAAGTATACTTTTTCTGGCTGGGTATTATTACTGGGGCTGTGAGTATCAGCCTTCTAATAGAATTAGTTTTTTTCATATATAAACTCACCACAAGCTTGTAACTGCTAAAGGCTGGCAGAATATAACTAAGTACATGTGCTGTATTTCTACACTTTCTTAATCCTCTTGCTAACCAAAGCAAGAAGCTACAGTTATGATGATGCTTTTGCACATAACAAATTACAGAGAAAGATGTAAGGGATCCTGATAAAGGTGGTGGCTTCAGTGGCCATTTCTCATTTTAGTTCAGCTTTCTCCTTGGAAAATGAAAGACAGAGAGAAAATTGTCAATAATTACTGGTTTTAATTGAAATCAGAGACCACCTTGTCCCCTCGATGCCAAGCTAAACTTTGGTTACATACTTGAGGGCCACTGCTTTGTCGTTTCCAACTGTGATGTAGTATGAGCAGTTCATGTTGTTGTGATAGTCTAGAACTGAATGGGCCGGGCTGCTGAGAACGCCAACAGAGCCATTGAAAGTGCCACCGCAAGCTGTAGGGGAAACAGGAAAAAGCGATCAATGTCTGAATACCAGCTTGGTCCTAATTTTCACAGTTCTTAAAGGAGCTTCTGTTAGTCCTCTTTTAGCCATAAGCAAGGAAAAGCCTTTGACAAATTAAGGGTGGTCTTTGCTGTCACGCCTAGAAATGTGAAATGCAGAGATATCTATCAAGTCAGGCTCTCTAGCAGAAGACTAGAGTCAGTATCAAGGTAACTGTTAGTCCATACTAAATAGCAATGACTATGTTTGAGCAGCTGAAGACTGAGCCCAATTCCAAGCATGCTGCAATAGGACCAGGGAGCAGTGGGTTGGGGAGGTGCCCCATGCAGCAGGGTAAGCCAGGTATGTGTGGAGGAGCTCTGCACCCATTGTAGCTTCTGAAGAGAAATGTAGCTGATACAGAGGCAATGAAATTCCCTCATTCAAATCCTGGCCCCACAGAAGCCTCTGAAGCGTTGGCAGTGACAAAGAAGCAGCCACAATTGCACACGATGCTTTACCCCTGCCTTTTCTGGAATAACTGTAGGCAGTCTCATTATCCTTCCACCTCCCTGAAGGGCTGGGGTGTCACCATACCATCTGTTCTGTGCAGAAAGGCAGAGAGGAGTCTCCGGGTGTCACTAAACCTGGGGACTGTTCCCCACCTCGCCTTGTGCTGGGGCTTGCCAGCTGCATGCCTGCTGTCTGCCTGAGGAGCAAGTCGAACTCTGCAGATGCGGACTGGGGGCACCGCTTGGCTTCTCAGGGTTTCACACCATGGATGCTGATGAGGCCAGGATGTGGGATAATGTTTGTTCCCAGCCTCAGTGCTTGAGGGAACAAAAACCAATATAAAACCAACTCTAATCTCCATTGTTAGCTTCAGCCTTTATTTTATAATCTTAACTTGGAAAAATAATAATAATAATAAAAAAAGGCTTCCCTGCATCCTGTTGATAAATAGCTCAAAGCCACACACACACACAGCTTTTCATGTTTTAAAGGACATGCCATTGCCCAGGCCACCATCTTAACAAAGGCGGTCCCATACAGGGTGCTGCTGGATGCACAGCCCCTGGTTCCTTGGCCGCGCTCCGGCTGGCAGCCTGCAGCATTGGCAGATAAAGGACAGGAGCCGGGAGGATAAAGAATCAGCATTATTCTACACTAGGAGGGGGAAGCCTTTTCCATTTTTTTTCCCAACAAACAATACAACCAGAGGGAAGAGGAATGTTAATTGCCAGAATCTGCTTTGTATACAGCAACAAGCTAATAAGGCGGCAGTCATATTTCTCAAATGTCAGAAGTCACAAGTCAGATAGCAGCAACTGACTTTAGTGTGCTGTGAAGGTCTTTTTCCATGAATAACAGCACATTGTCATCTTTCACTGCCATTCTCTCTCTCTTAGCTGTATCAGGCCCTTCATTTTGTATAAAGTATTTAACCTTATGGTTTTTGTTGTGGCTTTAAACATGAGGAACATATTAAGGGAAATACCACAGTTAAGAGCTCATCCTTTTCTCTGCAGTTAGAAAATGAAATGACTTTCAAAAATCAAAGTAGTGTCTCTTCAAATTAAACTTAGAAAATATTACTAATTGTTTTCAAAATAAATTTAATCTTTTGTGATATTTATATTTGTGCAGATGTAAATACTAAACTCAGATGGATTTTTTTTCCTAATACACATTTGTTTAAAAAAAAAAAACAGAGATCTCATGTGAAAGACAAAAAGGTTTGGTGAAAAAAGTTCTTCAAAAAGATAAATATATCTAGATTGCAATTATTGTTTACATTAATAACTGGCACTGTAACAGGATCATCAAGTTGGGGCATATAGATGGCTCAATTTAGAGATCCTTTTCTGGTTGACACATTGTATAATGTAGTATTAGTAGAACTGAGAATCAAGCCAGCCTCCTGTATGCTATAGAATATTTTAAATGAACTTCACATTAACTCTACTTAAATGTTACTAACAAAAAAAAAAACAAACAAACAAACAAAAAAAAAAAGAGAGAGAGAGAGAGACAGACAGAGACAAAACTGCCAAAATAGTTCATATTCCTTTTCATAAGGCATAGTGTTTTCTACACTGAACCATCATCCAGCTTGAATAGCTCCACCAACCAAACACAGGGCACTGGCTACTTACCAATTGTTCTGTATCTTGCCTGGAATCCAAAGCCTGTAATGTGTGAGTCAGTGTAGAAGTTGAGCAGCATAGGTCCAAAGACACTGACTGTGTCAGGTAGCTCGTTACCACAGAGCGTGATGACAGGGTGTGCGGTAACCCTGGTCCCTCTGAAGATGCTTACTCCATCATAAAGACAGATTCTGCTCAAGAGTGCTGGGACTGCATGGATACATAATACAGAAGTGTTAGCAACATATTTTTCTTGCGACTTATTGAGCTGCAAGTACACAGGCCTCACACAGGATAAGAATTAAATTTTATATTACTTTAAATTCCAGGATCTCAAGATCTCATTTGCTTTCTGAGAAAGCAAATGTCTTTTTTTAAGATATGGAAAAACTGAGGGAGAAAAAGGCAAAGAGACCTTGTCTATAAAGCATTGGATTGGTCTCATTCAACGCACCCTGGGAGTTTTCTTACTTTTTGCTTCATCATTTGCAAGCATAATGGAAGCTGGGTTGTCATGTGTTTATTGAAGTAAAGTTGTCATGTTTAGTGATCTATTAGCAGCAATGGGGCGGTTATTTTAACTGCAAAGGATTAATCAGGAATTATCTAAGTTTATCAGGAAACACTGTGCCTACTGCTGCAGAGGAGTGATTCCTGCAGATTGTCCAAGCACTGTAAAAAACAGGATGACTTCTATTGAACAAGAAGACAGGAATGATCATTTTGTTTCACAGTAATGACAGAGTGATGCAAGCAGGAAGATGTATTGTACATGGTCTCTGGAATTTTAATTCAAAAATCCTTTCTGCTCTCAATGAAGACCGTGTATTCTAATGTGCTTTAGAATTATACCAAAAGTGTTACATGGCACTAGTCTGTCTCTGATAAGAGTTACTAAGATAAAAATAACCAGCTGTATCAGAAAGTTGATTACATCATCAATTACAAAGTAAGTAAAAATGTTCTCCACATCTTGCCCTACTATGAGAACACTTGATAATGAGATATAATTAAAAACATAATCAATTTTAAAATATGAAGAAATGTAAAAAAAATGAAATAGAGACAAGCAGAATTTAAGAATGGGAAAGATTTGAGAAAGGAACTCAGATCTCTTTCTGAAAACATTTTGGAGAAAGGCATGATGAGAAATGGATTTCTCAGCAAAGCAAAGCACCACTGGAAAGAATAAAATGGTTGACACAGGATTGCAGGCAAAAGACTTAATTTCTGGCTTTGAATTATCCTTATTTGGGCCAATATCACTTATGACCTCTGAATCCTGGTGGGCCTGGTGATTGTTTGATCTTTATCCTGTTCTCTATACTCTTGCTCACACTTTTTCTTAATTTCTTATCATACTAAAATGCATTATTCTGTAAATTTCCCACCCTCAGATTCCTTTATCCTATCTCCTCATCTCATACTCTCAGCCTCTGAACATACTCAGCACATCATTAGCAATACTTCTCTGTGGTTCATTTCCTCTAATTCTATCTTAGATAATTTCTAGTCCAATTTCTGCCCCTTGCATTACAATGGAACTGTTTTCATGAGTCTCCAGAGATCTTTTCTTAGCCAGATGTCAGACCCACATCCTCTCTGAGCTGACAGGCATTTTCCGCATAGCCAGCTCTGTTCTTCTTCATAAAACCTTGCCTACTAAGAGTTTTTGTTCATCCTTCTGGTATTACTGTATTCTCTTTTGTAATACATCCATGAGAATTCAATAAGGCATCTTCTCTCCTGTTGTCCTCTCTTTATCTCCACATTAGTTCTGTATAATCTCATTTACAAGGGCGGATAAAACTACTGGTTCTATGTTTATAACCACAAAGGTCTTCTTCCCTCCTCCAGGCCTCTTTCTGTTCATACTATTTTTTTGTTTGTTTGTTTGTGTGTTTTTGGTTTTGTCTCTGAACAGAACCATCAATAGCAGAGCTTTTTTTCTCTCCTAGACTTCTCTGGCATCTTCTTTCTGGACAGCCTTATCACTTTGCCTGGCCTGATTAGATCGACATGTATGATTTGGATCTCTCTTGGTCTTCACATCCAGGTTAGATGTAAATATTGTCAAGTTATTCATCCAGTTATTATCATAAAGATACACTCTTTCCTACCCTCCTGCATGCCTGTGACTCTCACCCAAGAAACAGTGATTTTCCAGCATGGCTACTGTACCATTTGCTCACTAGCCTTGACAATATTTCTTCCAAATACTACTGCAGAGACCAATTACTTGGCCTGATGTTGCGAATATGTCCCTCTCTCTTTAAATTTCTGCACTTATTTGCATCAAGGCCTTTTTATTGTCTATCTCCTCTCTATTTATCATCTCTTGGTACCTCTCAGCACTGATACATTGACTCTTGCAATCAAAGGTCGCATGATAACAGCTTCAATTGTCCTTACATTTTGAAATATGACATTGCGTTCTCTCCTTTCCATTTAGCAGGAATTTATTAGTAAAATGTTCAGACCAACCTCATTATTCTGCAAAAAATAATTTCTTTGATATGATACCAGCAATAAGACCTTGACCGCATTTAGGCGCCTAATTTTCTGATTACTAATAACAATGCCTACTTCCCATTTTTCTGTCTATAGTCATAGATTGTGTTTCATTTTGTGTTGGGGCAGAACCCTTCTTTCTATTTAATGTTCACAAAACTTAAAATAATGAGGGTTTGGTTGACAACTGTAGCATCTGGGATTTATGGTAATACAAATATTAATTACTGATGTAGGAGAATCATTAACATAGATGTATACTCCTATAATATATTAATCACCTACATAGCACAAGATGCTATTTTGAAAGCACGGAATTACGTGTCTTTTATCTATGTCTTTCATATATATATATTTTATATATGTATTTTTCAAAATAATCTATTGCAAAATGTTTTTCAGAATTGCCTAGTAACAACTGAGAGAGCAGATACAGATGACTCTACAGTGAAGCTGTGACCCTATCTAGATTGCAAAACTACATTTGCATTTAAAAAAAAAAAAAGTTATTAAAACATTTTTTCAGGTTGACATGGTATCAACACAGTGCTGTTGCTTTGTATGGACAGAGTGTAAATACTACAGAATTCTAAAAGCAGATATTGGAGGAGGCCCATATCCATTTCTCCTAATTTTCCAACATTTGGAACTCAGACTTGGTTGAATCTTGTACCAGAAGAATATCACAGCCATTTAATAATACACTACCTATGTTGGAGCTACATTTATAGGGAATTTCATCCAAACAATGACTACAAACAACAGAAGGATGTGATTAATTATTTCCTAGATATGACTAAATATAGATAAAGTTTTATGACTAATTCTAATATGTTAAATTTGCATAAACCTTTGATCCAAGGAGTAAGGACAGATGTACGACAATGTTGATCACTGTCACAGAAACGAGACTGAAAAAACAAATTCACTTCCATCTGTTTGGTTCTTTGTAAAATAACACAACAGCGTAGGAGATTCAGAAGCAAAGAGCAACCTGTGCAGCTTCGCAAAGTAGGAAATTAAGAGAGATATTCTGTAACCATGTTTTTTGGTGCAGGAAAGGACATTTTTCAGGCTGCTAGGAAATCACAGAGACTAAGTCAAACTCATTTCACAGGGTTAATCTTGCCTATGTTTTGCTGACTAAATCTTGACTGTTTATGGCTTCCTGTAATAGTCAGCGGGTAAAGAGGGGCCTTCGGAAGGCAATTCAATCCACCTGTACAACACATTTGTCCTTGAGTTTAAAGCACTATCTTTTGCACTTCAGTAAGTGAGAAGATAAATCTAGGTGATAAATCTAAAATAGATGTCTATTTTCAGGGCATCAATGTCAGACAAAAATAAATTTCCTACCTACCAGGAAGCAGACAATTTAGATTAAATTTTGATCACAAAATCAACAAATACGGTTTCCTCCAGTTTGCTCTTGTTCTGAGTCGTTACTTGCTATATCTAGTGAATAATACATATGAGGTACATGCATGTCATGTTAATTTGGTCCCAGATACTTACATAGTATCACTGCTGTGGGTTAGCAGCCTCATTTGGAGTTGTTCTTTATAATCAGAACAGGCATCTCACCATAACTGAAAACATAACAACTCTACAGCAGAAATCTGTGACTAACCGCAAAGTCATTCAATCGTGTAGCAATGTGTCACTGCACTATAGCCAATTACTTTCTGCCTTCTAACTTTCTGGAAATGATATCTCAACCAGTTAAGTCAATGAGATATGTATGCCTTATAGGCATTATTTTAGATACTTCATTTCATTACTAAACAACCATGAAAAAAACAATTGGATTTCTTTTCAGAGGTCAAATAGGTAGTAAATTATGTTAATTGGAAATGTAGCTAAACTTTAAAAACCCAATCCAGAACATCTGTACTAGTATGGTGAAGATTTTAAAGGCCACACTCAGCCACAATGTAAGCAGGTGCAATGCTTCCTTGCATATAGAATAACTGGAAATGGTTTTAACAGATGCTGTCAAATATTGTCCTGCCTTTGCAAAAGAACTAAGGGAGTTCATGCTGAAAACCCTGAGGCACATGTGCTAAACAGATTCAGTGAGACTGATGAATAGAATACATTTTCACTTCTGCATGGTAGTTTGCAAGATGGTGGTTTCAATATTTTTTCCCATTTAAACCCATGTAATTTCTCTTTGTTATGGGGCAATCTTTAAAGACTTTCTGAAAAAGATTAATAACTACTGGAAAGTGTTATGCTTCCTCTTTTATAACCAGCTATCCTTTAGCTGATAACCAAAGTTTGGTCTTTCATGGCACTAAAAACTTCTGTTTTGTGTAGTCTACGGAAGCCAATAACAATAAAGAGGCAAACTGCACTACAAGAAATAGAATACCTTTAATATTTTTTAGGTCTATGCTTATTATCATGTCTGTATCACTTGCCTCTTTGGTTTAACCATTTTACTAATGAAAGCTTAAGTCCATTTATAAATTAACTGCATGTACAGACAGAATACAGATTAGTAATTTAATGATACAGATGTCAAAATAAGCATCATCTGATTCAACCTAATGTTTTAGTGTGTCTGCTGAATAATATTGCCTTCTATATGAACAAATTATGTAATTTTTGTGGTTTGCATTTCAAGTTGTGCTTCAGATAATATCGTAATATAATGAAATATTTTTCTAAAACCTAAATTAAGTTTGGGCTACAATACCTTTGAAATCAAAACAGTTCAAAAACTTAAAATGAAAATAAAGAAAACCTATTTCTTTGTGATTTGATCTGAAGAAAAAATCAAATTATGCATCCCTGCTCAGTAACAAATTACTCTAAAATCTCTTTGTCAAGGTGACTTCAAAGGAACCAAATTAAGAGATCCTCAAAACATATGATGTCACCCAAATAGTTTGAACATAATGATTCCTTTTTTTTCTTTTTTAATGACATCTCCATTCATGAAAATTTGACCCTGTCAAAGTCTGGAAAGTTTAACTGTCTGCACCAATAAGGCCACATATTATATCTATTATTTATTGGCTAAATGGTAACAACACTGAAAATCTCCAGAGAGAATTTTGTTCATGGTAAAGTACAGGGTAACAACTTTCACAGTTTTTCAGATACTGTAGTCTTTCACCTAATTTCACTTTCAGATGTTTTTGCATTCTTATATAACACCCAAGTGTATTTATATCCATTTTATCAGTTATGGAAACAGATGCACTGAAAAGCAAAACTGGCCTAAGATCAAAAAGATTATAAGAATCAATAGTTTAAAAAAAAAAAAAAAAAAAAAAAAAAGGCAGGAACAAACACACAAATTGGCCACAGTCCCTCCTATACTCTAACCATCTGGCAAATTCCCAGCTTCATTACTGCAAGATGCTCCTCAACACGTGAGATACTCTCCCTTCATTGTTCTGGAGGCCTTCACGGACACAAAACTGACCCCATGCACACTCTCTCTGTAGACGTTTGCCAGTAAATAGTTTTTAGAATGGACCAGCAAAGTAAACCATCAACCATTTTCGATGACAGAAGACTTAAATGTTTTCAAGTAAGAAGTTACATTCATGGCACATACTGAAATTATAAAGAACTGGTTACCTTCCAAGTGGAAAGTCTGAAACTCTAGGATCACGAGTGACTGTTGTCCCTGATCTATGATGTAACTGCAGTTCAAGTTGTTGTCGTACTGACCAGGGTAGTTAGGAGAGACAATAAGACCTTCAGGGCTGGTGAAATTTCTTCCACATCCTGCAAACAGAAATAAATAAGACATTGTTAAAATCCAGGTGATCAGCTCATTTCCATTTGCAGTGGCAAACCCAACAATGTATGCAAGGTCCTCATCTCTCACTCAGAGGCTGGTCAAAAAGCCAGGGAGAGCAATACAGATCATGATGGCAGAAGCAGGTCTTACACAAGCATATAGTAGTGGTTTTGGGAAACACACAGCCTTCCTGCTTACAGCACTTTCAGCTTCACATAGTGTCTTTGTGGGTCATGAATAAGACCAGACCGTAGTCCCTCAGCCAACTCACACCAGAAGGACACAGCACTGCTGTTCTTATGGGTTTGGAAGCTGCACATTTCACAGGCCCTGGGTACACACAAATGTAGCTTAACTGGCTGTGGGTGAGCGGGCACATCAGCAATGTTGCCTCATTTATTTGAGGCACTGCCTGTGTTAGCCCAAGTGGCAGCATTCTTGCTTCAGGGCTGATGGCCAGAAGGATCCAGCCTGTAGCAGGGCCATCTCTGGGCTGGTTTGCTGTACACAGAGACAGGCCAGGTTTGCCACCTAGAACTACTCAAGCACACCATGTTGTTTGTTCATTTTCATGGAGCTCACTCTGATCCAATCAACTTCTACAACATGTCATCAGGGGTTTCTCTTTACGTTAAGCCTATGGTTTTATTTTACTAAGAATTATTATTATTATTTTAAATATTATATTAAACCTGTAGCTACAGGCTTAAGATAAAAGAGCACAGGATGCAGCAAAATATTGGTGCAAGTATAGAAACAGGCCTATGAAGCCTGTGATTGATTGACTGCACTAGGAGGTTGCACTTCACTGTTAGTTGTTACTGACAGTGTTAGTGCAGACATTATAAAAACAAAAGCCATTTCAGTTTAGGACTCTGTATATTTCCATAGCGTCTTCCATTAAGAATTTAATTTCTCATTGTTTTACTCTGAATCAGGCAAAAAGAAAATAAGAAAATGCTTCCTTCTGGCAGCATCCTAAAAAAAAAAAAAAAAAAAAAAAAAAAAAAAAAAAAGAGAGAGAGAGAGAGAGAGAAACAAACACAAACTAAACAGCCAGTGGCAATTGGCAATTGGGTATTACCTCCTACACTTCCAGTAGGTATGACCCTCACAAAGCACAAACCATGGGGAAAGTGATGAGAGGCCCACCAGCCCACCCAAGAAATGCCACTTGAACTATGTGAAATGCAAATACAACAAAGCAAAGCAAAAGCCTGAACAGATGTTGAGAAGTCATTTCTCCTCCTGAGAGCAGTTTATGTGAAGAGCATGGGCTACACCATACACTGGAGAAATTGCCATAGTGTGCTTTGAAAAGACTAGAGATACATTTCTAAATGAAGACCAGATCCTTTTTCCTTTTTAAAGAAGATTATGGCTTTTGCTTCCAAGTACACCCATTAAAGAGAAAAAAAAATCTTACCACTTAAAGCCTATTTATTTATTTTCAGCACACTGAAAAGGCAAAGATGGCTAAGAATAACTACAAAGTTAGAGCAGCATGGAGGATTTTCAGTGAGTCCCAAAACTGGGGCACACAGTGCTGCTGTTGTGTTCAGTAAGGGAATTCTTGTGTTTGAAACCTGGGCAGAGGCTTCAACACCTTGTTGGACTGAGGTCTGACTTGCTCATACAGACCAAACTAATCCAAAATGGAAGATTTTATACCACTTACTGCTTATGAAAGATGCAGAGAAACCATGCCCGGGAGCATCCTGAGACTGAAAAACTGTAGTTATCACATTGCTTGGAGCAACAACAGGGGCAGGAGCTGAACTTCCACATCCTGTGGTTAACAAAGCTCCTTCTTCTTCATCGTTTCCTCTCCACACCTGACAAGGCCAGATTGGAAACGGTTTAGTGCTTTCAAAGCCCATGTAGCCTGTGGGAACCCATTACCACAAATTCCATATACAGTTAGTTGTTCTTCCAATAGACTTAAGGTCTTTCATCTCTCACTGAAACTTAGTTGTCTACATTAGAGCTATTCACTCTTTGATCACTTTACAGTCAGTGGAGACAAAAAGTCTTCTCCAAGGAGTGAATCATAGAATAATTTGGGCTGCCAATGATCTCTGAAGGGTATCTGGATGCCATTTGCTCCAACCCTTGCTGACGGCAGGACCAACTTACATCAAGTCCCAGGAACTAGAGAAAAATATTTTATGCACATCCTACCTCCATTTTGTCTCTGCTAACTTATTTCCACACTCTCTATGAGTATGAATATCAGTATAAACAATGAATTATGCAATCCTTGTGTTATTCATAAGTCAATAAAAAACAAAGGTAATTTAGAAACACCAGAAGATCTGGATCCTTATCCTTAATATCTAGTGTTGCTAGTCAAAAATGATTCCAGGTTTTGTTATGTTGGATTCAATGTTCAATGACAAGTATCAAATGATGGAAAGGGTTAGAAATTCAGTATTCAAAAAAATTTATAAAAAATATTATTTAAAAAAAATATTATTTCAACTGTATCAGTAGCCAGTTTCAATTCAATCAAACTGTGCATTCAAGAAGCACATGCATGTTTTAGTTGTTCAGGTGAAACCCACTTCACGTAATTATTTAAACATGTACTTGAGGTTCACAGTTTAAGCACTGAATTTTGTCACGCACATAAAATGAAGCACAGGCATAAATGTTTGATGTTTGAGTGCTTAAATCATTTCCTGAATCAGGATGTTTATTACCAAGGATTTGAAACTTATGCTTTAAGAAAAAAAAAAGCAAAAGGGATTTACTGTAATAATATATTTTTTTTTCATCAATGTGTTCTAATGCTTTTTGATTGTCTTGTATACCAAAAATATATGAAAAATAAATAACATTTCATTTTTAGGTTAGTGTGTTTGAAATAAGTATGACTGGAACTAAAACAACCATATGAAATTCTGATTGCTCTAAGAGATGATCCTATAGAAAGGGTTAGCCAAGGGTTAGTCTGTAAGTGTAAGCATATGAATACCCTCATTCATCTGGCCAGGTGTGATAGGCAACGGATGCTCACAGGATTAATACGAGCAGTCCATGGCCTGTTCAAGATTTTGCAAAGTCACTATTGATTTGGGATTTCTCTTTTTTAGCTGCTCTGCTTGGAGCGATCGTGAGAAACTTACCCCTGTTCAGCACTTTTGCATATCCAGACACCTTCGTACACCTCAAATGGGACATTCAGAAATGGAGGTGAGCATTACCAAAAATTGCAGGTTTGTCTCTAAGGACAAAATCTCCGATTGATATAGTTTTGCCCAAGCTATTTAGGACAGTTCAGAAATTTGAATTTAAAGCACCTTTATTGGGTAATATTAAGACTTTTATACTACCAAAACTTTATTGTAATATATTACAGCAGTTAATCAGTGGAGCGGGCTATGAAAAGTGAAATCTGTTCTTTTTTCTTTTTTTTTTTTTTTCTACAACCTTCAAAAATGAGTGCAAGTGAAGTTTGTAAGTTACTAGCTGTAGATCAGATGTAAAGCTGCTCAAGTCTTCCTACATGTTGTCAAATTATGTTTGCCCTTTATTGCAAGTGGGAGTTGTACTGCTGTGGAGAAAATGTGCACAAAAACACTGTGAACGCATGTCAAATGCCTGAGAAAAAAGTAACAGTGTGAAAAATTCAAAGCATGTCCACTCCATCCTATTGCTTTGAAAACAAGTGGCTCTTAACAACCTATGAAAGATAAAATGCAATCTTTGTTGTTTGAAATAATAATAATAATAATAATAAATAAGGATTAGAACAATTTGGACAGCTTAGAAGTTTTTTAGAAGTATAGTGTCACATTCCTGCATTATTACTCATCAGAATAATTGAAAAGGTCTTTTCACTGCAGTAAGTTTTCTCATTATTTCCTGTTTCTGAATCAGATGTACATTTCTCATATTTGTCTTTTTGGGGGCAGTGTGTAAGGAGAAGGGTCCCTGCTGGAGGTGGAACCCCAAGTGCTGCTAAAAATTAAAAACATATACAAGCCTGTTCTCAAAGCATACAGGAAATTGACTGTATTGGTACAAGGACTCCACTGTAAATTAACTGATTTTTTTTTTTTTATTTTTTTTTTTTGTCTTGACATCTTAACCATGACACGATTGTAAAACAAAATTCTGGAATGATGACGTCTTACAGCACTGCGCTGCTGATCTCATGCCAACAATCATTTTACCTTCACATAACTGCTCTGGCAGCTTCCATCACTATCTGGGATCTGGAAGTTATTGTGGAAGTTCATCTCCAAGTGTTTGCTTTCATGCGTAATGATGGTCCACATGCATCTGCTGTTCACAGGAAAGTTTTGAGGCCAATGAGGAGACTTGATCATACCGCTATCTGAATGAAGGATTCCACCACATCCTGGAAAAATGAGCAATGGATGGGAGAAATGCTCAAATATTTCATGTTGGTGCTCTCAGAGAACTTAGCTTTGAATAGCCACTTACTTCTGAGGCTCTGAGACTGAGAGAGCAGAAGCCCCAGCACCCATTCATACCCATCTTTTGATTAATTTCCCTTCTCCCTACCCTGCAGCAGGGAGAGTACTACACCCCAGAAAAGGTCTCTCCTTGCACTTTCTCTCACTTTCTTTTCTTCACAAATTCTTTCTCCTTGCCATTTTATACCCTTTTGCTCTGGTCCATCAATATGCCCCTGACGTGGCATATAATACCCTGAGATGTGGGTATTGTTCACATAAAGGGTAAGCATTAATGAGGAGCTTCTCCTGAGACTATGAGGGTTCCCTCCTGCACAACACAGCATGAACACCATGACTGACAGCCATTCATAAAAGTACCCTGGGGGAAAAAAAAATATACTGCTGAATTCTTCATTTTCTCACTCCACAAAATGTGAATATTGCAGTTCAACATGTGAATCTACTCAAGCTACATCCGTTCACCCAGAGCAAAATAGTGACTTCTCCCCAGCCCAGGCAGCCCTGTGGATCTCAGTAGGATTATGGAGAGGGCTAAAAAACATACCTTTAAAAATTGTTAACAGATTCATTTATAAAGGGGAATGGCTGGTCATGTCTCTGTGGCAGCTCATGTTCTTATACGTAATAAGCTGAGTTAATTTGAAACATGCTTGCAAATACGCTGCCAAGAATAATTTACTAGAGCTATGCGTACAGTACAAGCAACCCATTATTATTTCAGAGATTATATAGTAAAAGCATGAATAAAGACAAAAAAAAAAAAAAAAAGCTTTATAATCTACTTTTTTCCCATTAATTAAAAAATATGTATTAGCTTTAAAATATTTTATTTTTCATTCTTTTGTATTAGATAAGTGGCAATTGTGTTTAGCAGGATATGTTTTGCTCACACATGTAAAATGTAAGCCCCCAGATTCCTAGTGGACAAATGAGAAGAAAGCTAAGGGAAGGAAACAAAGTATGTTTAAAAAAATTAAAATTAAAAAAAAAAAAAAAAAAAGAGAAAGAGAGAGAGAGAGAGAAAGAAATCTTGGAAATTTGGAAATCTCGGAGAGAATACCAACTATGCACATGGTATGTGTATGCCAGTGCCTATTACATCATTGAAGAGTGGCCCTCCTTTTAAATGAAATCCCAGTGGAAAAGTGTCAAAACTTGCTTAGGTGACAGTCTATATTCATGCAAGCACGAACAATCAATACATTTAAGACACTCTCTCACACCAGGAAGTTACAAATATTCAGTTCAGGCATTTTAATTGGCTGTGTCTGCTGCTAGATAATTAACTGATGGAAAGCTGCTCACCACCAGCCAGAAGGATTACAGCTGGAGGTGACGCTGGTGGATGCACTGCCTGCTCTGTGCTGAAGTAGGGTGATGCCATGAATTCTGCCCCACCACCAGCCCACAAATTTAGACTTGCAGTTAGCCACCTCCTCAAGGACAGTGTGTAGATGGTGAACTACCTTAATTATTATTTTTTTTTATCCAAAGAGATGATAATTTCAACAGAGAAGGCAGCACCTTGAAATGTAGTTCAATGTAATTCAGTCCTGTATGCATACCACCTTCAAAAGGGTACCAACATCTTCACTAAAGTAGAAAAGTCTTAAGGTTGCTGAGTCACAGGTGCTCTTTGAGAAACTCTGTCTGGCCCTCCATTTTGCAGCTCACTTCTTCCTAGTTTTAGGTGTTTAAATCAAATCAAACTGAGAAACAAATATTTGAGAAATTAAATCTCTCATAGTTACTGACAATAGATACCACTGCTGGGAAGATAATGAGCATGGTATCAATTTACAGACATCAAGAACTGTGTGTAGAAGGCTTAAAAAGTACAAAATCTTTCCAAATTTTATTTCATTGTGTGAGATCAGACAACACTGGTTTAATATTGACTCTTATAGTACTGGCTTCTCTCAGGAATGCTGAAGATATTGACAGGTATTCCTTTTGTTCTGGAATATAAACTTTGTTCTGGAATATAAAGAGGAAGAATCCTGTTTCATTTTCTAGTTGGAAAGTGCTGGGTAGATATGATGTACTGCTGTGTTAGACCAGACAAAACAGAATAGTTTTTCTCTTACCTAGAGATTCTGCTGTCCACGTGGCATAAAAGCCACCTCCTTGAATTGAATGGTCAGAGTTAAAGATAACAACTAACTTGTTGGAACCAGACCGAATGGTCCCAGGGGACGTGTTTCCACAATATTTTCCTACGGCAGGAGAGCCAGGAGAGCCACCATTCAGGATAGTAACAGAGTCCCACTTACAAAGTGAATGATTTTCAACATGGAAGGCCGTAAAAGTAAGCTGAAACACACAAAAGCAACATTTAGGGCCTAGCACCAGCCACATGGGTGGAGGGGTTAGAACAATTCCAGTCAAATCCCATAGCCATCCTAGCACAGTGATTTTTGGGTATGATCAGAGGTCTGACCCTGACTTCACTTTCCTTTCCTGCAAGTGTTGCATGGAGTCTTGCTGCTGTAAGTAACAACAGCTACTTAGCACCAAGGCAGAAATGAAAGAGAAACACTTGGGTTCAAAATTGGCAATACTGGGATTTAACCATATGGTTGAAGTTGAATGTGGTTCAGAACTGTCTTGAATATGCACAAGTGTTGAACTGAACTCCTGCTCTCTCACGGCTTCTTGTTATGGAAGCACAAGTAGCTATGAAAGCAGGAAGATAAGGATTTTTTTTTCTCGTATTATTTTGCATCAGAATACTTAACAGTTGCTAAAAATAATGTTAGTTGCTATTAAATCTGAGAGAAACATTTGCATGGTTGGTTCCTGTGGGCCTGAATGCATCACACAAATAGACTGGGCTGGAGAGGCAGCTACTGCCCCTATCTCCTTCCCACACTGATAATATTTGTCCTTGGGGTGATATGACCACAGGTGGGATTTCCAGTTCACAGATTTAGATTGCCAATCCAGTAGACTCCTGGATTTGTTGATGTTGCAATACTGATGTACATTCATGACTGCCTGGCCCTCTTCCAATTAGTGTGGTTTTTTTGTTTGTTTGTTTTTCTGTTTTTTCCCAGTTCCAGGATTGGGATCTTTGTGGAAAAGTTTAGCAAATACATAATATGTCTTCCAGTAACTTTTATGGCTATTCTTTTCCAAAAAAGCTCTACCTGAGGCAAAGACCAAATACAAATTTAGCTTAAATGGTTTAAGTTTGGAACTTTACCAGCAACTGAAACTGATAGCTTATAACAGAAAAGATTAGTCTGCCTTCACGGAGGGGGCTGCTACTCTGTCTTTTGAAAACAGAAATTTAAGATTAGTTCTGCTTTAAAGAAATTTGTGGATTAAACAGAACTTTTGTGTTCTACTAAGATCTTCCTGTATTCCCTATAAATAAGCAAATACCTATTCGGTTATCAAAATATCATGCAACAGAACAATTAGGACTATGGATTTGCACTTCAAAGAAATTCCTTTGTAGTTGTAAATAAAGAAAACATGACGGGGAAAATAGTGAAAATCTGCAATGCGTTTTTACAAAATTGTCTTCCAGATTTATTTATTTTTTTTTTTGCCTAGACCTCAAATATCACTATCTAGAGTTGTTTTCCAAAGGATCCGTCAAATAATTCAGTAAGTGAAGTTTAGCACTGCTTTAAAGGTGCTCTGATTGTTCTCTCAGCAGTGTGGCTCAAGGAAGTGGCACCTCAGGCAGCTCATTTTTAGTTATTAGGATATAAGGGTGCTGCCTCATTGATGTAAGTTGTACAAGCAATCATATTATCTTCTAGACTTGCCATTAAGACCCAGAAGTAACTTTCCAGTGTCTTGTAACTATTTTGCAGAAATGCAAAAACATCATGCCTCAGGTTATTCTCATGATAGTGAGAATATCCATGTGCATCTAATAACATGAGTTATTTTAATTTTCTTATACAGAGAAAGTCATCCTTTTAAAGTAGAAATCATTGTTATGGCTTGAGGTTAAATTAGATAGGGATCTTTCTATTTTCCAAAAAGCACAATCTAGGTTGGTTGCTTTATCTTTGTTTCTCCCTCTTCCTTAGATAAGGCTGATGGGGAGATTTTTAATTCTTTCCCATTTCTTATTTTCCAAATTGTTTTGAACCTCTTCCTCAAGATTCAGAGGATGCTTTTCACGTTTCCAGCTGCACACAAAATCATGGCATTTTTTACTCACAGTGATGGTTGCACCTTCAGGGGCTTCCAACAGCCAGGAGCAGTGATTCAGGTTGCTGTATGGCTCTGGGTAGTTAGGACTCGAGATAACTCCCCTTTCACCTGACTGTATACCACCACAAGCTGAAGAAAAAAAAAATGTAATTCGATACACTTTAGGAACTGAACACCACAAGCAAATAGCTGGAGTATTATTCAGCTTGAAACAGTACTAAAATGTATTTAAGTTGGACTGATATAGGCAAGAATGAAAAAATTATCAGGGAAAGTCCAAGTCTTAAAATCCTTGACATTGAATTACTGAGTAAACAGATGAAGTGACCTTGAGAGTTCATATTTTTTTTCTGTCTCTTAATGTAGCTCTGCAAGACCTTTGCCAGTTAACATGTACAGCTGCTTCTTCTGCCATATCTTCCATTCATATATCTCCGACTCCTAAGCAAACTGGTGCCATTCTTGGACCAACACAATTAAGTGAAAAAGTTGTTGATGTGTCTAGATAAGCACCAAGGCTAAATTCAGCTGTGACAGGAAGAATAGTTGTGCTGGCCTGTAAATGGCAAAGTGGTGTAATTTGCTCTGATATGGCTCTAAGTGGATTTCAAAATGAGTGCAAAGGTTCGAGCAGCAGACTGCATCTCAGCCATGCTGGCAGTCTGGAGCCGGTTTGAAGTAAGTCAAACTTGGCTGGTGTTACCTGCTACATCCCTATTCCCAAGAGCAACCAGCTGTTCTGAGTGTTGCAGTGCATTGCAAAAACTCAAATGTGGTTCAGGGAATGGGAACAGAGAGACAGAAAATAAATCTGAAAGTTAATTGCTAGCATATGTTTGCTTTAGATGGATATAAATAGTGGCAGGAACTGTGTAACTTCTGGGGACCTTTTTGAGAGCTGATCCCGCTGTATGAATTTGTAGTGTCACCAAATGAATGCCAGCATTCCCCAGCAGTGCCTCAGTCATCAAGGCCAATAGTCTTTCGAGCCGTTTACCTTCAAATGTGTAGTGGGCCCAGAATCCTTTATCTTCTGCGTTTTCATCGCTTATAAAGTGTACCCAAATCCGGGGGGCAGCTATTACTAGCGGCACTGATGGTGCAGCCTGACCACAGAGTTTGGCTATTAGCTCTCCATCAGCATCCCCTGAGCAAAGAAAGAAAACAAATAGACTTTTTGAATCCTAAAACAGCTACAATAACGTAAAAGAATACATAGGGGAAACATGCATTTCATTCCAACTAGAAAACAAAGAAAAGTATATATCACACAATACTATCTGATTGTTACACGTATGGGTAAAGTGCTGCCGTTCATTGGTGGCATCTAGATCTCTTCATTGAGGGTGTTCTCTCCAATGCTGTATTAAATATCCTTCTAATACCATGGGCTGCTTCTCTCCTCTCCCTGCCATCCTGCACATCTTTGTTTAATATGACCCATCAGACCTGAAAACACAGCAACTGATCTACAGCAGTTTTGGGGCAGAATGATGGGAAGAAATGGCTCAAAGACCTAATTGCATGGAAGCCTATTGAGCCTGTGTTCATGGCATCCTCATTAAGGTCAACACAGATTTTGAGCTTTCTACTATGTAGAGATGTGCTTCATCCATGAACAAGCTGTTACTGCTGTATTAATCATGGGGGACTCTTCCCCAGAGAGCTGTACACACTGTTCTGTGTATGGCAAAAAAGAAAAAAAACAAAACATGTCAACATTTCAAATCATTGAAACCTAAAAAGAAAGCATAGCACACAGAGTTGTACTTCCATGATGCTATATGTTTTTTCATGTTGCTGTAAGCTCTTATTCCATCATGTTGGCAGAAGTATCAGTTTCTGTTTATTACTGACACATGCTCAGGAGAAGGAAAGTAAGTGTAATAGCATTCTTCAAGACATGCAGGCAATGCCATTCCTAAATCTGCTTGTCTAGTATCTGCAGTGTGCTAGTCTTAAAAGTGTATCTCTGTTCAAAAGCAACTCCTAGCTCTGCGCCAAGTATCAGGCTGTTGTTGCAAAGAAGGCAGGAGACTAGGAAGAAGAAATTTTGGGCACTCTTCTAAGCTTGAACACGATTCTTCCAAGTAACATGGCTGAATAGCTTCATCCTTCAGTCATATACAGTGACACAGCCCACCATTTGAAATGCCTTGAGCCCCAGAGATAAAGGATGACATATAAGGGAATTCTATTAAAGAAAATTACACAGAGAAGTGGTGAAACCTATCTTGTTAACTTGCACTAAAAATGATACTGAGCTGTACAAGCAGAAGACATTCACGGTAAAATATGGTTTGGGGAAAAAAACTACTTTGAGCAGTAAGAGATGAAGTGTACTTTTTCTCTTTTGCACTTCAATCACTTTTGGGAAGTGACTGACTACATGACTTGTGTGACCAAGGTTATTCAGTTTGTACAGTGTGAAAGTGTCGCCACCAACTACTGCTTTCACAAATAGCTAGTTGGCCACAGATGTAGACTATTGATAAAGAGAAAGTGTAAATAGAAGACCCAGTGTGCCACGGGATTTGTTTCAAACTAAAAAGAAATGGTCTGAAAGACAAAATCGAAAGTCTTCTGCAAACAACAAAGAACTCTCTCTTGAACCCAACAGTTAGGTGCATATTCAGCTGTGGCAATATGTTCAACTGCAGTACCATGTACAAACTACATATGAATGATAACCTAACATCACATAAAGCTTTACCCTAAGAAATTTTAAATATTTGTTTTCTCTTTTTGGTTTAAATATTTCTCAGTGAATTCATAAAGTCAATTCTGTCCTTCCCTCCCACGCCCATACACTACAATTAAGTGTGTTGTAGAGGTAATTCAGTAATTCAGAAGAATTTTACACATCTCAGCTTCATATAGGTTTCCCAGGTAACTCCCTGCTGAATTGGAGCTTTCCCCAAATTCACATCTGCTGTGTTGGGAGTCTCAAACAGCACCTATCTGAGTTTACTGATATTCTGCACCATCCGTATCTCATTGCTTACTGCAAGTTACTTGTCGTCATACAGAGCAGTATTAGGGCATTCTGCCTATGACATGAGGCTGCTTTTAGGAAACTGCAGTCCCATTAGTATGGCCAAAATGTACATTACTATTTAGAAGACAAAACCGCAGAGCAAAATAAGATTGCCTTTTTCCTTCTTTCTTTTGATTGTATTGCCTGAAGGCCTATGGTTCACAATAAAGTGAGGGTAGTGGGAACAGGTGAGTAAATAATCAGATATATTTTATCAAAAGTTCTTCTGAGTTTTCTTTTGATTATTTCACAGTTCCAGTGCATATTTGGGAGGGAACTGTTAGGCTATGCAGCAATGCATGCTATGGCTCTGCAAATGACAAACCAATGCAATGCAACCAAGTGCTCACATTCTAATGAATGTATCTGAGTATGTAACAGAGTCTTGTTCTCAAACCCCCACCTTTCAGAAGCAATTTCCTGGTAAATTAGAATCTGCTCTCACTGGGACTTTCTGATTCATCCTTTTAGTGAAGAAGACAGCTGGAGCTTTCATACTACACTTGGCATTAGCTGAGCAATTTTCATATGACATTTCCAGTTGCTTGTTATTGCAGATAGCTAAAGATTCTCGAACATGCAGAAATATTACTGGTACATCAGTCCTGTGATTGCTCTTACTTTGAAATGCTTCATTCTGTATTTAGTGATCCAGTATCACAGGAAATAGGAACTTGTTTTTGGAAACACACCTTATAGAGTACAAAAGTGGGGAATGCAGAACGTATGAATAATTAAAGCATTCTTTAACTCACTCCTGCTATCCCTGGAGATAGCTTAGGAGCAGGGAGAGAATGGGCTGTAAATGAAATAAATTGTTTTTATGACTTCTGCCTGACTTTCAAGGGATTTGAGGTGACATTCATATCGTCCCTTGTAAAGAGAGAGTCAGGTATGTATTGCAATCCCCACAGAATAATTAATTCCCCAAAGATTTGTGTGCCACTTTTGCATTTTCTCCCCTGAAAGAGTGACTAGATCTGTGCACTGATTGCAATGTCAGTAAAATCCAACTCCTGGACAAGGAGGCAACATGGAAGGCATGCATAAGGACATGGACACCCTTTCAAATGGACAGATCCTACAACAATCAGCCTCTGCAAATATATATGAATATAAATATTTATAATTAAATAATATTTACAAATATAAATATATTTATAAATAAATATATATGAACAAACACAGTTGCACAACCAGAATCTTGATAAACTTAATCCGTTATGCTGTTGAGCATACAAACCTATTCGTAACTCTACATAGTCATACTGGCAGTCCTGGTGATGTTCCAAGTGGAAATCCTCAAAAGAGATATATGTGGATGAATTGTGATGGGAGGGGTTTTCAATGGTCCATTCACAGTTCAGTTTGCTTGTGTAATTCTTGACACCATCATAACCAGGAGTAGAGAAATTCCCACCTGTATGTCCCATCAGAGTTCCACCACACACTGCAGAAACAATATAATTTATTTTAAAATAGTAACAATTCTTGTACAAATGGAACCTCTGTCCTTGTTCATTTTGATGTGCTCATATCAGCAAGGACATGTACTGATTAGATCAGAAATTGTTCTACCTTCTTCCTTTTTATAATTTACTGCTGTATACAAGAGAATTCTTGCCTAGCATCCTGGAAATTATTGGCAAGGCTTTAAAGATACATATAAAATGAAGAAATAAAGATTGTTCATAGTACCAAAATATTTCAACAGCACCATCAATGCAACAAATATTATTTAACTTTCTGAAAAAATCCCATCACAGCTCCAATTAGATACCCATTACCTAATTCTAAACTCGAACGAAGATTTTTCTGGAAAATACCCTCAAGTGTAGTACACTCATGCTACAGTAGGATGCATGTGGAGGGAACAAACCAAGTTTGAAAGACTCAAGACTGTAGTAGTAGGGCTCTGCCAACTATATCCTCCCTGGTGGATGAGCTTGCAAAAGTAGGTTAGCAGCAATCTTTCACAAGCTACAGTAAATTATTTATCCCCCTGAGTAATAAGGAAACACTTGAATTATTCAAGTTGTCTATGGCACTATGCCTGTTGGATCTCCTGATGGAATAAACCCACTTCTGTCCATCTCTTACTAAAGATTAAGTACAAAACAATAAATCAGTAGTAAAAGTAAGGACTGTGATCCATAACAGCGGTTGTTCTTTTCATTTGAAGTCCCTAACTCCAAGAGATTTCCCATTTTTTCAAGTCTTTTCACTTAATTAAAGATGTGACATACTCCTATCCAGCAACATAACAGAGAGAAAAAGATATCAGAGATCTGTTAGCTGCCTAGGTCATTTTTTTGATATGCACCAATACTTTAGCTCTGAAATGAGTCATCAAAGATTAATCATTTAATTAATTTAATTCAAACATATATACTACCTGCATCTTCACTAGATGTGTATGAGACACTGAATCCTCTGGTTGCATGAGACATATCTGTCACCAAAATGACTTTCATAGTGTTTCCAGAGGATTTCACCTCAGTGCCTGGATTTACCTCACCACACAGCTTCACCAGCCGGGGAGAGTTCTGTCTGAGGCCATTGTAAACCTGTTGGGTCAAAATAACTCTTCTGAGAACAAAATACATTCTTATGAACATCTACTGTATCATGTTAACACTGCTTCACCCTTTTAATACAAGGTTCATTAACATCTCTCACAGCAGGTTAGTTCCCAGATCTACTCAAAACCTTGAAACAAACTTCCATAGACTTGAGTAGACGGGGGTTTGAAGTAAAACTTCACAAACACATTCCTTATTTTGGCAAAACACAAATATACTCCCTCTCTCTCTCTCTTTTTCATCCAAAAATTGAAACAGTTTGATTGGGAAAGAATACAGTATTTTGCCTCAATATTTAGAGCTTCAATCACTTAACAATGCAAGCTAATAATCATATTAATTCAATTTCAAACAATCATCTTTGTATTCCCTTTAAAACAAATCCTTATCAAAAATCATCCTTATCAAAAAATTTCCTCCAAAATATTCAGTGCTCACGGGCATTTTTTATTAATTCAAACATTTCACTTTTTGATGATCCAGATGTAATTATGTGATTTACACAGTTTCTTTTACACAGCCTTTAGCCTAGGAGTTAATTTCCGTCTTTCTACTACAATCTCAGCAGCCAAAGCACAAAGGATATTTTTTACTGAGATTTGGAAAAAATTAGAGAGCTCAAGGCACAAGAAAAAAAAAAAAAAAGGCTGGCAGGACAGATCTTTCTTTAAGAGATCATTACTTCATTAATCGATTGAAAAAACAGCTCCCTGTGGTCTATCTAAAAGCATATGTAGAGGAAAACAAGGGCATGATCACCTGCAAATCACAATGGAGAGCTACTTCACCCCCTCACATTTGTACATGAGCTAGTTTCTGATCATGCTAAAGCTAATTACAGCACTACTATCCTGGGAAAATAAACAACATATGCTGCTAGGACCCAGGATACAGATAACATTTAGGAACTCTGCTTTGCTGGGGGAAAAGGGCTAGGGAGGAGATAAACTCATTATGACTTCTGCCTTAGTCTTCAGAGCATCACACTTCACAGTACTGTCTCCCGTTCCTGCAGTTTTCATAGACAAAACATATTTCTGAGGCATTTATACATCTGACCAGGCCCAGTTCAGTGTGTCAGGCTTGAAATTCTTTTTGCATTAAATAGAAATCAAAAATAACTATGCTAAAATAACTAAAATATATATTTTTGAAGATTGAGGGTGATAAAGAGGTAGAATTTCCTGGGATTTCCCTATCCTTTTTCCAGGATATAAAAGGTCCAAAACATTATTAGCTGTTTGTTGCAAACTTTGGCTCTCCCTCTCCCCAACCTTTTTTTTTTTTTTCTTTTTTATTCTTTTTTATTTCTTTTTATTTTTATTTTTTAATTATTATTATTATTATTATTTCTTTTTTAATTAAAAACAGTAAGTAACAACAGCAATAACAACCTTCAAAGTCACAAGAGACCTGGAACTGACTGATGAACTTTGTGTCCACAGAGAGGAAACATTGAAGGCTTTCAAAAAAACCCACAGCTTTTTTTCCGTAATTAATAAAGAGCTAATTCCAAAGATTTCTATAGGAAAAGGTCCTTTATATATATATATATATATATATATATACATATATATACACACACACACATATATATGTATACATATACACACACACACGTTGTATGGATATGGGAAGACAAAAGCATTCATGAGACCTGGATGCTAAAGGCTGACAGAGAGAAATGTGAGCAAGTTAAGGCTGTATTATGAGAAACTTGCAGATCCCACAGTGGACATATCTGGATGTCCACAAGTGACTAGAATAGCCAGAGGTGCACCAACACACTGTTAAATTAATGAAGTTGAAGCCTGTTCCTTCAAGTCCTCCCCTCTGGCTGGCCCATGAATTCCAGAATGTCCATACTTTAAAACAAACAGATGAGTCTAGACACCCTGCAGAACTAACTTTCCCTTTTTTATCTGCTTCCCCTGGATGAAATTAGGATTTGTTTTAAAATCAGATAAATTACCTTTCAGCTATACTATGTCCATTAATACTCTATAAAGTGATTATGAAGAGCATTTTCTGCCTTCAGACACAATACTCACAGCCATATAATCTGATGAGCACCTCCAGTGTTCTTCAGTCTTCATATCATTAATAGTTAGGGTGACACGCCGTCCTTCTTCCACTGTGATCCTCCATTCACACACTCGATTATGCGGGTATAGGTTGGGATAGTTGGGGGAAGTAAATGTTCCAACAGGGGCAGTAAAATCCCCACCACATGCTGAAATACCCAAATGTTAGGACATTTCTCAGAGTAAGGCATTGCTTATAGAGTTCAAAGGAAAAAAAAAAAGAAAAAGAAAAAAAAAAGCGAACACCACCACCATCACCACCACCAAAAAAAAAAAAAAACCACATTAATAATGCAAGAAAAAGTGATACTGAGAGCTTGATTTGATATGCCTGTCCTGTCCATATGTTTTTCTAATCAGCTGAGCTCCTGTCAGTCTTTACCATTCAGCCATAAAAGTTAAATGATAATAGGCCATAGCAGATCCAATTATTAACACGCCTTTCTCTGAAGGGTTTATGCCAGACTTCAGAAGCCTGAGTGACCCACAGGCTTTGATGTCAAGCAATACAAGCCTCTCACTGTGGCAGGATTGAGACATTTCTGCCTTCAAGATGACTGGGCAGGGCCTTAAAGTGAGTAATAATGGAAGGATGGATTTTTCCACTGCTGGTTAACAGAGGTAGAGAAAAAGCCATCAAGGACTTAAAGAAACACTTTTTCAGTACAGTTATTTTGTATTTTTTCCATCTTTGTTATAAGTATCAAATTTCACTCTGATGAAAGAAAGTTGAAGATCTTGGGTATATAGTGCATTTTCCTTCTGATATTAATGGTGTAAGCTTACCAATTTATTCTTTGTTTCTTCTTAAAATACAGAGATAGTTTAATGGAGTGCAGTGGGAGTCTGTTATTTTATTGCAGAAACAAAGATGAAGGATAAGAAAACTTTCAGCTGAGCTTTTAAATGAGCTGGAAAGAGTTAAAAAGGGACTGCAGAAGATTTTTCAAGATCACTACTGCAAATAATTTTTTTTAAAGTAGCTAGATTTTGCCAGGCCAAGCATTGCAAGGACACCCAAGAATATATATAAGAGAAGTGAGAAACAGGAATAGAACTTTATCCTTAGTCCTGGTGAAGTTGTTGTGTTTAGGACAAGAGGCAATGGACACCGTGAGGGTTGGAGAACACTAGAATAGGTTGTCCAAAGAGGTTTTGGAATGTCCATCCCTGAAGACACTCAAAACTCAACTATCCACAGTCCTAGGCAACGTGCTCTATCTGGCCCTGCGTGAGCAGGATGGTTGCACTCTCCAGGGGTCCCTTCCAACTTTAATGTCTCTGCAGTTTTTTTTGATTCTTTTTATCTTATCGTCATCACTGATGTTAAGCCTGGAAAGACCTTTTTCTTAGAAAGGCAAACTCTCTGGGTAAAACAATCTGGTATGCTAAACTGCATTATCTCAGTGTGCTTCTGCAAGTCTAGAGATGATTTGTGGTGACATATTTGTTATGGAAGAGAACTCTCCGTCAGAAATGGAGTTTTTACATGATCAGCTCCTTTTCCTCCCTCCTTTTCCAAACTCATTTGTTTTGAGAATAAAGAAATTATTCCTGTTAAAATGAGAAAACAACCCAAAGCATTAAGTCCAAACTATTTGTTTCAGGGAAATCTTAGAATACCACTAGCCTTAGAGGAACGAAATAACATAAAGGATCCCTGGAGTTACTGCTGTGGAGAAAAAGTGCAGAAGAGTGTGCTTTGCTGTTTGAAACTTACCATTCAAGGCAACATCCATTACAGAGATAGCTTGTCTCGCAAAGTTTTTGCTAAGCAGTGATCAGAGAGCTCTGTTCATACCTTACCTAGAGTTAAATTTGAAGAGCAAATATACACTGCTCCAACAATAAGTGATCTACAATGTATGCTGTACTAGTTCAGTTATGGTGTGTGGTGTGTTTCCTTCCCAAAATTAAACTGTAACATTACAAATCCAACCTTCAGCACTGGAATCAAAGCGCAGTCTGAATCCTCGGGCATTTACTGATCCATCAGTAACAAACTTGACATAAGCTAAACTGTCAGAGGTATCCATAGCGTCAGGGCGAGTATTACCGCAGTACCTGCCCAGCAAATTCCCTGCAAAAATCAAATAGAGAAAGACATATTGATGTCAAAGATATTATTTCTGTTTCCATTTACATTGAAGGATCAATACTGGTGTCTAAGGAACAGTTGGACATGGTGCTTAGTGACACGGTTTAGTGGGTGTTATTGGTAGTAAGAGGATGGTTGGACCATATGATCTTGGAGCTCTTTTCCAACCTTAATGATTCTATGATTCTGATCACTTTCCAGTTAACCGGACAGGCTTGAGTAAACTAGCAAAATCAAACTATTGCTGGAAAATAAAAGGGTTTTGTTTGCCTTTTTTTCCACAAGCAAGGCAAAGGGGAGCAAACTCTGTACATTTGAAAGGGACACTTTGCACAATGGGGAATGCTTTCAGGAACCTTTGCTGAGGTTTCTTAGCATTATTAGGAAAGGGATGACAAACACAGGAACAATTCTCAGACCAGAAGCACTATATTCTCGGATCTCCACAAAGTCATTTGCGCACTCAGAGGAGTTTTGAATATCTAGGTCTTCCAGTGTGATGGTAAGATAGTGGCCCCTGGGCCCCTGCAGAAACCATTCACACAGCAGGTTGTCTTGATAATGAAGGTCAGGATACCCCACACTTTGAATGATGCCAGTTTGTCCCATCACTGTACCGCCACAGGGAGCTGCAAAAGCAAGAACATTGCTTGGTTGCTTGAATGACTTCAGAAAGACAATCTTGTTTGTAGAAGAACACTCGAGACTTAAAGCTAAGGCACAAGCAACTCATTCTATAACTGCAGTTATATATTGGGAATTGCTTTCTGACCAAAAATATTCCACTTTTTCCTTTTAATTCATCCAGTCCTCAATTTATTTATTTATTTACTTATTTATTTTGTCATATACACCCTTCCATAGCAAGCATCCCTTCCTCTCTGTCCTGTCTCTCATTAATTTGAATAAACTCACAGATTTCAAGGCTTATATTTTATCTCTACTCATGTGAATATTTATCAGAAAAAAACACCCTTCAGAAAAAGACTAAAAGAATATCTAATGATCAGTGTATACCACTCCTTGTGAGGCCTTCTCATAAGGAACCATTGCACAATTCAGGAAACAACTATTTAATATTTAATTTTCTCTCGGATGACTCATTTATCTGTGGTATCTGCAGATACAAACTCACAATACTACAGCTCCCAGCAAATATTCCCTGGTGGAATATATTGGATTTTACAGTATATTCTGTGTGTCTGGTAGATACAATCTTTTCATGACAATAACAATAGTGTATGTACTGTCTGCTTTGAGTGATTAGTGATTTTGTCATGCAGATGAAATGATAGTTTAAATCTTTTTATGGATACATAAATACATTATAAACTGCAGCTTAGTATACTAACAACATTTTCTTGCAAGTCACTTCAGTTTTCAGGTTCAGAAATATCATAGGACACTATATTGGCCTTAGGGCTTGAAATTAACCAAATCAGCAAAATCCTGCATAGAACGCAGTCTACTTTTTTGCCTTTGAGAAATTAACTGTCCTAGACTTTTCTATGCAAGTGACATTAACATAACCTTCAAAGACCAGCAGAGATTATTATTACCAAAAACTAAAATGTACCCTCTTTCTGAATCTGTTAAAATACTATTTTTTTATTTGATTTTAGATCTGTACTGGTGTTTTCTAGTTTTGTTTTTGCAGCTTGAGACCAAATAATTTAAAAATATTTCTTCTTCCAGCTTACACATAACAATTTTTACTACTCGTTCCTTTTCCACTTCATTTTTGCGCTGCCCCTGTTTGTCTAGCACCATTGTTATTATACATTGATTTGTATTTGTATACAGATGTTCCTGAGTTGTTGTTCTGCTAACTCTCTGCTAATTTTTGCATTCACCTTCAGGTTCCTGCTCATGAAAGTGATGTTAATTTTGCATATTAGAAGTTAAATCATGTTACATGACTTCACTTGCCTTGCCCTTTTTACTATTGCCCCTTTGATAACTGTCTTTGACAAGAGATTACCCAGTCTTTGTTTCCATTTCTACAGATATGATCAGTTTCCTATTCCCATAATTTCCATCTCTGCTAGATATAGAACATGTTGCTTTAAACCTATATGATGATTCTGATACATTAGCACTAATGCTAATTGAAAGAGGCAAGTGGTGGTCAGTCCACCTCTTATACATGTTTGAAGCCTCATTTCAAAAAAATGGTATTTGAGACCAAAGTCTTTTCTAAAATGAGAAATGGATAAATGCAAGCATTACCGATTGAGTATTTAGCATTGAATCCCACATGTGTGACACTGTCGTCAGATCTGAACCTCAGGTACATGACAGCTCCTGAGGATCTCTGTGAACCTGGGGTCAATCTTCCACAAAGCTTGGCAAGAACAGGAGCATTGGAATCAGCACCATCACGTAGCTCTAGGTAACTTGAAGTACAACTAGAAGAGGAGAGAATTTTCTGTTCAATGTATAGCAGTAGTTGTTTTAAATTAATTCCATATGGGTACAAAGCCATGAAGCTGTAGTGAATTAGATCAGACAGTTTCCATGCAGTGTCACGAGGACAGAATCAACGAGTTCATGATCAATGATAGCCTTCTAATATTTCAGTGAATAAAAGTGTTAGAAACATTGACAAAGATTCGTCCAAAGCCCAGTCTATGATCAGATCAGATCTGACAGAAACTTGTCCTTTGGAGGAGTATGAACAGCCCTAGCAAAGTAGTTGTGGCTATCGTTAACATGAGTTTTTTGGTAGAATTCAGATTCAGCAGCTATTCCCTATTAAGTCTGTTGATGACTGATGAATTAAGGAACAGATATAAGAAAGGAATAAAAATTCAAATACAAGGGCCTACTTAGGTGGACATAGAAAGGCTCAAAACATCTTAACCAACAGCTTTGCCTTCAGAATGTTGTAACAGCCTGCAGAGGACATTGATGGAAGTCAGAGAGGAAGGACACCCTTAGGATTCTCTCTCCAGTTCCATTTTTTTCTGAACATGGCTTCAATGAAATTACATCAGCTGAAAACTAGGTCTTGTTTTATGCTTTGTGGAGGGGAGTTGGGGTCAATGTGCAAAACATGCAGATCCATTGCAACTCAGCAGACAGGCAATGGAGGAGGGAGGCAAATATTTATCGTGGTAATCCATTGGACTTAAAACTAGTCGGTAGTCACAATGAAAATATGAATATGAAAGGACTAGAGTGCACAGATGTTTACAGAAAACACCTTTCAACAATGGATGCTTCCTCTCTGTCTGTTACATTTATCTCTACCATGTGCTGCAAAGTTCTGGGAATGTATACCAGTGACTTGATAGCTTCAGTGATCTATTCTAAAAATTTCCTAATCCCTTTTGGCTGTAAATCTGGAAGTGTGCTCTGAGAGGAATTAGAGAAAGCAACAGGGAAAGAAAAATCAGAATGAAGTCTCTGGAGAAACACAGGCAAAATAATGTGGATATATACTTTTGTGAAGGTTCAATGTAAAACTGATCTTCAAATTGCAGCTCTACTGCATGTCCATTAGGGGCAGTTATGGTCCAGACACAGTCAACATGAGGGGGATAACTGTCCGGATAGTTGGGGGAGGTTGTATATCCACTGGGGTTGAAATCATTGATATAAATATTCCCTCCACAATCTGGGAAAGAAAAGATCGCCAATAAAAAACATGTTAAGGAAGTGGGTGAGGCATCAAAAATATGAGTCATCACAATATTCCAACACAGTTTCCTTCCAGTGTCATATAGCTATATCAAAACATATTTTTTTGTTTATTATTACTTACTGTGGGAAATCATTTACCTAGCCTTCCTCATTTCCACATGTTCTGGTCCCTGAATTAAACTGCTATCAGGTCTTCCTTGGATTGCTTCAAAGCCAAGCAGGAAATATGTTTTCTGCCTTATTCCTATCCCAATTCTTAAAGCTAGAAAGCCAACAGATCAGACTCATCAATGCTTCTGTGATTCTTTCCCTACTTCTGCTTTCCAGAAGTTGAAATGTTTGAAATGCCTGTTTGAGACAATAATGAATGCATGAGAGATGCCAGTCAGAGCAAACATGAAGATTAGTTCAGGTCCTTTATTCTATTTTGACAGCTTTCTGTCAGACAAAAAAAAAAATAATAATAATATATATATATATATAAATAAATTTATTCAATATATACATATAGTTTATTCAATATATATATATATATATATATATATAAATGTTCTAGCAATGCTGGTAAACACAGGATTTTAGTCAAGCTTTCTAAACTGAAGTGGTAGAAACAGCATTATACAGCTTCACCTATTTCCTTTATGAATACCGGACAGAAATACTAACAATGATTCTTTGTGGCAGCAGGGGAAAGTAGGCAGAAAACAGGAAAACAGGCGCTTTAAAATGTGAGTAGATTGACAGGTTACCTTAGTTTTGTTTAGTTACACTGTTTAGCAGGAGGCCTGCTGGTATCCCAAGTGGTATGTGGCATGAATACAGTGAAATAACTGTAAACATCAAATCTCCAATTTACCCATGGGACCTAAGTCTTTTTGTTTTCATTTTTTGAAAAATGTTAGCTCAGGCAGGGAATGTTATTTTCTCAGCTGAGAGAAAAACTTGTGAGAAATGTTATCACCTTTCTAGACATACTAGCCTAAATCATTGCTGCCATTACTTAGTACTTGCACTGGGTAGTGTATGTCCAAAATAATGTTCTTGTTTCCAGGCTTCTTTTCCTTTCTTGCATGAATTATGAACAGCTCTCCTTTATTTCAGATGCTACTTTCCCACCAAAGCTTTCCCTGCCATAAGGTTTCCTTGTCTGTTGGGATTTATAACAAGAACCTCCTTTAAGAGGACAAATTGCAAGTCATTTCTATTGAGTTGCAGAACTCATGTTTATTTTCTAGACTTACCTAGGCTCTTAGCTTCATATTTCAGTTTGAATCCTTGACCTTCATTCCTGCTGTCAGAAATGAAGTGCACAAATAGCTGATTGTCTGTGGTGTACATGGTAGAAAGGGGGCTGCTTCCACAAAAGCGACCATTCCCTCTTCCAGACACCAAAGGTGGGGCAGCAGCATCTAACCCATTCTTCAGCTAGAAAAAGAAAAAATGCTAAGGTCATGCAAGCTTTGAGTAGACTCCATTTCAACGCTCCCAGCCATAGGGGAAAACAATAACCTAGCGATTAATTAATTAATGCACAGCAATATAAGACACAGAGACAAGTAATATCATTTGTGTTATTTCAGTTTGGTATTTCCACCTCCCAAGAGCCCGGGCTCCCTCACAGACACTAAAATCACTAAGATTCAGAAGCTTTAACACCTTTGAGGATTTAGGGCTACTAAGATGATTGGAGGACTGGAGCATCTGTCATACAAGGAGACGCTGAATGAGCTGGGCCTATTTAGCTTGGAGATGGGAAGAGTGAGAGGGAATCTTATGAGCGTGCATAAAAATCTGAAGGGGGGTGTCAAAACAATGGGGCGAAGCTTTTTCAGTAGTGCCCAGTGACAGGACAAGAGGCAACTGGCACAAACTGAAGCACAGGAAGTTTCAGCTCAATATGAGAAAGTAACTCTTTACTGTAAGGAGTGACAGAGCACTGGGAACAGGTTGTCCAGAGAGGCTGTGCAGTCTCCTTCTCTGGAGATATTCAAAATCCACCTGGATGTAGTCCTGTGCAATATTCTCTAGGTGATCCTGCTTGGCAGGGGGGTTAGACTACATTCCTTCCAACCTCAACCATTCTGTGATTTGGAGACCTAGCCAATAATCTCACCTCTACATAATCTCCATAGTTACAGGAAGCATCCTCACTCTTAACCTGGAAAGGGTGTTCAAAATGGACAGCAATGACAAATCCAGAGGTTACCAGTACATGCCAGGAACAATTCAGATTAGGAGAATAGTCTTGAGGGTAGTGGGGTGATGTGATCACACCCCTGTCTGCATGCAAATAGCCTCCACAACCTGGGAGAAAGGAGTTGAAGCAAAGAGGAAAATATTGGCATCAACTATTCATTCAGAAAAAAAAAAAAACACCTCCCTCCTAATGGGAGGATGTAACAGAGAAAAGCACATGAAAAACTGAAGGCCATAGAGCAATGCACACAATGAATGATCTCCCAAATACAAGCTAGTAGATTGCAAGATGACACACACCAAACATCTTGATGCTTAAACTCAGTTCTCAGATGTAACAGAAAAGTAAGCATGGCCTCTGTGCCAAAGACCTCCCATGGCATGAGCAAATGCTTATGATGTCTGAGTTCATTGCTTCATGGACTAAACCACTGTCACCTACTGTCAAGATAGATTTCAGTAATAAAAAGTTCTCCTGGCTGCCCATTGTTATTGTAACACCTTCCTTGGTGCCTCAGCTCATTCAGGAATCTGCTACCAGCCCTAAGTGCATGTGGAAGGCATGCCTTTGCAAATTGCTGTTATTTCTGCAGGAATTTACACAGCTCTCAACATCTGTCTCTCTCCGTTCTGTGTCTATGCTTTGAGTCACTTACTTCCCTCTCCTAGCTGGGAATTATTTCTCTTTCACTCTACAGCTGAGCTGTTCTAACCTTTTGCAAACCCTTTTTCTAACTTCTGAAAGGTAACTAATCTGTTTGAATCACACTTTACTGCATAACTTTGCTGGACAAATAGCAAATTTCACCTTTGCAAAATCAGAGATTTTTAATGCATATCGGTGAGACCTGGATAATGAATCTACGTGGTTAATGGCATAGATTGTAGACAGATGTTAAAAATGTCATTACAAGTCTTTTTCTTTCCTTATCCAGTTTTTAGCAGTAAGGCAGACATTTATCTAGGGGAGAAGAGAAACAAATCTTACTTTTGTAATACGAGGCATTAAACCCAGCTCCAGTGATACTGCCATCTGACACGAAGTGGATGAACATTGTCTCTCCAGTTGATCTTACTGGCCCAGGAGGTTCTTGTCCACACAGAGTAGCAAGCACTGGAGAAAGACTAGTGTCTCCTGAGATCAAAAGAAGACATGTTAATATGAAAATCAAACCACTTCACTTTGCATTTTGTTCACTGTGGTTCTCACACTTTCAGGCAGGTAATTTTCAAGATTTTTAAACCCTCACAGACTGAGAAATATTTTTATAGATGAACAAGTATTTTGCTAGACTTTACTAGCTTTGCTTTAACTAGCAGAATGTCTCAACACAGAGGAAGAATACTGGTGTAGATGCTGTTCGTATTGCTGTCTGGATTACTTAAGCTCTATGGACAAGAGACTTCACAATGCAGGGACCCCCTGTGTCATGCTACAGGGGTAGGGCAAGATTGGTTTCTCACCATCTCGGATAATAAGTTTGTCATAGTCACATGAGCTGTGAGATTCTATGTCCAGAGACAGGACAATAAACTCCACAGTGGATCCAGGAGCTCTGATAAGCCACACACAGTCAGCAAAATTTCTGTAATTCATGGGCCAGCCCGGCGAGAAGAGGAATGAAGGTGTTTCTTCAGTTGTTACAATCCCTCCACATGCACCTAGAAGATGTACAAGAAGATAAGAATGAAAGCATCCTCTTATAAAATTGAACATTTCCCCTGTATAATTTGACAGTCCTGTCATTAAGTCCTGTCATTAAGCAGAATGGGGGCACTATGTCTATGTAGTCACAGGAAGGCATTTCTTCAAGCATTGCTTTGATTTGGACTGGGACTAAACAGCCTGAAAATACAGACCTATAAGGACTGTATATATTCCTGTGCTACATGGTGTAGTAGTGATGTGGCCTATTTTACCATGAGGAATATCTACAAAATGTCCTAAGGTTCCTACCACAGTTTAACGCTGGTTGTAATTCCGAAAAGAAGGGTACATACACAACCAGTAATACATAAACAATTTAGACCCTCTACAAACTGAAATGCTTTTGTTTCAGCAGTAAATTTAAGGCAAGATGGACTCCTTGCTGGGATACATAGTAGTTCAGTGCTCTGCTAGAGCATAAGACCATTACATACTGCTGCTATGCTGCAGAGCCCCAGGGGTCAGTCCCTCTGTCCCTATGAATTTTCTTTTAGATTTAGAAAGAAGGCACTATGTCCCAGATAGTATTAACTTTCTCTTGTTGAACTTGCTCAAAGAAAACTGATGGTATAATAAACACATTCCCTCTCCTTCCAGGAACTATTTCTCAAAGAGATACATGATCATAATGAGCATATTCTATATATGAATACATGATGCAGTCTAGTGTAAGGTTTTAAAATCATAATGACCAGTGATTTAAGAATAGTCTTTCAAGAGGAATACTTTTTCATGTAAGCATATAAAATGTTTACCTAGGGCTAAACAGTTACGAGCTAGGGCTTCCTCTTGTGACGAGGATTTTGTTTTGTATTGTTTTTAAAGTAAAGCTCAGGATAGCACTGGCTATGTCACTTTTAACCACATAACCCACTGAAAACTCACCTCTAGCAATGGTGTGTGTAGCAGCAGAAGCATCTGCATACCACTCCAGAAGAAAGCCTTTTCCAGTCACAGATGAATCTGACTGGAACTGGATTGTCATTGAGCTGCCAGAGGATGCAAAAGAAGCAAGATCTGCACCACAGTACGTTGCAATAGGCCGAGAATAGATGGTGGGCCCATCGTAAACCTGCAATGAGAAAACAACAGTGAAAGCGTTATTCTTCACAGAGGCATATTTTCATTCTCCTCATAGTTAGCAAGTTTCCAAGGAGAAAATTACCCTCTTTAAATGAGCAAGAAGGATTTGGACGATCTTTCAGCAAATCCCAATTAGAGGGAAACCCCTCTTATAAAAAGAGAACAAAATCTCCCCTTCCATTATACAGTGTTATTTATGAAGCTTTCATGGAAGAAGGAACTGGACAGAACCCATCAATCTCAGCTCATTCCCAACAGGGTTGTTCTTTGGGTCCAATGACTGGCATCCCATTTCAAAAAAAGTCCACTGGCACAATCTTGTTCCTTGCTGAGGGAAAAGTGATATGATCTACAGATAAAAAGGTATTGTTTTCTTTCTTTTTTTTTTTTTTTTTTTTTTTTTCCCTCATGAGGAATACTTATATTTTAAATTCTTTTAAAAGTATGTAATAATGTATTTCTATTTTATGTATTAATAAGCCAAGTTCTTGGTAGTTAAAAGATGTTTCTCTTTTGCTACCTTTCAGATCTATTTTTGTCCTTCTCCTCTTCCCCCCAGTAAAAAAAAAAAAAAAAGGCCAAGTAGAGTAAGCTGGGAAATATAAATAAATATTATCATAACATTGAAAATCTGATCCTCGAGTCATCCACTGGATGTCTAGTTGATGTAAGAAACTACTTTCGCTTTTAGATGGACAGACAGAAAGCCAGGCTGAATTAAAAGAATGAAGATACCATTAAAATCTGACACGAGATGAAGGAAAAAGCTACATTTCCTTTATGAACTAATATTAAATTTTGATATCAATGGATTAACAATGAAATGAGTGTTAAATATGTTAAACTAGGATTAACTAGTTTAACTAGTAAAACTAGTATTAACTTTCTTGTTCCAAAGGATAATTATTGTCAACTGGTTTAAAAAACAAGCAAACAACAACAAAAACACAAAACAACAAACCTTGTTTAAGTAGCTGTGCTTAAGTTTAGAAAGAAGTTTTTACCTCTACTGCTCCATTATGCCTAGCATCATGATTACAGTGTTTTTCAGCCTCAAAAAGCTTGTCTATATTATAGAAAAACAATAAACAAGAAGAAAGAGGTAACTACCTACTGCCAACAGCAAATTATTGATCCAGTGATCAAAAGAGGTGCAAGAAAAGGATCGTTCCTTGCAGGCTTTTAAAATAACCTTATTTTATAGGTATTGAGATGTCCATTATGGAATTATTTTTAATAAATTTCAAACTTACAGCTTGGAAATAACTGTTAGGGAGCCACAGAGTATGTATCCCTTCCTATACCTAATAATTATTGAAAAGAGGGCATGGCAAAAAAAAAAAAAAGAGTCCCAACCAGATCCTTGGAAATTCATCTTGTAGGTGTCTTTGTTCGTTGCTTTTATCAAAGCTAAATGGAATTAAAGAATTTCTTACAATAAAATCACCTTTAGCTTGTCGTAACGACATCTGTGATGATTTTCAATATCCATCTCCAGGATACGGCCATGGATAACTTGTGAAGCATTGGCACTTATCCGCCACTGGTAATCAGAATTGTGAGGGTAGCTTCTTGGCCACTGTGGTGAAGCTATTTGTCCTCTGTTTCCCACAATGTCATTTCCGTACACTGAAAAACAAGCAAGAGATAACTAATCTCTTCTTCACATAGATTAAAAGAAGCACTGGGGCCTATTCTGGAAGAAAGCTTTCATTTCAGCCCTTCTTATTTAATTTACTTAGGGCTAGACAGTGCTGTGAGGCATAGATTTCTGTCTCAGTCCTAGAGCACACACCTAATTATTTTCTTGCTGTGAGGGATGCAGTGTGCCCTTATCTGAAGGAAATTATCCATTTGAGCCATACGGCTCTACATCTAGGAAAGATGGGAACATGGCATAGCTAAATTCCCTCCTCACCCTGCCTACCTCATGTTCGTTTCTTCCCAAGAAGCATTAAATAAGAAAATGCTGGGATTTTTTTAATGCCTTTGATTTCTGGTGAAAAACAGGTTTGATTCTACTGAGCTCTGACATAATGATAATTCCTTTTGAAAATGAGTAGTAAAAGTCATAAAGTCATAAAGGAAGATGGTTAGAAGTGTAGCTGGCTTAGTCAGGATTGCTGTGGATGTCTGGCTTCAGCAGCCTGTTCATGCAGTAAGTTGTACTGATGTTTGCAATAGTTCCTTGTAGCTTTGAATCTATGAACTGGCATAATTTCCTTTTCTTCCAATTCTGCTCTTTGTTTAATGTTATCTAGATACAAACCAGAAGATGGACACTGTTGTACTCAAAAAGCAAAATTAAAGGCTGGAAAAGAAATACTTGTTTCTTAATTTGTTAATTGCTTAATAAAAGGCAACATAAACATTGACTATGATTGCTTTCTTTCATGTAGCACAGGTATATGGTCAGATATTTTAAACTCCAACATGCTACTTGTTAACTCAGGCTGATGTTAATTTTGTAGCATATAGCTCTTATTCCTATCTTCACAGTACTTCACAGTACTGCTGAAGGGAGAATCTGAAAACCAGGTGATAAACTATTAGAAAACAGTCACTGAAATAGAGAATATTTTATTTTCTCGATCCATGTATTTTTTTGTTGTTGTTTCTGAAAAGGTTTTATGATCAATTCAAAGAAATATTGTTATAATAATTTTAAGAGATAGAATTTCATGTCTAATTCATCTGATTATGTAATGCTTGACACATTTGCATACACACAAGTTTAGTAGGTATTTTATAACATATTTTTAAGCAAATTCACAGCCTTGCTGACATCAATGAACATTTTCTAATAGTCTTTCCTGGGCCAAACATTCACTATTTTGAATCATTTGGAAGTGTTACATAAGAACAATAGTTTTCAATTAAATAGAATTTACTTACAGTGAGAGAATGTGGCCCTGAAGCCAACATTAGTGCCTGAACTGTCTGAGACAAATTTAACCCACAGGATATGTCCAACAGTAGACGTATAATTCAAAGGTAAGGAATTTCCACAGAATCGTCCTGCCAGCCTGCCTGTAGCATTCTGTTCGCGAATTTCCAGGTAATCTTTGGTGCAGCCATCACTAGATTCCACCTGAAATGTTCTGTTTCAATAGCAGTGGAAGAGCATTAGCAGACATATAACTGAAACATATTTCAGAGTTTCCCCTGCCAGGCTACAAATCTTCCTGCAGCTAATATCCTGACATAACAGCTAAGAGAACAGCAACCCTCCATAAACCAGAAGTTCCTGCTCTTTACCTTGTGTTGCTGATACAGGGCTTGCTCCTTTCTGGCCCCTTATTTTATGACAGAGCTTCAGTTTGTAAAGTTAACATTTGTAAAGAATTCCCAAACTTTTTAAACTCAAAATTAAGAGTTCTCAAGTTTTTAATATTTGCTGGTTCTCCAACACAGGGGCTTTATGAAACATGGAAAGCCCCTGAAATATTAAACTGATTTTTAATATAAACCCAGGTCAGACGTTAACACCTATTGGATGCAAAAAATACTTTTAGCCTTAAAATCAGTTTGCAGCCGCTACATCTGAATATTATTTCAGTACACCCTCTGGTGAGAAAAAAAATTTCCAGAGTCCTAGATTCATTTGTAGTTAACACCTCAAAAACCCAAAGTCCCTTATCATTGTCTCCAGTATTATGAAGTATTATTGCTTCTATGCCATCTCTGCATTTCACATGGCTGGTTCTGAAAATAAATAAATACTCTTAACTCTTCTAAAACAATTTTTACCTTAGAACAGGAATGGGACTTAGACATCAAATTCTAAATTGTTGATTACTGTACTGAGCAGAATGCTAAATACATTCTAAAAGTCATTATCTATTATTCCAAGTGAAGTGCTTTGATTCAATCCGATATACTTTCCAGAAGCTGGCTGTGAATATCCAGCAAAGATTCCAGAGAGGCCTCTTATAACAAATGCTCCAAAATATTTCTGCTTTCTGATTTTCTGGTAACAACTCCTCCCCTCCAGTCCTGAACACAGCCATATGTGTTCAGGGTACAGATGCTATGAAATGGTTCCAACCACTCATCTGGATATACTTCAGACTAATTTAAAGCTAAACCTCAAATTGCAAGACAGGCATTTCTGTTCAGGCTGAGCTGAAGAAAATGAATACCTTACGCCAAAGAAACTTTATAAAAACCTAATATTAAATTAAATTAAATAAATACTGCTTTTTCACACAATGACTCCATGCTTTCCAGTATTTTCAGCTTGCTTTTCAGCTATGTGTAACTTTAAAATAAATAAATAAATAAATAAATAAAGCGTCTACATCTACTAAGTATCACTTTATCTATCTAAATATATGCTCTGCTGATAGTTTCTGCTTCACACTAGATTTCTGTTTTGGTTCTGAAAAGCTGTTATTCATTATTTTGTAGCTTATATTTTAGAAAATGTTTCCAGGCTGTAGTGCTTTTTCTCTGCTTCACTGAGTAAAGGAGGAATATAATGTCCTTTTCATTGCATTAATGAATCTGCATGTGTCTAACAAATTGTACCTTATGCGGTCAACATGTTATTGGGTAAGTTTTCCTTTTGTCCTGATTAACTGTAAATGCAAATTTCAGACTTTTCTATTTCTGCTGATCCCTGATAAGGTTTACTAAGGGTCAGTGCTCTGTTTCTTGGCATCAGTCACCCTTTGATTCTGGGAAACAGAGAAGCTCAGAAACCCATATAATGGGCAAAGGACAATCTAACTACTCTGGTAAAGGACTCCATATTGTTCTGTGGATCACGCATAACTTTCCTGTCTGAGGTCTTCAAAGGAAAGTTACTTTGCTGAAGGTAAATGTTCCTTAGGATACTATCCTGGTCCCTGTTGTACCTCCATTGCTATAATTGTCCTTATGGTTGGAAAAACTTTGAAAACTTTAATATCAATTCTAACCCTACAATCTGTGGAGTACTTGGGCTCTTTATATGACTCAGCTATATAATAAATAGTATGATGAATCTTGTAGTAAGGAAATAGTAGGAGTTTCCTTTGTAAAGAAAAGGTACAATAACACTAAATTTCCTCTTCTTGTTTATATGTGAGTGAAAACTAGCTTCTCCAGCATCCCATGTTGTTCAAACAATAAATCACCTATTTATATCACACCGTATATGCCTTAATATAATAAACAATGACTAAGACGGGAGAACACCAGCTGACACCAACCACTCCTGTGTTCTCTTTCCAAGCGACTGTAAAAGCATGTTTCAGCTTTATCATCTGGTAATTACATTTCCTAATAAACACAGAGCATCCTTCCTTCAGCTCTGTTAAAGTGTTGAATAATAACCCCTGGCAATGCATTTACATGAAGGACAGCTGTAGCCGGTTGCCAGGAGAGCTGAGAATTGTCCAGACACACTCGGTGTTGAGCGGATATGACTCGGGATAGCCAGGGCTGTTGAAAGCTCCTCTGTCCATGTGGAAAGTACCTCCACAGGCTGCAACAAGAAGGAGAGAGCAGAGGCTTGAGAAAGAGGACATCAAAAAAATACCTTGATAGAGCATTTTCTAATCAAGAAAGCATTTCGCCTTGTCTCGTTGTTCTTTAGCTTGTTGACACCCATACTGAGACCTTACCCAAAAAAAGGGAAGGCAACAGAAGATTTTAAAAGAGGTAATGTCAGAGAGCCAAAAAGATACAAGACCTGGTCTTTTTCTTAAAAATAAGAGGCATAAGCCAGCAACACCTGCCATATGGACTTACATGATGATGACGCAACATAGGTGGCATGGAAGCCCTTGGCAGTGACGTTGTTGTTGGAGATGAAGTTGACTACCAAGGCATTACCAAAAGAAGTGATAGGATGTGGCATGGTTGTGCCACAGTAACGGCCTAAAAGAGAACAAACCAGAGAGGAAAAAAAGCAGTGTTTGCATGTAATTACTGTTGATAATGTAACATTTGGGGTTAATGCCTGACAGCAGCCAAAAGTAAAATTTTTTGCTTACAATTGTAGTTGTCAGTTAAATCTACATAAAAATTAAATACCTGTTTTATTAGCAGAGAACTCAACTCTGGTAGACTGTTTGTTTTTTTTAAACTGAGGAAGAATTTAAACCTGGACCTCCTGCACCTCAGGCACCCTAGCTAAGTCACTGGCTATCCTGCCATTGACTTCTTTTGCATTCACTCTATCCAGAAATTACAGCCTAATTAAATTTATAAAAATAACCCAACAAATATGTCTGCCAGTAGTTCCCATTTCATTCAGTTTGTTTCTGATTAAAACAACAATTGAGAAATAACACACCAGTTCTCCTTCAATGGACTGTAACATGGAGATAAAGAATATGAGTCATGATTTAGCAGAAAGACATCTGAAAGGAAAAAGAAAGGTAGCAGATAGTGTTCTGGTCCTTCTTGCCAGGTGAAGGCTAAAGGTAGGTGACAAACAAAAATAAAAAAATGAATTCTGCTCACTGTTACAAGCCATTTATTTCTTATTCCAATGCAGAACAACCCTTTCATTAAAGAAGTTTCTCCAAATATTCAACATAAACTTCTCCTGGTGCAATTTGAGGCCATTTCCTCTTGTTCTATCGCTTGTTGCTCTGGTGAAGAGACCAGGCCCCATCGTGCTACAACCTCCTTTGAGGCAGTTGCAGAGTGGCAATCCTCCCTAACATACTGGGCTACCCCCTGCCTCTCCTTCCTAGCCTATCCCTTCTGAAGAGTTTGTAGAGCCCTTGAGTTGGGCTAGCCATCCATTATGTTCTTGTACTGTTAACCTGGAATTCAATTTAAACTGAGTTGCTTGGTTCCCCGTATTGTTCTGCTGAAGAGGAAGGAAAAGGCAGCAGGAGTCAATGCTACACTGCAAGTGAGCAGAGGGGTACAGTCAGAGCCTGAGAGTACCATGCTGTTCTCAACAAAGACTTATCCCTTCACCCATAGTCTCCTCTGACTACATTAGCCACTGGAAAAAAAAAATATCCTTGAGGCAGGAAGACACTCACAAAAACCTGCTTATTTTGGGTGCAATCCTATATATGAAATAAACAAGACAATGTTGCAGTACCTCGAAGAGGAGCCTCATAGTTATTCCCATCCAAAATCTCCACAAAATCCTTCGTACAGTTTTGTGTATCACTTTCAATAGCAAAATCAGTGAAGGAGAGTGTGACGTGGTTGACTGGCAACAGCAAAGAGAAAAACTTTAAAAGGCGTTTGGCATTTCATGGAGAAATAACTACGTGTAAACAAATGTACTGTCTTTTCTGAAGTCAGTCAGTCCCCATAAAGCATAACATTTTAACTAGTTTCATACTTGACATGTGGAGTGAATTTCATGGAAGTGCATTAATCCTTACTGCAAAGGTTCTAGAAAATCACTTCAAATTTCAGTACTTTCTAATACATTTAATATTAGAAGCATGTGATTATACATATAGACATGAACATAAATTTGCAAACATCTGAACAGCTTCATTAGAAATTGAAAATGTCTGCAAATACAGCATGGAAATTTTTCACACATTCAGAAACAAAACTTATTCCTACACGTCTGTGACCTTCTGTCCCTTTGTGATCTATACAATAGATTTGCACAAAATGTGAACTGATGCTGCCCTGCTCCAGGCTTAGAAAGAGACGGACTTTCATCGTTTTGTAACATTCCACATACATCAATTGGACTGGTTAAAGGATCATTAACTACCCTCAGCTACATTTGTCTGGAATTGGATTTTCCACACCCTCAGACTGCAGGCTACATCCTGAAAAAGAGGATTTCTGACCCAGGGTATTTTTGACTCTCACATTGCTTTTGATTGTCCAACAGGAATGAAGGTGAAGTCACAACAGGAAGAATAGGGGCTTTTCTCAATGCCAGTTTGTGACAATAATTAGTCCTGGCCTCAGAGCACCTGTGCAGTGCAAGCAGGTCAGAAAGAGGGGCTCATGGTTTAGGTGATACCTTAGCTTTCTCCCACATTGAGCAAGTCTGAATTTGACGCAAATATTTTGCTTCTCACTGGGCTACAATTAATTAGCTAGAATAAGCTGAGATGACAGACAGAGACATGAGATGCTGCATTCAGCAGGGTGCCACGGACTGGCATTCAACCGCATAATCCGCGTGTTGGGCACTCTTTGTGTCCTGGTCCAGTCAATCAATTACAGCTATCAATTCAGGTCCTCGGGACACAAAATAAAAAGTAAAAACACAGCGGGGGGCAAGAGCAGGAGATTTGGCATTTTCAGTAAAAGCAGAGCAAGAGCTCTCTGCCCTCGTTTGCCATTGGCTAAATCTATTTTGTGTCTACCCTGTAACACTGCAACTGGCATAAGAATGCCACGTGTACCTGGAACGTGTGGGATGTACTGGTCCCACCGACCCATGGGTGAGGTCACTACATAGATAGGCTACTTTTTATGAAGGATTTTCTGATCTTTCGTGCTGATGTAAATCAGGAGTCAACAATTATGTACGAGTTTTCAACTTGTATCCAGGAAAAGATTGCCTTTAAAAATAAATGTTATATAGGCGGGGAACAGCTTTGCTGGTGTTCTTTTCGTGTATTAGTATAAGAAACTATGCTTTAAAAAAGTATTGCTTATCTCCTGATTTTTGGTTTAGTGTTTTCTTTGGCAGACTGACCTTCATTTTACAAGTAAATAAAATAAACTTATTAAAATCATAGAAAGTTCCAATCAGATTTATAACAATGGCTAGATACCATATGAACAACTCAGGTTCAGTAGTTGCTTTTAAAATAAACATTCACTTTTAAATCACGTTACCAGGATACTATGACCCAACTGTACATATTTTTAAGGAAACTTATACAATGTAAAGGAAATAGTAAGCATTAAAGGTAATACTGGTATCTGATGGAAAATGCTTGGTGCTTTACTATCAGTCATAAATTTGATGGGCACAACTGAAGGTATATGTATACACATGAAACCAGTTTATTTGTATTCTTTTTGATTTGCATTTTAAAATGAAATTCCTCCGTACCTTTGTTCATTATTTATTTTATTTATTTATTTTTTAATTTGTTTGTTAACAGCATAGATTTGATGTAACGCAACACTAGTATGAAAAATCCAGACCAAAATAATCTCAGCTAAACACAAGTGCTTTAATTATATATAAGCCCTAGATTTTCTCATGGATGAATCCAACTTCACTTAATGTTCAACACCATTTATAATTTTAACACTTGAGTCACAGTAAATCACCTATGATGATAAAGTTGTCAACTGTTTACCTCACAATACCCTAAACCTTTTACAGTAAAATCTGATTTAGGACAGATTATGAGAGCTACTCTCTCTCCAACTATCAGGATGCAGAACTTCCTAGAGAAATAAAGGAGGAATTTTCTATTGTTACTATAGAAAAGAAGATGAGGATATTAGTCATCCAAGCTAACTATAAAAGATGTTTTTACTTACATGGTTCCTGAGCCTGAATAATCCAGCTGCAGTTCTGATTGTTTGGGTATTTGGCAGGATACAGAGGAGAGGAAATTGCTGCCCCAACTGCATCTGACTCTATGAAACTTCCACATGCTTTAGAATGAAACACATACACATATATACACATAGATAATTATTTGTATATATAAAACGCATATCTTAGGTTGCATGGCAAAGATACGTAAAATATAACATCCTATAGCAATTTGAAATGAGGATAAAATTCAAGACAGCAAGTTGTAGAAAAAACAAATAGCCAAGAAATACCTCATAGCCAAGAAGAGCAACCTTGGGGCCAAAATAACTTTTTTTCAGGGTAGCCCTATCATATACCTGTTTATCTGATTATTTCCCTGTGTTGGAAACTAGACGGGAAAAAAATAGTAAGAACTCTCCAGAGATTTCCAGTGTCCAAGGAAAGCATCCCGTTCTGTTGGCATTATCCTTTTGTGAGGTGCATCAACAAACCAGCATTTGTGTGAAATGTTGCACATATGTAAGAGATTGATTGACTGTGTAACTTTGGCTAAGTGCTGAATGCTGCCATGTCTGATTTCTGAGCATACTGACTCATCATAAAAACCCCAGTTCCGAGTTTAACACACAGCTGCTTTATACAGCAGAGTGGAGAATTAGGTGCTAAAGTAGTAACATATAGTGAAACAAAATCATAAGAAACAATCAGAGAAATGGATTTTCTCTGCAAAAACTAAATGGTTATATCTGGAGAAAAATACATTTTCAAAGTTATTATGAAAAAAATATAATCAATCATCAAATAGTATGTAATGTTATGAAAGATTCTGTCACATTAGAGTCTTTTTTGTATTAAAAAAGAAACCATGGAAAATATCATTTAGTCCTCCACAAATTGGATACATGATGTTTGGCAGGTTTTGCAGGCCTGAATCCATGGACTTCATCAATAGCACCACACAAAATTGCTTTATACCTTTTCAGATTCACATGCATGGATAGACATATAAAATCTGACTTTGCCAGTAGGACTGGGGAAACTGCCAGTTGCATGTTTTTCTCAAGAAAAACATTATGGGTAGATGGCCCTCAAGGGAAGAGGAATAAGAAGCAGCTGACATATCCTGGATGGCTTTCTATTAAAAGCAAATTTTTTCCCAATCAAAGAATCTAAGATGATCCTTAGATTTTAAATTCTTTAGTTTATAATTTTAAAAAATCAGTGCTGTTAAAGATACACGCTGGTATGATGTATGTACAGAAGCAACTCTTCTGGTGTCAGCTATGCTGAAAGACTGTCTCTAATGCAAAGTAATTGGTGATTGGTTAAATACGTGCTTATGTAAATTCAGAAATTACCTTCAGTAAAATGAGCACTGAAGCCCCTGTGCTGGATGGTTGAATCAGAGCGCAGCCGGACGTACATCAGATTCTTGGAGGACGTGATAGGAGTAGGATGCTGTGTCCCGCAGAGTTTTCTAAGAAGGGGTGCTTCATTGCTAGGACCATCAAACACCTATCACAAAAAGGTTAAATAAAATACTGAGTTTCAATAGGCATTTTGAGAATATGTTTATTTTATACTCTATCTTATGTTTCATATGCTTTGATTCTGATATAGCCCTGGTATGAGCAGTGCAAACAACCTGTGCATAGCACCTTAATTCTGTGGGTATATCCAGAAAATCCAGGTATTTCAGGCTGAAGCTACTGTAACCTTTATAAAGCAAATGCATCAAGAAACAATTTTTCTCTGCATGTACATGGTATGCAGGCAGCCCTACTTTAACAGTCCAGATAATCCCATACATTTATTTTCATCTGTTAATGGCTAAAATGAATTCCTGTGTAGTTTTTATTCAGTTAAATCCTAAATCTTACCACCATAGAGACCTCCAAAATGGCTCTGACATGCAGCTAGTGCAATAGTAGGAGCTATGACTGCGTGTAAAAAGAGCAGACACTGGTGTTATGGTTTCTAGATACTCGTACCCAGCATGAAGTATAAGAGTCCATATATCTATGCTTTATAATGGCTTTAGTGTGCTGAATTACACAAATGTACGTGAAGTGCTACTTAGGTAGAGGGTAAAGAACAGTTAAAAAAAGTAAGGAAGGCAGCAAAGGTGGTTTTATAAAACTTCACTTTTAATTTTACCACAAATGCCTTCCTTCTCTTTTTTCCCTTACAGCTGATATTTTTGTTTCCTTCCTCTTTGTTTCAAAATCAGGAAGAGAAGAATAGTGAAGTTAAAAGCAATGAGTTTTATCTGAAGTGACATCAAAATTACAAAAACAAAGACAAAACACACACACACAAAATAACCACCAACCAACCACCATCAACAAGAGCGAAAAATGGCTCAGAGTGTCCCACTAATCTTCTGCAGCACTCCAGCAGATATGATTCATTGTGTTTGGAGCCATGGGCCACCCTCAGTGATGAGCACTGGAGGCATCAGCACAGTTGCACGCCCCACAGAGGAAAAGCTTTTGGCCACTGGGCAGCAGCAAGAGTTGACTTAAATTCCTGTTTCAGCATTAATGTCCTACATGATTGCAAGCACGCCATTTAGTATAACCCATGACTCAGCTTCCTATAGCAAAATAGAAAAAAAGAATGAGATAGTGAGACTACTGAAAGATAGTTGCTAGGATGTTAAAAGCTATATGAAACCCCACTTAGAGCAAAATAATGGCATTGGGTTAGAAGAAAATCTACTTTTTATCAATATTTTCTTCCTTTGCTTTCAAATGCCTCATATCCCAGCAAACCTCTGCAACGTAGCATGGATGAATTAAAAAAAAATAAAAATCAGCTAGACTGTATAACACAATGCAATGTTTCTGCTTCCAGTATTCAAAAGACCCTGAGCACATTAGATAAAAAAAAAAAAAAAAAAAAAAGTACAAAAACATTAGCTGGGAAAAAGGCGGCCTGTCCCAAATAAACCTCAGAGCTGAGCAACAAAGGACAAAACTCCTGTTTAATCCACTGGCATATCCTACTTAGCCAATGCAGTATTCATGAATTAAACATTTGCCCTCAGGCATATAACACTAGCAAGCTGTGTGGGACCTTGTGACGGAGTATTAAGTGTACTGCAATGCCTATACAAATGATTACCTTGTAAAGAGAACCATGATATCCATTCATTCAACCTTTTCTTCTCACTTTGCATCTCATCACAGTAATCTCTTTAATAAGCACTGTGCAATGTTTATTCTTCCACTGTACATATATTTTGTATATAAATCAGATTGCCTGGAGTTAAAAACCACAAGCCATGGAATGTGGTTAAAAAAAAAAAAAAAAAAAAAAAAAAACAATGACTAAGGAAATAACCCTTAGGAATTAAGGTACTGTCCCTACCCTGGACATTAGTGAGAGGATTTTATCTGAATGCTAGAGTTGAGAATAAGCATTGCTCTCTGACAGAGAACAGAGAGAGGGCCTCATTACAGTTCATGCAAACTGTTGGTTTTGATGATCTGTGCTGCTCTGCACAGCTGAGGATCTGAACATTGACACATGGACTGTCATGAGATTCTAATAGTTAAGCTTTCTCACTAGGGAGGATATTAAGAGTGAGTAATGTCAGAGACTAAGCAGACATTTCATTCCAAGAGCTTTCTGGAAGAAAGAAGTCTTTCTTTGGTAATACTAGGAGAAGAGCATGAAGTCAGAGGAATATTTTCTAAATCAAGTGTATTTGCTGTTTCTGGGCAGCTTGCTTGAAGAATAGTAGTGTCTCCTCCTTCGAAAAAAAAGAAAGAATTCCTAGCCTTTATACTTGCTAAAAATCTGATCCAAGCAAGATGTATCTGCCAAGCTGCCACAACTTCTAAGAGTTGCTGCTGCAAGTTAAGTAGGAGAATTTGCACACGCATATTTTATCCATGCTGCATCATTTTTGCTCACTTCCTATTTATTAGCTTAAACTATTTTGCAGGGAGTATTTTAGTCCTGAGTCCAGATCAGAAACGACAACATTCACACATTAGTTCAGGAAAGTTGTGTCTCTCTGCAGCTTCTTAAAGTTATTTTGAAAACATCTGAGAAACGCATTTCTGTGGTTGTGTGAGTAAAGGAAAATGATGCATCCGCTGACTTAAAAGCCAAGTTTTCCTTTATATCGTGTGTAGCTGCAATTTGCTTTTCTCTTCCCTTTACACAATGAACATAACTGCATGATTCATTGCCACCTTGCTGAAATGTGTCCTGCATTTTTCAAAAGCACATGACAAAAAAATTTTTTTTGTGTGTTCTCAGCCATAAAAACCTCCCTGCACAGGGGGGTTCTAGCTGCCCTCTCTTAGAATATCGTCTCTGCCAGCATTTGGAATAAAGCAAGTCATAACCTTCTCTCTAGCTCCCAGAAGTGTACTTTTCTACAGTCCCCTGTATTAGTTGTTGTTTCCTTTCCTGTTGCAACAGGAAAGGAAAATAACATTTACTTAATCAAGGCACTGAACACAACTATTTCTCCCACCCCTTTTCAGTGCCTTGTGCTGTAAGTGATGTCTTTTGAGCCGTATCTTCACAGAGTCTCCAAATAACTGAAACACTTGCTGACCTGCTCTTCTAGCATACCATCAGCTAGAATACTGCTCAACTATCAGGCCAAAAAATACAGGAATTTCTATAAGTTCATAATTTCTTTTCTTCTATTTTCCTTCAAAGAAACAATTTTATTTTATTTTATTTTATTTTTTTGGATGTAAGACACACTCTCCAGATAGAAAGACTGGTACAGAGAGAGAAATCAAATATTTCTTCCTTATGCATGGTGACACCAAAACATCTCAAAGACCTTAGGCTTTCTACAGAATATAATCAAGGCACGTAGGAGACCAGAGGAAGACAAAGCTACAACCCCACATTTAACAGATGAAGATCTGTTCATCTGTTCTGAGAACTGATAAAGTACAGAAACAGGAACCACCTACATTCAGGGAGTGGATGGTGAACGTGCTTTTTGGTGGCCTGGACTACTCTCTGTGCACTCCGTCCATTTACTCTAGAGGGAGCTCAGAGCAGTTACACCACGGGTTACAGTTATGGGCTTAAAATTACTTTGGCTGAACCTAGACCTGTTCTGCTCATATTCACGTGTGAAATCATAGAGCAGAATTGAAAAATGCACTGGGCTTTTTGGAATTGCAACAAAGCCAAGAAGCAGCAGACATGAATATCTGCCCCTTCCATTTTGCTCACATAGTAACTCGCAATGGAAAACATTACAGGAAAAAAAAAATACATTTTCACGTGTTTCCCATATAAAATAATTTACAGTAGAAATATTTAAGAAGAAATAATAAATAAGGGCAGAAACCAGAGGAAGAAGCTCAAAGAACAGGCAAACACCACTGCAGCTATGCATGACATATGCATAACACGAGGCACAATGAGTGGGTCTAGGAGGGGAAGGATGAAGGAAAAGGACATTGGTATGCTCGAGGGTGGAGAGGAGACCCAAGAGAACTCACAAAGCAAATAAAATCCATGTCAATAAGTAAAAAATTCAGAAACATAAAAGGGTGGAACCACTGTGTTACTCATACGCAGTAATTGTTCCTATGTTAGAGAGAGAAAAACAATCCACCAGCTTCCTTAGCTGCCCATATTTTCCATTTATGCTTCTTCTGGAATGCAATTCCTAAACCGTTCACAGTCATACATCCACTTAACTACTTTCAGACAATCTCTGTATCCTAACTCTGTTTTCCTATAATCATGCAAAGCATATACCAAGACTTGTAATGTGATGAACACAAATCACATCCAGGCATTGAAAACAAGCAATTTTCAGCTCACTGGCATACCGAGAAAGAAATCCCACCCACTCTCTTCTTGCCCTGCTGACCCACCTATACTGGGGCTGAAGAGCTGTTCCCTGCCTCATGCCCCAGAACCCTTTGTTATCTCTTAGTTTCAAATCAACGTTCTCCACATCCATTTTCAAACTACCCTCTGCTTGGCGAGCAGTGATCAATGCCTGCACTAAACTTGCATCTCCCTCCCCTTTCACATTGCTGCCTCAGTTGTGTTTGCACAGCTGGGGCTGATCAGCAATCTCCTCTTCCATCATTCACCCAGCAAAACAAAAAGCAGAAGCAAGTATCAGGTACTTGTAAGACAGTAGAGGAAAGGACATGTTGCTGTACTTCAAGCTCTGCCTTGTGCAAAGCCATTTCCTCTGCCAGCTGAAGGACTTGTACCTTTCAATGACTAGAAATCCAGTGCCCACATCCAGCCTATAAGGTTAAGGAGCTGTGTCTATAACTGCAAAGAGTTCACAAAGCTGAGTACTCTACAGAGTATTTAGATAGATAGATACATTCTTTGGCATCAGGTATAAAACAAAATTGCATATCAGGTCTTTTCAGAACTTAGCCCTTAATTTCATTTTATTTTTTTTTTTTTGTGGTAGTGTGTTTGTTTGTTTATTTTGTGTGTATGTTTTTGTGTTTATCTTGTTTGGTCTTGCTTTTTATTTTTATTATTTATTTTAAAAAATATTCATATTTTTGTCAGGCAATATTATTTTCTACTTTGGTGTGATATGATAGAAGACTGAAATATTTTTCCAATAGATTTTCCCTTTCAATAATTACCCTGATGTATTTAAATTATTAAATAAAATGGCATAACCATACTTCCCTATGCTTCAGAACCAGGAGAAAAAAAAAAGAAAAAAAAAAAAAAAAAAGAAAAAAAAAAGAAACTTTTACTGTACAACGATGCTTTGTGGTTAAATGAAATCTCCAGTTCTGCTCAGCAAAAGGGGGACACATTTCCCTTTTTTCTGATTTAGTACAAATAAGCTTTACAAGGCAATACTGTTAAAACTGGTGCCGTTTTCAAAAGGGTCTCAGTTCCTGCCAAACTGAGTTCCGTCTGAATGATATTTTATCAAGAAGAGGAAAGCTGGTTGGATTTTGGGCTACAGCCACTGTGCTTTATCTGACTGCTACCGATCACGCAAGCCTTTGTACTGAGAGAAGTGCAATCTGACATCTAAGGTCAGGATTTCATGTCCCTGCTCCCAAAAGGCCAACTGGAGAGTTCTTAGTTGTTGTGCACTGGTTTTGCAGCAACTTGAATTTCCGTGACATCAACAAAAGCGCACAAACTAGTAACAATGTGCAGCTTTTAAGAGAGCAGTGTCTCTAATGAAGCAATTTTAGAGAGCTAAGGAGCACCTGTACACACACAGGGTAAACATAAAGAAAACCAGCCATATAAAGCACAGATAAAACCACACAATTTACATATGGATGTAGACCTCCCTCTCTCTGTCCTGAGAACAGTCAGTCTGCTCCATATACGTGGGTAGCCCGTCCTGTGGTTTAGAACAAGCTGTGGTAAAGTGCACTATAATTAAAATGGGAAAGGGTGTCATAACAGCCATCTATATATAGGGTTATTCTTTCAGTAATACCTAGAACACACTCCCTAAAAGAAAAATGTGGTGCTAGGATGTGGCATGCACTGCTTTCAAGAAAAGATTCTTCCAGCTGTATGTGGGAACCTGGAAGAATACAGCTCTGCTTTTGTGAAGTCTGCCTCGCTGGTGAAACAAAGGGAAGCCGTAACTACAAAACTTTAAATTTGAGCCTTAACTCGTCAGTGAATAAACACAGAACATGACTATGCAACTAACAGCTTGAAACTAACTGCAGACTAAATTGCACAGTAAGCTTCCTCTTTTGCAAGCATTTCACCACACTCATTAAGGAAATGTTTGAAATTTCTATTGTTACTTACTGCTACGTTGTCATAGTTACATGAATGGTGATCTTCAATGTCAAAATCTGTGAAGTTCAATAGGACTCTGTGGCTGTGGTCAACTTGTATAATCCAAGAACAGTCTGTGTTGTTATTATAAGGCTCAGGATAGTTTGGAGAATGGATTTCCCCACTGGTAGCTTGGAAAATACCACCACAGCCTGAAAAAGACATAAACAGTTTTTATCACAACAGCTCTTATCCTTAGTGAGATTCACTTCTATTTTTTAAACTAAGGGAAGAACACTTTCATCTTCATATTTTCTGCATTAAACTTGTGCAAAATGAGTGCTCCAACTATTGCAAGGCCCCGTTTGCAGTGAAAATCAATGGCAAATGATTACCAGGAAAGAATAACCTTATCACTATTGGTGAATATGCAACAACAAAGCTTTAGAGTAATGTTCCTTTCTAGCCCCAGGGTGGATAGTAGATGTCCCAAAGTTTGAAACACGGGTGCTGGTATTCCTCTGTCTGAGATATTAAAAAAGCTATTTAAAATAGCACTCATATGAATGCCCTAGACCTTTTCCACATAGGTGACAATGGCTAACCTAGCATACTGAGAGAGTAAGGACAAGGCCTAGCTGAGCACAGGGGTTAAAAAAAAAAAAAAAAAAAAAAGAATAAAAAATCTGAAAATATCAAGACAGTTAGGAGTTCCACTTTCCCGGAGAGCAGTAAAATAATTGCAAGCTTCAAGTTTCTGCTTCTTTATCCATGCAGCCAAGAGCTTCCTGAGGACTCTAGTTCAGGCCCAGATATAACCAGAACATGCTCCAGTGCTCGTGAATATCTGAACAGCCAGGAACGATGGCTCCTATGTTGGAAGTGCCAGGGCTTTCAATAGGACTAACACAAACAAATAGACTTTTCTATGTTGTAAAGGGATGGAGGAGGGTAAAATACATAGGGATGGCTGGAGACAGAGACAGCCTGCTAGAATAAGAATAAAAACTACAGTGTTACTGTGTTCTGGTGAGAGGGTATTTAGAGGCTAGAAGGGGGTTGGAGTACAACAGGCAAGATGTAAAGAGATGAGAAAGCTTCAGGGGGCCTAACTAGAAAAAATAAGCCGCCAGATCTCAGAAGGGGATTAATTCAAAGGACTATTGTAAACTGTCCCTTTATTAAAAAAAATCTTGTGCCTTTCTCACAAATTGAGAATGGAAAAGTATAAACCTTGACAAGTGAATGAATCAGTATGCTTAATCAAGCAAAATGCAAGAATTAAAATCTGCCTCTCCTCACTTTTCACTGCAATTAGTTACTGATAATTAGCCTTTTCATAAGAACTCCCATGTAGAGACATGTGGTTGGATCTTTTAAGCATGTCTCGTCTTTCACTGATTACCAGTAAGGCTTTGAACAAATAATCACACAGGGGATGGATGAACCTCATAGAGTTCAAGCATTTACTAATCACTCCAAATATTTGTGGAGTTCACTGAGTACTCCAAGCAAATCCATATTTTCAGATATTTTTCACTTCATAATTTGAAACCAAAGCTAATTCAGCTAATCATTCAGCTAATACATGACTCTTTGTGAGGGGAGGGGGAATTGCTGCCATGCAAAAGTTCTTTTCTGATAACAGGAATGTCTTGATTAATTTTGTAGAGAAGAAATCCCCAACAAGGTATGCTGTAACAAAAAATTTATGTAGGCCTAGATTTGAGCTAGTTAGATGATTTCTTTCTTATTTATTTTCTCTGGGTGTTTTCCAATATCTCTTAGTGTGACCAAATCCAGTAACACTTCAATTCACCTTTAGCTTTTAATCTCATGCTCGTGTGGCTGACCCTCAATTCTCAAACTTCCTGAATTTCTCATGGTACACTCACCTCCCAGATTTTCTTGCCAGGAGGCATTGAAACCTCTCCCAGTCACTGCTGCATCTGTCTTGAAACGGACTACAGCCGAATTGCCAGTACTGGAGACTCTCAGGGGGTTCTGTGCTGATCTTGAAATACACAGCTGGGCTAGTCTAGGAGAGAGGAAATCAGGGCCACCATAGACCTAAAAATGGAAGAAACAATGTCAACATTTTCAGAGAGGCTGTCTGACATGCAGAATATGAGATGAATGTTTAGGTAGGATAGAAAACCTCTTGTAAGTATTGAAAGTGATTCCACATTCATAAATGTAAAGTGGCTATGAAAGTTATTTTCTCTGCAAGTTTACCTGACGTCTGGACCATCAAAACAAGTACAAAATACTGGATGATTTCAAAACAACCTCGCATTAAATAAGAATTTTCTGCTTTGAGGCTTTGCTACATTCTTTTTCCTCCATCACTCCATAGTTAGCTCCTTGTTTCTGTGGGGATAATATAAATATATATATATTTTTTGGTGCTTGTGCAGGCAAACTGTATTTATTTTTCAGGAACTTGTGCTGATGTTTTGCACCCCTTATGTTTAAAGGCACAGTTAAGACCTTTTTTTGTTTGTTTGTTTTTATTATTAATTTTTAAATTGAGGCTAAACTTCATTGCTTTCTACTGAAACAAAAAGCTTTGAAATTTTATTGACTTCAATGGCAAAATCAAAATCTAAGCCACAGAATTTTGGTCAAGTAAACTACAATCTAATAATACTCTACGGAAACTAGGATAAGTATCATATATTTGCCACAGAAAAAAAATATGTTTTGACTTTCAAGAGTTGGCATTTCTTATTCAGAAAAGTGTACCTCAGGCAGTTATAAACCAGAAAATCACAACTCTCTTGAACATCACTGGCAGTGTTGTGTACTTTATATTAAATTTTATACCAATTCAAGTGAATCAGATGGCAGCGCTGGAGCCATGTTACTCCTTTTTTTGTTTTCCAGAAGGGATGTAGGATTTTAGTTTGAGCCCGTTTCTAACTGGTGGAACTGGCTCTTCTTCCTCAATCTTCCCTCACACCGCTGAAGAAAACACACATGCTCAGCACAGTTTTCAAAACCAGACTGGATTTTGGTGCCTAGTGGCTTGTTGCATGCTAATGAAATTCACCTGAGACTGTGGTCTGCCTTACATTGGGATGTCCCTCATGAGACAACAGCTGCAAAAGACAGCTTGACAGTAACCTCAAATATGAAAATTGTTAAACAGAGACAAATAAGAGTGTGCTATTGTCCTTCAGCAACTGAACTATCAATAAGTAGAGCAATAACAGATACTCTGCTTGTATCAGCATATATTATGTAATAAATCCTAAAGATAAACTAGAGAATGGCAAGTTCTAACAACAAAACTAGGGAATAAGAAGACAGGTCAACAGATCCCATCAAGATTTTCCCACTAGTAGCATCCTAAATCTGCACCAATATTTTCTTAGTCTCTCAAACATGAAAAAGGTCAAAAAAGCAATCCATTAATCTCTCTCAGAAAGCAACAGTGCTGTAAGAACCAGCCTTCTATAAGTCCCTTTCACCTCTGATCCCTTCTGGATGAGAGGAAACTCAGTATTTTAATAAGCTCTGGCCAGAAACTTTTAAACTTTGGAAGAAGTTTGTGTTCTGTCCAATCTAAATATCTGAGCAAGACTTACAAATAGCTGAACTAGTCCCACCATCTCCAGGGATAAGTGTAGTGCATTGCTATGTAATTTCATTGATTGTGTGCACACTAGCTGCTCACAGTGCCTGCCATTAGAAGTACAAAGAAATTTTAACTGGAAAAAAATATTGAGTGACTCCAGGGTTATGTGGCACTTAGAAGCTCAAGCTTCCACCCCCAGAAGAAGGAATTAATTTCTCCATGGTCTCTTAGATGTTCAGAAACTGTATTTTATTTTAGTGGCTGATTACACAGGCTTAATAGCCTAAATATTTTAATTTTGACTGAAACCAGCAATTTTTTGCTTTCTGCAGGGAGTCTGCATGGCTTGAATGGATAATGGCTCTTCTGTCCAATTGATCCTCTCAAGGCATTCAGAAGTCAGAACGGCTGAAACCACAGCTCAGATTAAGACTGTAAGGAAGGAGTCACAGTCCTGGAAAGAAGCATGCTTGTCTGCTGGAAGCTCAGTGTCTTCAGTAAAATGTCACTGCTGGGTCGCTTGTGAGGCCCAATGACAACTGCATTTGTCAGAAGTCTGTACAAAATGTGAATTTTAAAATGCTTTTGTGGTATATCTCTTTGTGTCAGAGTAACAGCATGGGACCTAGCAGAAACACATGTTCTTAATCAGCTAAACCTGCCCAGAGAAGCTATGTGGTAGAGGAAACAGCAGGACTTTCTAATATGCATCTAATATGCATCATGGGCCAGCTTCTCCCATCACCCCTGGTGCTCCCTGCAGCCATCTGCACAACACAGGCAAGGAGACCAAACCCAGCTCTGACATAAACCCTGCTGATTTCTGGTATTACCTCAGAAACAAGCGTGGGCCAAGCTGAACACTTATAAAACTGGGCTGTTAGAAGAGAATTTAGGATGGGGAGGAAATACGGATGGGAATCTGAGTTCTGTGGGTTTCCTTTACATTGTTAGCTGTTCCGCAACAGCCTTCTGCACAATTTCAAAATAAAGAGCGCTAGTCAAAGGCATGTTCCTTACACTTCGGAGCGTATTTCTTTACTCCCTTATGCTGGTTCGATTAATCAGATGGTTTCACAAGGGCTGGAGCAAAAACAATTTTGAGTGTTTCCATGACAAAAAACAATAAAATGTTACTTTTGGCTACAAAGAGGAAAACCAACAGTTACCACATGACAAAAAAAAGGAAAAAAAAAAAAAAAAAAAAAGAGGGAAAAGAGGATTGATGGAAAGAATGAATTCCAGGGTGTGGTTCACAAAGAGTCACAGGATATCTGAGCTGCAAACAGATAAAAATGAAAATATAAATAAAAACATTTAGTTTGATCACAGCAACTGATCCAGAGATAAAATAAAGTTGGATGGCATAGCAGGAATGCAGGACATTGTCATAAAGCCCATGGTTTTAATCTGTTCTTATCATTTGCTTCTGCCCCGTTAGCTCCATTTACTGTTAACAGTCAGCATTCCAGTGTTATGAGCAACAGAAGGCTGTTTTTATGTGGTTGGTCACCCTCATGACACAGATTTTCTGGGAGTAAAACTGATCCTTGTTCAGATATAACTGCCAGCAAAGAGAAAGCCCAGCTTTGACAGAAAATCAACTTATGTTAATACTTGGTTCTTTATGAGGAGAAATGAGAAGACCAAAGCATCTGGTAAAGATCTGGAAGGTTCTTAGGTTTACAGGGTTCATAGAATCAGAGAATGGCTTGGGTTGGACAGGACCTAAAGGATCATCTAACTCCAACCCCCTGCCATGGGCAGGGATGCCACCCACTAGACCAGGTTGCCCAAAGCCCCATCCAGCCTGGCCTTGAACACATCCAGGGATGGGGCATCCAAAACCTCTCTGGGCAACCTGTTCCAGTGCCTCGCTACCGTTACAGTGAAGAATTTCTTCCTAATGTCTAGTCTAAATCTATCCTCTTTTAGTTTGAGACCATCCTCCCTGGTCCTAGTGGGTTCTTTCTTTTTCAGCTCACTGCTACATCTTGGTGTGTCAGCATATATTTATAGTTTACAAAAACCTGGTAAATATTAAGAAAAAGATATCATAATTTAACAACATGGTCATATGTGGTAATTTAACAACATATGGTCATTTTTCTCTGTATGTGTTTTCAATAGAAGCTCTTAAAAATATTTTTAACTCTTTCATTGCATCCAAAATGATGGCTTCTATTTCTATAAAACATTTCTAGAAAACAGTTAAAAACAACTTTAAAATTGCTTCTAAATGTTTGTGAAAGGAGTGGAATCTGGCAGGGAAGACAGAAAGACAGACTGTTACTGTTTCATGAAAGAGGCAAGAAGGACGCTTAGGGGAATCTTTCAAGCTCTTGAGTATGCAGAATTGAGGATTTCCTACACTTTTTTTTTTTTTTAGTAACTTGTCTTAGTGAAACATATAGTAGGAAAGGGATAGTGACATGAAAGGGACAGCTCGTTTAGGAAGCAATGTCAAAGGGAAGGAAAGGGAGACTGGCTACGTTTTACAAGAATTAATATACATCAGAAAAATGTGCAAGAGAGAAATAGTCACAAAACTATGGTATAAGAATAAAGCCAGCAGGAAAGGTACTGCGATGGGAAAGATCTCTTGGAATTTTCCTACAATTCTCTGCCAGGTGGAAGGGAAGAGGGTGTTTCTAAGCAAAAGCTAAGAGCGTCTAGGTCACCAAACCTTGCAATTACTGGAACATTTTTTATTGCAAGATAATGTTTTGGAAGAACAACAGAAAAGAATACAATCTTTTGCAATGTTCTAAAAGCAGTTTTCTTCTTTCAGAGAGTAGAGAGTATTAACTGGACAGGGAGGGACAGGAGGGTGCAGTGCTACTTTAGCTCTGATTTTGACTTCCTATTAAAACTGGAAAGTTATTTGGCTTGAAAGAAAACAGGAAGCAGTAGAACTCACTATTCAGAGATAAGGAAGAAGTGAAATCAGGATACTAACTATGAAAAATGTAGACTTTAAAACCCAAAGAACTGATAGACAGGATACTCTTGGGAAGATAGTGTGAGGGTGAAAAAATATGGAACCCTAGTGGTCGTTGAAACATGGTGTGTGTCAAAGGCATACCAGGAACCTTGTTCTTCCTAGCACTCTCCAAACTGTCATGTGTGTGCCTTTCAGACTGGATGTATGTAGACAACTACAGAAAAGAAGACTACGTGATAGAACAGCTTTTGAAAACACATTGTTAATCACATTCTTTTTTTTTTTTTTTTCCACTAAAATGAGTCATCGTTTGTTCTGTGAAAACTATATCAATCATGCTGCGAATGTGCAATTTTATAACAAAAGCAAGAAAATATATATGTGGCAAGTTACATAAACCTCTACCAAATGCCTGCAGTTTGGAAGAATAAACTATTCACTGCCAGACAGAACCTTTGATCTTGCACTAAAACATGAACCAATCTTCCTCAGTAATTTGATTTATGTTAGTTTATCAGTCAGCAGAACTGAGACAGGTGTTGGGAACTGGATGAGCCAAGGCTAGGAGACAAATAACCCAGAGGCATGCCAGTTCCGAGTGCAGAAGTGCAGGAAAATTCAACCAGCAAGGTGGGCATCTGTGCTGATGAATGAGGGGGCTGGAAAAAAGTAATGCATAGCAACTAAATCTGAAAGAAAACCCCAAACCTAAGGTCAGAGACATGAAGCAGAAAGCTGTAGGATGCTCTTAAACACCTTGTTTGAGCAATTGTGTCAGGTGACCCATTTGTTAGACTTTAGGCCAGCACCTCTCCCAGTCAAAAAGTTAAGCATATGGTTGCCAGCCATCTGTAATCTCAACAGATTCTGACTGTTCCTGGGTGACCACCTGTAGGAGTAGACATTGTCTTTGTACTATTCAAGAAATGGTCAAACATAGTAGCCTCAGATTTTCTGACTATTTAATGGATTTCTCTGGGCAAGAGAGCAATGCAACAGACTTCATCAATACAAAAAACAGCCAAAACAGGACATCTACCTGTAGGGATTGGTGTCAACAATGGGGCACACAGTTATACTTGACAGTGCTACTGAAGAAAAATTCATGGGACAACTTCCTTACACCCAGATCCCACAGAAGCCCCAAAGTTACTAGGATAGTCAAAATACAGTGTCCATTTGATCAAGACTTCAACTTCATTGCTAAGCTGGGGAAGCCCATTTTAGGGCCAGAAAGGTGGTGTTACAATTCTTCTACTCATTACAAATGTTTGTAATCATCAATCTGGCCATCGGGTACTTAAGACCTGCTCTGGGATGTGGGTTAAGTCTTCCAGGAATGCTGCTGATGAGTGTGCACTAAGGACCATAGGCTGAAGAAATCTGTGTTACAAAGGTAAGAATAGGCAGCAGTGAGTACAGACAGGTGCTGTCTAGCTGTATGCCAGTTTCACATCACATTACCAGAAGAGTTGAAGAGGCAAAGTAATACAAGATCTCTTGATCAATCTTGTGGGCCCATTAGAAAGATTCAAACTTCACCCAGGTATTAACAGCAAAAGACCCAACAGTTCCATAAGTGATATCCAATGTCTCTAGTGAGAGCCATCTGGAAAATCCATCATCTAAACAATTTTTTCCTGAAAATAATTTCCCTTCTTTCTACAATGGAAGTCTATTCAAGTCTATCAGCTAGGAATTGGTCACCTAGTTGCTTCCCAACAGAAACACAAAGATGTCACATATAAAAAGACCATCCAGTTGTCTGGGTCTCTTAAAGATCAGTAAGCCCTTAGAAAGGGAGGTCTCTTTTCCCCTTGTACTACCATCCTAAGATGACTAGAACACTGTCTATTCTTTAATTATTTTATTTAATTATTTATTTTTACCCAGTTCTTTTTAAAAGGTGGACATTTTAAGAGTGAGTTTTTCAAAATAGTTTTGTCTCATGTTATGAAATATATAGAGGCTACCATCATTATTAAGGTATACCAACACCAAAGGCATAAAAGTAAAAAGAAGTAAGAGCACTGTGGCTTTTGTGACATTTGTGAAACATAGCCCTAACCACAGCAGAAATGAGCAATTGCAGTAGACTATTTCTTCTGCTCCTGCAGAAGACAGAAAAGCATATAATTTGTGTATTTTTGGAGACTAAATCTAATTCTCTTACCTCCAAAACATCATAGTCGCAGTTTGGGTGATATTCAATGTCAAATTCCTGAATGGTCAGTTGAATGCTGCTACCAGGCGTTGTGTGAATGTACCAGATGCATTCCCTATTGCTTGGATATGTGTTGGGGTAGCCAGGGCTGTGAAATGATCCGGAAGTGCCAGAGAGTTCTCCTCCACAACCTGATAACAGAGCAAAGCAGCTTGTCAGTGAGGGGCTCTGGAAACCCTCACTGACAACTCTGTAATGAGGATAGGCATAAGCATTAATTTCATGCACAAGTGTGTATACTGGGCTTGACGGTCTTCTCTGTCAGAGGAACTGAGGTCCAGCAGGGAGGAGAAATTCAGGAGCCTGCTGGCCCTGCCTGTGCAGTAAGCACTTCACCCTCTGTTTTGCCATGCTTCTTGCTTCTCGACTAAGCATCTGCTTCTACAGCTGAAGAAACTGAGGCACAAAGCAAAAAAATATTTGACACTTTTTGTTTTGGCCTCTAACTTTGTTTCGTTGGCTCTAAAAAGCTGAATCAGATCCATCCCTAGCTGTTACTGACCTCAATGAATACACAGACTAAGTTATCATGGGAAGGGCTTGCTATTGTTGTAAAAATGCCATTTCCCACTGATTTAGAAATCATAAAATTAAAGACAATGTAATTTCCCTCAGCCCACTGAACATGATTACCAGCTGCCAAGTCACAGTGGATGAACTGCCTTTCTGACATTTGGTGGGTTTAACATTCTTTTTCATTGAATTGTAACTGTGCAATTGTCAGACATGCCATTCTTGAAAAGTTATGTATTTTCAGATAAGAAATTATTGCCCCAACCCCACTCACCAGACCCTTAGGTGATAAAATTCTTGCATATTATAAACTAGATCATATGGACCAAACAATGGACCAAATGCAGGCCCCAATTTGACAGCACAAAGTAGATGGAACACGTGAAGCTGCAGTTTTATACAGCATTTATGCGTATATAAATGCTGTACTTGCCTCCTTTGATTTGGTTTCCTGGGAAGATGTTATCACTGACCCAGTCCCTCGGTGCAGGTGTCAGCAGGGTGAGAAGACACAAGAGTCCTTTCCAGTGTCAGGACAAACTAAGGTCAGCTACATTCACCACGAAACACCACCTTTGCGGAAGCCAGTGGAGTGGCTGTGTATTCATCACATGCAGAAAGCAAAGTAGCTTTGCATTTGTTCTGACTTGATGTGTGTGTTGCTCTGTCTTGCAGCAGCATTTTGTTTCTCTCCACATCATAGGGCCTCAAGGGCTTCATTTAGGCACTAGCTAATCTTTTGCTAACACAGCTTTTATGGGGTCACTCGAGCTTTGTAAGTAAAGCCCACACTCCATCAATCTCTCTTGCTTCATCTCCAGAGGGAAGGTTCTGTCACACAGCAAAAAAGCCCCAAAATACTTAATAGAACCAGCTAACAAACCATGAGCTGTATATTCCCTGAGGCAAAAATTGTGGTATGCCAGCAGTGATGGATAGTATCAGAGCTCTTATTTAGAAGAAACATTTTATAACATAAACCCAATAAACTACCCCCCGATCTGCTCACTAATCCACACAGAAATGCAAGACTCCCTTAATCTCTATTAAATCTATGAATAATTTATTACTTGAACAAGGTATCTCGACTCTCCTAGTTGCTCTCCTTAACACCCTTTTTTCTTCAGGAAGCTATAAATCAAGATCTTCAATTAAACACAAATACTTTTCTTAGCACCTTCTGTGGTAAAATTACAGCTGTGAAAGAGTGGCTGCTAATCCCTGGCAGCATTTGCCATAATCTCCACCATGCTCCTCACTAAAAACTTGAGTTTGACTCTGCCACAGTTGGCTCTGATGCCTTATAGGACTTCAGAATGCAAATCTCTGAGAGGAAAGAGCAGTGTTTCTAAAAAGGAAGAAAGCAATATGAGGCTGGTTTAATCTAGACCATCTAACTGCAAACACAAGGAATATGTCTCCAGGCATGCCAGCTGTGTGACACAGATCTCCGTCACACTGTGTTATCCAGTGCTCACAGGAAAACTGCCTTTTAAACCCAAGAATACCCACAATTGAACAACAGTTGTCTATAGCCCAGAAAGGCCTTTTCATGGCTTAGGGTGACCCTACAGGTGAACTGACACAAGCTTAGCTCTTTTCTGTCTTCTTCCCCACCTTGCTGCATGTGATGCTCTGCCACGCTGCAGCCTGCCCTGCAGCCATGAGGCTGTTGTCAAGCTACAGAAGTCTCAGTCAAGGAGTAAAAGAATCCTCTAAATGTAGTTGAAACCAATCTCTATCCCTCTGGAGAGACAAAAACAATAGAAAAAGGTAGTACGATTGCTTCCCTGAAGCCTGCTGGCACCATCAAGTACCTGCTATGCCCCTGGGAGTTTGCTATCCAGGAACCTTCAGCAGAGAGAAAGAGAGGAAAGCAGCTTCAGTGTAAATCACAATCCCTTTTTTTTCACCCAGTGCCTTCAGAAAACGGCTTAATATTCCTCAAGGGAAACTAGGTTGTTGTTTTTTTTAAAAAAATAGGGAGAAAAAAAAATGTGTGTGGGGAGAGTCCTACAAGTGAGTTTGCAGGGTGAGTTACTCTCTTTCCCTCGGCAGCAGGAATGACACAGCTGCTGAGGACAGAGCAGAAGGGAAGGCCGCCTTGCCAGCCTGGGAAACAGAAAGATTTCCCAACAAGCAGACTTGCACGGCTGGGCTCCTGAGGGGGTGCGGATGGGGAGGCAGGGAAGTTTCAGCAGGCGAGAACAAAGCCAGTTGCTATTTATCTCAGCCTGAAGAAAGCTGGGAACATTTTAAAACCAAACAAGCAGCTATGAGTCAGCTTCTCCTACTAAGAGTTTCCTGATAGCCACAAAAGCTTTTTTTTTTTTTTTTGCTTTTTTTTTAAATTTCAACTCAAAATGGCTCAGAGAGCTTGTGTGCTGCAGTTTATGGCCCAGAGCTTTCCGTAGCCCCTGCAGGTAGCGTTCAGATTAGTCATGCTCTCTCCACGAGTGGTTTATATTTTCTCTGAGCCCAATCAATATTCTCTGGATGAGGCATGTGAAGCCCATGAATAAGAACATCAAACTGTTGTTAATGTGCCGTTTCTTTTCTTCCAACTACAAATGTTCCCAGGAAAGGTTTTCTTTAAAGAAAAGGAAAAGCAGAGGTAAAGCTCAGATCTCTGTGATTCGTTTCTTACAATGAATGTGCAGAACTTATCTTGACAATCTCTTATTGGTTGTTTGCAAACTGAAATTGCTTGAGTTTATGCCCAGGTATTCACTGAATAACACCTGAAAAAAAGGACCCACTGTTCTTTGCAAATATGTGAACTATTTTGACTGACCTGCACATGAGAGCAGAAACCTCTGTATCAGAGCAGAAATGTAATACCTGAACTCTCTGGCCAGCTGGAAGAAAGCCTCTATATTATGTTTCTGCTCTTGTATGGATGAGATAAGAATCATTTCTGTTATGCCATATTTTTTTTTTAAATATAGATGACACGTGATTTTAACACGATACTTACAAAAATAGTTCAGAGATTTAATTTTTTAGAAGTGAATTTAGAATTCGATCCCTAATTTATTCAATATCTTCCCTGTTTTGGTTAGCCACAAAGTTCTCATAGCATTATCCCTTTCTTTGACTTCACCATAGATGCAAGCAATGAAGGAAAACTCATCTATAAGTATTTTTCATATTGTTTGTACATTACCGATGAAGACAAATTTTCTCCATAGAGATGCTTGTCTTAAGCTTTGAAATCTGCCTTGGCTGATAGCTCAAATTATCAGAAAAGATATCAAAGAAATTACATTCATTTAAATGGTGTTCAGGCTGAATATATACACATATATGTATATGCATATATTTTTACACACATAAATATAAGTGTTTATATGCATAGACTTTGCATTTAAGAGGAAAAAGCAGGAGAAATGTTGGTCCAGTGTTTTGCAGCACACAGTTTTATGTACCCTATCCTTTTCCTATTTTTTGAACAAGCAATGAAATAAGTTTTTATTTGACCTAGAATGTAACTCATAGACAAACAGCCTGCCTATTTACTCAGATGCTGAAATAGGAAAAGTTTAAATTATAATGTAATCATCTCAGCTAATCACCATTAAATGAACACAAACCTTCTCCCAGTGTTTACATTGTCTGTAAACATCACATTATATTTTGCTTCTATTCACATAAATGGAGTTTTTGCTGTATATGACAACAAAGGAAAAAAAATATTGGTGTTTAGGGATAAACAGAAACGAGGAGGCAGAACTTCTAAATTGCTGCATAATTTCAGGTCTCAGTGAAACAACAGTGAATTTGAAACTATTCTGATCCAAGTGGAATATCTTGAAAAAAAATTTCACAGCACAGAAATGCGTGGTCTTGCTGTATATGGACAGCTATATGGACAGCTGCACTGTGCAAAAGTGCAGCTGAACTGCATTATGGCATATGCTTAGTTTCTGCAGACATTTTTGCAGTCATTTTTGGAAGCTTCTGCCTTGCAGTTAAACTGAGGGAAAAAAAAAAAAGAAAAAAAAAAGAAAAAAAAAAAGAAAAAAAGGAGGGAAAATATTGTTTTAGAAGTGTAAAGGTCTTGGAATTCCCTTGAAAAATGTTTAAAACAACTACCTAACCTGGTGTTAGTTGCTAGGACATCAGTCAACAAATAGAAAGCTCAGGAAACATGTATTTGGTGTTTTTGCTTTTCTCTGGCTAAAGTATTAGTAGTCACTGAAGATTGTGCAAGGGATGATTTATAGATGTCTGACCATATTAGTGCCTGTCTGCTTAGCAGATGGTGTTCATTAACCAAAGAAGAATCCCTATTCTCATAAATAATTATAGATGAATACAGAAGTAGTAATCTGTGGAAACCTCTATTATTTGCAAGGTTTTCAGATTTATTCATGGCTGTGTTTTAGCCACACATTAGAAAAGTCCCTTCCATAAAGCTTAAAGTGAGTTGACACTGTTCCTGTAAAGTCAGAGTTAGGGAAATGAAAGGTTTTGGGGTTGTTCCATTTGTTGTGCTCATACTGAAATATTTCAGTAAACATTAACTGATTGTAGCTTCATTAACTGATTGAGCACTTAGAATGAGCCTGCACAGAGTGAGTCTCTGTACAGAGAATGGAGTACAGAATGAGTCTGCACTATACTAACAGTTGCAAGCATGACTTGGATTTGATTCTGAAATCAATCTACTCTTTGGAGTAGATTTATTTCATAGAATATTATCCATAGGAGCAAGTGCAAATTTTTATTATGAAGGTTTATGCAAGAGATTAAAAATTCAACTGAGAAAACGTGTGTTTTTGTTGTTGTTGTTGTTTGTTTTGTTTTCTCCTTTCTGATTTGTTAATTACTTCTGTAGCTTTCATTATTATTGTATTTTCTTCTATATGTTCTATTCTGATATCAGTGAGATGGATATTAGATAAAGGTAGACTACAGGGACCCAGGGACTTAAAGGTGCTTTTAGGCATGTAAACAGGAGCTGAATCCTCCAAGATACTGAATGTCCACAATTCCTGTAACAGCTGCCAGTGTTCATAAAGGCCATTTTCTAGCTCTCAGGCATTGATAGCATCTCAGGCAGTTTAACAACAAGCATTGTACTAAAAATTTGGTCTTTATTCTTATACATGTATATTAGTCAGGAACTTATATATTAGTTGAAGGAACAAAATTTAATTCACCATCGTGTCTCACAGAGAACATGTTTTTTAATAGCCAGACTGGTTATTTTGTCTGGCTATTTTAATATTTTAATAGCCAGACAAAAAGCCGACTCAACCCGGCACACCCCCAATTCAAAGCAACCGCTCAGGACTTGAAAAGATCAGACCCTGTGCATCTCAGACTTAACGTGACAAAAAGACACTGAAAAGGAATAGTCATTTTTGAAAACTGAACTAATGGTGATTTGACCAAGGCTACACAAGAAATCAGCCACAGAGTTAGGATACAGGCTTAGGAAATCTGGGCCTTAGCTCGCTGATTGACCTGCAGTGCAATATTCTCTCCAGCAATCCTAATGGATGTCTGGCAAATATCTGCAGTGAATAGCGTCTGCATCTTAATCTAGCATGTTTTTGCTATGCTTCCCTGAAGAACTAACAAACTATTTCACATTCTACCTGCAAATATACTGAAAAACAGTCTTTAGTTATTGTATGTGTTCTAACAGCTTTCATCTTCTGAAAATATGGACTTGGTATAATGAAAACTGCTCTTCTCATGCACTAAGTGGGATTTCTCCACTCCCTGTCCATCAGCTATGGTTCCCTAGGGAAATCTAACAGAAAGAAGATGATGGCAAAGGAAAAAAGCAATACTTTAGGGCTACATTATTCATGTCTCACCAGTGTGCTCTGCTTCTTTTTTTTAAAGGGGGAGTTAATGTGCCACGGAAAATAGAACAGCAGACACAAATTTTGACTATGCTGAGAAGAGCCAATTAAATTTATAAGCTCTACTAACAATGAAGCAGCCTGATGAGCAAGCTTCCAATGAAACACTGATCTATATATATATAAAGCAGCCACTGCCTACACACACATTGCTTAATAAGGTAAGTGACAGGTCTAGGAAATATGTCTTCTCAGATAGTGACAGTTGTCACTGGTGTAATTTTGCACTGAGAGACCTTTGACCTTTTGGCCTCCTGATTTTTTTTTTATTTTTTTTAGGACAGCATTCAACTAGCAAGCCATCTTTGCAACATCCAGCCTGTTAGCAAGAGTTTGTTCATTCTCAAAGGGCTAATATGTGTCCCCAAATATATTTGCCTGTATTAAGCTTCCTAATAAACAACAGGACTGGAATGAGCACCTTGCAGATCCAAGCTTTCCTCTGGTGAATCAGATTCCTGAGGCCCTGCCTGAAGAAGAAAACACTATCGATTCTGGCTAAATCAATTCTATATCCTGCTTAATCAGTGGAAACCCTTTATATGAACAGTGTTATTTCAGAATCAAAGCTACTTTTAAAATTAATTGTTTGCACTTAAGCTTTCTTTACAAGTTAAAATTATGTAAGACACTTCTAAATATAAATAGCAGCATTTCCACAAGATCAGTTACTCATTATGCCTTTGGGAAAGCCTAAAGACTGGGTTTCCATCAGCAACTGAAAAGCAGCGGCTTAGTAAGTGGGAAGAACAGATGCAAATGTTTCAATTCTAAACACTTCATATTCATGTCGTGTCTGTCTGCAGGGGCTCCTCATGTCAGTTATCAATGAGGTAAACTTTTGTCTTGTTGTGATCATCTCATAACTGCTAGCAAAGCTACCAGAAAGAGTGTCTGAAGTGAACTGTATCAGGCACATGGTAGCAAACAGAAGTGCTGCTCTCTTTGATTACCAAAGCATGTGAATGTTGTTGATATACATTTCATAGAGGCTTCGCAACTGCCAGATGAGGAGCACATGAACAGCCTGAGAAATAGTTCACAGGAGCTTGAACTCCAGAGCACACATTTGTCACTTGAGCAGAAGCAAAATCTCTTTCTGAAAATATATATAGCCCTGTTATTTTCTTGTCAGGTGAGATGTTATTAGACCCAGGTTCAGTTTCTCATAGGGATTTGCCCTCAGGGAAGAGGGGAGCTGAATACTTCAGTCTGAAACTCCCAATTCAAAGGCAGTATCTGCTGCATTCCCCAATAGTAGGGGACTTTCTTCACCAAGATTTTTGTTTGTTTGTTTGTTTGTTTTTCTTGTGCATTAAAAGATTTTCAGAAGTTAGAAGTGATCACAGCACTTGGACCACAGAAATATATCTAATTTTATCCAGTCTAGGGCAGCAGTATACACTCAGACAATGTAGCCACGAAGGGCAAGAGGGCTACCCATATCTGTGTGTCACCAATCCAGAAAAAAAGGAAATGCCTGCAACATACAGAAAGAAGACGACTGCAGTCAGCTCTGGAGGAACTTGCACTCATATTACAGGCTGTCAGGAGTCACAGCTGTGATGTGCAGAGCCTGCAATGACTTCCCTAGAAGCCAGCCCTATCTGAACCCACACATCCTGCTCTGCTGCTCGGACATGGTCCCACATTAGCAGTCTGGGCTTTGTTTCATGCCCAGAAACAAACAGAGGGGCAGTGCTGGCTGACAGAGAAGTGAATGTGTCAGTGCAGAAAAGGAGTGCAGGGGGGGTAGGAGAGGGCTGGAGAGTCCGGGAAATGATTGCGGTGGGGGGAGCTGGAGGGAAAGCACAGAGTGCTCACCATGCAGGCAGATCTTGGAAAGTTTTGAGAGCTTTAGAAAAGCAAGTTCACCCAGAACCATGGCTACTGTATGGAGCTGATGTCATCTGGCTCTGTGCATAAAAGCCTCCACTTTTTCTTCTTTTGTGTGGTCCCAGAATGACATCACCTCGGAGCACAAGAACATACCTTTGTGCTGCGGCACTTCCCCTGCTGGCTCTGCCACACATCTCACTCCTCCCGCTTACGTCCCTCCTTTGCCCAGAAATGCTCCTTGACCTCCACTGAATGCAAAACAGCACTGTCTAGTCGGAGAGAGCCTTTTGGGAGCCCGTGAACGCCAGCAGTCCATGGTAGCACAGAGGAGCTCCTATTCACACAATGTATAGCATGCCATACACCTCAGCAACCCGCAGTAGGGCCTCTGCAGCCGATTTCAGCTGCTTTACAATGCTGTCAAAGCTGAATGGTGTGAACTGATTAGACAGACAGGGCAACTGTGGCTATTTAATTATTTTCAAGGTTGAATCCTCTTTGATGGGATGTACAATAGCATATGATTTAATCTTGTTGCAGTCCAATATTGCTGTTAAATAAGTAGAGTGAAGAAGTTGCGTTTGTAGCCTGTCTTAAGCAGTGTACAATCATTGTACAATCACTAACAGATTGGTTTATAATTGGCATGCATGCTTGCCTATTTAACGAGGCCTGTGACGCTCTTTGTGACAAGCAACACAAGAGAAAAAAAAACACCCAAAGCACATCCTGGCCAATGTTATTTCATGCAGAGAAAGGAGGGGGGCAGAGGCTGGAAGGTTGGAAGTGAACGCACTGCCCAAGAAAACAATCCACTAAAGAAAACTAGAGAGAAGCCTGTAGAGAAGGGGAAAAAAATAAATAAATAAATAAAAGAGCCTATAGGAATCAGACAAACTGAGAGCTTAGAAAGACCTAGAAACTTAGAGCTTTTCCTATTAGAAAGTCCAAGTCCCCCTTGAATGGTGTATATCTCCTTTTCAGCACATAAATTCTGAAGGTGCACCTCATCCTGTGCCTACTCCTGTAGATGAAAGGGTATTTTGCTTACAGGCTGTGATCAGATAATCTTCAAAGGTGTGTGTGTGCAGAAACATTCACTGAGACAGTATTGGAGCAATTATGAGTAAATGCAATATTTTCAGTGCTCTAACAGGTTATTTCTACTTAGCTGACATGTTGACGACCTAAGCTGGGACTCTACTATGTATACAGAAAAGAAGAAAACATACTTTCCCTGAAAAACCTGGTCAACTTACCATTGACATGCCACAGCATCTGGAACCCACTTCTAGCGTTCAGTCCATCAGAATAAAATGCCACATGGAGGCTGGTCCCTGTGGTGCTCCCTGCCAGCGGAAGAGACTGTCCACAGAAAGTACCTATCAGGTTGGATCGTTCATCAGGTCCATCATAGAGCTGAAATGAAACAAAGAATATCCCAGTAGGTAAAAAGCAGCTCCCCAGTTCTTAGTGTTTTGCATAGGATGTTGAAGAAAGCACTGAAGCTCCAACACACAGCCACCCTGATGCAGCAATATCAGCCGTGGGGAATGTGGGAAGATTTGGATGAAACAATGACCATATGCAACAGCAATATGTCTTAAAACCTGGCTACACATCATGTGGAGCAGGAATGTCTTGCTGTTTCTGTTTTGGTGTGTATTGGGGGTTGCTGGGGAAGAATATAAGGGGCAAACACAACAATGAACTGAAATAGAAAGAAAAAGGGGATGTCATAGGTCCGATTTTACTATGCATCTAACATACTCAGTGCCTCCAAACCCTTTGGTGGTAACCCAGATTATTTGCTTATTTCTGTAAGACTGCACTCAGGTGATTTCAGGACAGACTGAACTTATGATGGACTAAACTAAGGAGTTAGCATCACCAGAGCCTCACGGTGTAGTGACGGCAAACTGAAAACAAAAAGCAAAACAAATCCTCAAAAACCACAAGGCAAAATTCACGTTTGTTTATTTTGTCGTGTTCTTATGCTAGTGTCCTACTTTGGAGGAGAAGTGGAGTCATGATTTCTGAACTTTTGCACCTAGAAATACTTTACATTTTATCTCCAAGTCATATTCTACGTGATGGTATTTTGACAGTCAGAGTGTTGGCAGATATAGCCAGCCTGAAAATCTTTCTGTTCCCCAAACACAAAAGAGAATTCTTCCATCCTACTCTTGTAACACTAATGCTCTAAAAAAATGGAACAAACAACATGATAAGGAAATATTCCTGCATTTAAATCTTAAAATCTGAAGCTAGTCAGATGCTCACATTTAAATAAAAACACTTAAGACATGTTTTCATGGAGTCATAGTGGGTGCCCTGAGCTTTTGCACCTCTTTACATCAGTTGTCTCCAAACAGGTTTAAAGACTTCTTCTCATCCTAGCCAGTGGATATGGCACTTTTTTCACATCCAGTAAATCACACTGAATATGCATCTATGTTCTTCACCAAGTATTGCAGTGCTCACTGTCATTATTCAGGGAGAAAGGTGTATAATCTTTGTAAACCTGGTAAAAATAAACATAAATAAATTGCATTTGAATATGATACCAGACTGCCAGTTGTTGTCAAATGATGAGTTGCTTTACTATTTCTTCTTTAGTTACTGTGATTCTGAACATTCAGAATAACAGGAACTCTCATGCTTTTTTACCACTTTGCTGCAGTTTGTCCAACCTTCTGTCTCACAGAATAGCACATCTTCCTAACACAACCCAGCAAACTACTGGCACAGAAACCATGTCTGAGCATTCTCATTGTGAGTTTTTGGCATGTTTCCTTTCAGAATTTCAACAAAAACTTTTCTCTGTTCCGAAGCCATCACCATAAAATTCTCCCCGTGCAAAGAATCAAATCTACGACCTCTAGATAGACAGCCAAGGTTTATTTATCTTTGCTCTCCACTCAAATCTCTTTTCTAAATACCTCTGATTCCACTAACAATTCGCCTACATTGAATGCCGATAGTATGGAAGTGTGATATTACAGTAAATATTGACTAACCGTGCTAGCTACTTCTTTTTCACATTTTCCAGCACTCATGTATGATAATCAATAATTAAGCCCTCAGCTTTTCTGTTCAAGATGCTGGTCTTGCAAAACTTTCAGAAACCGTGTTGTTGATTTAAGACATAGTTGGGGGCCAGAAATCTATTCAAGTGGTTTCAAATCCTCAAGCTGACAGTCAGGTTTGAATGTGTTTTTTCAACAAAAAAATAAATTGAATGTAGTTCAGCCAGAAGTTAGGGGCAAATTGCAGGAATAATTCTATGGTAATATTCCATGGCCTGTTTTATGGCTTGTGACCTTGAATCTTTCTGTTTTTCAATCCTCTAATGCCATGAAATGCCCAGAGCATGAGGAATGTATTGGAACTTGAGAACTATCACGCCATGGTGAAATCAGAAAAGCCTGAAAGTTTCTATTTGCCGGCTGATTACTGTTAGTTCTTGCAAAACCTCGACCAGATGTGTTTGGTAACAGATATAAAATTATCATAAAGATTAGATGTTAACAAGTTGCATTCATCTGCATTCTTTCCAAATATAAAGCTTGAAGCACCCCCTGACATACAGATGAGCTGTCCCATGCCCAGCATTACAGTTAGGACCTTCTCTCAAGCCAGGCTGAGACCTTTACGCATTCTTCTGTGGCTTAAGCTCAGCAAAGTGAAATAAGTCAGATCCAATTAGATTTTTAGAAGTGCTACTTCCTTCGATGGCTTTGTGGTATATACGACTCATTTGTGTGGCTTCAAGCCATGGAAATCTTACACCAGAAAAATGTGAATGGGGAAGAATGAATCAATGTGGGGACCACAAATCTGAGCTCTGAATGAGAGGCAAAGAGACACATATTCAACGATCAGCCGTTAGCTTTGGTGATTACAAATTAAAAACTTTCTAAAAAGCTATGGACTAAATCATCCACAGAAACTTTCAAATCAAAACAAAAAAAACAAGCTTCATGAGTCTTCCGTAACTTTGAATCATCAGGGAGTGTTATTTTTATCTAAGACGGCGAGCGTCACATTTCTGTGTAATTTGCCCTGAAAACAGCCAGTGGGTTTTTCACGACACAAATAATGGTCACCATGGTAATCTCTTCATGCAGCGCTGCCCCGTGGTGCTTGGTTCAGGCTGGAGTTTCACAGGAAATTCGAGTGCCTGGCCAGCTGTAACTCATTGAGAGAGGCAGAGCCACCGCTGCTAGAATTACAGAGGGTTTTTTTTCAAGCTGTCTTTCACTTATAAATGAAGGGAACAGCTGTGTGTTCTCACAAAGCATTCTGAACGTCGAAAACCACATCTTGCCCTCACACAAATACGGGCAAGTGAAACTGAAGCTGAGCACCCATCTCATGGGCCACAATTTCTCTTCTGATCTCCGAGGCAGTGTTTCTCATTTAAGGGCCTGCTTTGTCAGCTGTGCCATCCGAAACTGCTGCAAATCGAGGGAAAGCCCTTCCCCAGGCAACACGAGGTATGGCACTGCCTTGGTCTGTGCAAGGTTAGCCACTCCAGCAGCATACTGACTGTAGGAACTGGGCACGGGGCTCCCTCCCAGCTAACCACTGGGAAGAGTGCATTTACTCCCTTTCCATGCAGGGAACCCTTCTGTTATTTATTTATTTCTTCAGACCTTTTAGCCTCCATTAGAAAATCCAAGGGCTTTGTAATGATGTTGACAGATACTGCAGCACAGTTTAAGATCCTTAGCATGGCAAAAAAAGAAAAGCCTCCCTTCTCCGTTAATGAAACCATCTGCCCAGCAGCACTCAGAGTGCTCCATTTCATTAACCCACACCCAGGCACCAGGTCCAGGCCATGATGCAGTACCTTCAGATGAATTATTAGGCTTAGGTTCAATAACTGCTATGGGAAACCCCTTATCAGGTTGCCCAGGAGCAGGCGCGTAGGCTGACGCAGCAGTGCGAAGGGGAGGTACTAGCTCTCTAGGGGATGAATTGGGCTGAGGGACTGCCCTGCAGCAAGGTGGCAGCTGAAAACCATCTGCTGAAGGTTGGAGCAGGGCAGTGACAGCAGGCTAGCTGAGGCTGCAGGAAGGGCTCGGCTCAGATGGCTCTCCCAGAGGAGATACAGTGGTCACCAGTGGCCAGTGGATGTTGGCTTTCTGGACTCGTCAGCCTGGAAGTGTGTCACTAACACCAGTAATGATGATCTGCAGGCCACAGCTGTTCACCGCTCTTCGGAGGAGCAAAGCAAAACGCATGACCTGTGGCAGAGGAGCCCATTGCCAGAAGTGGAGTAAAGGCTCGGTGACTAAGCTTACTGGAAAACAGAGTTTCTGCTATGTGGAAAGAAGTGAAATGGAGGAAAGAAACATTGAATGTGCTCCATTTGTGCATACTTGCAGCGGGGACATTTTGCTAGCCGAACGCCTTGTCAAGCCTATTTCTTCTTGCAAAGTGAGCCTGGCAGGAGCCTTCCAGACAGGTAGCGCGGCTCCATCTGTTCTGTTCTCCTAGCAGGAAGCTGATTTTTCTTAGTGCAAAATTTTAAATTTCTCTTGGATAGTTTTATTTCTGTGAAAAGGGATATTTTTTTCATCAGAAAAATTATGATAAAGGAAAACTTCTAGCCTAATCTGCTCTGGAAAAAAAAAAAAAAAAACAAAAAACAAAAAACAAAACTGCTTACAAACATTTGTTAGGCAGAAGCCGTAGTTTTGATTCAGAGATGAAGGACTCATCAAAGGCAAGCTTTCAGTTTCCTATGAGGGGATAAGCCATCCTATGAATACTGATCCCCCTCATTTTTAGAAGGGATCATTCAAAGTTCTCATTTTCATTGCCAATAATTCTATTATGGGCAGATAATTCTATTATCTGTCATCAATAATTCTATTATCAGATGGCATTCATTCATTGTATAATAATGAATAATTACATCAATTATTCTCTCAATTTGAGTCATTGTAGTCTGAAGACAACACCACAACAGGTGTGGGCTGTCTGCAGAATTTAGGAAAGGAGATTGCACCTTGGATCAGATCACCATGACAAGTGTCCCACCCACCAGTGGAGCCTCTAGAGACATCCTTGAGGAGCTATTCTGACACAGACAAGCATCTCCTTCCCTTTAAGTGTGAAACCTAATATGGCATTTTTTTGACTGATCTAAATACTAGAGGCAGTGATTACAGGTAGCAGCTCTTCCTGAAGGGGTAAGTTTTTGAGAAGGAAGTTGTGATGACATCACAACAAATCTGTTACCAGAAAATGAAATGATGCAAAAAACAGGTAATATAATCATCATCCAACTACCAGAATGCACTACAAAAAAGAGATCACCACTAATTGTTAAAGCAAGAATTAAAACAGGTGAAAATAATCCATTTCATAGCAGTACATTTCCTTTGAGAAGAAATAGAGTGCAAGCTTAAGAACCTGCAGGTCTGTCAGCCAGAGAAAAGAAATAAAGTGAAGCTGCAGAATGTGGTACATTGCTCTAGCTTAACACCACAGCAACATAGCTTTCACAGAAACAAAGGCAGCTTAAGATTTCCAGTGATTTACTGTGAAGCCTTGTTATTTTTTTATCTCTGCATGAACAGGAGAATGACATAAGGTTATGTTTGTGTTTGCAAGATGAAAAGTGTTTGAAGGTACCAGCTGATAAAGGCCCTCCTTCTATAAACTCTCTATAAATAATGTTTTATAAGTAATAAGTAATGTTTTAGCATCATAGAATGGCTTGTTTTGGAACGGACCTTAAAGATCATCTAACTCCAGCCCCATTAATATTTGCATAAGTTTATGCCCTAGATGACCCTTGATAAAACTCCTTGCTCTGACCACTGTAGGCAATTTCCTTCACTAATTACCCATTTTCTTCCATAGTGCAATAGAGTTTACCATGGGTCACTGGACATATAGATACACCAGTTAATCTCTTTGTGATATATCTAACATATGGAAATGTATAAATGTTTTATAATAGCAAGAGTCGTATCAGAATCTGTGTTTTGTCCTATAACCCAAGCCTGAAATATTCATAGAATATCCTGAGTTAGAAGGGACACACAAAGATCAAGTCCAACTTTGGTCCCCAAAGGACCACCCAAAAATCAGACCATGTGTCTGAGAGCATCGTCCAAATGCAGGCTCAGAGCTGTGACCACTTCCCTGTGAAAACCCTTTGAAAATTTCAAGCAAAGTTAAATTCCACATTGAACTGCAGTGACATTTTTTAAAGAAGTTTTCATCTCTTACAATCCTGTTTACTACCTCCTCAAAGAAAACAACCAGAACTTCTGACTGCAGACAAATCTGCTTATTCCAAACTTTCTAAGAAAGCGTTATTTCTGCAAATGATATAAGAATAACAGCAGAAAGCTGCTACAGTGGGAGAAGCACCTTACAAAGAGACAGGGCTGTGCCTGGGAACACAGCAACTGGGGGAAATGGAGAAGGAGAGCCCACACTGAGAAGCCCAGGCGGTTGTGAGCACTTTGCAGGGCTGCTGACTTCTGTGTATGGCTCTGTGCTGCTCCTCAAGTGCTTCGCCAGTCTGGGTGAATCAAACTGCCAGCACAAGCAACATCATCATGTTGACATTGTCAGAGGCCGACGGGTACAGGATCCTCTCTGGGAATCTCCCCATTTGAGAAAATTTGCATCACGTGTAACTGCAGCAATGGAGGAGAGATGCAGCTTGGTCTTGGCAAAATACAGAAAAAAAAAGGAAAAAAAAGGACGGGGGGCGGGGATTGGGAATGTTCCTGTCCATTATGCTTTCAGGAAAACAAAACTGCCAGCTCACAGAAACAGCAGGAAGAGGAGGGACAAGCCCTTCCTCAAAGTTTGGTATGGTTTTCTCTGGCTCTTCTGTGGGCTTCCCTCTGATGAGGGGAAGCTTTGACTAGGTCAGGAGGGCTTTCTCCTGATGCTGTATAGCTTCATATTGTGATGCCTGCACTGACTGGGATGAGCTACTTCATTGCACAGATGGTCCTACACACTGGCCAAGCTTTCCAGAAAAATTTGGAGAATGGAATGAACAAAGGAGAGAAGAATCCAGCACTATTAAATGAGTTACAAATGCTATTTCTCCAGCAAGGGGCATGCACACTGCTATCAGCTACATGTGCTAGTATTTCACAGTCACTTCATTGTACAGTGTTTTTTTTCTGAAGGTACAGGCAAAGTCACATTGCTCTGAGCTGGCAGGGCGTAGACAAAAAAATATCCATGAAGCTCTGACTCATTTTGTAAGTCCAAGAGCAGAGTTTCTGCTGCCTTCCTGCACCACTCGTGCTTCTTGTCATCTGAGGTTTCTGCAAGCATCATGCAACCATTTCACCACTGACAAATTTAGCAGTTGTGATGTGTGTTTTTTTTTTTCTTTTTTTTTTTTTTTTTGCATTTCTAAAGCCTGCTTCTAAGTAACCTTTTGAAAAGTAAAGCCAAAGTGTACTTCAATTGTGGCAATGTAGGCAAATGGGAAAACAGAAAAATCTTTCTGAGTCCTGAGCCAGTCTTGTATAGGGTGAACAGAGTTTGGGCCTGACATGCTCCTTTTCCTGATTACCCAGATCTCTCACTGAAAATCAGTGCAAGAGCTGAGATCTTCCTGTATACAAATGGTGAGGTCTGCAACAGAGACCTGAGGACAGTTGTCACTTTTCATCCTTTCAGTCTTACACCAAAGAACTTCTCGTGAAGGCCCATAAATCCCTGAAGGAATTCAGGGATGGGCTGGCGTGCTGCCAGCTTGCATTAACGGATACCACTGCTGCCTGGCCAGCAGGCTGTAATTTGATGTCTGTGTGCAGAACCTGGACGGGTATATTTAATATATCGTCTGGTTCCCCGAGGTGATGTACTACCAGTGACATTTTGTAAATCAATGCATGGCCATAAGCAAAGCCATTCTCTGTGCGTGGAGAATTCCTGCAGCACTTTAAAAAGGCACAGTAATAAATAAAATGTCATAATGTTAATCTCCTAATACAGTTTAAGTATATTTACTAATTACAAGTACAGAGGAGAGCAAAACTAGAAACGGAGTAAGCTTCCTTTCCCCTATGAGAAGCTAACAAAAAAAGAGAGGATGACCAGCTGAGTGCAAGAAACAATTATCTAATGCATTATTCACTGATGGAGAAAAAGGATGTTATGGCACATCTCTGGAATGCTGCTGTGGTTTTTTTTTAAAAAAAAAAAAAAAAAAAGGACATATCCTGTTACTACCAGAAGGAAATGAAACAGTTCTCGGGAGCAGATGTCATATTAATTACTGTACTCATTTGATAACATCTATATATAAAGGACGCAGTGGTATTTTAACCACCTAAGTCTAATCATTGAAAGACGAAAGACACTGGCAGTAAGCAAGGAAGGAAGTGCTTTATTCCAAAGAGGAATAAAGTCCTGCCTTGCAGCCACTGCGGTGAAAGGCCACTGTGGTTATCAGCCAGACAGCTGTCCAAATAAGGTGTGCTTTTACATTAACCCAGTGGTAATACCATTGGTGATACCTTTGGGTTAATGGTAATTCCATCCTTGCCACTAGACTAACATGCTGCACAGGTCAAAGGGCATGAGGTTTAGAGAGCTCCGAATCTTGTCCTGCCACATGACATTTTACTATCTGCTTATCAGGCTGGTGGCATCTTGCAAAAGGCTGGGCAAGGTCTTCCCTGTGTTTATAAAAGCAAATGCTAAACAGACTGGACTTCCATGGAAGGTTATACTTTGTGAACAGAAGAATATAGAGGAAGTTTTTAACTTCAGGACAGGAAGATTAGTGGTTTTCAAATAATATTTTTCTTAGATAAGAGAGGAGTAAACTTCAATCTTACTGCAGGACTCTGATCTTCAGGCAGTAACATTACATTCTCCATACTTATAAAATAGCTTTGCTTCTGTGGAGATTATGTTCTGTCATACTAAATAAGAAGGTAATTCATCACTGTAGATGGGGGTTAAATATATGCTTGTTCAGCTAATAACCTGGTGAGTGTAGAGGAAGGAATGACATTTCCATGTCATTGTCTGCAATACCTCACTGTCTTCAGGCTGATGACTCCTCTAGAAATACTAATGTTAGGTTATTAGGCCAAGCCACAGCATGCAATATAATTTAAAGAGCTTCCAATCTAATTACGGTTAGTCCAGCATCACAAAGAACCAGTCTGCTCTTTGGGTATGCCTTGTATCTTATCATTGCCACTTCTGTAAAAGTATTTATCACAAGCAATTCATCTTTTATTCTTGAAATATCACTGTAAAACTCCCTGCGAAATGCCAGGCATCCTGTGAGCATTACCAGCAATGAGCCAACATTGTCTGACAGGCCGATATGCAGCACACTGAGCATTTGCTGAAGTGCTCACATCAGATTCATGCTGGAGGCTGCCACTAGAAAAATCTGCAGGTTTGCCTCACTCCAACACTGTCCCTTCTTGATTTCTGGCACCTAAGCACAAGGGCAGAAAATCACCACCAAATCAGAAGAGCAAAGCTTCTTCCCTCCTGCCTGGCACAGGTATAAATCCTTTTAATCTCCCGCAGCAGTGGAGATGCAGGCCCTGGCCAGGCCAGGCCGAGTCAGAGTCACTCAAGGCTCCCTGCCGAGAGTAACTGCTGCTCACCATGAGTAATGCCAGCCAGCAGCTGTTCTGGCTCACGACAAGCATCCCATGATCAAAGGAGAAAAGGAAATAGGTAATGCAACACATGGCTGATTTCTCATTGCACAGCTGTGACTACATTTCAGTCTGAGATAGCTGTGCACTGCACTTGCACTTGCCTGTACCCTTTGGACATCTGACTATCTCGTTCCTCAACTTTGATTTGAAACCGTTATTTGCCCTAAGTGATGATAACATCTTTTGTAACCGCCAGCCACTAGGAATACCTGTGTGAGGGACCTTTTGGTTTTGTCATTATTCATATTTAATTTCTGACTCATATGGGGATTAAGCCAGGGAGCAAACAGCAAATGAATGTCTTCTGTGTGTATCAGATCGAATTAGTCAGGAAGCAGAATGCTCTTCGTATATACTGCATGTGGGTTTGGGTCAGAAGAGTAGGCTATAATTAAACACAAAGCTGAAGAACAGGCCCTTTTCCATTATAAAGAGTGGGACCCAAACCGCAGTGTCTGGGCCAGGGGCAGCAGTACCAGGAATGCAGCCTTCCCACTCTAGCTCTCCCCACCCTACCAACCACCATAATTTTCTCCTACAGTAATCAGAAAGATTTTCCAAAAAATCAGAGTTCTAGTTCAAGACACAAATGATGTCATAAAAATATCCATTAAATCTATTTCTCCTGCTGTCTTAAAAGCAGCTTTGCTCACCATTTTCTTTTGCAACTACCATTTCTTGATTGTACTCTGTTCAGCTCTCTGCCACAACACCTCTGCAGCATTTCGTCTCATCATTCTGTATCACTCATCTCTTTCCCTGAATTCCTCTGCCATCACAACTGTGATCATCACCTAATCCAACCTAACAGCTAGCCCTCATCCTTCCCAACCCCAGCCTTCCATCAAGTATTAGCAAATATTGCCACCAAATCAGCCCTCTGCTAACTACCATGGATCACCAGGCTGTTCCTGTTGGGACAGTCACAGAGCTAAGAAACAGGCATGGTGTTGCTGCCTGCTGCAAGGGGCTCAGGTGGAAGAGCTGCTGTCACCAAGCCCCAAAGAGGTGGGAAAAGGGGTACCTGAAAGCACCTGGGGGAAGAGAGCACCTGATCAGCACCAGTGGCCACTCAGTCCTGTGAGTCCAATGTGGAAACAGCGTGAGCAGCAGCTGCCAATTTTCTCTAAGAAAATGGTGAAGAGCTCTGGCACATGGTCCGTGCACCACCTGCTTGGACTGCAGTGAACAGGATTATATCTCTGTTTTCCCAGTCTTACAGTCAGCCAGGGCATCAGAGCTTTCCCCTTTTAGGCCTCTTTAAAATAAACAAATCTCAAAACTAGCATGTGGCATAAAAGTAATTTTATGTCAGCTGCACAGCTATGAGTCTTCGAGTCTTTTTTTTTACATTAACCCTTTTTCCAATTTGCAGTGGAGCCATATTCCACACGGATTTCATACCGAGAAGTCCCAAATATCTGCAGACTGCTTAGAAAGTGAACCACAGACTTGTTCCAGATGATTCCCCCTTTCCCCTACACCACAGAGCACTTCACAGCCTTGCCAATGTGCTCCCTTTCGCAAGACACAGGGTGAGAGCAAATGCTAGTCAGTTCCCTGGCTGGTTCAACCTTGTTCTCTTTTTTTACACTATGGCACATATTTGTGCAGCATGCAACAACTGAATAAGAACATCTTTTCCAAGTGGTATTTCTTAATGGCATTTGGAGAAAGACTTCTTCAAGTAATGTGACATGAATTGCAAATTAAAGCCTCCTTAACACACTTCATGACTCTCTTTTTCCCTTGCATTTTACTCTTTATACCTCTGCATTTTACTCTTTATACCTCTTTCAGTCTGTGTTTTCTTTGCTTGGAAGCAATGAAACATTGTTAAAACAAAGAGTACAAGTACTTTTCTGCTACCCATCTGCTCCCTCCCTCTGATGTGTTTTATTTCTGTTCTTTAAGTGCTTTGGATCAGGTCCTTGCCTCTGGCACTATTTCTCCAGCCTTGAGCTACGCCTAGAAGAGTCTTTTCTGGCAAGTTTCTTGCTCCTCACTGGCTGGCTACTGTGTGCAGGGCTCCTGCCTTTCAAGGATCAAGGGCTTAGGGATCTGGAGACTAGCACTGGCCTCTCCATTTGGCTCCAGTATTTCTTTTTCAGACTCCTCACAAAAAATGAACAAGGTTTTAAGCAACTTCTGCTAGCTCTCAATACAGTGCTCCCTTGTTTATTTTCTTTGCATGTCTATTATTTCTTCCCACTCCTGGCCAATAAGAAAATAAATTTGGAAAAAAACTCCAATTTTTGCCAGTTTATTACCAATTTTTGAGCTCTGAAAGATGGCATAATAAGGAGTTAGGGGGAGTGAGGGAGAACGTCTAGAGGGAGTTCATTAGCCCAACGCCAGGCCTGTTGCTTGACTTTCTGCAAGAGCCCGCTGTAAGTAAGCATCCCAATAAATGTGGGCATGGTTCCTTAGCTCTCTTGTTGGCTGTAAGTAGCCTTCTCTAATATGTCTCTAAATTTCAATTCCTCTTGTGCAAAACCTAAGTAGAGCACAGGGGCTGTGTGCTGGCATCCTGTACAAGGGTGAGATGTGAAGGATGGATTGGTTCAGAAAAAGATTGAAATTGTAAGCAGAAGATTATAACCTTCAGTATAGCAGTCAGTGATCATGACTGCATTCTACTTCACACAGCATGAAGTACAAAACTGAGAGAAAATATATCTTCAGTCATCCTAGAAATAGATTTTTTGAGGAATCAAAATAAGAAAATATTTGTCTTTAGATTGACTGGATTGTTTCATTTAGCTAAAAAAATCTCTTCTGTGGATAATTTCAATTTCTTTCAGTCCTTTTAAATAATGAGGTTAATTATGACAAGTAAGTTAATGTAATCAAGAGACACAGCAACCTTCTATTAAAAATTGTAGAATTAAAATATTTTAAAGCTTTTGAACATTCCCCATTACTTTTCAGATGAAACTGAGAAGAAAATAATTGGGTCCAGTGTGTTTTAGTAATCATTACTAATCTCAGAATTTCTTCCACTTCTTTACATGACACTGCAATGTCATCTCGCTGCAGCCATAAAAACCAGTGCATCTAATCTAAGTTGGTATCTAGGCTCTCTATAGCAAATCTAGGCACCTGCTTCCTCCCTGCTGCAGACATCTGTCTTAAGGCAGGATGAATTGGTCTCTGGCAGTGCTTCACTCCCTGCTGACCACAGTGGAAATAGGGAAAATACATTTGGACATACAGCTTTTAATGGCTACATTTAGATAAGATAAATTTACCCCCGGTCTTCTGCATCCTCATTGTTTTTCATTATTGGAGAAGATCTGGTAGTTCTTGTTTCTAAAACCTGGGTACGTACCTTCAAGTAGTCAAAGTCACAGTCAGATCCATCTTCTAAATCAAAGGCTGTGAAGCTATAGTTGAGTGTGTTCCCCATTGTTGCTTGAATGGTCCAGTTGCAGTGCTCACTTAAGGGGTAATTATTTGGATAATTTAAACTTTCCAATATGCCATGGCTACGGTTAACAGTCAGAACTTCGTGGCAATCTGAAAAAGAGGTGATAGATCATATCTGTGCAGTGTTTTTTTAACTCAGTATCTCAAAAATACTAATTGAAATTATGGGTACCATTATGAGGTGAAAAATATTTTTATCCACAGATTAAAGAAAAGAAAACAGGCAGAAAGAGAATTGTGACCTATTGCATATTTTGGGAATAAATAAATAAATAAATAAATAAATAAAAGAATGGTCTTTATATTGTGTTATAGTTTGTTTGTTTTTTTTTGGGGGGGAGGGAGAGAGGGACTATTTTCTTCAGTTTTAAACACATGGTTATTCCTGAAACATATTTTCTTCTATTTATTTTTTATTAACTAATAATAGTTAATAATTTGCTCCATCATTTTGAAACAATTCTGGGGGAGGGTGCTCAACAAAGATTGCCTAGTAGATTAAAGTGGTTTATTTCAGCAAACTAGAAGAAAATAATCCTTGGCTAAAACAACAAATGGAAACTGTAGTGCTTCCAGCTCCAGGAACTGGAAGTGAGCACTATATTCTTTAAAAAGGAGCCAGATTTTAATGTTGATTCATATAATAACAGCCTAGCAGAAGTACTGGACACTCACCTGGAATAACGAGAGCTTTCCTTGAAAGACAAAGAAATTTAAAAATAATCTAAACCAGACAAAGAGTGAAATGACAACTATGGCATTATGTCAGTGAGTCTCATTTTCCTGAATCTGTCTTTCACTAAAGACGGAAGATGTCAATACGGGTGATTCCTTCTCTGGAGACAGTGTACAGTGTGTGTCAGGAGCAGAGCAGTGTGATGCACAGACAGGACGTGGGCAGGAGGAATGGAGCAGGACGAGATGCTTGCTTTGCACAGCAAATCTGCAGTGTCTGAACAACAGAAATAGCTGAGATTCACTTGCAAAAATCTTCTATTGTCTGTCAAAAGGAATAATACACCTACCTCCTGCACATTTTTTGGATTCTTTCCAAATGATTTACAGAGCAGCAAGGTCTGTGTTTTTAGGAGTTCAAAATGCCCAGAATACAGCTGAGGGTCAGGGTCAGGGTCTAGTGGAGTGGAGCTTTTGTGCAAAGCTACACTGAAGCATATAACTGTTTGAAAGGACAGGATGAAGAGCATGAAATGGATTCTGAAGAATGCAAAATGGGCAAAAGCTGCTACCCCCTGCCATCAGGATTTTATTAGAAACTTATCAGGCACAAAGGTGCCTTTGAATGTTAATTTGATACAATGTTTTCCTTTGCAATGTTTTCCAATTCATCATTGCCTTTCTTTCATGCTCACGTAAATGCATCTGACGTCTAAACATCCTTGTTTTACACCACTAGTTCCTACATAATTTTAGCTTTTGGACAAGCTACTGAAAGCTTTCTTTTAGGTGCATGTGCAACTTCAGGAATTAAATATGAATGTAAAGCACAGCTCATACATTATCTGGTACCTCTACATCTGAAGGTTTTCTGAGTGCTTTCCATTTAATTAATGGAAGGGGGAGAAAGAACCCTATTCCAATATATTGTCTTGATTTTGCAGTCTGAAAATTTCAAGGTAGATTAATTTTTTATATCTTTAAGGAATTAGGGAGCCACCACTCCTTCACCCTTCTAATTATAGTGTGTGCCATGTGACGAATAGCTTTGTTGGGTTTTGGTTTTTGTTCCAAATTCATTTACTAGTGCAAAATGTAAGGCAACTTAATGTCTAAAAACCTAAAGCTATCTCTATCAGTTGGGTCTGTCATATTTAGAGTACCCAAAGATACCTATAGCTCACATGTGTGTGGTGAAATTCCGTATCTTCCAAAGCATATCTAACTATATACACTAGAATGTATAAGGAGAAAAGAAAACACTGGGACAATATCCAAGGTTATGACTGGGAACAGAAAACTTTAATTCTTCATGTATATTCTTGTATTTTGTTTGCTTGTTCTGCCAAATGTTAATATTCCAATATTTCTGGGGTAGAACAACTGTACATAAAAATGTGTGCAAGAAAATTGTGACCCTTACTACAAAATATAAAAAATGAAACTCTTTGAAGTGTTCCAGATAGGCTAAATGATCCCAAGCATCTGAAATAATCCACAAGGGCTGAAGGTAACACCTTTACCCTTTGCAGTCCTGCCTCACAGCAGCTATAAGGGCATAGAAGCCTATATTCTATCTGCCTTCTCTATTAAAAGGTCAGGAGGCTGTGTAAACAGATGAGAAAGAATAGTCCAATTTACCCTGTTAGGGACTTCCAACACTTGGTATTCTGAGTAACTCTGGAGTGGAAAGTACCACTGATACAAGTAATAGCAGCAGGGCCACCTCACCAGCTTTCTTCTAGGGAAGAGATTATCTCTGTGGTGGGTAGAGGGGTAGTTAATTTTTAGTTCTCTGTGTCTTGTGACTGGAGCAGACTAAAGAATCTAGGTCAGTGATATGCTCCATGCTTTGTTCTGTGTTCAGGAATAAATAAGATCATGGACTGCGAGACAGTTTCAGGACCAAACTGAACTATAGAAACATGTTCTTATCTTGTTTTGCTTACTTACCTTGTTTGTATTTAGCTAAAAAACCTCCACCTTGCAGACTGCTATCTGTCCTTAGTTTTATGTACACACTGTCTCCACTTGAACGGATGAGTTGTGGTATCTGAGTCCCACAAAATTTACCTAGCTGTTTAGCATTGCTGCTGTTGCCATCATATATCTTAATGGAAACAAAAAAGAGAGAGAGAGAGAGAAGGGTAGGGAATTTAGAAGCAGGCAGAAAAGTGTGTTGGTTCCTCCATAAAATATAATTTTGGTGATTCTGCTGGTTGCTACAGAATTTGAGGAACTAGAACTGTTTCAACTTTGATAGCACAATGCTGACTATTGAATTTACTAAAGCTGGTAGCATTACAAATCTAAGTAATTTCCCCTGCCAAATGTCTGTTTAGGGGATTGTTTCTGGGTACACAAGAGGTTAAATACTATTTTTTGCTCAAATGAAGCCTCACAGGCATTTCAGAAACAAGCAGATCAGTGGAAAAACAGGAAGCCATCAAATACTGGTGGGTTTGGAGGGGCTTACTCACTGATAGGGGAAAACTGTGCTCCACTTCAATTCTAATGAATATATTCATATAATTTACCAACGATTTGAATATGGAATTTGGGATTAATAGTAGGGTTATTGACACTATTGTGCCATTTTCCTTGTAATTTGCTAGGAGACCATACTTAGTCTTTAGCCCAAAACACAGTGAATTTAATAGATGTAGACCTATTTTTGTTTAAGTGTCCTATCTAGACATAAATGCTTTTCTTACCTTTGTGCAATACACAGACACCACTGCCTGTCTTCTTGCTGCTCCAAACCACAGAATCATAGAATCATTAAGGTTGGAAAAGACCTTCAAGATCAGCTGGTCCAACCATCTCCCTACTACCAACATCACACACTAAACCATGTCCCTGAGCACCAGGAATGAAGGTAGCATGGAGCTTTCCTGTTCTGGGTCTGTTCACATATCAACATTTGAAGACCAAAGCCATGTGTTTTTCTTTGCCTCTGTATTCATCGTACTTAGCTGCCTGCTGTGGAGCAAAGGGTCATGGGGTACATACCGCAAGGTAATCAAAGTTGCACTTTGAGTGATTCTCTAGATGGAACTGTTCAAACTGGATTTCAAACGGGGTTCCTCGGTTTCCTCTGAGCAACCAGTAGCACTCTGAATTGTGATAATATGGCATAGGGTAGTTGGGAGACATGAAGATGCCAGAAGCTGTCGTCAAAGTCCCACCACAACCTGATAATGACAAAGAAACCAAACCAACATTTAACATCAAAAACAGTGGAGAATTAGAGGTCATGTGTGAGATACACAATATTGAATTCTTTCATATGCCTCAAATATCTTGAGTGATAAAAAATCTGCATTAAGACAACAGTAAGTGGAAGGGAGCCAGTAGCACCTGGAAATATTAACCTTCTAATTTATAGACTGCTCCTGTTTGATAGTTACTTTCCAAATAAAAACATCTTCATTAAATTCTTGCTCACCACTACTTTCCTAAACACCAGTGAAAACTGATGCTACATTAAATCTAGGGAATAGTATATCCTTCTCATGGAGAAAAACAAAGTCCATAGGTCAAGAAAGTTAAGTTCTTGATCTAAAAAAACTCAATATATATATGCCACTATATAATTAGCAGAGAGATTTTATGACATGGGAAGCAGAAAAGATGTGGGGAAAATATTAGAAATAAAATACAAATGAAAGATCAATGAGATGTGCAAAACAGTTTTATACTTGGCATACTCATTTTACCTGCTGATGTGCCATCCCACTCTGCTGAAAATCCCTGTCTTGTGCCAAATATGTCACTTACAAACTTTATCCACAGCTTGTTACCATGAGAGATTATAACAGGAGGCAGGTCTGTACCACAGTATTTTCCAAGAAGAGGAGAAGTTTCATAGCCTCCATCTCTAGAATGACAGAGAATAAAAACCTTGGGTCAAAGAAGGAAAGTGTGAGAAATGTTAAGACGGCAAAAAATCTTGGAATTCTTTCAGGCCTGGGAAAGACTAAACCTGGTTTTTAATCTTCCACAGAAAGACAGCTACTAAATACTGGAGATGTCTTGCTGCTTGTGGTCCTACCACAAGCACCTGCTTGCTGGGTATGTCCAGTGTCTAAACTCAGCTGTCAATACACTGACAGACTCAAGAAGTATCTCGAGTGTATTCAATGCTGCAGAAGCAGGACCTTCTCTGTATTCTACAAGGTGGCAGTCAATGGTATAACCGAAAATAAATGTCTAATTTGAAGAAAAAACAACATTCTCACTTCTCACTGTCTCGCCTGGCACAAACACAGATGAGTTAATTTATTTTTTAAAACATGTTTATTTGCCACCACACAAACAGGAATCCATTTCTCAGAACTCATATGATGCATATTTTGCAAGATGCATTCACAATTGTTTCTACAGCCAATTATTTCCATCCACAGTCTTTCAATTATGTAATATTTTCAGTAACATTTTATAATACTTTAATCAGGATGCACATCCAATGTTCTATTGTGCTGCACATATCTCATGGGAATCAATAAAAGATGGTAACAACGTTCTTATCAATTGCATTATAATCTCAGCATAAAGATTATATAATTTCATATCAGGCAATCATACTGAAAATATCCTTACATGTCAATAGAACAACAATAAGTACATTTATACTTAGATATGTGTCATCTTGATATGATGTTTCCTAAGTAAACAGCAGTACTTTCAATTGTATTTTCACAGATTTATCCTTGCTTTTGAGAGAAATTTCTGCTTAGATCTTGTAACTCTCAAAGGTCTATTTTCTTGTCACCCTCCCAAATTAAAGTGCTTGCTGCTATCTCAGGTTACTAGCAGCTGAAGAACTGTGCCAGAACCTCTTCTCGCTTGCATCTCAGCCCCTGCAGCTGTGGTCAGCTGAACATTTTCTTAGTTGACTGAAGGTAGTTTATGCTAGGATACCTCAGGACAAGAACCCAGAGTGGCACCTCAACTAAAACTAATCTAGCTACCCCATTTAAGGGTATCAGGTTTGAGGAGTCATCTCATGGAAATCCAGTTACGACAGCAGCAATGTGCTGAGTTACACTTGGTGATGTTCTGGCACTATATGAAAACCTAGTTAATACTGCTGGGATCTTTACAGTCACATCAGAGTTAGATCTATGCAATGAATGAATCTTTTCAATTTTTGAGGTGAAAAACTGAAAAAGAAAACCGATGTAATTCAGGTCAATCCCAAATTAAGGCTGCAACTGTTAAAATAAAGTTAGATTAAACTTAATCTCTGATTGTTGTTTCAAAATGAAACACTTCACTTAGAAAATATTGAAAAAGTCTTTCAGTTTTTCATAACTTTCTCCAGTTTGTATGTACAGCTGAAAACAACCAGCAGGAATTTAGAATCTCATTCCAACCAATATCTAGTATAATGTTCAGATTTAGTTCTGTCATGGTGCTCCTTGAGGTCATGAAAACTCATGGCACACTCAGAGTCAAAAAACACACTGCAGTTCTGCAGATACAGTTCATCCAGAGAGCTAGCTCAGGAGGAGAAAAATAGGAGCGCTGACAATTCAAAGTGCAAATCCCATACAGCAACACATCGTACTACTTGGTGCAAGCTGTGTTGTAAGCATGCAGCTATCTTTCCTACAAGTATTACCTTCTCCCCCTTGTACTTTTCTCTGTCCTCTAAAATTTACTAGAAATCACCATGTCAATATCCTAAGATTAACAGTGATACCAGTATAGCTAAATATCACAGATTATGCATGTGCCTAGTGCTGCATCACAGAAAATTGAGCTTTAAAGACCATAATCATAAAACAATATTTCATGAAACAAGCAATAAAACTCTTCATTTCCACTCTGAGGAACAACCAAAATACAGTGCAGGGCAACAGAGTCCCAGAGTCCACACACACTACTTTAGGAAGGTAGCAATTAAAGTTTTCTGATAATGGATAATTCCTTTTCTCACCCTTACAGCACAGATATACAGTTAAAACTATAGCTTCCAAACATGCGTGAGTGGATTTGGATAAATTTGGTGGTTATCAGTAATAAGGAAAACAGAAATAATTAGGCTTGCCTGATTTCTACATAATCCTCTGTACAGCGTTTATTCCCTTCCAAGGTGAAGTTGGTGAAGCGAAGCACAATCTGTCTGTTTATTCCCACTGTGATGGTGTATATGCACTCTGTCCGGACAGGGTAGTTATTTGGATAGTTTGGAGATGTTAGCACACCAGTTTCAGTACTGTAGTTGTGTGAGCACACTTTAAAAAGAACAGAAACAAGTCTGAATTTTAATATCTGTGTTAAATTAACAGGAAATTTCTATTTCCAACAGACAGAGGAGCAAACATCCTGTGCTCCTGTGCATTATAACACATCCTGGACACATCTTACTGTTGAACGTCATCACTATAAACTGAAAACAGAATCCAGATTTTCCATGGAAATTCTTATATTTGAGTTTTTTTTTGTTTTTTTTTTTTTTTTTTTCTGCTTTTACCAGAACGCCATGCCTGTTACAAATAGGCAACATGAGAGTAGTTCCAGCTGTCAAGTTGGCTTTGAGCTAAAATCCAGGTAAGCAGAAAAGACGAAGCTGTGAAGGATGCCTTGATCAAAACCAGAGGTAGGATTCCTGAGCTTCTGAAGGGCAGTGGTGGTGGAAACTGAATGCGGTCTCTAGCTACAAGGAGACACTGTGTTCTTAGGCATTCCCCACAATTAGACCTGGGAGATGGGGATTTTGTATCTTAAGTTCTTTTCCCATTTTTAGGGCCATAAGGGGCAACCACCAGAAAATAGCATAATCCTTAGATTGTGAGGACAAAGCTGTTCTACTTAAAGCCTTATACTAAAATCAGTTATATCAATTCTCCTGTGACTGCTGGAGAAGCATCATGGTATTATGAGCAGGAAAGAAGAAAATAAAGTGTACTAATACTGAGCCAGGACCTGAGTGATAATTTAAAAATAAATAAATAAATAGATTTAAAAGTTCCTTGAAAACACAGACGTAAAGGCTAGAAATAGAAGTATCTTCTATAAAATGGTACAGGAGACTTATTCTGGAAAGAACAATTGTCATGTACTAATTGATCACAATCTCAGTAAGCCTTTGTGATCTGGCTTCAAAAAGGGCAAGAAGAAATGTGATCCATGTGAGATGTTTCCAGCCACTTGTTTCAATGCCACTACACAAGGCAGTGTTGACATGTCACATGGATAAATGTGGATAACCCTGCTCATCAGTGTTCTGGAAATCAAATAAGAACAGGTAAGAGGGAAATTATGGAGATGGTGTAGAATTAGATTAGAAGGCAAGCAAGATTAGAAGATTTTACATAGTTTAGCTTAGGAAGTGAAGGATAGGAGAAAAAGACAGAGAAAAATGTCGAGAAGCATGAAGAACAAGAAAAACGTAACACTCTCTTAATGACAGTACAAGCTCCAAAGTTAGAAACTGTCCATGAATACAGATACACAGAAATTAGGAGATAGTTTCTACCAGGAAGTCAATTTCTAAAGCAACCATTCAACCAACATAAGAGAAGCAAAAAGAGGAAAAAAGTCATCTTCATTTTCTTTCTTTCTTTTTTTTTTTTTAATGATAGTTTGATTAATTTTAAGATGGGATTGCACGATGTAACTCTTGGCAGAAAAAGGGCAGGGGCTAAAATTATAGGCTTAATTTGATAACCCCGGAGTCTTGTTCTGGTCCTCTATTCCCCTCTTTCAGATCCTACAGGTTGCAAATATAAGAAATGAAGTTTTCTTAGACGTGGTGTTTCATCATATGAAGCATCAAACCCCTTATCCTTAAGTCATACAGTTTGAGGACCCTGCCTGCAGGGTTAGAAATCTGACTTTAAAATGTGACCCAGACTTTTCTTAAAGACTCGTTAGACAGAACATAATCCAAAAATACATTGAAAAAGTGTGTTATTTATTAGGTTACTTATTTCTAAATAATTATTACCTTCTAATTTTGGAAGTGTAGGTGCCTGACTTACGAGCACTTAATGCATAGGGGGGTTGCAATACTGTTACTCCTTATTCACTCAGAGGTTGAGATCATGAATACTGTCTTTCAGCCTGCACAATATTAAAACTGATGTACTAGATAAGGGCCCTTAGGGTAAAATTATCAACAAGGAAGCCAAATTATTTTTATCAGCCCTTTTAAGAATAGTTTCCACAGAATTGTCAAGGTTCCCTCCCTCACCAAAGTTTGCTTTCCTGGGCGTAATCCATACAAAAATTCATATCCAAAGTGTGCTAAGTTTAAACTGGATGCTGTGTTCTGCTCCACACTTTACATAACAATCTTCACTATGATTTAAGAGGGATAAATATAGATGGCCTCAAGTTGCACCAAGGGAGGTTTAGGTTGGAAATTAGAAGTTTCTTCTCAAAAAGAGCAGTCAGGCATCAGAACGGGTTGTGCAGGGAGGTGGTGGCATCACCATCCCTGGGGGTGCTTAAGGAAAGGTTGGACGTGGTGCTTAGGGACATGGTTTAGTGATAGTGGTGGTAGGGGGGTGGTTGATCTTGGAGGTCTTTTCCAACCTTTATGATTCAATGACTGTATGATGGAACAGTGACTGCCTTAGAAAGGTCAGACCTCTGGCTACAGTAAAGTAAATCCGAGTGTAAACTGCACATACACTGCTATGAAGATTAGGAAAAGCATAAACAAACCCACATTTTGTGTCAGCCAACACTCTTATGTTAAACGGATTAATTTGTTGCATTCTTCTTGTCAGCAAGAGAGCTGGCACTCCTGTTTAGCAACCACCTCACTAACACAGCAGTTGGGGCTGTGCTTGTGCAGTCCTAGTTCCCCCAGTGAAAACTGTTAGCAAAGTTAGCAGGTAAAAAGAACTTTGAATCCTCTGCCAAAGTTCAGAAAACAGTCTAACTCCATAATGTGCTTACAATATGCCTGGAAAAAACACAAATTCAGTTTAGTTTGAAGACAGTTATTGCAGCAAATGCAAATCAGAAGAAAGCAATTGTCATGGACAATTGCACGTCTTGCTTTGCCAGAATGTGAAGTTTCAAAAGCTATTCAATCTGCTTTCTGATTTTGGTACTGAATGTTTGCTCTTCTGGAAAGAAAAAAAAAAAAAAAAAAGCCTTAAATGCCAGCTTTTGTACCACTCACTCATGCAGTCATGCACAGTGCAGAAAATTATAACCATGTCTTTCCTATAAAGAGATATTCATCAGTTGCCACAATTCTAATTAATCGAAAAAAAAAATATAGTGTCATAAGTAAAATGGCACTTTTCTTTCCATCTCACTCTGCTAAAGGAAAACTCAGATTCATAACAATTAGACCCTTATGTAACATAATGCATCTTTAGGGAAAAAAAAAAAAGGAAGAAACTATCACATGAAATATATCCCTCTCCACAGGCAATGAAAAACACCTCAGGGCCTTCTGTAACTGCTCTGGCAGATCTAACACGCTTAATTTTTACCAAGAAGATACACAAAGGTCCTTTGTAGTGTTTCAGCCCCAAACTTCTCAAAAACACTAGGTACAGTTGTTCAAAAAGAACCTCCAGCTCTCTCCTGCTTATCTACACATAAACACACATACTGTACAGTCATACACACACATATAGGCCTATATAGGCACACTAATAACCTGACCAAACATAACCAGTTGCCTAACAAGCTGCCAGTTGCCAACTGATTGAGTCTTCTTCCTCAGTGTGAGCTAAGCAGATGCCTAAGAGGTGTGCAGGAGTCCAGCTCGTTTTTCTGTCTTAGCTCAGCCTCATTCGACCATGCCCTATCTATGTGCACACACGTATTTGTCAGACTTTGCTTTCCATTTGTGCCCTTGCTCATTCAACTGAAGAGAAAAGCCAAGCGACCTCCTGATAATTACTGGGTTTGGTCAGCATAATGTGAACTGAGATCTCAAACTGTACTCAGCTATCAATAAAGACACACAAATCTATCACCTTTGGGTACACTTTTAAGTCAATGGGTTCAAATACTTTTCTTTCTTCTCAAACTTTAGCTCCTGCAGTAACTCATTGTCAGCTATCATATGTCACACAATTAAGCTATTTAAAGCCAAGTTATTTCTCTTGATTAATTGTATCATTTACAATTCAGACTGATAAGAAGGAAAACTCTTATCTTTCACCAAAGCCAGAGAAATAATAATAAAAATGATAAAAAGAATAGTAAATAGGAATAAAAATTGTATCAGGAGGGCAACCTGCTTACAGACCTGTTAAGGCTGTCTTTTCTCAGAAAAATGTTTTAAATAAAGTCTCTTTAATGGAAAACAAAACAAACAAACAAAACACCACAAAGCAAACCAAGTAAGTACCCATTGATCAGTGAAGAAGTCAAGGACAATGAAATACACACACTGAATCTAGTCTCATTTCCATTGAAAAATTGTGGTCTCATTATTTCAAGACCTGAGTAACACTTCCACTAAAGACTGAGTCCTTTCAAAGATTTTTCAATTATTTCACATTTTTCAATAATTTTCACTCTGTGGCTTGGTCAGCCAAGGCATGCAAAAGAAAACCCCAAATCTATCATAATACATATACAGCTATTGTAACACTTATCTATACGGTATTTGAGTCCTGGACTCTAGGAGATAGATCTTAATTTACCTTGGTTTCCATGTGACTTCCCCCTCAAAAGACAGATTGAGGTATAGACAGTTCAAGTGGGAAATACACATTTTAAACAACAGTGTACCATGCAAGCATATTTGACTGGAAGATGTCCATTTGTATTCCTGCCATATGAGCTATTCACAGCTACTAGCTGGCAGACTGCTAAAACTGTTGTCTGTACTTTATGGACCATAGCCATGGATGTATGTCATGGTATTCAATTTTGTTGACAAGGAAATACAGCTTTACAATTATTCTCAGGCTACTCTTCAACTAATTAATATACCACAGATACAGCATACTAAGATATATGGAGAAGAAACTTAGTTTTGTTTTACAAAAAAGCCATTTTTTTCACTCATATATATCCTCTTTTTTTCTTTTTTTTCTCTTTTTCTCTCTCTCTCTTTTTTTTTTTTTTTTTTGGATGCATGTGATAATGCTGTCCATCTTCTCAATAGCTCATTCTCTGTAAAATAACTCCAGGCAAAGGCCTATTGAAACATCTAATATGAAACAGAACAGCTTTGACCAGTTCTGATATTGGTTACACTGTAGTTGGCTAAGAAAACATAGCTCAAAAAATATGAAGGATTCTTACCGCACAAGGAACGTTATTAGAACCATATTTTTCTTAGGAGAAAATAGACAGCAGATGTAAAGAAAAGAAATAAAAAAGAAAAAAAAATCCATAGCTTTGGTAAATCTCTCAGATATGATTATGTTCAACAATTCACCACTTCAGTGTAACTGAATATATGTAAGATGAATAGCAGGCCTAAAAATCTCACAGTGGGAAAACTGAACTTGATACAATTTCAGGGCAGTGGGGAGTTACTGCTCACAGTAAAGCCTACATACATGTATTTGCCTTCAAAATTTGCAGCTTCAAAACCCTTTATTCTTAATCAAAAAAGAATGTTAGCAGTCCAGTATTTATGACTTTACAGTACTACTATTCTTGTGCTGAGACAAAAAGAGAAATCTCTGTAAAGAAAAGCAGTTGTAGTTTCAACTTCTCTATAGGGTTATTAGTCTCGGTTTCAGTATTTATCCAAAAAAAAAAAATATATATATATATTCTAGAGAACATAGTTCTGGGTCTGAGTGAGAATAAAATGAGAATTAGCCCTTTTGCAATACTTCTCATCAAAGGCTCTGTTTAGCTGAAAAGTAGTCGAGATATTTATTTAAATAAGGGGAAAGAATTTATTATGATGCAAAAAAAAGTATGCAGAAAGATTCACACAAAAATCGTATCTGTTGCTAAAATACTGAATTAAGACATTTTATAGTTCTTATATAAAGTTTTAATACAGTTTCTAGTTGTTTATAGTATTGAAGGGAAAACAGCTTTTCATTTTTAAGGCATAGTTTAAACCTTTCTATGGACAATACCGGTACAGTTTGAACCTCACATGATGCATATAGCAGTGCTTTGGATGAAAACTAGAAATTCCAGGTGTCATCATGGTGGTAAAGGAGGGTACATGGAAGAAAAGAAGCAGAGTAGAGAAGGTGAAAAGAGAAACTTGGGGTTTATCAGCACCAAGATAACTAACAAAACCAGAGAAACAGGATATTAACAGAGACAGAAGTATAGATGTATGCTGAGTAGAAAACATTTTGATCTTGATAAACTGTGAGACAACTTACTATGGAACTATTAGGAAGGAATTGAAACTACCTGTGAAATATTAACTTGAAGTAAGGTAAAGGAAAAAAAGGAAAAAAATATTACAGTAACAAGCAACAGAATCACATTTACAGAAGCCATGGTTAGCAGCTGCAAAAACAGGACAACAAAAATACCTTCTTTACTAGGTAGATAATTTCACAATTTTTCATTAGTAAGGAGTCAGAGTTTTCAAACTAGAGTCTCTTTTAGAAAGATTTTTCAAAGCTCAACTTGGTTTTGGCCTACTATTTTCCAATAAACTAAAGGTTCCTCCTTGAAATATTTCTTATTTTATCTTTATTGTTTTTACTGATCTTCTGGTTTCCATGCCAAATAACTCAAGAATAAATGAAGGCAGCTGAAAAAATGGATTATTTGGATTTATAAGTAATCTGTAATGAATGAAAACACAGTGGCAAAATCTGTACTGGTCTCGCCTACATGCATGCTTGAGAGATGAAATAATAGCCAAATTGCCCAAGCTGTCACCAAGAAAGCAGTTATTTTTTACAAGGCAGAAACTGGAAAATTTTGTTTTTAAATAGGTTGGAGAAACTCGGGAAGGAGGTAAAATAAAATAATTAAAGTAACTAAGAGCAAAAAATGATCTGTCTTTGGTAGTTTATTACCATAAAGATGAGTACTATGAATTTGTGTTATTCATGTAATAAATCCCTTATAGCCTGCACACATGCATGAACCAGACAGAACCTGGTTAGTGATGGGCCCATGAGTAATCCAGCTATAAATATATTCTCATTCTTACTTTTGTGCATTGTCCCACTCTACCTCTTCTGAGGTACGTTTCTGCTAGGCAGAATCTTTCTCTTTACCTGCACACATCCCCTTCCGCTCCAGATCTGCGTTTCATAGTGAGGAGATCAATAGCAGACACATGTTTACGAAACTGTTTTTTACTTAACAGTTTTCACCAATAGGCTGCTTGTTCAAGTGCAGCTCAGTCACTACTAAAAAAGCTCTCAGTGCTGGAGAGACATGCAAACACTGGAACAGGTTTGGTGGTTTCAGCACAGTTTGAAAACACAGATGTGCCCACCCTGTAAAACCTTCAAATCAGTCACACTTCTGAGTAATTTCTCAGTTTTTCTCTGCTTTAGAGAACTAAGAGAATGTACAGCCATTCTCTCTGATAGTCTTTTCCCCACATGTGTACATCTTTGCCCCATAAAAGCAGATACTTAAAGAATAGATTTAAGGCTTAACAGGAGCCTGTTGGAGACTGAGAAGTTGTACTCTGTCTTATTGGGAAAAAAGAAAAAAAAAAAAGTTATTTTTTACTCAGGTTATTTTGCTGCTGTACCCAATTTCATACTATGTGACTTTTCCCTACCCAACATCAACACTGTACCTAAATAGGGACTAAACTAATTTTTATGGCACCTGAGATGTTCAGGTAGTCTCCCATTCAAGTGAGTTGTCCATGATTTCTAAGCTTCCTATATCACATATATTCAGCTCAGAACGGAGAAAGCAAATTCAAGAAATACTTTTCCTAAATAATTCATGCAATTCTGCCATGTCATCATTTACTGTCTTTTTAAGGAAAACTGCAGTGTTGCTTATAGAAATTCCTTTCTGCTTTGGCCATATTTCCCAGAGAGGAAAAGCTTGTAAGTCAAGTAGCTATAAATAAGAAAGGGTAGAAGAGGCACCAGGCAGTCTTCTGTTAAAACAGAAAATAATGTTTATGTTTCTTACAGGGGTTATTTACAGTGATAACTGAAAACATTTAATTTGCATAATGAACATACTGACATATTACCTTTTGATGCATCCAGGGAGATATAATGAGCTGAGAAGCCTTCAGATGAAATACTGTGATCAGTCACAAAGAACAACGTCATCATGTTGCCACCACTGGTGAGTGATGGTGGAATTGATCTTCCACAGTACCTGCAGCAAAAAGAAGAACCAAATTGAGAGGCAGTATTTTATGAAGCACCTGTATTACTGGAAGAGGATTCATCTTTCACAAAAAGTTTGAAGAGTTGCAAGTACACAAATGCCTCCATTGAATGATAGAGATCCCAGCTATATACCCCGTATCATGGGGCTAAATAGTACGATACACAGACAATGATAGAAAGCTAAGTTATGTGACAAAGTGAGAGGAAAAACTGCTTATCAAGTTGTCAAATCTTACTGAAATTAGTCCATGCTGTGCCTTCAACATATTCTACTCTTTTGTAGGAGTCAGAGTAGATATCAAAAGAGTAAGGCTGCAAAATACTCTCCACTCTATTATGACAGTCATTTGCTCCTTATTTTTCAAAATACTGCCATGTCAGCCAACTACTTTACAGTCCATAGGTGCTGCTCAGTACCTTGCTCATGTTGTTCAGATGTTCTTGAGTTCTAGATTGGCAAGAAAATCCTGTATATATTCCACCTGTTGAAGGGGGCAGGGGAGGGGGACGGGAAGGATTTGCCAGCCTTTTCTTGCGTAATATAACATTAATATGTTAAAACAATTAATAACAATATAACAGAAGAAAATGAAAACAAAATCCTATAAAACAATGACTTCAATTTAGTGGTATAGTTTTTGCTGACATCCAAATGTACAATCTTTTAAGTTATCTTTATTTCATTTCTGCAAGTGTCTTTTCATGGACACAGATATATTAAAGCTTTTGAACTCATTTCCAATGAATCAAAAATGTTAACGGAGCTGGACAAAGGGATCAATTGAATCCTCTCCTTAAAAAAGCTGACCTCTTGACCTAAGTCAGTTTCTCTCAGTATAGCATTTATTAAATGTGGTTCTCATTCCCCGGTCAAAGAAAGGAAGCTGCCTTTACTACATGAGGGAGGGGGATTGCTGTTAATGTTTCAGCAAAGCAGAGCAGTTAATGTATACTCAAAATTTAAGGCAGCAAATTGGATAGAGAGATCTACAGAGCAGTGTACATTCTACAGTAATAAAATTCTGTATGCTAATGGACATATTCACCTTCCCAATTTTTGCATAGTGCTGTTGTCATATATTTCAAGATAATCATTTCTGCAATTATAATCAAATGCCAAATTAAATGAAGTGAACGTCAGACGGATAAGGTAGCCAGGTTGAATGTTGATAGTCCAGGTACAGTTAATACCATGTGGGTAGACATCTGGATGACCAGGACTTGTAATGGTTCCTTCTTGTCCAGTGAGAGACTCTCCACATACTGTAAAGATTTAGAGCATCAAGTTAAATGACACATTAATTCAACATTGAGGCACCTATAAAATTGGTTACTTTTCTTTCTGAAATGTCATGGTCTTTTTTGCCTCATGAATGCTACACAGTGAAACATTCAGAATTTATCTCCCATTATAACTTTGCAAAGCTTGATGGGCCCTTGTTTTCAGCCTTACAGGAAAATCTGGACTATACCAACACTCTATACACAAAACAAAACAAAAAACTTACCTATATCTAATGGCCAGTACTCAGCTCTGAAGCCAAGGTTGGTAAGAGAGGAAGCTCTGAATTTAATATAGAGATTGTTCCGTGTGGATTGCACTCTGGATGGTACAGCTGTTCCACAGTATGTCTCCAAAAGAGGAGAGTCTGTGTTGTTGCCATCTCTGACCTGAAGAACAGTATATTCAATATATCCCATACAAAGTTCTATGGTATTAAAGTTGTAAGCATAAATGAATTCATAAGAATACTATAAAGGACATCCTTAGTAAATCACATAGTTCTGCTTTGGTGGAGAGGAGTATGAGAAGGAACACACAGATAAGAATTTCTTAAGGTTATTCATAGTACGTGTGTATTATCCTTTACCTCAACGTAGTCTGAGTCACAAGTGCTTGTATTTCGAATGTCAAAGTCGATAAAGTTAAGAATCACCACTTTGCCAGCTGGCTGGGAGATAATCCACTCACAGGTCTTTGGGTGAGATGATACCCTGGGATAATACGGTGAATGGATAGTGCCTGCTCCAGACAGGAAACCTCCACAGGCTGCCAACAGACACCAGGAATCAGAAGTTGTGATGAATGGTTTCAAGGAATGTATAATCATGTCTATCAAATATCACTATGGCATTACAAGAGAACCACCCCTTAAAGCCTGTGTTCTCACAGAGTCTACTGTGGGTCATCCAGGTAGGATTAAGAATGTGTTTAAAAGAAAGTATGGCTGTAACTATAGCATAAATGTGTATATGCAAGAGACCAATTTAACTCTGTCCATGAAAACTTATGGATTTGACTTATTTCTTTCACACACTTAGACAGATGTATTTGTGATTAAGAACTAAAAGACATCACAAAAAAAAATATAAAGATTTAGGCAGAATTGTAGCTATCTCATCTTTGGAATGTTAGTGCTAAGTGACTTATTGTTAATAGAAAAAATGGGGAATACATTTCCAAATATGGTACCACGGACCTAGGACAGACATCATCTGTGCATTTCTAAAAGTAGTGACAAATAAATAAATTGACTTTTTCCCCTTTCTTTTGAAGTTTGTCTTGTACCCATTATATGGATAATATAGCACAGGAATGACTGAAAGTGACCAAATTACAGATCAGTTCACTGTGCAAGTCACCAGTTCTTCTTACCAACTTGATAAATGGCCCTGAAGCTAGCTCGTTGCACAGAAGCATCAGATTTGAACTTGATCCAGAGACTGTTGCTGGTAGAAGTGATTGGAGACGTAAGTGTACTATGACAGAATTTGGTAATTAAAGAAGACATCTCACTGTCACCATCTCGAACCTAATCATCAACAAGAAAAAAAAAGAATTATGTCAGATCATAAAAGTCTTGGGATTTGATATCTGGCTAACATTATGATCTCACAAGAACTGCTAAATAACAAAAGGAGAAATTATTGTACTGATTTATAAGAGGGGTAAAGGGCCACCGCAGTAATTGGCACAAGTGACTTATGGGAACTCAAATGAAGGATTGGATGATTGGCACAGAAGGCACACAGACACTACTGTCACAGGACACTAGGATGAAACAAATTTTCTCTGTGAATCACAGTTTTAGCACAATTTGGGCATGTGCTTCCAAAGGTGACATCTTTAGTATTAAAGGGGCAGGTCAGGTGCTCAGCAGTGACAACTATGAAAATTTTGCCAGCACTAAAACCCTGCTGTGGAAAAAGAAGAGGATTTGTGATTTCCTTGCTCTGGCCATGAAGTTTGTAATGACTTTTCAACAGCACTTCTCTAGAAAAATCACATCACATCACACCTGTACATCAACACAGTCAGGCAGCTCAAGAACAAAAGATGCAACTCTGAGTCCCACATGCAGTAAAAAGGTATACTGATGTCTTTCCATTTTTTGTCCGAAGGGTCCAATGCATGAAAATGACAGTGAAACTGTATCAGGGAATCATTTCTAGGTTCTACCGTTTACACTGCTACTGCACTAACCTTAATCAATTTTCCAATCAAAGGAAAAATGTACCTGGTATACTATCTCAGAAGCTGATTACAAATCATGATAATTAAGGGGACGTGCAGGAAAAGAGATATTTGTATTTCCAAATTTCAGGACCTGAATCCATAGACTGTGCATAAGAAAGAATAGTTGCATCCAGAGCTTGCTCAGCTTTGGCCATCTCCCCTGGTTAGACAGCTTTGTGACTCTAACAGATATTTTAAATTTCCCTGGGACCTAAGTTCCAGGTGACAGTCGTTTTGGATTTACAGGGGAGTAACAAAGATCAGAATTTGTGTTGGAATGTTTACAGGATCTTTATACAGAAGTGAAAGTTTCCAGAACTACAGTTTGCATGAGTTCACATTTTTTCTTGACCTGTTTCTGCTTACATTTTTGATTTATAAAGTCCAGTGAGTAGTGATAAAAGTAACAGGTTCTCTAACTATGTGAATAATGTCTCATATTGCCAGCTAGAAGGATGGCAAGGAGAAGAAGCTGGCTTGCCTAACACCTTACCTCTGCAGCATTATGTCACAGCCTTTCTTAAATAAGAAGTTTTATTGTGTCTAGTTTCTTATTGCAGACCCCTAGTTCCAGGCTGCTCCTTCCTTAGTAGAAGAATAAACATCCTTCCCTGAGCAAGTGTTTGTGAGCTCTGTCTGGCTCAGTGGAAACTGCAGATTTCCTGATATCACCAGGGATAGGAATAATCTGCAATTTTTCAAGGTGACAAAACAATCGTCAGAAAGTGATTTTTAAAGTAACTTAAACATCCAAAATCTATCTCCCTACTTGTTCTTCATCATAAAGCCCAATGAGACAATATTTTAGAAAAGTATATGTGGAAAATCAGGCCTTGAGAAAGGAGCACGGTACTTTACTCGTAACCACATTTCCTGCGTCAGAAAATGCTGGCTGTGTTTCTCTGCTCTGGGCTGAGCAGACTAAGGGAGAGGGAAGGGGAAGAGGTGTTGAGATTGACAGAAATACAGGAAAACTGAACTGCTTGTGACAGATCAGCAAACAAGAAGGTAAATGCCTTGCTGAATTAATACAAACTGATTGCATTTAACAGAAATGGTTTTGTTTCTCTGACTGCTGTGAATTTAGCCGCTGTTCTGCCAGCAATTAAGCAAGAGGAGTACCAGGCCAAACAAACAAAAGCTGTCTGTTTTCATTAAACACACTTCCCCTCTCATTTCAGAAATTAATTACACTTCATTCCAACCAAAGTCTCTGGGTTAGAGGAGGAGGGACGGGAACGATGTTAGCACAATAACAAATCTTTTAAAAACAGATTAACTAAAGGGAGCTCACAGGGGCCTATGCTGCTCTTGGTCAGAAAGAGCTTAAGCACAAAGCCACGTAACCGTGCAGCCCCGCAGCGCCATGCTGCTCCTGCTGTAGCCGTCTGTAAGCTCAGCCTTAGCTCTGCTGGGCCTGGGGCCAGGGCGGCTCCCTCCAGAGCCTCCCCACCAGCCACCAGCTTCCCTGCGCCTGGTTTAGCCATGAGGGTTGGTGTTGCATTGGTTTTATGTTTGTTAATCTCCCTGAGGTACAACTGCAGTTTTGTACAGACGGCACTAAGGAGCAGCCATTCCATGTAGGATGAGGTATTTATGATGTCTTGCCGTATGGCAAGCTGGGATGTGACACAGAGGAACACGGGGATGGGGTGGCAGGACACAGGGCACAAACTGGTAATTAAAATCCCACCAGAGCTCGTCAGGCCCCAAAGGCACCACCAGGACCTGACCAGACTTTCCTGGGGACTCCTCCACTCTGCCTAGGGCCCAGAGCCCCATTTCAGCTCCCAGTGCTGTCAGCCCCTGTCCCATCACGGCTGCAGCAGAGCCAGGCTCCAGCTCCCAGCCATGGGCATCCCCAAGCCAGACCCAACCATGAGCGCACATCCTAGCCCAACCTTGGCTTGCTCCTTTCTCCCAGTGTGATGCCCATCACTCAGGGCTGCCCCACATTGCCCTACTCCTGGCTGGGGTGGTGGGATGGGCTCTGTCGATATGTAAATCACATGCTTTGTTTCTGCACTGAAAACAAATTTTCAGCATAACACCATGAGGCACTGGAAAATGCCTCATAGAAGCTGTGCCATTATTTCTATTTCTCTTGTATTTGGCATGTATTTACCTATGGTCCAAACTCCATATTAATCATGTCCAGCTGATTAAGAATTAGCATTAGTATTATGCAGGAAGATTTTCTTGTTCTCTTATCTTCATTCTTTTAGCCCCTGTGACTTTTGGACCCTAATAAATCGGTATACTTAATCCTTTGATTAACACCGGTCTCTGTAGTGGCACCTGAGACAGAAATTATGCTGCCTTTCTTTGTACACACATGTAATTAACATTTCATATTAACTGCTTAAGAAAAGTCACCTCAATATAATTCAATGAGCAATCGCTGTGACTCTCCAGCTCCATATGGGTGAAGTTGAGGTATATTTTTTCATCTTCTGGTTGTCTGATAATGTAGATACATTGTTGGTTGTTGATAAAAGGGTTAGGCCAGAAAGGGGACGTGATAATCCCTTCACTATCAGTGTAGTTTCCTCCACAACTTGGATCTGCTATATTAAGAACACAAAATGTTAGTTGAAATATTCACAACTATAAGAACTCTTCCAGTTTAGTGTGGCTCTAAGCAATGACTACAAATCTAAGAGACTTTCTGTATTATTAAATAGTAAATGTTAATTATGTCCATGTCCTGTTGGCTATATCCTGGGAATGTCACAGGCTAAACTTCAGTGCTGAAATTTACTTACCAGGCGATGTTGTATAGACAATGTGGAAACCTTTATCAGTAACTGAGTCGTCAGAGTGAAAATGAATCCAGGCATATGGACCAGTGGTTTGGAGTGGGGGTGGAGATCCAGTGCTACAGTATTTACCAACAACAGGGTCTTGTGGAAGAAGACCATCTCGAATCTAGACAGAACGATAGATCACTGTTTAGGATTATCAGATGTGTGCCAGCTCTGGACAGTACAAACACTCTTAAAGTTACATAAAGGGGCCCAGGAGATAGCGTGGATGGTGGAAGCTCATATGAAGTTTCCTCCAGACACACAGAAAGTAAGATATAGACCTACCAGCATAGCTGTGAGGGTTCTTCTAGGAGTCATCAAGGGGTTGTGAAAGGGAAAGAAAGGATCAGGAGATCTAATGCTGAAGTGTTTCCCTGAAATCATCCCCTGCATGGCCCAGTTATGGAATATATGCTACTCCAAACTATCATCTTATTCTTGTGAGTGGGCATTGGTGAATTCTGTAACCACTGCTTTTCACTTGAGAGAAAGTCCTGTGCTCACCCATCAAGTCATAGACTGCACTATAATAGGAATCTATTAATCTTAGATACCTTCCCATAATAGTTTTACTTAGGCTGAACCTCTGTGGCTTGACATTCTGCTAGCAGTCTGGAGACCAAGCTTTGCAAGAAAGTGAAAGCTTCCCACCAGATGCTTGGTCTTACATCCCATCCTCTCTAGTTGTAGGACTTCCACTGACTTCAGTGGAGTGGGATTTCATCCTCTTTTTGAATCTGAGTGCGTCAATGGCTGGAGTTAAGTACAAATGAACATTTCTACCCAGGATTTATATTCAAACAGTCTACTTCTGTACATACAAAAAGTTTTGAAATATCTTGTTTTGCAACTACATTGCCATAAAATGATGTCATAATCCACAATTAAACTTTACCTCTAAATGGTCATAACTGCAGTTTTCATGGTGTTCTAGGCTTAGTGTGCCAAAGGCAAAAGTGATGAGGAGGCCAGGACTGGTTGAAATGGTCCAGAAACAGTCTCTGTTTATAGGATAGTTACCAGGGTATCCTGGAGAGGTTATTGAGCCATAAGTACCTGTCAGCTCGCCACCGCATTCTAACAGGAAAGAAACATGGAACAACACAGTCATTAACACTGCACATCAGGTCAAAAGCTGAATTGTCAAAAATTTCAAGATCAGGTAGCACTTTGGAATTCAGAATACATTCAGAAACAAACAAAAAACAACAACAAACAAATAAACCAACAGGTTACTTTTTTCTTTACATTTTATAATTAATTTTACAATTCAATTATAAAAAATATATATATATATATATATTTCCTCATCTGCTTTGTAAAAGAAAGATTCTCTCACAGTTTTAATGGAAGTATCTTGAGGAGAGTGGTCAAAAGCTTTTGTTTTAAAAATAGAATACACTATGCTATCTATGATATCTAACAATGTCAATTAAAAGAAAAAAAATAAAAGAACATATTAATTGTTGTTTCTTAAAATAAAGAAATACTTTCCACCAGAATTTTCTATATTTTTTTTTTTCTCTGATATTTTCAGGACACAACCCAGTGCACAGTTTTGTTCCTAGATGGTTCTGTACAGAACAGTGAAGTGAGCTTGATGCTGCACAAGATATATTTAGGCTTTATCTCTAGAAATGCACTTCCAGGACTCATTTCACAGAATCACACAAGTGGTGTTACCAAGAATTCAAGCAGTAACAGCCTGCAAATCATACCTAAAACATCACAGATAATTTGAAATTAAATTTCAAACAGTTTGATCCTATAATGTTTGGAAAACATTATTCAACCTCTTTATCCTCCTGCAAATTGTCAGTGGAAATAAAAGGGTAACATGCCTGCTCAATGTACTAGAAACTTCTGTGAGAAAAGAGAATTAATCAGAAGAATGTCATCTCCAGGATTATCTGTTCTATAGGGGATTCCTCACAGGGGGCAAAAAGCAGCCTTAAAAACTAGCAGTACATTATTCATGCAGAGGCCTAAAGTTGGAGTTTAAATAGCTTAAAATGACACGTGTCTAAATTTCAGCCTCATTCCCTAGTAAAATGTCCTATTGCTCTTAACATTTCCTGATTAAAGTAAGTAAATCATTCATTTTGCTCCAAAGCTGTGAACACATTAAATTACCTGACATTTCATCAAACTTACCAGGATCTCGAGATTCCCACTGAACAGTAAAACCTCCATCTGTAATGGCGTGATTTGCGTACAACCAAAAATAAAGGGAGTTGTGGGAACTGAAAAGCTCTGTGGGAGGTGTGGAACCACAGTATTTTCCCAGCATGTGCATTGATGCTGAAGCCCCATCATGGATTTGAAGGAAGTCAGAATTACAGTCATTACTTGCCTTCAGTTGGAAGACCGGGAAAGTAATACGCAGAATCTAACAGGAAGTAGCAAAACAAAAAAATCTCTTTTTTTGCATTTGCTAAAATAGTTTATGCTGTAACTCTGCATAGGAAAGATTTATTTGTTCATGCAGCTGTGAGAATCTATTCGCTTCGGAGTCATTATGTGATTTCCTGAAAAATTCCGGGATAGAAGAAAATATTATGGAATCTTAAGGATCAAAAGAAAGGAGAGAAAATCAGAAAGAATTTGGACAGGGAAGTTATCTGGAAACAGCATTATTCCTATAAACTAATAATTGATATCATTTGCCTGTGTCTGCTACATGATATAGTTAGAAAGGCTTGAACTTTAGCATATAATACTTTATTCCAAGTTTCCCATGGAAGCTTTCTCATCAGATAGTTAACATTTCTCATCCTTTCTATGATTGAAAATATTGTCATGGGAGTTAAAAAAAAAATGATCGTTCTTTTTTAAAAGTGATCTTTCTTTTGCACATATAAAATCAGTGTATTATGAACCTACTCTAGATAAATAGTGACACACACAGCTTTATGTAAGTTCAGATTCCCTGCCAATGTGCTTTAATGCAGTTCTACTGAAGACAGCAGTAGTGGCTCTAAGGCTTAAAGCTGAGGATATGTCACATACATATAATGCTTTATAAAACACTTCCAGCCATTGGTTTATAAAACAACTTATTTCATTCTCATGCAAAGTCAAAAATATATTCAAAATATAGATCCCTTAATGTAGGTTAGACGATATTGGAATGTGTGACATGAAAATGGCCACATTTGCTCTGATGAACTGAGGGGTCCTGCAGAATGAAGGTTTCTTTATTCTGAACTCTTTTTTTTACCTTGTTGGGATCAGTGTGAATAACCCAAGCGCAGCTGACCCCAGTATCGTACCGCTGGCTGCTTGGGTTGTTTGGGTAACTGAAAGTCCCCCTGGAGCCTGAAAGATATCCTCCACAAGCTGCAGAAACAGAAAAGTAAATGGATTAATTTGTGCTGTCACGGTAAAAACTTAAACAAAACCAAACTTTTAGCTTTGGTTTCCTGAACATTTAAAACAAGAATGAAAGATGCTTCTATGAAAGACTTCAGAATTTCCTCTGAAGTGGAATGATGTCATAAAAAATGAGAAAAATTATTCCCTGAGAGAAAAGTAGTTCCTGGAAAAAGAATAAAGATCTTTCAGCAGGAAAATGTGAAGTCTGCCAAAAGTTGTTGATTCTGTCTCAGAAAACTATCAGTAAACCAGTTGGTTTCCAGAAGACTAACTCGGGATTAAAATCTTCAGAATTTCCACTGACACTGAAATGACATTTTGAAGCTCACATGATATAAAATTGTATTTCCCAGTAGTCGTGCATCAGAGAATGTATCCTTCAGATGTTTTATATATCCTTTGGGGTCAGATTTCTGGTTCTGATATCACCTCTTATAATATACCGTGGTCTATTGACCATGTGAACTGGGAATCCCAAACAGCTACAGAGAAATATGTCCATAAAGAACCCAAAATACAATGCACATACAGCTGTGGTATACAAGAAGCAGCTGTAGATTAACATTCAACTGACAGCAAAGAAATACTCAATTATCAGCGAACTGAAATGAAGTATTTTGTATGAGGGAATGGTAAAAAGAATATAATTTTCTTTGAAGTGTCCGTCTAAAACATCTCACAATTTCTCAACAAGATTCATAATTATCATATCATAGAATGTATTATTTTTACTTTGATTAAGAACTAAGAAAGACTGATACGTTATAATTTGTCACTGGATATAAAATGGTTCTCTATTCTTCACATTTTGAATGGTTAAATATTTTTTCCACATATATATTCCTAATAACAAAAAATTACTGGTTATACATATAAAGAAAGCAGAAAGAGCTTGAAGTAGCTCTAATATAGATCAGATTTCATGGTGGCTCAGTGAAATTTAACATTCTGTATTCTATAAAAAGTTAATCTGCTTTTTTCACATCAGTCTGCAATACATAGGAGCCATCTGATAGATGGATGCCACAGAGACACTCACTAGAATGCTATCCTGACTTTGTTTAATCAAAATTAATGGCATAATAATCCCCCTCCCCCAAAAGAAAAAGAAGAATGCATATTCAGAAGAAATCCTACAAGTAGGAACACTGTAAAACTCCACATTCCTAGTTTCATGGATAACATTTCTTTCATTACATTTCTGTTTTGAAAACTTTTTCTGGCTTTTCATGTTAACTAAAAATATCTGGACCTCCCAGTTTTGCAACAAATGAAATTGTATGCACAGAAGAAAAACATTACTACATTCTCTTGTAAATCTGTTTCCCTTATACCAAACCATCTTTCTTACCCAGCTTACCAGACCACTTATCAGGAACAGCAATCTGATTTTAGGATAACTGGAGGCTAGTCACAGCCAGTAGGCCCGCAACTCCAGTGTTCCTCTCCTATTGCTAAACAAAGCAGCTATAAAGAAAAAAATGTGGAAAACTCTAACTCCAAGGGACCAGAACCTGTAGTCCACCAACATTAGCCTTTTTCTCCAGAGGAGGATGTCCTGGACATACCTTGCTGGGCAGTCTGGCACTGTGGTCCTGTCCAAGCACTGGTGCACTCACAGGTGTAGCTGTTGATCCCATCAGTGCAGTTTCCCCCGTTCTGGCACGGGTTGCTAGAGCATTCATCAATGTTTTCTGTACAATTAGGGCCTGTCCAGCCTGCATTGCACACGCAGAAATATCCAAAGATCGTTGCCTACAGGTATAAACAAATGCAATAAACTTAATGATCATGAATCACATAGAAGAATCAATGCAGTTGGTAGAAACACTGACATTTACACTTACTTTATGTGGAGATATAAGAACAAAGAAATAAATCATTTGGAGTTTAATGGCCTTGATGGTAAGTGGTGAATACCAACATAAACCAAAAGCCTAATCAGATTATCTAGCTGTTTGCTGTTTCTATCAAGTTGTTTCTTTGCAGAGTTCTTTCAAGGTACTTTTTAGAAACCCAAAATCTGTATTCATTTAATCATTCAGGAAACTGTTTGCTTGGTTTTGAAATGATCGTCCTAGACACAAGTTAATGATATTATCTAAAACTTAAAAATAGCAAGCCAAGATAACAATGGTTTATAAATCATTCCTCTCAAGCCTGTTCTCTTAGAAGTCTGCACTGTAGTTACGTGGATGTTACTTTATTTTTCACCCTGAGGGATGTTAAGTAGGAACTGTTTCCCTTACTTCTTCGTATTGTTCCTGTCTTTTTTCCCATTTCTTTTGTCTTGACCTTTACTACTCCTTGTAATCAAGTCTTTCCGTATCTGTAATTGTTTTAGTTTCTTATGCCCTCTTTTCTTGTATTTGTTGTTTTCTAGATATACTTCTTACAGTTAAAGCAGATTTTGATATTCCATGACACATGCTAACTGCCAGCTTTGATGTCCCATAATCAATGTGCTATATTCTTTATTTCCTTGTACATTCTCTGATCATATCCTCTGTGTCCTGAACAGAGATTTTCACTATTATGGAAGAGGATTTTTCTGTGTATTAAAGGCTACAATAATATTTTAGAAAATAAAAAGGTGCTTTCTGATCTGCATTGCCTGGTATTTAATTAACATTAAATTTTATCTGTCATTACACTGGCCAAATATAGCTCTGATGTACCCTATTTTATTAGATGCATCAAAATCCCATTACTGAACTATCTGACTGTGTCATTATCTTTAAGTAATAGTTTGCAACCATGATTGCTTATAGTTATATGTTAGGATAAATTTGAGGGAGTACATAATTTCTTTTAATAGACTGACTAAAATAGTTTCTAAATAGTTAGAAAAAGTAGATGAGATCTGGGCACAAAAGGTCCTTTAAATAGCTGAGCGAAAAGACAACAGGTACCCACAGAAGTGAGTGAGGAATGCACAGAAGAGGGTAAGAGGTGGAGTGGGGAAGAGGGGATCATCTCCTTTAGAACAGAAAATCATGAAAGGGAAAGGCGAAAACATCATATGGCCCATTTCCCCCTGACTCCCAGAATCGTCAAAAGAAGGATATCTGTAGAACAACATGGACAAACAAGATCAGACTCTATTTGAACAACAAATTTACCATTTGTGAACATTTCTCCAAAATCATCATAATAAGTATCTTCCAGAACAGAAATACCAAAAATCCTCAGATCCACAGTACTAACTTCCCTGAGCACAGCAGGGAGACTGTGAGGAGTCAAGCACTTACCACGCACTGACCATTTGCACAAGGGTTTTGCAGCTGACAGGTATCATTGAGGGGAGAGCATCCGTTTGGCCCATATCCACTTCCAGTGTACCCAGATGTGCAGGAACAAAATGGCATTAGTCCTTGGGAGATCAGGCAAAAACAAAGAGACTAGTTCAGTCCTTGTTAAAATGACAGTACCAAACATTACAAGACAGTTCCTTGATATTTTGAAGCTGAGCCTTTATATATGCCAACTTATTTGATCTTTTGGTACTTTCCCTGGTCTTTGCCTGGTCTGATCATGAAAAGATCCATTTTTTGTACCTGAGAGTCTAAGGTAAGCTTCCTGGGAAGTGGTGGAAGTGGTGAAAGAATACTTATAGGAAGGAGAAAAATAGTCAAAGTAGATGAAACTGGAAACCACACTGAAAGGAAATGGCGAAGATCTCCACATTTTTATGATGAAATCTGCTCTTTTGTGTGGAGCCTCAATCTGTTTCTGTCAATGTCTGTGGAAAGGCCTGTTGACTTTAGCCAACCTGCCTGTGAACTCCTCTGGGCAAGGCAAAACTGACTATGGAGAAGGGGTAGCAATATAAATATTTTGCTACAAAGTGGGTTCAAATAGACTATTTTCTTGAGATTCACACTGTCCTTACAGTCCTTACAAAAGCATCATACCTGAAACAGAGGTACAAGTTGCCATTGGATGGCAACCTCCATTATTTATTGAGCAGATATCAACCTGGGTACATGCTCGTCCGTCTCCTTCATAACCTGTACAGAAATAACTCTTAGTTAGTCTACAACAAACTATGTTCCCTTAGCATCAGCAGAAAAACAATCATCTGGTGAAAAAAAAAAAAACAAACCACTAATTTATGGTGTAAAATCACAGCCTTTGCAGCTAAAGAGAGAAAGTTAAATTATCTTTCTGGAGTAAAACCTGGCTTATTTATTATGTTCCTATGTTGCAAGGATGGATTCTGATCTTAACTAAATCCTCATGTGATTTTAGAAAAGAATTATATTAGTGTTACCCAAACATAGGTGAGGTCAGAGTGAGTCCATAGGAGCTCAGGTCTCTCAGCCACCATGTGCTGCCCTGCCTACAGTTCTGCACACAGCCAGCCCCAACCACCTCAGGGCTTCCCACTGCATATCAGAGCTACCCTTGGGTTCCGAATGCAACATCTGCCTCCTCTTGGGAGGCTCTGCAGGATCAAAATGCTGAGGAACAAATGCACAGCCAGAACTGAGGTCCACTATACCACACCAAAATTCACCCGAGGCCACGTTTCTATCATGCTGATAGTCCTTCAGCCCCCAGTAATGGAGAGCCTTCGGTAACTGCAGCCTACTACCATTCAGATGGCAGTCGGAAGGTCAGTTAGAAACCCTTTTTCATGCTAGTATTTCCCATATTGATTGCATGCATCCTGTAAAGCAATTGAAACCATAGAACACAAATTATATGGACAGAAGTCACCGCTTCCACTGTTTGACCTGTATTGCAATGGAAACACTGCCATTATAGAAAGCAGTTGGAGTGTGACAAACAATTATCTAGCCTTTTTTTAAAGGCAGACAATACATCTGATTTATGGCACACAGGATACTCTTTTAATTAAAACAGACAATGAGATTACTATCATAATTATGCAATCCCTGTCTCCCATTCATTTTTTTTTTTAAAGGAAATACCTTATAAAATCAAAGCTTTAACACCAAAAGGGGCTACCTAGTACAAGAGAAACACATTTCAGATAATGCACCAACAGACACCTACTCTACAAAATGTTCATTAATAGCTGAAGCAGTTTAAATATTTGTGAACTCTACGTCCTATATTACAGTATAGCACTGTACAAAATATAAAAATATATTTGTGCATGTGATAATCTTTATATAAAACCAGTCTACAGCTTCTTAAGTATATCATAAAGCAGGCTCAAATGTGTTAAATCTTCATCTTTTAAGTCTTTCTATAGTTCTATCAACAAAAACTTCCATTATTTTACCTGGTGGACAGAGTCCACAGCGGAAGGATCCCATTGTGTTGATACATGGAACCATTGGTGCTGTTGAGCAGCCTCCATTATTACTTTCACATTCATTAATGTCTTGGCAGCTGTGGCCATTTCCTTGCCAGCCTAAAAAGAAGCACAGGACAGACATTAAAATAGAAAACACTTGACTTTTTCATCTTCTGCTTTGACCAGAGCTTCTCCTAAAGCAGAAAAATCTGCCTTTTGAATTTCCTCTCAATAACACAAGAGAAGACCTGTCCTCCTGATAACTGATGATAATTAATACTGGTCTGCAAAATGTGTTACAAACACAACAAAGTGAAGGTATTTGTATAAGAATGCTTTATTTTAACTGTATTGTGGATATGCCACAATCAAACACAGTTTAATCCAAAGAGGAGACAATTCTGATCTAGTGAACGTGCAAAATTTGCAGCAAGGTTTTATTATAACTCTGGTTAAATCTTCAAATGCTCCTCATGTACACGTCCTATACATACAACATACCCTACTCAGGAAGATGGCTCATAGGTTTTATGGCTTGAAGGGACAATTAGATTTTTATATTACCTTGGGACAATGGGCATACTGACATGAAGCTAACCCTACACACACTGGGAAGGATTTGTCTTACCCATCCCAATCTAGTTGTTCTGGGCTCCCAGTAAAATCATTGGAAAGAAATAGGTACTTCAAGAATGCTGTTCATCTGACCTATTTAGATCTGACCTGTTTAGGATGGGATAAATCATGCATTAGACTCCACTGTGTAAAATTATCTATGTGTTATGTAGATAAGCCATAACCTGTAGGCATTTATTCTGTAGGATACAGACTGGAGCATTTCATGGAGTCATTCCCATATGGGAATGACACACTGCCAGTACTACCTGCTGCCACCCCCTCCCAACATAAAAGCAAGCAATGACACGGTACCTGTGGGGCAGGGGCCACATGAGTAGGAGCCGAGTGTGTTGTGGCACTGCACAGGTGGGTTCTGTGAACATGGGGGACTGGGGAGGCTGCATTCATCTATATCAGCGCTGCAGGCAGGGCTGCCAGGAGGGGACATCCAGCCAATGTCACAGATACAGTGGTACTTGGGCTGCCACAGCAAACACCACATTACACATTTAAGACAGGTAGAAGAACAGCCAAGAAAAGGGCAAGAGTTCATCTTATAAAATGTCTTCTAAACTATACAAGAGAGATCAGTGTAAGCAACCAGAAGTCAGCTTGGCTGCATGCAAACTCTTCAGTAACCTATATAATATGAAGAGATGACATTAAGTTGCAAATATACATTCTCATTAACAACAATTTTCTCTCTTCTAAGCTTTACTAATGGCCAGACTCAATATTTATCTAGCTTTGGTACAATTAAAGCTAATGGGAACGGTATTGTTGACAGACACAGGAGCAGATGCTGTTAAGCCAACACTGAATCCTCTTGAAAAAGATTTCTCCACAAAAATAGGTAGAAAACAAGTGATGAGTTGTGGAAATTTCTACAAATTGAGAAAAAAATCATTTTAGCACAAAGAATATGTGGTGTGGCTGGAATGATGCATGGGTGTATAGGAACACTAAGGAACAGAAGCCTGCCAGGGTAGTTTTGGAGGGTTGCTCTGAGTGGAAAGAGCCAAAGCTGGCATCTTCCATCCATGCCTTTGGAGTGAACACCCTGTACCCGGATTTTGTCCCAAAAACAATTATCTGGCTTGTTGCAGAAGGCCATTCGAGTACATGCTAGCATCCACCCAGTACAGGCACTTGGACAGCTGAGGCCTGGAGTCAGTGATGGAGTCAAATGGATGGTACAGAGCACCAAGCACAGGCAGCAGCCACCAGGCCAGCAGTCAGTGTTCCATAGGTATTGCTTTTCCCAGGGAAAACAAAAAACATGTTTGTCCTTCTGAATCGTTTAAGTAATAAAATATTCCAGCAACTGAGTCCTGAACTCCCCAAGTAATGAATGGTAAGAATATGATATTTCAAATGAGACTTTGACTGTTGAAAGACTATTCCCAATCTCCCAATGGATGTAATTGTAGATCTAATACTTTCACAAGTTTCTTTAACAAGACACAAAGCATTTCCAGTTCTTGCTGCTGTCCTTGAGACATCAGAGAGGTTATGTGGCATTTCTTTGTGCAGTGGCATTTCTCGATGTCTTTTCAGTGCTACACAGTTTTGTGGTACTCAGCATAATCTATTGCATGTTCATGCTGCCTTGCATAACGAGACTTATACATTGTTCCTTACTTTGTTGGGCTGATCCCTTTCTGCATCTACGCAGATGCCATGCTCACAGAGCATCTCAGATCCTCCTTGGCAGTCATCAAACTTCGAGGCACAGTGAGACCCATAGGTTTCTGGAGTACAGGAGCAGCTAATGGTGAAAGCAGACAGAAAAATCAATATGTTATTTCTATATAGCACTTAAAGATCATGTGTTACCATAGTAAGATAATATTCTGCAGTGTTTATTTATATGGTGTTCCTCATGAAGCCCCTGTGTATTTAGCAGTACTGACAATCCCATTAATAATCCTGCAGCCAGAGGCAAGGCTCCTGTCTAGCAGAGACTGAAGAGCCATGTGGGACTTGCTCATATCCGTGACTGTCCAGGCCCACGGGAGTATCCACAGATTTTTGTTACAATCACAAATCCAAGAAAAAGGAAACATTTAAAGTGAGACTTCAGCAGAATATGTGCCTGGAAATCCCCGTTTCAGCCAGAGAGCACCTTAGCTTTGCTTTTCACCTTCATATGTTGCTGGGTACCTAAAGCTCTACCTCTAGCAATACACAAAACTGCTTTGCCATCAAGAGGCTTGGTGCTTATCTCCTATCTATGTCTGTACACAAGGAGCATCCCCACTCACCTCCCCAGAGCAGTCCAGACATCATTCCTTGCACTCCATCCCAAAGCAGAGATGTATAAGCTACAGCTGTCACTGCAGTTTCTTTTTGTTGTTGCTGTTATTGTTTTTGTTTGTTTGTTTGTTTTTTAAACCTCCACCACTGCAGGAGATGGTGGTGTTAGCTCTTAACCCTGCAGCAGTTTCCCTGCTGCTGAGCACTCACCTGGGAGGTGGCCCAGCCAGGGCCATTCCCTCCTATCCTGCACTCAGCCCATCGCAGGGAGCAGGGCAGCCTCACACTCTGTGGGGTGACAGTGGCAGCACAAGGGTTTGCTGAGGTAGGAGGAACAAAGCTGCAGGCTGAAGGGATGCATCCCGCAGGGCACACCTTAGTCACAGCATTGCACAAACACAGTGGACCTGAAATCAGGAGCTTCTGGGCTATCAGGTGATGGTTCTCTTTTCTCTGGTCCTTTATTTCCACATGGACAAAAACTGAGTCTGAAATACAACTAACTGAATGGGATTAAAACTGCAGAAAGACTCCCATGAATTAGATAACTTTTAATAAAATGAAGGTGAGACACTTATTTCGATGCAAGTAATGTGCTGAGATGTCTGATCCCCACAGAGACATATAGCACTCACTTGGCCCTGTTCACTTGCTTTTAAGCTGGCTAATAAAAATAAATAAATAAATAAATAAATAAATACCAAATAAAAACACCTCTGTACAAGCATTTACCTACACAGTTTGAATCAGATATTCCAGTGCAGCTGATCTGGACCTTGGAGCAATTTACTAGTATGCCATGCTATCCTTGCCATGGCGACGTGATCAGCTGAAAAAGTGTTTGATAAGCCAATTGCAGATAACTAAACTCTGCACCCAGGACAAGCGACCCAGGTGAACTCAGGCTTCAAAACTGCAGTCGCAGTACTGTAAAACTGCATGTTTATTAATGCAAGAGACAGCAAATACACCGACATCATCTTCCAAGTGCAGTCGCTCAAGCTGGGCAAGCAGAGAGTCGGCAGGACAGGGAAGCAGAACACCCCCAAACGTTCAAAGTACATGCAGAGCCTCACATTCAGCTCCAAAGGACACAGCAAGGCAATTGGAGAGGCTCCAAAGGAGAAAGAAAATGACACTGTCTCCTGCCTAGTCTGGCAAAGGTTAATCCATTACCCAGTTGAAATTGCTCAGCTTTGAGAAGTCGGCCACGCTGCAAGGAGCTTTGGCCAAACTGCAAAGCAGTGCGGCGTGGCACTGCCCTGATCCTCTCCCATTGCTACCTTCGTGTCCTGGTGAGGCCCCCATTATGCTGATTGCGATGCAAATGTCTGATAAACATGGGGATTCCCATGACCTTTTGTCCAAATGATGCCATGTCCTTTTGAGGTGCTGAATCAGGAAAGCATTTCTAGAATACCTGCTTTTTCCTCATACCTCTGTGCTTTCCTGAATTAGAGCTTAAAGCTTGCACGTAAAGACTCTGAAACGGGAGTGAAGACTGCATTACCCTCCATTTGACAGTACCTGATTGAGCACTGTCCTTCACCTGGTGTTATCCCTGAGGTCTATGAGAAGTTACATATCACCATTTTCTTTATCAACAGTCCCTACTGGTGTATGTAACTGCACCAGAGCAGGACTGGGGTGACAAGGGGTGCTGGGCCCCAGAAAAACCAGCAGCAATGTTCTTACAGCTGCTGAAAAGAGCAATGTCACCCTGTTTAGGGATGGATTTAGCATCCGAGGAGTGCACAGAAATAAGTAGGACATTATGTGAAAGGAGTCTGTGAAGACAGTAGAATGGAGTTGGGGAAAGGACTGAACTATAATCCTGAGGGCATAATGCAAAAGCAGTAATATCACAATGTTTGTGACTTACAAAGAGGTTCTAGTTTCTTTGAAGTAATTGTGTAATTTGTAAAAATTACACTGGGGAACAAACTTCAGGAATCATGACCATAGAAACACAATGAAAGCAGCTGAGAAAAAGGCAGAGGGTTTGTTCCCTCAAACCTTAATTTAGTCACACACCTGTATGCCACATAGCAGAGCACAGTAAGAAACAATAAGTAAAGGCAGGCTGCTTTGTGTGGTGTTTCCTTGATAAATGTCTTGCATTGAGGACAGCTGCAAGCAAGCTATAAAGATCTTTAAAATCAAAGAAAAGCTGTCAGGCAGCCTTACACACGCAGTAACATCTCAACAGGCTCTGTGTTCCTGCTGAAGTGTGAGGAGCACTGCATGAGAATTTCCCTTTTGTGAAGTTCCTCCAAGAACTGACAAAGCACTGTAAGGCAGTGTTACACCAAGCAAATATTTGTGGGGGCTAAGGCTTTCATGCTGAAGCAGGAGACAAGTTGCTTTGAAGAAAGCTGTGGCATGCTATCCAGCCTGCTTGTTCCCACTGCACAGGGAGAGCTTTGTATTATATCTGAAAGTTATTTATTTACCAGATTATTTGCCACTATGGAAAATAAGACTCAGGATGTTCAGGCTGGCTTGCCTTGTAAACGGAAACATGTTTCTTAACGAGCTGAACAAGGACTGCCCTCTGACTGGGCACAGCTGGAGGAGGGTGAGCCCCAGGAACCTCGTGTCTGTGGTGCCCAAGCACCCTCCTGGCCAGCCTGCTGCAGGCAGCATTTCTCCTCCCTTTCTATCTGACAGCACTGTGTGTTGCTTGTGCTGCTCCAGTCTCAGTGCTGCTGGTATTTCTGGAGTAGATGAAGGCATTTCCAAGAGTTATGCAGCGTGCTGGGGATGCCACTGAACACTGATGTCCACATGCTTAGGAAGTTTCCAGCATCTCAAAGAGTTTGCTGGAGAAAAGCTCTGCTCCTGTGCTGAAGCAAGCGATGGCTTTGGAGGGCATCTGTGCCTGTGGAGGGCTTATCTATACAGTGTACTAATGATTTTGTGGCCTCTCAGACTGAAAGGAGGTGATATATAGTGCATAGATACTACATAGACTTGTTACTAGAACTTGTGCTGCAGATGGCACAGACATAGCAGTGTTTTATACAGCATTTTTATGTATAGTTTTGAAAAGTTACCTGTAGCTGCCGGGTGTGTTCACACAAGTGGCTCCATTCTGGCAGCCCAGTGCCGTTCCAGCATAAATCTGGCATTCATTAACATCCACTGAACAGAGGAGGCCCTAAGATGAAATGGAAAACCAGTTTATTTTCCAAATAACAGAGAAATGAAGCAAACCATGGAGCCAATGTTTAATATAGTTTCCAAACATACACAAACCACGGGCTGCTATCAACACAGCTTCTCTTATGAAACATTATAACAACACTCTATTGTTCAGCTGTGTTTCTGTGACCCTGATTATCAGTCAGATGAGGGATAAAATATTTCAGATGTCTGCAGAAAGCATATGGACAGCTTAGTACTGTCGGTCCCACTACTTTCCAACTCCCTAGCAAAAGGCTCCGAAAATTTTCTTTCAAACTGTTCTTATCAGGAGATGCTGTTTTGTTAGGACTGAAACTACATCAGTTTTGACACAAGTCTCAGTGGGACAATTTTCAGGCTGAGAGTTTTTGAGAAAAAGGTGGAATTTTCCATCTTCAAATGCATGTAACAACACCATTAAAGCCTTTGCCAAGAACGTCTTTGGATTTCAAAAACCCAGAATGGGATTGGTTACTTACACCCCCATTTGTTTTACTTTGGATTTCAATAAACACCATTCCCTTCCTTCATTCTCTCTATACCCTTGCATAAGCTCAACAGCAAGGTATGCAGTTCAGTTCACACTGCTCAACAAAAAGCAAAGACTAATTCTCTGCTGTGGAAACTGCCAAGCATCACTGACTCCATGGGGCATCACCCACATATAGCAGTGCAGGGTCTGACCCACTGGTTGGGGCTTCGATTTTCTTGGTGTACGTCAGTGTTGTTGAGAACCAAATATGTTGCACTTAAACTAAGTGATGACTCTGTTGTGGTTGTTTTGCTGTTCAGTATATCTCACTCCATCCTGAACAATTTTAAAGTGGTGTGCTTTGTCACAATTCTGCTAAGCCAGGTACATCCTTGCAGTTACAACACACATCACACATTCAGGGAGTCTACAGACTCACCTGCCAGTTGCTGGGACAGAGGCAAAAGAAACCATCCAATGAGTTCACGCAGGTCCCTGAGTTCTCACAGGGGTTGCTGCTGCAGGCTTTCCTCTGGAGAGACTGAAACCCAGCAAGAGAGCAGGCAATTAGCTTCCTTCTTATTTAGTTTTTCATCAGCATTTACTTTCAAGACAAAGTTGTAGTTTTTGTGTTTGTTTTTTTTTTTTTTCATTCTTTCCCTCTCACCTTTTTCAGTGAGGTTAATTTGCAAAACTTTTGAGCTCTTTCATTCACATCTGTACAAAAATATGACTTAGTATGATTGATCTTACACAGGATGACTGGCTGCAAGCACTAGGATGAGCGAAGCTCTGTAAGACGTAAATATTAATAGAAACTGTTCTTCAATGGCAGGCTGTTAGTGAGTCTAGATGGAGAGTTGGTTATCTTATCTTCCTGATTTGATGGGTGACTCATCGGACAACTGCTTTTACTGGCAGGAGTAGCTGTGGCTTGTCACACGCTCATGGAGAAGCAGCTGATGGTTGAAAATAAGCTATTTCCAGCACAACACAAACTCCAGTTTAAATTCTTCAGTCTTTGGCTTGACAGATAAGTGAAGGAAGAGTTTATTTTTCCTTGGTATCTAGTTGTTATTCTTCAGTCTACAATTGTTTTTCCTTTAAGGAATGTAGGCTCCTACACAGTTTATGTTTTGTAAGAGGGTATTTCACCTCCTTTACAAACCTTGGCTTTTTTTAAACCTCCTGTTACCAGAAAAGGTTTTCCTGAGCAGTGTGTGAGAGGAAAGAAATCATTTAGCTATTTAATCATTGTAACCTTATCTTACTTACTTAGGGTCAGATGTTTCTTTGTTGATCTTCATTTTCTTTCCCATTTACTCACCTGCTCTAAGCTTTGAAGTTTGTTGTCAAGATCTGTGATCTGCAAGAGAAATGCAAATTAAGTTGTCCTTGGCATGAGAGCCACTGCAGAGGTACGTGTTGGTCTCAGGGCTGGCATGCTGGATGCCAGTAGACTAACAAAGTGCTTTCTTTGGAGTATAGCTTGTGTATGAAACCTGGTGACAGTCAGGTTCAAATCAGATCCCATTCACTGGGATTTAAGTCCTTTAGGCAGTTCAGAAAATCACTGCTTATGAAAAGAATATGTCCAATTTTGCCTACAAAAAGAAAAACGGTCTTGTGAAGATGCACTAGGGTGTTTAAGAACATGAATATTCCAACAGGACTGCTCAGGTGCTCATGAGCCATCTGAAGGACTGAGGACTGAAGTGGGTACACCGAAAGCCCAGGAAAGGTTCAACATATTGAACCTTTCAACAAGTTGGTTAGATCCACAAATAGCAAGCAGAACGTGAATCAGGGAATACCATAGACACATGTTAGGACAATTTCCCTTGGAGGTCTCAGGCTATAAAATATTTTCCTATAATGAAATGATGTCTGCACTCTAACAAAAGACACCTAAATGAAGTCACTTAAAGGATTTCCATCTTCTGTTGGAGAAAAGTCTTTAGTAGCTGGGAAAAGTTCCTTGCAGGTATTTTCTTTCCCCTGTAAATCTCTACATCCCATTTCACCCATGCAGTGGAATATCTAGGTAACATGTATAAGAACATATTTGGTCCATAGCCTCAACTTAGTGAGATTTCACTTCCATAAATGTTAGAGGACATAGTCCATGGAGACAGTGAACAGAAAAAGAATCCTGGTCATTGGAAATTATGGGAATTACAGGACTATTTCCATTGTCTCCAGAGATACCGGTTCAGTATCTCTGATGTTAAACAGACTCTGAGCTGATGTTAAATATGGACTCTGCCCCAGCTCCCTGAATCGAAGCCGAGAAATACTGAAATGCATCAGGCAACTCTGTTAATCTGGGGAATGGAAAATACAGAATGCTGGTGGAATACACGAGGGTGCAGCTCACCTTGGAAGCCAGCAGAGAAACCTGGTGCGACACGTTCTGAGAGACACCACTGGCTTTCTTAAGTTCTTGAATCTCTGCGTTACTTTCTCTCACCTAAATTGTTTTTTTAAAAAGGGTAAATGTAAAACAAGCTTTGATTTTTTAAAAGCTTAGGAAAGTTTTATTCTTGCTTAATATTACTATTATAAAGTCTCTTTAAATACAGAGAGCTCTGTTCCATGCACAATTTAATCTTTTAATTACTTTATGTAACAAATTGATTACTTTACAGGTCCGCAATAGGTCACGTTCATATTAGAGTGCTAAGAGAAAAAATGTAAAATAACAATCATACAAAACACATCAAACATTTGCAAAGAAAAATTCTGAAGAAAATTAAACTACTAATGTACAAAACTGGAAACGAAGACACATTAAGGAGAAGTAACTATATCACCTGACTAAAAAGTTCTGCAAGATCTTCTTCATTAAGCTTTATTTTCCCCAGTGGTCCAGTTCTAAATTCAATATTTTTGCTGGAGCCAGCGTGGAACACTAGATTACCCTGTTCTGAGGACAAACGAGGCCTGTTGTATTACGGGAAAAAAACAAAAGATCATTTAGTTACACATATCTGCCAGAAAGTAGGTAGAAAATGTATGCAGTAAAGTCATTCTGTTCCCATTACTGGCACTTAAACCCCACCATACGAATAAATCCATTTGCAATTGATAATAGCAATGGTACTTACTGTTCATCATAAATGTTTCTTTTCTGCCTCTTTTTTTCATAGTGGTTTGATTCAGAGCTCAATCCAGCAAGTAATAACAATGCAACTAATAGCCCAGAAACAGAAGCAGCCCAAAGCATTGCTCTCCGCCAGCTGTCCTGAGATTGAAGTGAAACCTCTAGTGCTGAATTGTACTTTTGAGAGCCCAGGTGCCCTTTGCTCTCACACAGCTCTTTATTCACAAGGTGCCCATGCTGCTGTCTTGTCCAGTAAAGGTAATCTTTATCTCAGGTATCTTAATTAAAGATTGACAGTGTGCAAATAATCTAGACACTGAGTGCGTTTTTCTCCTTTGGCTGCAGGAGCTTTGAAAGGTATTTAATTAAAATCTGCATGCGTTGGATCATCATGTCTCTGACCTTTGAGCAGCTGAGCCCCCCTGTGTCTCAGAGCACACTTGTAACGCATAGCTGGCTGCTATGGGAATGCTTTGCTGTCCCTGCATGCTGCACCACATGGCAGAAGGAAAGATTATTTGGCAGCACTAAAAAACCTAGATTATTACCCAAAAATAACAACATATAAAAACCACAGTAGCTGGCAAGGAATATTTGTATTGAAGGAGAAGCTTCCAGACAGTAATTCATTGGGCAGATGACATAAACAAGTTAGCAGTACCAAACAGCATCCCATGAATTGCAACAGAAAAACACAATTTTATCCAAATATGGTTGCTCTGACTTAAAAATGATTCAGTCCCCAGATGCTGAGAAGACGATCACACACCAAGAGGACTGCATTTTGTTTGGCATATGGAGGCTGTCTTCACTGCACATGCTGGGGCTCCCAAATTCAGGGCCAGCCACAGACAATGGAGAAGACCAAGGAAGGATTTGGATAATGCTCAAAAATAATCAAAGAATGCAAATTAATATGTTCTGAGAGCCAAAATTTGAATCTTGACCCCATTTTCCTCTACCCTTCAGCTGCACCCTTCTCAAAAGAAGTGTTGTACCCAATTTAGTGCCATGGCCACCGCTGCCCCTGCCCCTGCAGAGCCCGGCCTGGACACACGCCTCGTGACGTGACTTCTGTGTGTGACAAGGTGACGGGGCTCCGAGCTGTGGCCTCTCCAGAAGCACTGACATCAGTGGCTGCTCCTCCAGGAGTGGGGAGGCTGCTTCTGGAAGGTTCCATGTCCCACCCATTTTTGACGTATCTACTCAGGTCTTGGCCTTTTGTTTCTTCCTCCCAGGTGATGGTTCCCAATGCCACCGCAGCAACTTAGACTCCATGTACTCAGTCCTTGTGCCTCCTACTACACGTCAGGGTTTCTGCAGCCCCATCTTCCACCCCAAAAGTGCACTTTTTATGTGATAATCCCTGCTACTCCATCCTTTGCTTTTGCCAGAGTCCCCTATTCCCCTCACACAGATCTTGCTGTGCTTTCGTGTCCCTGCTTAGAGCAGCTTTGCATACACTGTGCTAGGAGTTACTTGAACCTCCAGTCCCATCACAATTCATGCATTTTTCACAGAATCACAGAACTGTAGTACTTGGAAGAGACCTCAAGAGATCATCGGGTCCAACCCCCTTGCCAAAGCAGGTTCCCTAGAGCAGGTTGCCAAGGTAGGCATCCAGACGGGCCTTGAATATGTCCAGAGGAGACTCCACAACCTCTCTGGGCAGCCTGTTCCAGTCTCCGTCACCCTCACCGTGAAGTTCTCTCACATGTTGGTGAGGAACTTCCCGTGATCCATTCTGTGGCCACTGCCCCTTGTCCTGTCCCCAGTAACCCTTTTGTTTAATACCTAACTCATACAGGTTGCTCACATTTCAGAACCTGAGCAGTACAGCAACATTTGTAGCTGCTGTCGCTGAAGATAACTGTGGCCACCGTTCATTGGCCCTTCAAGTCCCAGACCTTCACAGAGACCACAGAGCTCCTACACCTCCTAACCGTAGGCAGCCTCCATTTCTGCTCCGCTTTGCACTTCTCACCCAACAGAGAGGTTCTGCCCACAGGTCAGTTGGACACTAACACTGGAGGACTGAATGAGCTCTGCAGCTTTCAGACAGAAAGGTTTCAGACAGAAGGCTCAGTGCCTTCCTGTATCCTGGGATTAGATTGGATGTGGTGACCAAAAATATTAATGTCACCTCTAGAATACACAGAAGTACACTGTGAAAGTGAGCGTGAAGCCAGGACTTGTAAGGTTTATTGCTTTGTCATGAATAACTTTATCCTTACTACAAATAACTAAAATGTCCATTGTATCAGCAACATCCCACCACCTCCACTATTTTCTGATGTTTGCATGAAAAACTGGCTTGTTGTTACAGTTTATTGTCTGAGTTTTTCAAATCTTACCTCATAATTCAGCACAGTGGTAGCCTGCTAATCACATTTGTTGTGCTGACACAAGACTGTGGTGCAGGTAATCCAACTGTTACTGTTTCTGCCTGGAGATCTGGAAGGGCAGAGGTGAAGCTCCCCCTGAAACCACGGTGGTTTGAGATAGCCCATGCCATAAGCCTCTGCTCACTGATGCAGTAGCAGCAGCTCAGCCCTCTGGGTACCCCCCTGCCCACAGCAGGCTGTGCCCTCCAGATGGAGTCTATCAGCTGCTGCTGCCAGAACACAGGAGCATGAGGAGGAAAGACCTTGTGTTATCCTTCACCAATGTAGGGGATGGTGTTTAAGTGAAAATATGGAATTGTATCCACACTTGATGTAAACCATCCCTACTCCAGTCAATCCAAACAAACTATGATATTTTATACCAAATGAGAATCTGTCCCCACAGTTTTTACTTTTCCTTTATTATTATTATTTATTTTCTGTTCCGCTCTTTGCTCTGAAACCCTGTTCTGGAATAGGAAAGCAAAGATGAATTATTGATGTCTGTCTAGTCAACAGGATACCTTCTGCCTCTGGGTATACTTGTACTGTCCATTAAACTAGTGCTTAGTAACATTCTTCATGTCTGTTCTGTTATGCCTGGGCTTTGTGTGGTGCTTTTTGTATTTATTTTATTTTTATTTATCTAATAGCCTACTAAGCGTGTATGTTGTGTTGGGTGTCAGCTTGAAGAGCTTATGGGACAGCTAAAACTGCACTTTCTAGCAGCCTGGTTGAATGTACACATACATGTGTATTGAAGACTTTAACAAAATGCATTGTATGTTGACAGTTTTCAGTTTGAATTTAGGCTGTTACCCCACCAAATCCTTTCTTTATCTCTATTTACTGCTTTGGCATATACAGTATGCATTGTCTCTCTTTCCTGCCTGTCAATCTTTAATTCAAGCTTCACTTTCCAAGTAATTAACTCTAATATAGCAAATGACAAATGAGCAATATATTATAGAGTTTGGGGAAATTGTTGCTTATCCAAGGAGGAAACAAAAACAGTTCATTTCACCTTCTCTTCATGCAGGCTTTACAGCTTAGACAATGTTTGACCTGAAGACCCGGTGATTTTGACTATGTACTGATTATAGGATGGAAAGAGCTCTGGACATCTATCTAAACCTTGCATGACACACTACTTTCCTTTCATTAGACCTTCAAGATTTTGCTTAATTTACTGCTCTATTTCTAGTGAATGCACCTTAGGCTAGCCAAGTTGGGAAATCTATAAACCATCTTAAGGAGAAAAATAGGTCCACACCTTTTAATTTTACTGAAATATACTGGATTAAGACATCATTTTCTGGGGGAACAGAATGGAAACCCTGCAAGTATCTGGCATAAGTATAGGGACTGTTCATTATAACAAGGAGAGCTGGCATGAACACCTCCTCCTGGGGAAAATCATTCCATTACCTCACTGACATTATAGCTGAGGAAACATCTCTAAAGAGAATAATTTGCACACAGATTTGGCAGAAAGTAATGGAGCATTTGTCTCTATCTTATTCTGGTTGAAGTTCATCCTGTCCTAGCAGGGACTACAATTCATCACCATCTTATGCTTCAGTACGAAGCTGTGTGAAATGAAATGGCGGTTTCCATCTACGTCTGCAGCAGCATGTGCTTGCAATGCAGAGATGCTGCTGGAGAAGACAAGAGTTGACTGAGAGCACAGCCAGAATTCAACAAGCATAAATTGCATCTAAGAAATCAACTCAGATGCAGACATGACACAAAACTTGACAATGCTCCCTTTTTAAGGGGGAAGTGCAACTGCTGGTATGGATACCAAACTCAGCTAATTTTTAAGGAAAAACTAAATTATTTGCAGATAATTTTGCATGTTGCCAAGTAATACACATTCACCCTGGTTTCACTTCAGCTCAGGTCATACCTACCAGTACTTCCATCTTCCCTGCGGCACACGACATATAAAGGACTGTTACCTACATGGTACAAGTGTGCAAATCTCTGGTATAAACAATGCTCGTTACAGAATTCAGCCCTTTGTGCCCCTGCAGCTCTGAGATGATCGAGCACCAGCCTGGTATTGGGCCCTCTACAGGGGATCAACAACCACAGCTTACATCAGCTGAAACAATGTTGACTGAAAAACAATTTCGGAAGGATTAGCTCTCTGATGGAGGGGAGGCTGCCCAAAGGCATCAAAGTTCAGCTGTCCCATTACTCCTTCCTCCTCTTCCTAATGTGTGTCTGGAAAGTTTTATGGCCACAGCACCTTCTTCAGGGGCTGCAGCAGCTGCAAGGCTCCATTTCCCACATCACTCCTTAAAAATTTCTTCTACTTCTCAGCACACTGCCCTCTGACACCTGCTTAAGATTTTGCTCCTTCAACACAGTCGATGAAGTTAATAAGTTACCTGCTGATGGAGTTTAACTGGCTAGGAAATGTAGATTTTCAGCTTTTAATAGTAAATAACAGAGGAGTTTTGATTTAGTTAGCTAGTTCAGCTAGAATTTATCTACCATCCTAGTTCTCCTTTGTCACAATGAAAACAGTTATAGCATGTATTAGTTTTTTTCCTTTGTTACAAAACTCACATTTTGGTTCCTGCCTTTTTGATTCTTCTTCCTACACATACTGTTTTTATAGACTACCACTTTGATGCTTCCTATTTTCTGTTTCATTCTTTTTTAAAATTAGGTTCATTAAACATTTCTAGTAAGTTACAGTCATTTTATTCTTTCCTATTGATTATTCCAGTCCTTTCAGCATATTCAAATTGTTCATATTCCATTCAGCATATTCAAGTATGCTGGAGTTATTTTTAGGGAGTTCCATTTGCATAGTCACCCTTCTCCACCAATAACCCTAAAGCCATGAACAGCCCTGGCTGCACACTCTCTCTCAGATTCATTCTATTCTGTACTCTTGGCTTTATGGGGAGGCTTAGATTTGAGCTGCACATTCTCAGTCCATAAATCATTTGCTATACATTGGTGTGATTACAAATATTGGCATGCTGTCAACAACACAAATATAAGAAAAGTAAGAGTGAGCATACTGAGAAGAAGATCCATCGAGGTCAGTACCTGGTCTCCAACAGCAGCCAAGAGCAGACAGTTAGGAAAGAAAGGGTTTATGGAAGGGCAAGCGCATACAATACCTCTCCTAAGTACTCTCCTGGCCTCCATATATTGCAGTGTGGGAACTTCTTCAGCCAGAAGTCTACCTACTTGGTACTCTCAAAGGACTTTTATTCCATGAATTTGCCCAGTCTTCTCCTGAGCTCTTCCCCATGCTTCACCTTATAATACATGCACAGTGACTCAGTAATGCCACATGGTGAGATGAATATGCAGTCAAAATGCTATTCAGAATTGTTAGCTCTGAGGAGAATCCCATACTGAAGTGTAATATTTATAAATGAAAATATTATTACTTTTAATATACACAGGATAAACATTTGAACTAATTAAAACTATTACTATGTGAGAAAACACATTAGCACCACCAATGCATTTTGCTTTCAAACGCCAGGTTGTACCTTAAATTAAAACATCCCATTGCATGGACAAACAAACATGCTCTCAGCCATGCTGGGATTTCAGGATCTATTTCCACGTTTAAAAACAGAGAGGTTCCCAAGTGGAGGAGACTTCAAAGACTATTTTTGCTGCAGAGTTGTCTGAACTTTAGTACCAGCCCCCAATGAAGGTACCCAACCAGAGTGGCCACCCAGAGAATCCCTGAAATTCCATCTAACGCCTCTCTCTCACTAAAAGTAGAGTATTGCATTGTACTAATTTAGTTCCTCTAATTCTGTTTCTGTGTTCATCAGACCTCTTGTAAAAACATCCCTTGTCTATGCTTCTTCCTACAGTCAAAAAGACAAGGTGGAGGAAAGTCAGAGAGACTGATCCAGTTTTCTTGCACTCCCAGATAGCTGGCTGGTCATCTAATGCCATATACTTCTTTTCTTGGACAGCTATGTAAGTTCCTCAGCCCTTGTAACCAAGTAAAGATAAAAGTAATACAAATCTGTTCATGTGTTTCACAATAACATTTAAACCAACACATTTTCACTACTCATTTTCCATCCTGACTTGGATATGTTATCTATCCAAGCAAGTTGTTACTAAACAAGTATAAACTTCCCTTAATGAGGTCAGTAACACTAGAACACTTCTATTTGCACAGGCAAAGGAAGGATGCCTAATGGAGTTCATTTTGGACTTTATGCCTAATCCCTCATACTTTAGCATTACTTTGCCTTGGATATTTACTTGATTTTTTCTACTTTACATACTATTTCTCACTGATATGACCTGTTTGTTATTTAAACACGATGCAGAAAAAAATACACAGAGCACAAGTGTTTAAGTATCTAAGTGTCTAAGTATCTAAGAGACAAAATATATTAAAAAAAAAAAAAAACATAAAAATATAATAAAATATACTCAACTTAACAGATTTCAACTTTATATATATTTGCAAAACATCCAGCATACAGCTATACAAATATATAATGCAATGGGTGAACAACTAGCTGATGCATTGGGCTCAAAGGGCTGTAGTAAATGGGGTTACATCTGTGGGTTAGTCTGGTGGCCAGTCACCAGAGGGATTCCCCAGGGCTCCATTGTAGGGCCAGTTCTCTTTAATGTTTTCATAAATGACTTGGATGCAGGACATGAAGGTACACTAAGTAAGTTTGCAGATGACATTAAATTGGGAGGGGCTGTTGACTCCCTCGAGGGTGGAGGGAGTGTATAAATTCAGCATTTATACAGTAAGACCCCGGAGTGTTAACCTTCAGTATGAATAGCAAGCTAACAGAACAGAAAAATCAAAGGGTGAGCTGAGAATGAATAGCTCATCCTTGAGATATAACAAACATTTGCTAATTTTTCTATTCATCTTATCAATTTGCAACAACTGCTAGCACAGAATTATAGTCACTGAGACACTGGCAGACCTGTTCAGATTTCAACTGTTACCATTGAGATCTCTCTCTGGAAAACAAACTGAGCTTCCCCATGACTAAGTCTTAGACATATGATAGCGTTAGCACAGACCAGTGTTTTTCCAGGCTGTAATACACAGATTCCTGACAAACCTTATACTCCTCCTAAGGGGGTCAGCAAAAGGTGAATTAAAAAAACTACGGGCAGGAGCGTTACGTTCCCTGCACAGAAGGATATACCTCCACTGGAGAACTTTGAGTTCACATATCAAAAATACTCAAGCCAGTGCTTTAAGCAAAAGATATGTTAGTAATTTCATCATTACACAGGTTTCTTCATGGGTATAGGGATACCTAGATTAACTCAGATGAAAACAAGCTCATGTAGGTAAGGCATTCTGTAAGGCAATCAGCAAGCTTTAAAAATGAGTGCATAAGTATGTCACCACCAAATACGACACCTTTTCTATCAGTGAAACTTCTCAAGGCTGAGGAAATTCAGCCGTATCATCTCACTCAGATAATGATATATATTTCATACATGCAGAATAAGCAAGTTATGCAAACAAAAAACAGAGTCTTGAAATCTCTTCCAGTTTCCAGAGCTGTCTTCCAGGTTTCACTCGTTTACCTTTCAGCTGCTTTTGCAATTATACTTCAGTGCTGTGAAAATGATTAAGCTGAAGCTGCAAAGTGCTGCACTGATGTAGGCTGCAAAGCACTTATTATTAGGAGACTGCTCGGAAAAGGAAGCAACATGATCACCAAGTGAGGTCAAGCAGGTGCAACCCACCAGCACTCACTCAGTGATGAGCCTATTAATGACAAACAGATGGGATAAGAAGCAGTCACTCAATTTAGCTTTGCTGGTATTACAGGGTTACCAGGAGCAAAATAGATAGATATGGAATTGCAACTCTGAAACATCCTTTTTTTTTTTTTTTTTTTTTTTTTCAAAATGCCTCCTTCATAAGCAGCTCTGATTAGTAAGCAAATTTGAGTCTTCACAATCATATTAAATTAAAATTGACTCCCACCATGTAACAGGCTGTAGTGCTGTGTCATGGTTTCAGATGCAGCTAGATTAACTGCGAATTATGCTTTAATACCACTTACTATGAACGGTATATAAATACTTAAAATATGCTTTACACTAATTAAAATGTTTTACAAATTAAGGAATTTAAAACTAAATGTTAATAGTAATATTTTGCCATTACAGAGAATTGAAATCAACAGGCTATTTACATGGTTTAGCAGGAAGAAATCCCAATTTATACATAGAACTGATCTTTTTTGTTTTCCTTTGAATATTTGGATCACTTTAAATAGCAATAGAACTTCCTGTTATTATGCCTCACAAGAACAAAATCTAGTCAATAAATCTATACAGTTATCATCACCATGTTAACAGGTAACTAACTATGGTTCATAACATTGCCAAAAACACACTTGCTCTTTGCATTATTTAGTAGTAGGCACAGCTAACATTAGCCTACTACTTTTTGCCATTACTCTACTGCAAAACACCACCTGAAGATAGGTGGTCTCTTGCTTCTCTAGAGCCTACTCCAGAGGTCTTTTAGGAGAATCCTTTTCTTGTTCTCTTTCATAGCTGGAACACTCCAAGAGGTCCAAATGCTCTTGAGGATTAAGACAGGCTGCAGAAGCTCAGCCCAAGGATTTCCCAGTTTAATAGTCCAGAAGCAACACATAAATCAAGACTGAAGAGGAATTAAACAAGGAGTCAGCATAAGATAAAAGTATGGCATAAAGTAACAACGGCATGCTTATTTTTTTCAGGATGACTACAACAGGTCAGAATAGCTGCAGGATCTCTACACTGGTTCTGTTCTCTGTAGTCTTTAATTTCTACTGCATTACCAAACCTAGGCACCATACACACTGACTGTTACTATCCCATGGCGGTGGGGAAAAAAAATCTTTTAGTATTGGCAGCTTTGACAACTAATAGTTTTGGTGCACAGGAACCATGAGCAGTATATGAAATCCTTCATTTTTGTAGCATGCCAGCTCCCCAGTGGATGCTTACTAAGCATCATCTCACCTTTTCTTCTGTTTTCTTCCTCTAGATACCAGTATAACGTTATTGGTACAGAAAGTAACAACCTGAACACATACTACTTCAGAAGGCTTTCAGTCTTCCCATGTAACAGTAAGGAAAATTACTGTTACAGAGATACTGAACTCACAAGACCTAATGATTAAAACAAAAAAAAACAACAACCATTCAGTCTATGTCTATGAGATAACATTGAACTGTGACTCTCAGGCTGGCCATATGCAATGATCTCATCCCGAAATACACTCTTAACTCTAGTACTACTACAAAGTTTGTAAAGAAGTTTTTAGAAGAAACCCATATAGCTTTTCTACACTTCTTAAGCCAAAGGAACCTAGACATGAAGTTTTAAAATATTTTTATGTCTTTCGTGTGTAGGTTTTTGGTAAGAAGCAATGATCTCAACCTGGATAATGTAAGTGAGAACAGAAACAGCCAAGTTATTGTCAGAGTTGTGATAATATTAACATATTTTTATTCAGCTGCACCTAGACAAATCATTTGAGACAGACACAGTTTGGTTCCATAAACCTGAAAGTATTTAGAGAGGGTCAGACAAACATATGACACCATCTTCTTAAAAATGATATAAAATACTGAATTTTACAGTTTCATTAGATACAAAAGAAAAAATAAATCACATATACAATACATCTGTTAAGAATGGATCACTGATATTTACAGAGGAAGACATTTTGCATGTAGAACTTGGTCTCTGCATTTAATTAAAATAGCTTTGGCATTTACAGCCCTTTTATATTGTACTGTCAGTACAGTTTAAGATAGAATCAAACTGGTTTAACCATTTGCACTGAGATATATGTGAATGCTGTTACTTTTCATTTTGCGAACTAAATTCAACATCTAAATACAGCAACTAATTCCCAGAAACTTCCATTTAAATAAAACGCTTCTACAGTGCAAATCCATAAATGCAAGTTATTAAAACACATCAGAACTGTTTAGCAAAATATCTGCACAGATATTTTGGTTAGCATGGATTTTGTTAAGCTGCCATCCGCTTTCTCTTGAAAGATGAAAGCATTTTCCATTACCAGTCTACCATCAGATTGATGTTCTTAGTTATCCAAGCATAACAGAGATCAATTTTGCCACCACATGTACGTTGAGGCTATTTCCCAGGAGACGGTAGCATTGTTTCACTGTTACTTTGTCAGGAAAGCCTAAAACAAAACAGATAATACAGTGTAATTAGTCTGGCTTTATTCCTAACTTTTAGTCCGTTCCTTTTTTCAATGAACAATTCTTAATACAGTTATCAGAGACTTCAGCTTACATATAGATTTCATACACACAAACACACAGCCCTAAAAATTCATGAAATTATAATTTCCAACAAGTTCATTGGATTTGGATCAGTTCTTCTATGAGTAGTACTGCCATACCTAAGATTTAAAAAGTAGCCTCAAAACATTCTGCTGTGTATCTAATGCTGATCTAGCCTCTCTTACTACAGCTCAACACATCCAGCAGTCTCAGCAGCAGCAGCAGCACCTAAAGCACTGCAGAACTGCTACTCTAGAGAACATGCAGAGTAACGTGGCCATGGGAGAAAGAAAACATGATTCTACAGATGTAATGAACTGCGTTTCTTGACAAGCTTTATATTTTACTTCCAATCTGAGGTCCTCTAACCAGATATGGCAAATCAAATGAGACTCGCACTGGAAGATACAACCAGCACAGATTAAGCTATGAGCAAGTCTTATTCCAGGAACGATTAAGCACCTTAACAATTTTCCATGTAATTCAATGCTGACGCTGTAGAATGCACTCAGAAATACAGACAGCATCAAAAATGTTCTTCTCATTGTACATTCATGACTAGCAGAGAAAAGGGAGGGCCAGAAAACATTAAACTGGTCCAGGTATCGTGAAAGGGCTGTGTGCTGTATATTCAATGTGCAATCAAAGGTGAGCAAGTTTCTGAAAATTGAGGAGTTACCAACAGCCAGCTCATCTCCTGTAACTGCCCTTGCTTGCACTCTCAGCTTACTCCAGCTGTGAGCTAAAGTGCACTTGCTTCAGACTGAGTGAAAAATGAACAGCAGTGGTGATTCAACTACTAGGGTCATTTGCTAAGCTGTTGATACTTGATCATATTTAATTATTTGCTCATTCCCTAAGAAGAAACACCTAACTTTGACCCTGAGGTCATCACCACCCAGCTTTGGTGCATAAACCGTTTGTGGGATGAAGTAGCAACAGATATGCCCTGAAGTTTGCAGAGCACATCAGAAAAGTCCTTGTCCAAAGAGAGCTCAGGAGAGAACGTGGCTGACAGTGGGTGGGAAGCCAAGGAGGTGGTGTCTGGGAGGAGTTGTTCCATACTTCTCTGCCAGTTATTAATGCTTTGAACGTGGACTGCTTTGGTAAACACATTTTTTGCCAGCTCCAGCCATTCTGCCCAGCTTCCCAGCACTCAAATTTGGGCAACCATTCTTCTTTCTTTGGAACGTTTGCTTGCGTTCCCCTACACAGACTTCCTTAGATGGAGTTTTCACATTAAATCACTGAATAAGGTACAAAATCTACACATTTTAGAAGAGTATGTATATTTTAAAAGTGTATTTATGTGCACACACACACATGCACCTAGAGGCCAAGAGGCTTATCTGAACACTGATAGTTTCAGTTCTCCTTCTGCCTCTTAGCAACTGAAAAGCCTGAATTCATTTTCAGGACTCATTGTTTCCTTTATCCCAAGCCTCCTCCATCTGCCTCTTTGCATTATCTTTCACCTTCTATCTTCTTGGCTCAAGACTAGCCTACATCAGAAGGACAGATTTAAGAACTCATAGCACACTGGTACTTACTGCACAGCTCTCATCACATCATTTAGGTCTTGTGTGTTACCTGGTGATGCTGAAGTCTTGGCGATGTGCACTAGTAGAGTGCTGGTTTTCCACTAGGCTGCCACTTGTTTCTGAATAGCTTAAGTACATTACTAACAGGAAAAATGGAAAAGGCCCCCTGACGTCACCCTCATGAAAGCAGGTCGCAGGTGCAAAAATGCTCTGATCACTTTTAATGATATTGCTGTGGGACCCGTGACAACAACTAAGACAAATGACTGCACATTATTTCATTGACCTATAGTGCAATTACTAGATATACAGTTAGATGTTAAAAGCACAAATAAATCTGTTAATGTTAAGACAGAATAATGATTTTAGCTCTGGATCTCATGTATTGGAAAAGGCCATCCATTTGTTACAATAAAGACCCATTTAGACACAGTCATGTTTCTTCAGATAATACTGCAGTGCAGCTAGCAACATGACAGTACCCATGATAAAGCTTCCTGACATTTTCTTCATTTAATTTTCAGCTTATAGTTTTCTCATTCTTTAGCTTCTTGGGTGAACATATTTGCAGTGGCTACATTTCCAGGCTTTCTGTCACTAAACATTTCAGCCCAAATGTTGCTACAGAACACAGGAGCAGAGAAAGATAGCACATTTTCCTCCGCAAATGTCACACTTCACAAATAATGACTTGAAATTTAACATGGGAGAAATGCTGTCCAGCATACACCTTTCACTGTAGCCATAAATATAGCAACTTATAGGTATTTAAAAAAAATATATAGTATGCAAATCCTGACAAGAAACTTAGAGTAGCTAAATTTACCAGATTCCAATCAGCCTAGAGCTAACACTTCTTTTTTTTTTTTCTTTCAAAGTACAAAGTGGGAAATGGCTAGATTAAAACACAAAGGAAAGAAATGGCAGACTTGTGACACTGCACTGGGAAAACCTTGTTGAGTATATGAATCAGGAGTATATGACAGTGGAAGGCATTGTATGAGAGGCTTGTTTCATGTGTTGTGGAAGCTGGAAAAGTGGTATAGTGAAGCAGCAAACTGCAAGAACTGTAAAGAAGGTCCCATGGTTAAGGCAGAAGCTGGAATCTGTCCCCAGCTGCTGTGCATTTCTCCAGTGACAAGAGACAAGTTTGTTAAGAGATCACTTTGTAGAAGGTGACTATCTGCATGCTCCTGAAATTCAGAAGCCTGACTTGTCTTGAGAGTTCCTGCTCCTGAAGACGAACTCAAAATAGAGAAAGCTCAGTATCATTCCAAGCACTCTGAAATGGTAAAAGTCAGGCTTCACAAACCAGTCACCCCTAATTAATGGAGTCATTCAAATGTAAATCTTTCTATCTTTCTGTGCCTTGGTTCTGCCTCCATAAAATCCAAGAAATGTTAACCCTAGTACACCTCTCAGTGGTATTGCAAAGACTGATTTAACATTTGGAAAACACAAGCTATTATAATAAGTAACATATTTTAAAAAGAGAAAGTAGATGATCTGGTGCTCAGAGGGAGGTTAAACAGCATGATAAGCCTATACAAGACCAAACTGGTCCTGTTTAGCTCAAATTTCTTTACATCAATCCAAGTCAATACAGAACTGAGCAGTGCCAAGAAAAAGGCTGTCTGCAAAAAGGACAAATTATTAAAGAAGGCAGGGTATGAAAAATCCCACACATTGACATTTAACTCAACATAGCACACTCCTGCAAATACTGTTAAAAAAGTGAGCTTAGCGGTAGCAAACCTAATGGTTTTTCAACCCTGATAAAGTTGTTTTAAGGTAATAATTTTAATGCAGTTGTAAGTAATAAGAGAAACTAAAACTGCAACAGAAAGAAATATATGTAAACCATTAGCACTCCTCAGATCCCGAAGTCACTGGGGAAGTGGAAGAAAAGTCTAACTACTCAAGGCTCAAGGTCAGTGGTGTCTTATTTTATGAATGCTCAAGTTTCTGAGAGACAATGCATTGATCTGATGTGATGGCAGCAGGCCAAGTTCCTTAGCAGGTAGTAACAGCTCCACTTCCTTGCCCTTCTTTCTTTACTGAGCAAGGGGGAACTCTGGTGAATTTATTGCAGGCTTAATTCTGGCTGACCTGTGTGCAATGTACTGGTATTGCCCAGTCTTGCTCCTTGACTCCCTTGTTTCCACAAAAACAGTGATAAAATGAAGTAACTGACCAATGGCTTGGACTGTCTTTTCTGGAAAACAGAGAGGGTTTAAAAGATCATTAACTGAAGAGTTTGGTTACTCCTGAACAAAGAAGTATCTGTATATTGTGAAACTGCTTTTCTGTCAGCAGCTGCAAATGTTTGGAAGGGAGAAAGCAAGCAGCTCAAACACTGAGAACAACTAACAGACATCCTAAACTGGCAGGATATGTTGACTTACCACAGTTGTGGGTAACATTGGCTGCTGAGTAAATAGTTTCAATTTTAACACAAAGATATTCCTTCACTGCCATTCAATAATAGCTTTTCTCAAGCCAAAACATTTTTCCTGTCTATGAAGATAAACCTAACCATAGAGGATGGTTCTCAAAATGCATATAGAAAAATACTAGTAGAATGGCAAAAAAAAAAAAATTAATACAGAAAGGCTAGCCAATTAATAAGAATCAATCATAAGAATAGAGTGGTCGGAACAAACTTGCAATATAAAATACAAGGATTACTCCCAGTAAAAAACTACATCGGCATTTCTGAAGAATGAAGAACAAATGGGTACTTTGCTAGCACATACCAAATTCTGGAGGGAATCCATGTAGATTTGCTATTTCTCTCGGAGTAAAATACCTCAGTTTTAGTGTTGACAGTTTCCTAAGCTTCTCTTCTTCTGGTAAATTCTCAATGTGTTTAAACACTGATTCAAGCTATAAAGAATATCCAAGACAATCATCATCACTATGCAGGCAGAATATGTGAAATTATGCTGTAACAATCATATCCCGACAGCGTATTTCTTTGATTATCACAGTACCAAAGACAATTTGAAAGTATGTTTGGAGTTATGTTTTTGCAGCCAATATCTCAGTACCTGCACTTACAAGAACAAAATCAATGTTGCCACGAGGCAATTCATCATGCCTTCCTCCAGTTTACAAGCCATGCCAATACTGAAGGAGACAATCAAAGGACTAGAAACATTTGTCAATGACAGAATAGTGACTTAATATAACTCAGCAGCAAGACCATGCACACAAGTTAAACTGTATTAATGCAGCTGTTTTAATACATTTGGTCTGAGATTATTCTGAATTCTGAACTGCATTCCTCTTATGCTTAGAAATACCTTATAATATTAATGAATGGCATAGGGGTGCAGGAGGAGGTGCCTGTCTGCAAAACATGCTTTGTGAAAGTATATGTGAATGCTGATTCATTCATACATTTATTTTTACCTTTCCCAATGCCAAGAAGTCACTTTGTGGTGAACTTAGCATCAACAGAAGAACTTTTCAAAATACTATGTCTTCCCAGATAAATACTTTTGGTATTCAAATGTGTTCAGTTTTGGGCCCCTCACTACAAAAAGGATGTCAAGGTGCTGGAGTGTGTCCAAAGGGTAACAAAGCTGCCGAAGGTCTTAGAGAATAAGTCTTATGAAGAGCGACTGAGGGAGCTGGGGTTGTTTAGTCTGGAGAAGAGGAGGCTCAGGGGAGACCTCATTGTGCTCTACAATTACCTAAAAAGATGCTATAGCGAGGTGGGGATTGATTCTTCTCCCAAGCACCAAGTGATGGGAGAAGAAGAAATGGAAGTTGTGCCAGAGGAGGTTTTGGTTGGATATTAGGAAAAATGTCTTCAGTGAAAGGGTTGTGAAGTTTTGGAAAGGGCTGTTCAGAGAAGTAGTTGAGTCACCATCCCCTGAGGTCTTCAAAAACATGTAGCTGTGGAGCACAGTGACATGGCTTAATGGTGGACTTGGCAGTGCTAGGTTGAAGGTTGGACTAGATGATCTTAGAGGTATGTTCCAACCTAAATGATTCTATGATTCAGTATTGAACATTTGACAATGTTTACCAAATCGCATATACTAAAATGGCCCTAGAATCACAGCATTTCACTTTAATTTGTCCACAGAATTAGTAAATTTTAATGTTTTTTAATACCCCTGTGAAATCTCTGCATGACACTACAGAAAATAACAGCAATTCATTCTCCACAGAGAGGCACATGCATAATCTTGGTTTAAATAAACTGTTGTTTAGGAACTCTAAGTAGATGAATTGGAAACTTAGTTGCCATAAAAAGTAGTTTTAAAAGCATTTCTGTTATAATATTCAGAATAACAAAGCAGAAGACAAAACAAGTTTTAAAACAAATCATTCTTTTAGGTTAGTCTAGACTTTCTTACCTGTACATCCACTGCTGTCTGCAGAACTGAGCCTGTCCCTTCTACATAGTGTCCATACCTTAGGAAGAACAACAGCAACAATCTTAACTGAGTATTTTCATTGGACCTCACAGAATGGACAGCTGCAAGGATGCAGGGTGAGTTTCATTTGCTTTAATTAACAAACAGCCTTCTGGATTGATAATGCAAAAGGCCTTATTAGCAATGCTGATTCTTGGAGTGCAGTAGACTCTGACCATAATCTTTGGGGATAAGTCTGCAAGCAGTGCACTAGGGTTGAACCATGTACCTTGGTACCTTCAACCATGTACCATGTTCATAGCTGAACCATGAACCTTGTATAAGGCAACCAGCCAGGGAATTCAAGCACAGCATCATCAGGAAGGCCCATCTACATTGCCAAGGCTCATTTTACACTAAGGCAAAATAAACATTTTGGTCCTAGGCTTCTAATTGGCTCATATTCAAAGGAGGACCATTACTGTGATCCTGCAGCTTTTAGATCAATCCATTAGGAACAAATCTGTTCAGTCAGATTTAACTTTTGCTTGCTTGCAGATTTTCCACAAAGGGAAGGAAGGAACAGGGGATGGCTGCTATGCAGAGCAGTAGAAAAAAGAAAGGAAATAAAAGAAAAAACTAACTAGTAAGTAAATTTACATTTTAAAACCATAATGCAGCTTTTTTGGATGCTTTGTGGTTGATTGCATAACAACATGTTTACTCTGTGCTCTCTTCCAGGCTATCATTTAAATATAATCATGGGCTTTTGGAAACATGCTCCAATGGTCTAACTATGATAACATATGAATGCTCTGAACAAAAACAGAGACTGAGTCAAATCATCACTGGCTTTTGCTAAGTGTAAGAACTTCGGAAGATCCTGTGAATCAGATGGAAGTGGTCTACATCGACCATTAACAGATACTATCCTTTAGTTTTCTCTGTTTAACTGTAGAGAACATGGTCTTCACAGCTGAAACAAATTTGTGTTTCAAGCCTAACTCCACAACAAATAAAGGAATACTTGGCCTTCAGCAAAGACACAACGACCCAGGAAGGCTCAAATCTTCAGAATTTCTTCTTCAGTTGGAAAAGCTTACAAGTAGTTCTGCCAATACCAGTTAGACCAACACAAATTTTTAAAATTAAGCACATACAAAACGTATTTCAGATCAGAACAAAATGACGTGAATGCCAATGCAGATTAAAAACACATGAAATTGAATCGTGCTGTAAATATGTAACAATTAACTGGATAGCAGCACTCTGAAAATTCCCTAATGCCATGTTTAACAAGGTAACACATGCACTATTGAGGAATCCTCATCATCTTATACAGCAACTGATCTTATTTCAGATGAGCATATCTGAGCCATAATAAATAGATGAGGATAAATTTCAAAGTGGTAATTAGAGTTTTATTGGAAGAAAAATAGTTTTAACAAGATTCATGTTATATAAAATACTCCAGTCAAAGTAACTGTCACTGCAGTAAAGAATGCACCAAAAAATAAATAAAAAAATCTGGTTGATGTAGCAAGATAATGTGACATATTTAAAAATGAAGATCACCATACCCTTTTTTATAAATGAATGGTATGGGAGGTTGGTTTTGTTCTGGGGTGGTGCCTTTAAAAGAAAAAAAAAGTGGCCAGATGGCCAATGTCAGCTGGATTGTTATTAATTGTTATTGCAGCTGCTGACTACAGAAAAATTTGCATTCCTACCTTAGACTCAGAACATAATTAAAGATGGGAAGTTTTACCACAGTAAAAAAAACGATGCATTGATTTTTGGACATTTCATTACCACTTAAAATGATTGAAGCTGATGGCTTAAGAAATTGCAGTCTTAATTTTCACCTGACTCAAGACTGTTTCCCCACCCCCCAGCTTTATTTCCGTAAGCTTTTAAAAAAACTTCATTTTACACACTTAATATATTATTTCTAGGTATACTGTGTCCTATATCTTGGGTAATAAAAAGGTGAATTCCGCAATGCTAGAGAGAGTTTCTGTAACTAACATTACTCTATTTTAGAAGGTATCTCTTGTCAGTAGAGCAAGAACTTACAAGTAGGTCCAGGATAATCATAACTAAAGAAATAGTTTTCATTTACTTTGTCCTTCAAAATGGCCAATTTCCTCTCTCAGAACTTCAGTCACTACAAACACGCTCCCTAGAGAAACCATGGCATTTGTACTCTCTCAGGGAACTGTGCAATTGTTTTCAAATTAGCTAGGAGTCTAAGGTCAGAAGGTTCTGCTCTATCTCTCAGACATCACAGTTACACTTTGCCCTGTACTCCACCAAAGCCTTTTGATCCTCAGAAGACGGAGTGGTATGACAAAGGGAGAAAGGCAAAAACACTGATGTGATATCAGTGTTTGAGGTCCCTGAAATAGCAATGACTGGAGGAGGCGTATCTGGATTATCCTCAGCACATGGATCTTGCTGGAGAAAACTAAGGACTGATCACAACTGGGGGAAAATGTTTTTTTGTTTTGTTTTGTGTTTTTCTTCCCCAGCCTCAAATTTGGTGATCAGTATGACGGGTAAGAAAGACACCAGACAGGTACCACAGAAAAGTGATTCTCTGAACCACTCAGCACTGTTTTGCTCCATTCAAAGTCTTTTCTAAATCTGATGCTTCAGAGAACTCCTGGATTGCCCACAGCAGCAACTTACTCTTGGCCTCAGAAAAAGACCTGGATGAAGCCTAAACTGGAATTATAATCTTCTTCTTAGTGCTGAGCTGTAAATAATATTACTGCATGGAGGACCATACTGGAGAATTTTCCTTCCCCAATTCTTTGTTCAAAAAGAACAAAGACAGACAGTAAATCAGATTCTTACATTCTGAGCCGAGAACTACCACAACTATCCAGCATGACTCCTTCCAAATCAGCAGAAGGCAATAGTCACATTCGATGTCAGATTTCCTGCCTCTATATACACATGTAGACTTCATTTTAACTATTCAGAAGTCTCCTTGGTGTGAAATTAATAAACATGACCACAAACTGCCATAGCATATTCTAGTGAAGCCACAAATGGCCAATTTATTCTTTATTGTATTTAACGCGAATGTAAGAGATTGTAAAAGATCATTCTGGCATTAGGATTTTGTTTGACTGCTCCAGTCAGACTACTGGCTGAAACAGATCCCACAAGGTGCTGACTCCCCCACAACTCAAACACTGAAGGCAGAAAGTGCATCTATCAATGAGGGATGGAGGAAGGGCTTTCCTGTTGCACAATTTTTTTAAAAAGCTGAGAAGAGAGAATTTCACGTCAAAAAGTTGAAATCACAAAATCTGTAGGAATTATGTCAAACTGACATTCTAATTCCTATCACTAATAAAAAGCCACTGTTACAATTAGCTTTAACTCATTAACCAAAAGTCATTTTGTTGAAGCATCTTGAGAATTCAAAGACACGCTTCCAGGCTCTAACTGGCACTTTCCATAAAAATGCATTCAGTGGAAAACCTCCTGACAGGTTGTCTGTGGGATTTCCGAATGTTCAACAACCTCTGGTAGTCAAACTTAAAATTCCAAAGCACAAATCAGAAAACCACCAGACAGAAAAGCACTGATGTTCTGTTCCATCAAATAAGATTTGTAATGCAGCAAGCTAACTGGTTATATGACATATGGCCAATCCACAGCTATTCTGACTACACAGCTGAAAAATCCAAGAAATCAATAAAATGTACAGTGGAGGCAGTTTTAATGAAGAATGGATCTGTCATGCATGCCACTCTGTAACTTCAGTGAGCAATATAAAGAAATTCATTAATGAATCAGTACTATACCCGTCTACTGGAACTATATTTCCGCAGGGGTAATTAAGCTTCTGTGAAGGTCAACAACAAATGGCAGTGTCTGTTGTGAATGCCTTTTTTGAGTGGGCACATGGTGTTCTGCCAGACAGATTCTCATGCTGGCATTCCACTGGATCAGGAAGCATTCTATGTAAGGAGATTTTTACTTTTTTTCCAGGGTTTTTGATGAAATAACTCCTTTCTTTTCAAGTACACAAGCAAAAACACACTTACAGTTTCATGACATGACTCAGTAATATCTTCTTTGCAACTCACCCTTTTGTAAAGCAGGTGGATCTCCGGCAAGTGGGTTTAACAATGTCTAACAAGAAAGCGTAGCGCACCAAGAATTTGGGTGCTAAGAAATACCGACTCATTTCTTCATTTTCCTCTTCCAGGAAATCTTTTAGCATTTGAATAGAGGAATCATTGTCCTGATTATGTTTTCTTGCAATTTCTTCTGCTGTTTCAAGCTTAAAAAGAAAGGCCCCTTTTGGTAAACTCTTCTTGCTGCTGCAGTGAGGACCAACATTTGGATCCAGACTCTTCTCTCCAGAAGGCAAAGAACTAGATTCACACACTTTATCAACAGCTTTGTCCTTACATAACTCTTCTAGACACTGAATCTTGTCTTCTAGATCTGGGAATCTTGTCAGTATCTAAGAAATAAATTGTGAGAAAGATTAAAGAACTGCATTTGATAAACAACTTGACAGCAGAAACTACGGTAAGAATTCCTTCAGAGATGCTCAGATGCAAGTAACCACCTGGTGTTATTTTTATAAAGATTAAAAAAAAAATGTTAGCATCAAGACTGGCTGACCTAACAGCACTGATGACAGGAATGACTGCAATAATTGCCCTTATAAAAAACATTTCCTAGGATATGAAAAAAGTAGCAGAACACTTTTTTTTTTCCTAGCCCACCATCAGCCACTGCCCCTCAACTGCTTAAAGCCATCTAAGCCACTGGCATACATCTCAGTCCTTAGAAGACATAGCACCCAGGCTGAAAAAGAAGAGACAGAATTTAACTTTTCTAATGATATCCCTTCTCTTTCTATCCCTACATCCCCACATACCATGAAACTGAAAATTTAAATCTCAATCTTCATTAAACAAGGCAAATTTAAATAACAGAAATTAGACTCACCTGACCAGGAGCATGAAAGAAAAATGGCTCTTGCTGAAGCTTTGCAATTAGAAAATACCGCAGTCTAGAATTGGGAATGCCAAGCTGTAAGCAAAATGTAGCAAAATGTTATAAAGGTTATGTACTGGCATTTATAATAATATAACTATGCCACACTAATACATTTTGTCACTTTGGAGATGTCAGCACTAGCTGATACTACTAAAACACTTATGATGAACCATGAACATAACTCCCATGCTTAAGTAATCTCAGGGAAACAAGCAGGCAATTATTTTTTTTTTCTTATGATTTTGAGAGATTTTTTTCCCCTGTAAATGGACAGGAATATAAACAAATTTTTATGGGAGGTGAGAAAAAAATGACTTGCACCATTTCTTGGCATAGGTACTGCCTATATATATGTATATATATATATATGTATGTGTTTTTTAAAAACCAAAAATATTTCTCTGCTTTTTTGAAGAAGCAGTTAAAAGACATCTAACAATGAAACAAATGTACTACAACTGGTTTTCAAGCTACTCTCTACCATCTTCTGTCAAATATATACAGCACTTTATTGATTTCATTTAGTCTTGCACAATCTGAGATCTCTCTCAACTCTTTCAGTTGCCAGGGAAACGTGCAAACAGAGGCCCTCCTCCCACAAATGACAGAGTCACATTTTCTGTGCTGCGAAAATCACATGCATCAGCACTTCTGAAGAAATGAGGCTCCTGCAGGGAAAACTACCCTCTTAGTCATGGTTTAAATTCATAGCTACTTAAAAAAACCACCAACTGTTAGCAAAGAAATACAGGACTAGGATCTCAACAATAATAGCAGTATGATCGTGCCAATGTGTGGATGAGAAATCAGAAGTCCCGTGAGATGGCTCTCATTCAAAAGGGTATCTTCAGTTCTGGGCATCACTCTCTTTTCTAATAAAATAGATAATTTTTAAATGTCATTGGACTCAGTATAGTTTGAACAGTTATCCTTAGAATAAAATTACTACTCACACAGGTTGGAGACAAGAGAAATTCTTGATACTTAAATCCGCATGTTTCTAGTGTTCGCAAAAGTTCATTTCTAAAGTGAGAAGAATTGAAAAGCAATTATGCCCTTCACAGGCTCTTATACACCCTTTAAAACCTTTTTTATCCTACGTAAAAACGCATTACATGCAATACCTTAGGTACCAAGACTTTCATCACATTCAGTGAAAGAATCAAAGTATTACAGATAGGAAATCATCCATTTCTGAACTTCAGGAGACAACATTTAAAGTTCAGTGTTACTGTAGCCGAAAATAACTACTACCACATTCACAGATACCTCACACCTACTTCGGTACAAATGCCCCTTCAAAAAATATCCCATTTCAAGAAGTGTACGTCTCTAGATGAGTGTGCCAGCAAGCAAAGCAATTAGAGGGCAAGGCATTTTCTTTTTTGTGAATTATTAAACAGGAGATTAAACCCACTACAAATAGCTCACTGTTTCTCTCTGTCATGCATATGGCATCAGCTAAGCCTAATAAAAGGGCTAATTGAAAAATGAATGGCTTTAACAATAAAAGCAAGGTTGGACTGTGCTCTATAAACATGAGAAAATTGCTGAAAAGGACACCTTCTTGGAATAGGACACCTATTCCATGCAGGTTGTACCAGGCTAAGCATAAATCATGAGCTGTGACCTGCATCTGGCACTGTGTATGATGCTGCATCCCAAGACAAAGCAAGGATCCGGCCTGGTGTGGTCTTTCTTTAGTACCTTACAAAGGTACCAAAGAAAGCAACTACATTCGGTTGTGACCTCAACACAGGATACCAGGATCTTCTGTCACGGAAAAAAAAAAACAAACCCCTGAGCGCTACCCATATTGTTATTTTTCTTTGAAAATTAATGTCAACATTTTCTGATGGATGCAGGATCATCAAAGAAAAGCAATGAAACAATGAATCATAGAATAACTTAGGTTGGAAGGGACCTTAAATATCACCTAGTTCCAACACCCCAGCTATGGGCAGGGATGCCACCTACTAGATCAGGTTGCCAAGGACCCCATCCAACACAGAGTGAATTTGTTCAAGTTCTAACATACTTTATCTACTTAGAGAAATAAGTAGTTATTTAAGAAGGTCCTTTCACATCCTAAGACTTTAATTCCTAGATTAAAACTGTATTTTTAACCTATAGCTGCTAACTGTGCCTTCTCACTCTTTTCTTCACTTAAATTCTAGGAACTAAAAATCCTGTCTTCTTCTAAAGAAGACAACCTTTATTAAAAACTAAGCCATGCATATATTAGACTTTACCTCGCAGAAGAGGATTCAAATCCTTTAACATTTTCTAAAAGTATGTATTTTGGAAGCTTCTGGAGCCTACAAGATAAAAGAAAAGACCAGCAGTTCAGAGTTACAAGAACTACATTATATTTATCTACAGATTTGTTCAGCTACAAGAAAGATCAAAACATTCCCATGCCATGTTAATTATCAAAGTTTAAATTCTGAAAAGAAAAAAAAAAAAACAAAACTCAACTTTCAAGGTTGCCTAGATCAAATAATGCCCATTTGAATTAGAAATGTAGACTGTTGGTAATTTAAAAACAAAAAATGACTTTTGTTCAGATGTAATGCTGTACCCCATGCATGTACTTGTGAAAATGTTAACCACTGTTCATTTCCTAAATCATATGATTATTATTTAAAGATTAAGTTTGTAACAGAATAGACAACTGTCAGGAGGAAAAATACCACTACATAGCCATAGAACAGAAATCTTACTTTCTTTAGTTAAAGTACTTAAACCTGAAATCAGTGTTAAAATATCACATCAACTTTAGAGATAACACATCAAAGTCAGCATGCATTTAACTGCTTTAAGAAATGCAACATATTTAGAGTTCAAACTACATATATTCTCAGTTTTCTACACTTTTTCATTTTGATGTGGGGGGAAGGGGAAGGAGCTGCCTGAGGTTTAGCAAGATCAGTGCAGAGGTCTGGCAATAGGCTCATTCCAAAAACAGCATATTAAATCTCTGGAGAAAGGAACATAAAACTGCCAGGAACCATTCTAGCAATTTAAAACCATAGATGATTCAGCTTCAAGTGTCTGGGAACACCTCCTGCCACTGACTAATATAATACTCTAGTAATAATACTCTAGTAAGGCTAGTGCAGATATATACGGCTGCTGCTCTGAGACCCTGTGTGTGGCACGTAGGAATAGAACACTTATGCCAGCAGGCAGCCACTCCATGCGCATTTAACAAGTGATTTTGGACTTGCACTGATGTAAATCACAGCAGAAGTTGGTTTTGCTAGTTCTTAACTAACATCAATTACAGAAATTCAATGAAGAATTAAAGTGTTTCACAAGAAATTTGAAAATGAACATCAAACATGAAAATACTAAAAGTAGTATTGAACTGAAAAAGAAGCCAACCTGCCTCTAAAAGAATGGAGAATATCTGTTGGTACATTTACCCATGCTCAACATCACCATCACCCACTCTGAAACTTATTTTTGAAGTAATAAATCCAGAGCAGTGCTTGAAACGCAAGAGCTCGTACCGGATCAACGTGTCACAAGGCAAATAATCACTATACAAAGAGTAAGTGTTAAGTACCTGGCACATTTTAACATTAGTAATGTGTCGGTAAAATTAGCAAACTTTGAAGTTTGATTTCCTGGGTTATGGCTTGAACATAATAGACAGCATCTGGACCACTTGGGCCAAACTTCATGTCCAGTGGCTGGGGCTTTAAGGATTTCCCAGGCCTTTCCAAATCTTGGACTTGTCCTTTCCATGCCTTTAACATTTGCCTTTCCAGGCTATCTATCAGCCTCATTTTAGCTACATTTCATTCTAAAAGGAGGAACATAAAGTAGGAAGAGCCAAGCGATGAGAAATTATTCTATAATTTTCACAATTTCAATGCATGCGGTACCAATTTAGAATGCAAAGTGATAATTCCTATATTAAGAAGTTCCCTTTTTTGGGCTGAAATACTCCTTACTCAATGTCTGGCAAATATGTCATTTCCAAAACATACACAAACACTATCTCATGAAAACATAAATCTACTGGAACCAAGAAACTCTGCAGAAGCCACCATCTTGAACATATTACAGACAGCTCACAGTAACTATTGCCTCAAGAAACAACCTGCCCAAGGGAGATAAGGATGTCTCGTGGGATGTCGAGATAAAGTGTCACAGCCAAGCCCAGCTCCTTTGCATCGTCATGACGAAAAACATATGTCCTGTAGTGACTAAAGCTTTGCTTTTGAGAAGGAAAAGCCTTTGCCCTTTATCCAGCTAAACCCACAGCAACCAGGAAAAAACATTTCCATGTTAGTGCACAGCACTGCCCCCAAAGCAGCCCTCCTCGTAATGGTGTCTCGGTTTACTGGAAAGGAATACTGAGGTCAGGATTCTCTTATGGATAAGGAAGGTACTATTATTCTGACAAATGATTAACTTAGTCCACTACCTGCAGTTTTTAATTTATCATTTTGAAAAGTCAGTTGTGAGGAGGACTGAGCTGAGTTTCTTATTCAAAAAAGCCAAAACATTTTTCACATTTTTTTTAAACCCACATATCCCTCCCCCCTTTCTTTTTGTCTGTGCTAGAAATGGGAGAGTAATAATAATCTAGCTTTTTACCTATTATTTGTCTAACTTACTGGGATACGGAATCAAGTCAAATGGTTGTTGTGTGTTCTCTGCCACAGTTTTCTTTGGTGACCCCAGTCAAGCCTCTCAGCCCTTCTGTGTCTACGTTCTCTATCTGCTGGTGACGAGGGCAAAGAGGGGGTCCCACCAACATTGCCAGCTGCAAAGCTGTTGCTGGAAGAAGAATGAAGAAACTCTTCTCCCCATACTAACAGCAGGTTGAGAGAAAGAAATACAAGGCAGGGGAGGAGGAAGAGACAGACAGACAGACAGACCTCTCTCCCTCCTCCTCCTCCAATTCTGAATGTAAGAGTAACCCACAAAGGAATGATCACAGAGAGAACAGTTGTCCTGGTCTCCAGCAGAAGCAGGACTACCAGGAACAGCAAGTGGATTGGTGGACTGTCATTGATGAAAATTTTCAAGCTGATGCCCAGTGGACATCACAGTCCAAAAGCAAAGATTTCTGCAAAATAAATCTCCCTGAGCAACTGCTTGGTTTGTAGCCCCATGAAGGTTTCTTATAGTGCTATGCATCTCTTTGCAAAAAGAACTACAAGCATCACTTGGAGCTGATTTTAACACTTCTTGGTAAGAACAGTTTAGGTCAGCAATAAACACTTTGCTTGGATTTATTGTTTCAAAACTTAAAGCCATAACTATTTGCATTATTCATCCATTTTTATTAGGAACCAGTCCTGTCTGACCAGACAAAAACGGCACAGATGCACACACAAAAGAAGGGCACTGTTCAGACACTTCAATGCTATTTGAAACTTTTAGGATTACAACTCAAAACAAGTGATTTACCACAAACCAAACAAATACACAATCTGCCCCAAGATATCTAGAGGCAGCACCAAGAAGACAAAATAGTCATTTTAAGAAAAAATGGATGGGAAAGGAGGATGTATTGTATTGTGCACCCAATAACATATTTTTAAGCAAACTCTTTCAAATGCTACCTATTCACAAGGTGATTAAATGTTGAATCAAAGCTCTTTAATGTGGCGTTTCAAACAATTTTCAGGTTTCCATGATGTGTATTAGCAAACTATTATACTACCTGTTCCTGTTTTCAAGCAAAGTCAGTGCAAGGTTGATGCTGAACTGAAAATAAACATTATATCATAAACTGAAGAAGTTGGATAGCCACAGTTTAAACAGATACACAACAAAAAAGAAAACCAGACAAGGAAGGCCTCTACAATAATTATGTGGTGATAATGACATTAATACAATACAAGAATTTTATAAGTTACATATGATCATGTGAAAATAAATGAGTAATACAGTGAAAGAGTTGTAGTATCCCTGCAAAACATTATGGATTACTTGTCTGGCTACAAAATAAAACACCTAGCTGGTAACAAAGGCTGAAGAGTCAAGGTGGAAGTTAACTTGTACCTTGGGAGAATATCAAGAATATAGAGAAAGCTCTTTGTCCGCGGATCAGATACATCACCTTGTAGGCCAATTCTACAAAAGAATAAAGAAACACCAGTGGGTTACTTGCAGAAGACCATCATCTCACTTACATTTTTCTACAGAAGGCTTAGAGTTTTGGCTTTGAGCTTTGAAAAGAGATTCTGCAAAATCATCAGGTCCAGACATGAGGACCTGCTCACAGAGGCAGTGTCCTACAAAATGCTCTAAGGAATGACAGTCTGACCTGGAATCCATCAGCTCAGGAGATTAAAATCGAAGCATTCAGTATTGAAACCGACTCCCCAGTCTGCAAAGCATTTAGCTTTGTGGCCTTAGCTAGCAAAAACCTTCTGAAAAAAAAAAAATAAAAGCAAAACAAAAAACAAACCAAACCAAAAAACATACACACACCCTGAAGCTCCTGGGAATAGCCAGCTATTTTATATTGAATGTGTTAAATTATTCATACAAACAAAGGCCTCAGTGCTCAGCATTTTGCAAGATCAATCCCCGTGTGAATAAGTTTGTAACCAATTTTGTAACATCAAACTGGACAGCTCAAGTAGGTTACAATAACGATAATAATACCCTGGCTTCCAGGCCAGGGTTCCCCTAACTTATGCTTGTATTAGCTCTTAAAAAGACTTAAACCTTGGTAGAAGAGCTTTAGCACGTCTCTAAGATAGTCAGTCATACACAGACTACTCTTTTTATTACATTATAAAAGAAAAATAATATAAAATTGAAGGAATTATCCCACCATGCATCATATGTTGGCACAAATACATTTGTATAGGTCAGCACTGCTTTAGAGAGAATTCTTTTTAATCTTAGGGCACTCATTTGAGTTAAGCTTTCTTACACAAGTAATTTCATCACCATCAACAGATCTGTTCATAAAGCTACTCCTTTGTATAAGTATAGTAAAGAGAATCTTTCCTCCAGCGATCACTGCTGTCAACCTATCTGAATTTGAAACCAAATGGATAAATAAACTCCCAGTAGGTTCTGTTCTTAAACACTGAGATATTTCTCGGTCATACACAAAATCCTTTCAAAGCCTTTACGGTATGTTTTCAAAATCTTGTGCATGTATGTAACTTACGTGTATATCCAGACACTGATACTCCTAATGTTGGCTAAAATAGAAGCATCTCCAGAATCAACTGTTTGTGTGTGTGTGCAATTTTCAAAGTACAAATAAGAACAGATTCCACTCTTAGTCACAGGCAAAAGTGAGAAATTCCAATTCTCCTTCTGGAGTTACCCCAGTGAAATATTAGATTGATAATTAAGGTAAAGAAAGCACTCCAAAACACAGAATCCTTTAATTCCACTGTTACACAAACCATAATGTGTGCAAAATAGGTGCTTTAAAAAGCTTAATTAATTTTAACTGAATTAAAATATACATTAAAAGAAGTGTGATCGATAATTAAGATTCAAATTGCTGCATTTCTTTCACTTTAGTAAAACTCGTGGTGAATAGAGCCACAAAACAGTTGTTTTGGAAGATAAAGCTACACAGATGAACCAAACACCATAACACTTGGAAACATTTCTCCCTTAACAGTAAAAATCATAAAAACTTCACTTTTCTCCAAAATGTGCTGTATCTACCTTGTAAATGGCTGACAAGGAGGGCTCATCAAAATCATATCAAAAGATAATCTGTCAAATTCTTTCAGTGTTATGCCCTGAATAAGAAAACAAACAAACAAAACAGGATTTTTGAATATTGTAAACTGTATGAAACTCCAAAGTCATCCTTCAGATAAAACTATCCCATTAATATCCCAGTTCCTAGTTAGAAAATTAAAAACAAACAACCTCCCTAATCACCCCTTTAACCTAATAACTTCATTCTTTTTTATCTTAGGAAACCATACAAAACAAATACGTATCAATTGTTTTGAAAATGAACCAAAACACTGATAATATCAGGATCTATATGTAATCTTGATTTTTTTATCTAATCACTCTTTCAGAAGAGATGTAGTATTTCATGGTTCTTTCAGCTGATCACATCAAAATACTGACAAGTTATTTCTCCCCATCCCTCCTCCCAATAGAGTACTACTACATCTTTGTACATCAAAAAAAAGTCTTGACATATCCAAAACAGATGAAATAAATAGCAGAATTTCTCAGAAGATGAAATACCTACATGATGTAAACACAGATGTGCCTAAAAATAACATGATAGACCCTAGGTTACCATAAGAATTGATGCAATGGCACTCTTTGCCTGAGTGCCTTCAGACAGACGTGTGGCAGTACGGACTCAAGAACCAAGCAGTTATCCTCAGAATTTCAGCCTATTTCTACCTCATGTACAGCAGAGTAGTTCAGATTAAGCACCTACACACCCAAGAAGTACCTTACAGAAGAAATATACATACATCAACATTAAAGATGTGCTGTTTTTTTTTCTTCCTTTTCTTATAAGAGAACACCCTAGAAGAACACTGACATGAACTAATTATCTTTCAGCACAAATGAAGACACTGTTTTTATGGTATTGCAGTCTTGGTGTGAAGGTTTTGGTGAACTGCCTTTACAGAGCAGAACTGTGAAAAACCATGGGCTTTGGCCGTGCATGAGGAAACAGGACTTTTCATGACAGTGAAAGGTTACACATACTGAGTATACTCAGCATACGGATGTTATAATCAAATTTTTACAAAAATGCCATGCATATGTAGTAAATGCAGGGGATTTATCTGAATTTACAGTAAGGCTTACTTTCTGCTGGAGAGCAAAAAAATACACGCATACATATTTATGTATTTTAAAGGAAAAGATATGTATTTCATACAACAATTAAAAATTGTCTGCTTAGTGGCAGTTTCTGAGATATGATAAGCATTAAGATCATAATCCATGATTTCTAATTCACCCTGCACACAATAAATAATAAACAGAAAATGCTGTACGTGGTACATGTCATAGCTTATCTATCGGTTAACCTTAGACAGATGTGTTTTAACTCTTAGGAAGTCATTACCAATGCATCCTGTGAAGTTTACTTCATTCTAGTTTTTTTGCTGAGTAAAAATCCCACAAAGCCACTATATGGTTGAAAACAATAGTTTTCAACGGCAAGACAAAGAAATCACCGCCTACATATTTTGAAGGATATCTATACAGCAAAGTGTAACGTAACTGTCCACAGACTAAATCTGCTATTTTTTCCAATAGATTTAAGGAAGGTCTTACTGACTGTAAACTATTCTTCTCTATTATAGGGAGATGTAGGCATTTTTTCCTCTTCTGTTCCCATTTAAAACTGTAAACTGTCACTACTCTGTTATTGCTGAGCGCTGAATAAGCAGCTAACCTTTAGCCACCTATTTAAGTCTTAAGCTGATGTCTTGAAACAAATCCAGTATCTTTTACTGTCATGTTGTAAAGCTGTAAAAGAAAAATAAGTATGCGGTACTATGTGAACGCAGGAAAAACCACCTATCTAGTCTGCTCCTCTATTATTCAAGTATGAGCCAACTGTACCTATTTCTTCTTCAAATGATTTGGAAAAGGGCCAGAAATCCTAAAACACATGATCTCTTGAGCCCACACAAATAAAAGCAAGACTGTCCCATCCAGTATATTTTCCTGTGTTTTACTCAGATCAACTATAATTACAAAACAATGGCATGACTCCAACAGATTTAATTAAATTCTTTCAAAACATGAAAATATTTTTTAATCTAAAATTGTGATTTTTGTCATTCCTTTTGAGCTGGTAAGCATTCCTCTTGACATTCACATAACCTTTCTTGATGCAGCAATCAAGGCTTTCAGGAAAAGATCGCAGTGTGAGTACTCCTATACTTCAGTGAGCAAACACAGAAAATAAATGAAAGTTATTGTAAAACTGCTATAGTCAGAACACCATAAATTAAGTCTGTTTGTTTGTCCTCCTTACTACTACAGATAGAGAAGGCAATCTGATTCTAGAAATACCAGACTAGAAGAAAAAAGATACTCATTACTCACCTCAATCGTCTTTGCCCATAGTGGTGTGCTGGGAAAGTTGTGCTTATAAACTTCATTGGCAAGAGTGTTCACATCAACTGCAGCAACAACTTCTGCAGATGTGCAGCTTTCTAAAATTAATAAGAAAGAACAGCAAAGAAAAATGTAGCTTCTCTTTATTATGCTTGGAAAATGCATTTGTTCTGTTGCATTACAGCTGTGCTCAAAAATAAAAGGGAAATGACAAAGATCAAACTCTGCTGTGCTGCCTTTGAAAGTTTATATGAAATATGTACCGTGTTACTAATCATATGGGCAATACTTCCCTCCTTTATACATCCAAAAAGGGAAGCTAACCGTGCCCTTCTTTATTTGTAGATACAGCCTCTGTATCTACAGAAGGACCAAGTTCCTTCGCTGGAGGAACGCAGCCCAAGGCAACGGCTGAGCCCTTTGGCCACTGCCTGCGATTCTCTGGCCACTGACAACTTACAAGAACCATGTGTGGTATTTTTTTGGTTCTCTGCTCACCATGGGAAGCAGCATACTTCTAAAATAAATCTGAGGTATGTATGCTGGTGGAATAAAACTTTAAGAAGGTACCTGAAAAGTATTTGTGCTTATGTTCCCCACAAAGCCTTGGGCCTCGAACCCAACTGCTGCCCCTGTTGGGTTCAAGGTCCCCAAAATAGCAAACGCTTTGAAGGACAGCATTAAGCAGCTCCTAATCTCTTGTTATCAAAGGAAGTATTTCTGGGCGCTCAGAGCCATTAATGGAAAAGAGGAAAGGACAACAACAAACCTACTGACAGCTAAGAGTAATATAAATAATCAATGGTCTGCTTACAGAGGAACAGAATAACAGGTCTACAGAAACTTAACACAGAAAAAGAAGTGTTTAAGCTGCTGCTCATCATGCCACACTGTTTATTATGCACTCCAATACCTTCCCTGAGGCTTTTTGTCAGAAAGACAGGCTGTGGTCACTGGGAAAACTGCAGGCAGAGAACTGTGAATGCTCTTCCTGCACCAGACCAGACCTCTCCAACCACCAGGAAAGCCACGTTACGGTCACCATCACAAAGCCCCCATTGAAACACGGGCAAGTTTAACGAGGGCTCTGTAAGCCCACAGGAACGGGGCAAACAGCCATCTATATGCCTGCAGGTACTCTCACAACGTGCACAAGTGACATATTAACAAGTGACCTGACGAGACATCCTACGAATTACTGCTAGCCAGCTAATTATTTACAGTTTGAGAGGATGAAAAACCAGCTACGATGTCTCCAGCCCGTATAAATTTGAGCGATGCAGTTATCACCCACCCACTATCTTTTACCATTCACATTTTCAAGGCCATCTCATGCAAAACTAAGATGAAAGAGAAATCTGAGTACTGCAAAGGTTGTAGCGGATAGCTTAAGAAAGATCATCCGAGCTGTCCAGTGTTTACTTGGTGCAATAAATGGCAAGGTGGATAAGTTTGCACAAGAAAAATAATGACCAGTGGCCACCCACTAAGGGTCCACGTAAGAATCAGTGTTTGCAGTTTCTGTGTTGACACTTTGAGCGCAAATTGTAAGTGAGGTTGTTAAACACAGGTGTATCCACACAGCCAACAGCACGACTACACCTGAGCTCACAGAACAGGTATGTTAACACTGACATCTAGTGAGGAAGGAGCATCGCCTTCGCAGGCTGCCTGTCTAAATTGAAAGGTGTATTCAAGAAGCAATCTTCCTAAAGTGAGTTGGAACACCTACGAAATGGAAACAAATTGCAAGTGTTGTTTAAGGAACCGCTTTCCCAATTAATTCTTTCAGTTCTTAAAGCATGTTGTCCTGATGAACAGATCCTTACTTACCTGTTTCAGGTGGTCCAGAAGAAAAGAAAATAATCAGTAATTTTGAATTATTAGCTAAATGAACGCCCAGTTTAAAAATGACAATCAGAAAGGCAGGCAGCGTGCCTTCCCTGCAACTCATGATTCAGATGGTCATCATTGTTACAGGATGAACATCAGTCCAGTCTCTTCATATATACAAGAATAAAGAAATCGTGAGGATTTGCAGGGGACTTCATCAGCCCTAATGCCTGGAAATCCTCAGAGAGAGCACACAACTAATAATTTATTGACACATTCACACCACACAATAAAATGTCCAGCCTAAGCAAGAGATGTGAACCCACATGGGAGGAGACAGCATCTTTTCCTGAACTATCCCATCTGACATCCTCTCTTCCCTATTCAAGGACCTAATAATTTTTTCAAAGCTTCTCCTCCTCCTCACTCAATAGCTGTGGCTCACTTGGGAGTTCCTGCTACAGAGCAGCCTCCCTCTGAAAGCTGATTAAGTGTATTTCTCTGGGAATACGCTGGAAACGCATGGAGCTCGAGCAGACAAGCAGATCTCACGCATCAAACCTAACAAAGAAAAGCCTGTGTAAATTTCACATAAGGTGAAAATGAAACATTTGTAAACAACTCTCCTGAAATGTACATAGCTTTGATGCTAAACTGTGACATTTTGCTATGACAGCTGTATTTGTGAATTGAAAATAACTGTAAGAACATATCATTAAAAAGGACTGAAAGCAGTCTACAAAAGCAGAATCAAGGTTGTGTTTAACTATCTATCCCCACTGACAGAAGGCACAAAACCAAGTTATGTTACAGCTCAGTAGGAAGCCACAGACAATGGGGAAGTTGCTGAGGGAGGCGTTACAGCCTATTTTTAGGCAGACTAGAGCATAAAGCTCTCTCTAGGCTGAAATCAGGTGAAATCAAACTTGTATCATCTCATTAGAAATGTACTGATTTTGCACTTGGGTCTTGAAACCTCTTGAATACACAAACAGAAGCCCTGTCAGCTTAATAAAATTGCAAATTAAATTTTGGGCACCCATTCTCTACTTTGCTGCACACACAAAGCTGTGTTAGCCCACCAACATCCACTTGTTCACGCTGCGATGACTGGAAGGTGTGGCACTCCAAACAAAGGAGGGCAGGATGTGTGTTAGCTTCTGACCTGGGGAAAAAAAAAAAAAAAGGGTGGCATCTACAAACTCTGGAAATAAAATTTCTGACTTTATTTGCCCTTTTCCATGCCAGAATCATCGATTCCTTTGTGATGCATTTCTACCAGACCTTAAAATTAGCATAGATCTGTTTATATCCACCCCTCTACTCCTGCACCACGATGATCATCGATGCCAGCAGAGCACATGAAACGCACGGAGCTGCACCAAGGGCAGCGCCCGGCAGATCCCGCTGCGTTGGGAAATCAGGGCCAAAGCCAATTATCTACGCTACCAGGTATATGGAAACAGATGGAAAAGGGAAGATTAGTCACACATTGTGTCAGTCGTGTTTCCCTTTAGAACAGACAGCGAAGATTTCATTTCTGAGCTGTCAGCTCGTGGCTTAAATGATTAGGCTGCACTGTCCATGACTACAGGCAGTGCGATTATCAGGAAACGTGATACTTGCTTCCTGCAGGATACTTAGCAACTTTTTTCCACTGCTGTATTCGTGCAGGCTTTGTTCGTGTTTAACCATACAAACAATGCAAATTTATGTTATAACCCAACCAGCTCCATCCTGCGCTATCAAGGGCTTCATTTTGGACAGCTATTAACATTTAAATGAATTTAGCTGGAAAAACTTCTTCAGATAAGCAAGGTTTTTGTTGAACATTGTGCTCAGCCTTATAGCTGCTTGCCAGTTCTGTCTGCTTTTCCTCCCCGCCCGAGATAGCCATGCTATGCAGTTACGCACTTCGGTTCATTACGCTGTGCAATTCACGGAGATTATCAAATAAAATGAACAACAATAAGCGCGGAGGACAGCCTACAAAAGACTAATTCTTACTCTAAAACTTACATATAACAGCTGCAGTGGAAAACTGTCAGTAACTTCGGGGCTGCAAAATTACAGGATTTTTTTTTAAGTGGTCCTTTCACATTTTATTTTATTTTTTCAGTGACCTGGCAGATGACAAACGCTTGTGGCAGAGACCTGGAATCTATTTTTCATGGGAAAACTGCCTAAATTAATATGCCATTTTGAGTTTGCTTTGGTTGGGAGTGAGTTAGAGCAGGCTGTTTGTTTGATGGAAAGTTGCTAAGGAAATGAATTAGAGCCACAGATTTTCTAAAAATAAAGGTTGTATTTTTTCATTGTAGGACTCTGTACTTTACATACAGCCAAAACACTCACGCATGCATTACGTACGTATAAAATATCGTAGGTTTAGACACACATGATCCAAACACCAACCTCTGCAAATCTTTGGAGCACAGGATGGGAAAAAGGGAAGAAACACGTTCCTATCTGTTAGCTGCTTCAAGCCTTCACAATTGTGAATATGAACAGGCTCAATGACTTCCAACCTTAATCAAGCTCAACTTTCCAAATTATGTATATTTTCCATGCCTTTGCTGTTAAAATTAAGATATGACTATGAAGCATTCAACATCTGAGACCAGAAATTCTGCATATGCTGGATTATCTGCAGCTGAAGCGTCAGCACTGAGCTAGACAACCCCAAGACATTTTCTTCTTTAGTTTTGGACTGAAACCTAAATTCATGAGCAGGCCTCCTTATGCTGCCCAAAAGAACCTGATTCAACTACACATCAATAATTTCTACATACAGCTGTATGTAGAAATAGAAGAAGACTTGGATACAAACCTCTGTGGGTCTATTAAAATTCATTTATTTCTTAGTGTAGGTGAGGACAACCTAAAAAACAATGGTACATTACTTGCTGCCAAATGCATTTTATTTTAATGACAACTGACAAAACAATGAACATCCTCATCCTGCAAACCCAATTATATGCTGTCTTAGAATTAAGCTTATAAAAAATTGCTGCCAAAAAGGACATCAAGGTAAAAAAAGAAAGCCACAGATTTCCTGGAAAATACCTATTTGCCATTGAAAACGCTGACAATTACACAGACAAAATACAATGTTGGATCAGTGCTGCTGAACACAACTGGCCAAAAAACTGGCTGTGTAACAGAGCCAGGAACCAACACTGAGCGAGAAGTTGCCAGAACTACAGAATCCATGTTGCTGAACAAGTAGCTGTCCTGGAGTGGCTGCACTGAAGTGTTTTATGTTTTCTCTCTTTTCTAAATGATTCTGTTGTTGTTCTTGGCTGTATAGATTCAATAGAAACCATACCAAGAAAATACAGTATTGCACATAGCCTTCATCTCTCACGCATCTGGCTTATAAAAGCACTCGTGAAATGGAGGGCTTTCTTTCAACATCCAAAAAATTGTACCAGAGACATCTTCAAATAGCATGGTTTCAGATAAACATATAGGCTGAAAACATATAAGAAATCCTATTATTATAATACAAAAAGTACTTTCAAAGGAACATTCACTTTTCTGTTTGATTTCCACATAAAAGCAAACACTTAAATCCTCTTGACTTCACTTTCTTCCTCTATAAACTAAGAAAACTGAATCCAGATGTCTAAAAGACTTATAAAGAAAAAAACAGCAGAAGAGATCAAAACGCCTGACTGTATCAGTATTCCTGAAAGCAATTCAATTCATCAAAACCAGTTCTATATAATGGCCTGCCATTAAATATATAATTCAGTGCAAATTATATATACCCTTTTATTCAGTTGCCTATTAGCTTTCACTAGACTTGAAATAAGATTCTCATCTTATTGGAAATAAATTTACCCTTCTGGGAAGCAATACATATGCTTTGGTTAATTCTTTCACTCTCCAAAGTATACAAGATATAAAAGATGTATACATTTCCAAGCCTTGGTATGTCCCCTGTGGCATCATTCAATCAGTATACCTTTTGGATACAAGTTTACAAGTAGTCCGATAATCTTCTAAGGCTACATTTCCAACGTCCCCATTCCCTAAGCATTTTGTTGTGTTGCAAATGGTGTTTGCCTAGTTGGAGATGGATGGCTACAGGATATCACATCTGGCATTACGATGAGTTAATTAGTGCAGAACACAGCTGAACATTCACAAGATGCCTATTATTGTGTTAAGAACAGAGCCAGGTGACACTTGGTAAATATTTTTGTATACATACAAAAACCAACACATGACAAGCTGAGTGAGGGCCGTGGTGTAGGCTAAGTTTCAGGAATCTGTCCACTTTCTACGGAAATATGGAAACTGTCTGGAATTGTAGAATGGTTTGGGTGGGAACAAACCTTAAAGATCATTTAATTCCACCCCCATGCGTGTCCGTAACACACATAGTTCCCCACCACTTTAAGGAACAAGACTACAAGAAAAGTGTTATCGTTACCGCCATACTCTCTCTTGATTCCACAAAGCCTGCAAATCTACAGCTCCGTACCCAGATATATTCTGCTCTTAACACTCAAAAGGATGTGTTTGGAAATAAGGAACACGCGTTACTTCAACAGGTGGTTAGGATTATTTACAATAACAATGAGGGTACCTATTTTGGTATACAATGTATTTTACATGTTATACATACACAAAACATACATAAACATTCAAGCAAAAATTATACAGTAGAAAAATGCCTCACTGACAATGGTTTAAATGAATGAACGATGCAAAGCAGACTCTACCCTAGGCATAATCTTTTAATATTACATAGCTCACTGGAAGAACAAGGTAAAGTGAGTTTTCGCCTGATGTTTTTAGGAAAATGCTCTCTGCTGTACAGAGTAACAGAAGGGCTGTTAACAATTATGAAAGGTTTAGTATTTGAAGGATTGTAGTTGTAATTAAAATTATTATCATGATCATTGTAAATGATACAGATTTGTGTTGACACCTGAACTGAGCACAGTAACAAAGCCCAGGGTGCTTAACAAAGGAGCTCAATAACCCTAGCTCAATTTTTTTATTTGGGGAAGCCAAGTCACAAAGAGTCCATGGGACTTGGTGAAGGTCACCCAGGCCACAGCTTTTACGATCTAAAATAAATAAAATTCTTCTCCAGTGTTCCTGATATCAGATCAAAAACTCACCCAGGCACATGATCTAGCATGAACTCACAATATCAGCTCACGTGTTATATTCGATTTTCATGTTTAGAAAATAGCTATTCACCAAACTACGTGAGATAGTGATACTGTTTAGTGGAGGACTTGTTAGTGTTAGGTCAGAGGTTGGACTCGGTGATCTTGGAGGTCCCTTCCAACCTAGATGATTCTGTACTGAAAGATGAAAACACTGAGTCTAGCTGCACACCTATGGGATAACCTGGCTAATTTGCCTGTGCACTTGTGTGACCCTGATCCCATTTGCAGCAGGGGCATGCCAGCAGATGACAGAGCACATATTAATGTGTTCAAAATCAGGGTTTTCCTGAGAACAGGTACCTGGGCTGAGGCATGACCACAGATCCCTCACCTCCGCCCCGGTACTCTCTGGGTGCATGGTGCTACCCAGCGGGCCACAACCGCTTTGGGGCACTGCCCAGTTTAGAATCATAAAGATTGGAGAAGGCCTTCAGGATCATCTGGTCCAACCATCCCCCTACCACCAATGTCACCCACTAAACCATGTCCCTAAGCACCACGTCCAGCCTTTCCTTGAACACCCCCAGGGACAATGACTCCACCACCTCCCTGCGCAACCCGTCCCAACACCTGACTGCTCTTTCTGAGCAGAAATGTCTCCTCATTTCCAACCGGAACATCCCCTGGCACAACTTGAAGCCATTCCCTGTAGCCCTGTCACTGGTTACCTGTGAGAAGAGGCTGACCCCCAGCTCCCCACACCTTCCTTTCAGGTAGTTGTAGAGAGCAATGAGGTCTCCCATGAGCCTCCAGACCAAACACCCCCAGTTCCCTCAGCTGCTCCTCACAGAACTTGTGCTCCAGGCCCTTCACCACCCTCATTGCCGTGGACCACTGACACAAACACCTCACTAGCCAAAACCCAGCTGCCACCACCCCTTACATCTCACCCCCACGTCCACCTCACGGGCACAGCCCCCACCCCAGCCCCCCACCGCTTTCCTGCCCCTGGAGAAGGGGAGAACGTGGCTAATGGATGAGAGGAGAGGCCGTGGCCTCACTCAGGGCTTCCTCCCTCCCCCCCTTCCCCACGGTGCTTGTGCAAAACGGCGGGGCGAGGGGCAGAGGAGCGGGGCCATCTTAGCCCGCCCCGTCGAGAAGATGGCGCCCTCCGCAGCCCCCCGGGGGCCGGGGGCGCAGCGAGAAGATGGCGCCCCCGCGGGGGAAGGAGAAGGGGACCCCGGGGAAGGCGGTGATGGCGGCGGGTACCTCTCAGGGCCTGGTGCATGCCCCCGATGCCGCTGTACAGCTCCAGCACCCGCAGCGCCGCCATCCCGCAGCGCACAGCCCGGCCCCGCCGGCCGCCTCCCCGAGCGCCGTCCGCCCGTTCCGTTTCTCTTTCGTTCCCACTCCGCTCGCTCCGTGGGGCGCTGCTAATTGCTCATTAAACCCCAAAACGGGCTGAAACCCCGTGGGGAAGCCACCTGCTAGCATGGCCAGTCCCTCGCCTGTGTGGGGAGGCCGGTCGTGTGGGTGAAATCAGCAAAGGGCGTGCTGGAAAGGCAGGCTGGGGGCAGAAATTGATTAGGGTGGCTTGTGCCTTGCAAATGAGGCAGGGCTCTTAGTGACTCCCCAAGCCCAGCCTGTCAGCAGGAGCCCAGGAGGATGCTTCCCAAACTCTGCAGGACAGACATGGGGAGAGAAGGGAAAAAGGGCCCCCAAAAGGGCTGTGCCCGCCCGCTGGGGATGGTGCCGGTCTGCTGTCCGGCTGGGCAGCTGATGCTGATGGCATGTGGCAATTCTGCCGGCCTAAGCGTTTGTCTGCTTTTTGCAGGAGTGATTTTAGTCTGCAGGGATGGTTTGAAAAGCCGTTTCAAAGCCCGCAATGCTGGTGGAACAGGAAGGAAGGAAATAACTGATGAAACTCTCCTAATTTGTCTTAACGCTATGAAATTGGCTTCTCTAAATTAAAAAGGAAGAGGTGGCTCAAAGACACATAGTTGCCCCTGAGAAGCAGTTAGTTTGTAACAAGAAATGCCAGGCAGATGCATTTACATGTACTTACAAAACCCAAAGAGTAAATATACTGCACAGTACAATGTGGGATACTTACCTCACACAAAGTAAAAATACTCGTCTATGCCAAAGTTTGAAGATTTAGATTCAAAAGTGAAGATGAAACATGAAAAAAACAAAATCTGAAAATGTTTCTCTAATCTTAAGTTAATTATATTTTTGTGGAGCCTCCTAGAAACCTGCCAAAAATAAGGTGGATTTCAAGGTGTTTGTTTTTCTTTAGCAGCTGCCTCATGCAGCCTGTCAGAGTAACTCCTATCTCTTGTCTTTCAGTGTAGGCACAATTTTTAGCTGAAAGTGGACAGTGAACCAGAAGGAGATGTGCTGTCTTTCAACATACTGATCCAGAATAGGGAGCTCATTGACTGTGGAAAACAGTAGAATCAGAAGCACTATTAAAAGATTCAAAGTAAGAATATCAGTCCTCGAGCTTTTTTTTTTTTTTTTTTTTTTTTTTTTTTGTGTAACAGTTCTGTCATTCACTGTGGATTTTCATCAACAGAGTCTGGGGCTGTCGATTTATTTGCCAGCCATGGAAGTAAGCATGTGACTAAAAAAAGAAGCCTGAAGTCTACTTCGACAATTTCTGAAAGGAAGTGTAGCGGCTGAGGTACCAAAGAGGGGAGCAGCGCACATTACAAGAAGTGACAAGATAGGTAGCTTGCACAGGCAGTGGGTGAAGAACTGAGAAAGGCAGCTGAATCACATGGCTTAACAAAACAAGGAGTATTCTGGCTGAAGAAAACAGTTGTCAGACAAAGGTGATGAGGAAGACTGAAGAAAAGGATTCAGGATGATGATGATGGCTGTGATGAACAAGGTTGTTCTCAGCTAAGAAGATAAACGTCAGTAGGAGCCTGTCAAAATACAAGATACAAGGTAAAGGTAAAGAAAAATGAAGCTTTTAAGAGACTACTGAAATTAGTAAAGCCAATTAATGAATTTTAGCTCCTTGTGTTACTAGTTCAACAATCTATATACATCACAGCAAAGCTAAATATTGTAATGAGGGCTTTAGGCAGTCACAAGCAGTTCATTTATTTGGAGCTGCCCAGTATCTGGAGCAATTAAAGCTACAGAGGAACAATATTTCCTTGTATCAGAGGGGAAGACATACTTGAGCCCTGTTTTTCCCTCCCCTTTCCTTGATTCCAAAGTATTCTTGCCATTCATGTGGCAAAGGTAGAGTCAAGTGGAGAAAGTAGCAGATACATTTTTGCCATACTGGTGACAGTGGAATATTCCCTGCTCAGGGGAAATTCTCCACCTACCTCCTCTACCAGGCATCCTCTGTGTAGTAAGCCATAGAATCTGATCAACAAGCCTCCACTCTGGTAACAAAGAAATGCATGAACTAGGCCAAGATTTCATTAGCTGAAATTTGCAAAGAATAGGAAATACCAAAATTTCCCTTGTACTCATTTTTAAACAAATGCCAATAATCACTTTCATAATTATGTGTAATGGCATCTGCCCTAACCTGGTTCTCCTTATTAATTGACAGCTATGAAAAGGACCAAACCAAATCTGAGACTCTGGAAACAATTACATCTAGCACACTTCCTATATAAATACAGCATAATAATAACTATATTTTTTATCAGACCTTTTATAATAAAAATTAAGGTATAGCGTTTATTTGAGAGATTGAGGCAATGACTGAGAAGCACCAAGATCACTGGTCACTCATACCCTTCTTCTTACAAAAGATCTGAAGCATTGCTAAAGAGAGTGTGCCATGTGAAAGTGATTGTTCATAGTTAAGTTAGGAAAAATTTTGATAACACATATTGCCACTACCATGGGACAGGCTAAATGGGTGCTTTCTCTTGGTCTTGTGGCCTGGCAGCAGCCAGATGTCTGCAAAATTTCCCAACAGAATTTCTCTGACTTACTGGAATTTGGGTACTCTGACAGCTCTTTCTTTGCTTTGTGCATATAGGGTGGATAGGATTCCTGTAAATCTCAAACAACATTTGATTTGATTAACAGAGGAGATTAATAACAAGAGTTCAAGTCCAATATCTGCCTTCAGGCCCTATTCTACTCTCAGTAAAGGTATTTGTACAGCTCCTTAAGACTTCAAGGGAAGAAGTTTGTTCTATGACTCTTCTGATTTTGACTTTCTGATAAAGGATTTCAGATTCTGCAGCTCTGAACTCTTAATGTTATTTGGACACAGGTATTTACTGTTTCATGTATCAGTTATGCCCCAACAATATACCTGGCTTTAAATAAGAAATGCTAGGCTTTTGTAAAAAAAAAAAAAAAAAAAAAAAAAAGTACTTTATTCTAAATCAACATATCCATAGAACTATGATAATGCATTGACAAAACATCTATTTTCTTGACTGACATATATTTACAGTAAAATACATGTTAAGCAAACTGATCATTTAGTGACATTTCTAAAGCCAAGACATCAGCATGTGATACCAGCATTTTCATTGAGATAGCTTTGGAAAACTCCTGCCTCCTAGCAACTGGCAGCATTTCCTCAGTTCAGAAGTTTCCGAAGTTTACCCACATCTCTGATGACTGGTATGATATAGGTAATCATGCTAGATCTGAAACTGTTGTCCTGGTAACCACTAAACACATCCAGTGAAATAGACGCATGTGGTAAGAGGAACATGCAAGGGAAACCACTGCAATATTTTCTCTTCTTGCAAGGCTTTCGAATTGTTAAAACTGTTACAATTACCCACGCTGCAAAATAACATCAGAGAAACATGCAAAAAACACCACTTTATGATTCTGTATTTCACTGTAGCAGCAACTGGAAGTTAAAGTAACAAACTGTGACAGGGCTATGCATGCTCTCGTGCTCAAAGAAAATAGAAAGGGTTTCCACTGTTGTTTATATAGTTCACACCAGCAACAAATACATGAAAGAACCCCCCAAGCAACATTTTATAGGCACCTTAGGCCTTCTGCAGTTTTCAAATCTTCTCCTGCAGTTCCTCCCTGCCATCCCATCTGCAGGAAGCAGTGACTAACAGGCCAGCAAGGCATCCATCTGCACCCATCTGTGAGCTGAAGGTCGCCAGTCTGCAGTGCGTGTCACAGGGTTTTATTGATGCCACGATGCCGTAGCAGTATCAATTGCTTCAAGTTTCCTTTGAATGTAATCCCTCACTGCAAAGCCACATAGTGGAAGCTAGTAGATCTGTACTTTGAAGTGTTTGTGAGCATTTCCTCTATATGCAAAAAAGGAAAGAGAACAAGAAAAATCTCTCTCTGCGGACATGCCAAGTGTTTAAAAGTGCATTGAAGCTGCAGTACAAGCAAATACTGTTGGTGGTTGAATGACAAACAAGATTTCTTTTGTCCAAAAGTCTAGTATAACCTACTAAATACCTAAATGAAGATCAGAAAAATTATACAGACATCTCAGCTGTCTGGAAGAGAAGCTCAAGTTCTGGGTCAGAAATCACAGTGGCTAGGAAGGAATGCTAGGCATGTCATACCCTTGCAATGCAATCACTGATTCAAAAAGTTCACTGAGGATGTCTAGCATAAATTATTGTTTCCATAACCATTGGCCCAGTATGTTACTAATACCGAAAACCTTTTGCAGTTTATCAAAATTGAGCTGTACGAGATGTAATGTTTCATGAGAGACTTTATCACACTTGGTTTCTGATGAAGTGTTGCTCAGTAAAGGTAGCTTTCAGCCACCAACATGGCATTTCTAGGAACCGTGCTGGGCTGTGCCAGTACGTCCAATGAAGGCTACAATTTTCATTTATAATCCTACACATCTGCAAGACTAGAAGTGAAACCCACATCAAGCTAGGTTTGTTAGCCTCTCCCAACCCGTTTCTAAGCACTCTATGCAGGGAAAATATATATAACTGAAATTACTTAGAAGAGCCATCAAACACAAGTATTTATAGCCTTTCTATTTTCAGACATTAATCTTGTTTCAACATTTTATTTTCAGGTTCTGGAGTTATGCATGTACTCTGTAGGGAATAAGGGATAAAAAAGACATTGCTTCTCTAATTAATTCATTACCTTCCTGGTTGAAATAAATATAAACAAATCTGGCCTGTTTGTTATGTTTGGCCTGCAGTGGTAAGCCTGGCTGGATGAGAGGCATTATGTCAACATGGTGTTGTTGACTTTCTTGTTGTACTTACGCATTCCAACACCTGGCCAAAAATAAAGGATTTAAAATAAATAAACAAAATAAAAGCTAGTAAGCAAGATATATCCCTATATAAAATCTTTGCAGGACTGAACAAAACAGAATCTGAGCTCTACAAGTCCTGCTGCAGTCAGCCAAAAGATTTCTGTTGCAGTGAACTGGTTTTGAGTCAGATCTTGAAGGGTCACAGGAAACTGGGGGCAGCAGACGCAGGGCCAGGCGTTGGTTCAAGGAGGGAACCGTTCAAGCCACTCCCTCAGGATGGAGTTGATGGTGTGGGAGATCCCAGCTCGCTTGCAGAGCAGGAGGAGATGGTAACATGCCCTCAGCTCTCTCAGAGGAGGGGGGATAAGGGAAAAGAGATAGATGAGTGCAGATGGCAAGCCTGGATGTGCTTCTTACCTTTTTGCTTAAGGCAGGAGTTTTAATTTCCAGCATCCCCATATGGTGTGCATAGTATATAGTGTATAGAATGAGAAACTGAGAAAGACTTGTAGCTATCTATACATTGGCATTGATCATGCCTTTAGTCACAAACCCATTTCGTATCACCTAAAACTTTTGTATACCACAGGCTTGTCTTTTTTTAAAGGGTTCTTCCCCTGCCCAAACTTTGTTTTTTTTTTCATTCGGCCCCACGTGATGATTTTAATCTTTGAGTAAGCCTGTAGCTGGCACAGGAAATGAGATGCCTTGCGCTGGTCACCATGGTGGTAGGATTTCAGTAGTAGGGTGTTTCCTCCGGAGAGGAAGAAAATCTTTAAAGCAGCCACAGCAGAGCTGTAACTGCAGACTTTCTGAGCTGTCTTGAAACCACAAATGCACGCACTGAGGACTACAAAACCTGCCCAAGAAGTTGAGTACACGGTGCCTCTGCAGCACTGTAGTGCTCCACCTTGGTTACATTACTGGCACTTTGCAAATGAGTTACTTCAAAACTAGTTTAAGTCCATTTGGTATGTCACTTAAAACTGCAATTATAGGAGTGACTGCAGTGTAAATATTCTTTTTTTACTACATTTGTGTCTTCAGGTGTCTGTCAAGCATACCGATATGCTAAAGCTTAGCAGCTGGGACATAGCTCTGTTCTACCAGAAAGTCTCTTAGAAAATAGTCTATAGAAATGCACAGGTTTTACCAGAAAGTCTCTTAGAAAATAGTCTATAGAAATGCACAGGTTTGAAGAAGTTGTGAGATTGTGTAAAGGTAAAATGGAATAGAGGATAAATTGAAAATCCTGTAAAATCTTGTAAAATTTTCCAGCTAAAGCAGAAAGTTGTCAGTTTTGGCTGCTAGGTTTGTTTGGATCCTTTTTCCCAATTAAGTATTGCCTCAGGTAAGAACGGGTCTTCCTAAAGCTGAAACAAACCTTTTTTAGAAAAAGGGCTATAAATTTAAAATGTTAATTTTGCTGAGACAGCCTAGAGACAGCAGCACAAATAAACCTAACCTAAATGGGTTAAGAAAGCCTAAAATAGTTCTTTCTGAAGAAGGGAAGTCTTCTTGCACAAGACATATGCCAGTATAGACTGGCAGTGTCAATATTCATCTGTAGGGAGTTGGGCTGATTTAAGACTCCAGCAAATGTTTTACATAATTCATAAGAGACATACAATGGGATATTGTTGGAATTGTCTATCAGGGACCCTGCAGAGCAGCCAAAGTCCCTGAGGATGACTTCATTGCAGAAACAGTGCCAAGTCACATATAGCACTCATCTCCTATGCTATAGAGCACAGTTGTTCAAAAATCAGAAAAGTAAGGGAGTTAAACACAAGTCATTAATAAACCTACACTATGCACTACATTATGCATACATCCCATCGTCAGCACCAGTCCAGGCACCACAAATATGATAGTACAATAGTATTATGTTATTGAGAGAATTCATTTACAGAATGTATCTCTAGATTTCTCTTGATACTATAGCAGTTGATGATTTTAGGAATACATCTGTTGGAGAACAGCGTTATTACCATATCCACAGTAATCCAGTCCTCTGTCTTTGAAAGGTCTGGCCTGCATGTTGTTTCATTACCTAGAAGGCTCCTTCATTACACGGGAAGGTATTTCATCCTGCTGTGCTTTGGACTTGGGTTGTAGGCTTGCTAACCTCCATGTTGTGGAGCTTATGGGAAATGCATATTCTGTGTCAGATAAGCAGTCACAAACACTGGCAAAGGTCTGAGAGTCAACACCAATAAAGCATCTACAAAGCTCCTAAATAGTTTCTATTTCCTTCCTCCAGTCATTCTACACAGGCATTAACTCTTTCCTACTCAATGACCATAAGCAAGAGCCAAATTATCAAGGAAAGTTTCAGGTATATTGTGAGTCCGTGTTTGTAATGGAAAGCAGGACACCTTTCCACCTGAAAAATATGGACTCTCCACTCTTCTAGATACTTTCTCGTTTCCTTCTCCAACCATATGCGCCATCTGCTTTATGTGTATTTAATACTTTTTCTACTCCAGTCCCTCCAGCATACAATTTTATTTTTGATTTTTGCATACTACCAATTTAAATCTAGATCATCTTCCCTCTTCAACCCCATCTGGGCAGAGCATATTTATGCTCGGAGATGAAGCATAGAGCTGGCATGTAAAAGCAACTCATCTTAGAAACTCGGTCTTCTCCGCTTTGGGGTGTGCAAGCCACGTCCCCTTCCCTTTGTAAGAAGCTAACTAATCCCAGAGTGGCTAACACAATGTACAGTCAGTATATGAGACTCATTGGAACCAAGGATTTGGCACAAGAGCTCAAACTGAGGAATCCAGTAAAAACTTGGCCCTCAGCTAGTACTTTTCTGCTTGTCCTGGGCATCTCAAAGGAAGAATTGAACAATTGCAGCACGTAATTAATAATTCCATTGCTGTGTCCTGCCCCTTCCTCAAAAAGAACATCATCATTTCCTGGTATATCATGGCAAGAAAACATTAGGCTATTTATGCTTTGTGTAAGTGATGGAACTGGGGGAGAGAGAAGAATGAAATCACTCCCCAGATTTAATTGTTTTTTGGCTAGAGGAGCCCTTGAAGCAGTTTGCTTTGAAAAAGCTTGGCTAAAAAGAAGTAGTAAATGTGTAACTGACAGGGTTCATTAATGGCATACTAGAATCACTTCTTTTAGCTTTTTCCAAAAGAGAGAATGGATGGATGAATGGATGGATGACTCAAGTTTGAAAAGGTTTGCAATCTCAAAATTTAAAACAGCAATCCCAGACAAATTTGTATGTATGGTTTCCCATTGTAATGTGACAAATGAATGTTCATCCATGCTGTTGACTTCTACCTGTGCCAACAGCTGACTGCAGGGATAACAACTGAGTACTGTTCTTGATATCAAAGCCAAGACAGCGAAGTCAACAATGTGGCAAAGGACAGAAAGAAAAAGTGTTTTACAAAGCCTCTACTGAAAGCTTGAAGTGACTATAAAGTAAAATCCTTTACTTAAGTTAAAAAGGCTTTATAAAGTGTCCGTCATGATCTTTGAGTAGTTCCTTAGGGAAAAAAAGAAGGAAAAAAAAAAAAAAGAAAAAAAATAGACTATATAGTCATCAAAATGCAATGTGAAATTGTTTGCATGGATACTGAAGGAAGGTATTCCAGAAAATTCATCTTCAAACAAATATTTACAATAGTCTTTTATTCCATTTGTGAGACTCCCTCAAAACAAAAAGCACAGCTATAACTAAAGCCACGTGAACAATTTCCAATATTAGGTATCAGGGTGAGATGTGAACAGTGCTGAAAGAATTTCTCCCCATTCTTTCCTCAGTTCATTTGTGATGAGCTAGGCAAGCTTTGCACCATGGGACGTTAGTTCCACCAGATCAAAGAATCTGAGGCTAGAAGACACATTAGTAAGCATGGGGAGGGGGCAGGGGGAACACGGCACTGACAGAGTCGGCCTTCAGTAAAATGTTGTTTTTCTTGTCAGCAATCGCTAGCTCCTCCAGTTTTGTATCAGTCCACAAGAGTGAACCATGAAGAAGAAGCAACAATAATTAATCTCTGTCATTACCGTATTTTCTCCTGGATGATTTAATGTTTCTTCAAGCTCTGGAAGCATAAAGTGAAGTTCATTTTTTCTCCTCAAGCCTGTCTTTTCTATGGTCCTGTACATCATCTCTTTAAGTATTCAACACATGCCCAAGTATTTATTGAACCTGTTTTTTGTTTGTTTGTTTGTTTGTTTGTTTTTATTTTCTTTCTTTTTCAATGTAGGATTATGGGGTACTCCCTTTCAGCTAAAAAACACTTCATGTCCTACATCTTCTCTTGCCCCCATTTTCCCCATCTTGCCATGCTGTAATTTAGCTCAGTGCAGCATTCATCTTCTCCTTATTTTTCCACTCAGTCCCTGTTATTTAAGTATTGACATCTTTCTGCTGCTGAATGTGGTACCTTTTCCTCTCTCTCAAAAAAGTGAAGACAAGGACTCTGATTATACCATGTTCATTTAATCTGATGTCTTCCTCAGTCTGTGATTTCTGTTGCCCTTTTCACTGCCATCATTTCTCCGTTGTGTGCCTTGTTTTCTTCTGTATGTACAACTATGTGACCATCCAAACACACATTTTCTTATTCCTACCACAATAAAAAAAAACAAGTTCTCTAAGTAAAAAGGACTTCCAAGCTTTTAAAAGATGATTGGGTCAAATTAACAGTATTAACATTCTCATTTATATTCAAAATCCTCATGCTCTTCTCTTGTTCTTTTGCCCTCTGAATGAGTTTTGCCTGGTTTGTCTTTGGCAAAATGCAAGCTTCATGAAATAAGGAAGTCAAACAGCTGAAATTTCAAGTTACCTAGCTTTGAACACCCAAATCAAGACTGAGGCACTTGGCACGGTCTGGAAATTAGTTCTGCTTAAAGAGTTTCAGGCTAAGCGTCAAACCTCAAAGCGTGCCATGCCTCTTGTCAGTTTGGAAAATCTTGGCCTTTACGTCCCAGTCATTACTAAAGATACTGCTGAGAGTCATCGGCTAGTGCTGTTGCTATTAAATGCAGTGATTCAGAGTATACAGGTTATCTTTTTTTTTTTTTCCTTATTTTTTAAGGATGGATTACAGTAATCGCTCGACCTATGAGAGAGCTGAAAAACTTCAGTTTCTCTCCACTATGTTGCTAGAATTGTGCATGCTGTTTGAGACAACACGGGACTCAGGCAGAGGGCCATACTGGCTTTGAAAATGCCTACCTGATTTGTTAAAAGAGGGATGAAAGGATACAGAAAATACCCTCTTCTGGCAACTAGAAACCAGAGTAGAGGGGAACTTTATGCACAGCAATAATAACATCGTGCAACTGGGTGGCATGAGTCATGCTCAGAACACTTCCCTAGTGATGAAAGACTTACCAGTTTCATATAGTTCATTTTACATTAAAATATAATACTGCAGAGAGACATGGTTAGTTTTGAGTATATAACCTAGTCATTTCCTTGAAAAAATCAGTAGCTACTCACAGACATTCGGTATGTTTTGTAACAATGGCAACTACTGTAGGCAATACAACTTTAAAAATACATTTCATAAAAGAATTTTCAATGTATTTTTAAGGCCATAATTAGTCAAGGAAGTCACTCAAAAAGGGAGACTTAAATGCCCAGACACTTATGTGTTAGCCTCATGGTGTTCCAAAAAGCAAAATCAGCTGTTCTCTGGCAGCGTGTAGGGAGAAGCAATCTCTGGGTTCAGAAACAGACGACTTCTCTCTAGGCTCAGAGGGGTTGCCCTCAGCTAGCTTGTCCAAATGCTGAACCAAGGCTACAGGGAGTACTGGCCGTTCTTGGGGGACCCCTGTCACAGCCCCCAGTTAGAGTAAGGGACAGCCCCAGCTGAAGATTTACAACCAGAATTTGCAATTTTTTTATTTTTTATTTTTTTGGAAATGGGAACCTAACACTTTTCTGCTTTCAAAACCTGACATGTCTGAGTCTTCTGAAACCACAGCTGAAGGATGAAGTGCTCTTTTTCACTAGAAGTTGCAGCAGTCACTCAAGTAGCAGGCCACAGGGCTTGCTGTGTCTGCGTATTATGAAGATTCCCTATTCAGTTGCTGCAGGACATTAACACTCTTTCATGTCCTCTTGTTATAGCGAGTCCCTCTTGCACAGAGCATGTTCAATATTCATGGCAGCAGGGGAAGAGCAAAGGAATGCCTCTATAGCCTTCCAGTCCATGCTCCCAAAAGGATTTAAGGATGCTTTATGGAACTGACAGACAAAGTGATTGCATTTGCATAGCAAGATGTTTTTGGTGGATATTTTATATTTAAGGGTCATTACATACTTTCTGGAAAAAAAAAACAAAACACAAGCATTTCATATTGTAAAGCAGAATCTTCACTGAAAGTGCGGAAATCTAAGTCATGAAATGAGTCAAATCTGTTTAGTCCAGGTTTATAATAATAGGAAAGCACATTCAATATTTGAACTAAATTTCTCTAGTTTCTTGCTGTTTAAATCAAACGACTAAAGAAAAATAATGTGAATTTTGTTATTTTCAGTGATTTTTTCAGACCAACACCTACTTGTCAGAGAAGTTCTGACTGTTACAAAGAATTTGTCATTCTTAGTGTAACAGATTTTCAGTATAAAGTAGTTTAGCCATCTGCACCCTCTCCCTATGCACACCCCTTTTCCTTTTCCCTGTTAATGAAAGTTAAGCAACAATTCTTTTTTTTTTTTTTACTACGCTTGTAGGCACTGATTCTGTATTTCATTCTTGGCTGTGAACCAATACATCAATTCTCTGGCCAAAAAAAAAAAATTAAATTAAAATTAAAAATAATTAAAAATGCCAAAATGAATGCAGCAGCATGAACCAAAAGGCTCACAAGAAAAACACAAATTTCATTAATAGACTAGTTTATGAATAATCCCCGACGTGGTGTTTAGTGATGCTGTTTGCTGTGTATGAAGTGGTCAAGATCCTGACTGGCCAGGGTCTCCGAGAGTCCCATGGCACTTTCTTTAAAATTAGGCTGATTACTGTGGTTTTATTGCAGTTCAAACAAGTACACTCTCCATGATTTTTACAGCTATGCTGAGATACCTTTGCTGCCAAGTACTCTGGATATCTTTCTGCATTTCAAGAGCCCAGTTCTTGTTCCCCTTTGGGTTTGGGATGCAAATACAAGCTATGTTTATCACAGCCTTACAAGAAACTTGGAGCTTCCTCCATTTCTGCACCTGTGTTAAATGCCAACCAGCAAAAGGCACTTTAGAGTTTATTGTAAGTCTGACAACTGACAATATCCTAACATTTTTAGGAAAATTTCACAGTGAGAAACAGCAATGAGGCAGGTAGCCAAGAGTACATATGGTAACATTGGCATAAACATATGGAGATTACATTTGAAACAAGGGGGGAGGAGGTCATATTTATTTACCAGAACAAACACCTCCCTGAATTTTAGGGGCAAAGCACTTTCTGAATGAAGGATGACAGTTGTGTGTGTGTGCCATAAAAGGTTTTGTGGAGTAGAAACAAATTGTGGTCTATTAGGAGAAACAGATTGAGCATGGCGCACCTCTAAAAAACCAACAATCTGTTACAACTATTGGCGCTGCTGAGTAAAGCATCTTTACTCCGTGAGGCTGTATGCTATGTGCCGCTTTACTTTTTGCCTGCTCATACAAGGAGCATGTACTTTTGTGCCAGGACTCACAGAGCCTTATGGCTCAAACTTGATGGCTTGAACAAAGCACTGTCAGAGGACCGAAGAGCCAGCCAGCCTCAGGAAGGCTGAGTGGCCCCTGCCTCCTATTCAGGGCGTGAATGAAGCAGGCTCTAGGCTAGGACTCACGCTGCAAGCACTTCAGTAGCTCAACCTTGTCAGCTTCATTGTCACTACTAAGCTTCCATGCACAACGAAGGAAATTACCGACATTTAGACACAAACCCTTACTTCTTGTTGCCATCAAACTAAAGCACCCACACACACAAAACAAACAAACAAACACCACAACCTTTATAAAATATATGGGCTTCAATTCTTCCTGTAAGGTACAATACCTGAAACAGAATATCTTCACTGTGAATTGGGGTATGAAAATGACCTTACCATCTGCCCACTGCTTGTGTTCAGGTTTATCAGAATTTCCAGTGCAGACACTTGCTTCTGCAGGACTGTGAGTTGAACAGAATTAAAAATCAGTGGTAGTTTTGCATCCCACAAGTGCTGAAGGAATACATTACAGATAGTATCTCTACGCTGTATCAGTCACTTCCTATAGCAAAGAGGGAAAATGTGTCACTTATGAGATGTGTCACTGCAGGATTGCTCCCTAGGGAACATGCCTCATGCCTTGGCCATCAAGTTTTATACTCTCTAAACGATAGGGGCTTCCATCATCTCCCTTAAATTACTTCTGCATTCATGCTGAAAATGATCTCGGGGAGTGTTCTTACTGCTACTTGGTCTAGTTTTTCCCTGCCACATGCCCTGTACTACCAACATCACTCTACCGCTGGGCAGCCCCACTTTGGTAGCACCAGGATTTTTGCCTGGACTTTGAGGCTATTTGGGGATTGTGTCTAGTGAATAGTAATCATCCAGAGAGGTGCCTTCTGAGGACTCTGATGCTTTGCCTACTGAAATTAAAAGCAAAAGCCTATTAAAAAGCCTTGGCTAAAACCAAGCCTGCTGCTATCCTAGTTGTCACAGGGATTGTGTCCAAAAGCACAGCGAGATCCCACTCGCGGCTATCTCTGTACGGTGCTGGCATCCACACTAAAAACCAGCTCTGGCCTGGGGCTGTGGTTACCCGAGGGCCAGACCCGAGCGGATGGAGGACACGATGAAGTGCTGTGAAAGGAGGAGGACACCATGAAATGCTGTGAAGGGAGGACACCACGAAGTGCGTGCGCTGAGGGGGCTGCTGGTGACAAAGGAAAGCAGAAACATTTCATTTTTCTGCCTGTGCTGGACGCCTGGCAGCCCTCTGTGCGGAGTTAGCATCACTCTGCCTTAACCTCCCTGTCTTTCAGGAAGCTAAGAAAGAGGGAAAACCAAAAAAATATATATAAAAAAAAAACGGTTTCTCAGAAAGACTCAGCGCTACGTGTACCGCCCCAGCGCGGGCTCCGGGCTTTCCCTCCCCGCCCTCCAAATCACTGCGGGCTCCAGAGGGGGCGTGGGGGCCCTGGGCAGCCCCGTCCCCCCCGTCGGCAGCCCCAGCGCCCCCGGGAGCCGCCCCCCGCCCCGCTTTGTGCCGCCAGGAGCCCCCCGCCCCGTCCTCCCCCCCGGGCCGGGCCGTCCCCTCCCCGCGGGCCGGGCGCGGCCATTGGTGGCGGGCGGCTCGGGGCGGGCCCGGCGCCGCCTCAAAAGATGGGGCCCGGCCGGGGGCCGCCGCCCTTCTCCTCAGAGCCTCGCCGCGCCTCAGCTCCCCGCCGGATTACAAAGCCCGCTTCGTCTCCTTCTCCTCCTCCTTCTCCGCCGCCACCATGAGCATCAGCAGCAAGAACTCCTCGTACCGCCGCATGTTCGGCGGGGGCAGCCGGCCCAGCACGTCGAGCCGCTACGTGGCGAGCAGCAGCAGCCGCTACTCGCTGGGCAGCTCGCTGCGCCCCAGCGCCGCCCGCTTCGTCTCCGCCTCGCCCGGCGGCATCTACGCCACCAAGGCCACCTCGGTGCGGCTGCGGAGCAGCATGCCCCCCATGCGGCTCCACGACGCCGTGGACTTCACGCTGGCCGACGCCATCAACTCGGAGTTCAAGGCGAACCGCACCAACGAGAAGGTGGAGCTGCAGGAGCTCAACGACCGCTTCGCCAACTACATCGACAAGGTGCGCTTCCTCGAGCAGCAGAACAAGATCCTGCTGGCCGAGCTGGAGCAGCTCAAGGGCAAGGGCACGTCCCGCCTGGGCGACCTGTACGAGGAGGAGATGCGGGAGCTGCGCCGGCAGGTGGACCAGCTCACCAACGACAAGGCGCGGGTGGAGGTGGAGCGGGACAACCTGGCCGACGACATCACGAGGCTGAGGGAGAAGTGAGTCGGGTTTTGGGGCCGGAGGGGTGCGTTGGGTGGGTGCGTGGGGAGGGCAGGGCAGGGCGTGCCGTGCCGGGCGGCCCCCTCACCGCTGTCTCGCCGCTTGCAGGTTGCAGGAGGAGATGCTGCAGCGGGAGGAGGCGGAGAACACCCTGCAGTCCTTCAGGCAGGTGGGTGCGGGCCGTGTGGGGTGGCTGGGGGGAGGCCGGGGGGCTGCGGCCCCACACAAAGGAGCCGGCGCGGATCTGAGGCGGAGCCGCCCCGCTGGACCCCAGGAGGGAGGGGTGGGGGTGGGGGGGCTTTGTCTGGCTGGAGCCCGGCCCGGGTTACAAAAGCGCTGCGGAATCGCTTGGCGAGCCGATAAAAGAGAAAGGGAGCAGCCATCTGCTCGCTCGGCTGAAGGGTATTAATGGTTTCTATGGGATTCACCCAGGAATGCAGATCGGGGCTTTACAGGCCGGGATAATAGCCCGCTTTGTGTCGGGGGGGCGCGGGGGGCTGCATTCCTCCCGGGTGTGTAATGTTTTTTGGGGGGAAAAGTGTCCGACGGGTGTGGGGCTGCGGTTTTGTACGAGGTAGAGCTCCCTTTCTGCGAACTGCATCGCTTGGTGCCCTCTCAGAGAACTGCTTCAAATTTAGCCTCTCATATCGGCGGTGTCTGCTGATCAGAAACAGGCAATTCATGCCTGGGGTAAGTTCACAGCAGTCAAGTCCGTATTCGTGTGATGCCTGTTAGGAATGTGGTGTTTCATCCCCTGTGAACCAAGGTGTTAATGTAAGAAACAAGCTGCACTGGAGTTCAGTCTCTGTAAGGAAGCTATGATGTTGGCCGGATAATCTAAAACTCAAGCGATGGCCAGAACCAGCTGTGTAGTGTTAAAAAGTTCTGAGCTCAGGCTTTGATTTGCACAAAAACAGCTTTTGGCTTGGGTTAAGCCTTGTTTGGACTGGGAGATATTTAGGAATGTGCCTTCTCAAAACAAGGTATCTTTCCTAAAACTGCTGCATTGCTAGCACTCCTCCTAGCTGGAGCTGACTGCCCAGTATCTCCAGCGCTGACTTAGTCTCAGAGCTCTTTGTAGGCACTGGTAAATACCAACATTCAGGAAGTCACCATCTGATTCTCAGTATTTCCCTGCCCAAAGCTTCTGACTACACTGTAACTGTGGTCTGAGGGTAGGTGTCTCAATCAGGTAGTGTGGAAATTGAGACTCCTACTCTCATTTGGCCTGGCAAGTCCACCCATTCTGCCACCATTCTGGGCTCTGAAGTTTGAAACAATCCAAGACACCGTCTTAACTATAGTTGCTCAATTACTAGTGCTAAGTCGATTTAAAGTAGTGTGAAGTTCAATGCAAAACCATTTCTCTTTTGTTCTAGAGAATCTAATCTATTCAGATTCATTCAGTCAAAAGTTCCTTTGACTTAAGGCTAACTTAATCTTGCATAAATATTTGTTGCACTTCAAGGCATGTCTACCTCTGTCTCAAACCGATTAAACTTTGTGAAGGCTCCAGGCTTTTAAGCGAGCTTGGCTTTGTGCGTATCCCATGTTCATTATCCACTTCTCTGTGCTGCAGTGAGGGCTCATTCAGAAGCTCAGCCTCCAGCTGGTCTGTGGCAGCAGTGCAGTTTGAACTGTACCCGTTTAACTTCTAAGGTGTAGCTTATGTGTAAGAACTACAGATCAGTCTGAAGCACTAATGCAGTGATGATATAAATAGTACATGCTAATGAGTATGACTTGAACCAGAATAATACTTAATTTTTACTTTTTTACTTACCAGAGAACAGTAGGTTTAACATCAAGATTTTGAAGACTAAGTATGTTTCAGTATAAGTGGTTCCGACATGTGAAATACAGTTCATACAATGCTGGAGCTGAAACACCCTCTTGTGCTTTCCATTGTGGAAAAAAGTGATTATTAAACCATTATGTTCTGGCACTGGAAGGGTGTATAAGCTTAGATTTGGAATGCTTCAGGAGATGCTTTGCTGTTCTGATATATCTTCAAATTTACCTTACTGGAGCAGTTGTACACTTCAGTATTTTAAAAGAAAGTGAACAACTATTTGAACTAGCATGTCCAAAAGCTGCCTACTGTAGACTATTTAACTGAGTGGTGCTGAATTAAAATTCTAGTTTTCTGAAGAAAAGACACATGAATTTTCACATATGCTGTGGGGTGTTCTACGTAAAATAAACATGGAGGTTCAGTGACTTCTCAGAACAAAAGAGGAATTGTAATTAGTGAGAAAGTTACTGCAGCTCTGTCAACTACTCTAGCAGCAAGGAAAAGAACCTGACCCTATGGCAAGACTATAATGGGTCAGCTTCTGGCTGATGAGAGCTTTTTCTGAAATCAGCAAGCACATTCAACCCTCCTATGTGGCTGACATTAAAGAATCTCTTAGGATAAAATCAATACACAGTTCAATTACTTGTATGCATGACTTAAACCCCACTTGCTTGGGCTATAAATAGCTTATTCATTTATATGGCTCTCTATCCATCTAGGAAATAGGGAATGCAGAAGTGCATCCAACTGAATGAAAATGAATGTAGTAAAACACATTGCATATTGAATGAGCCTTCAACTTAAGATGCTTTCAATTACAAGTTGCTGAAAGTTCTGTAGTTTTTCAGGTCTAGGAAAAAGTCAGTCTACAGTATTCGTTTTTTTTAAGATCTTCTGGGAAGTCTTTAAAAGTCTGCCTAATGGTGTAAGCATTAGGTCATAGTCATGTAGCTTCATTCCAGATGGATCTTCAAGTTTTTTGGGGAGGAGAACAAATGATTTAAGGATTTTTTTTTCCTCTGGACTGGAAAACAGAGCCAAGATGAGCTGTGGGTGTACAGCTGGAGTTGGTAGGGAAGTTGCTTCATAACACATCAAGGGGCGTTCTGCTGGGAAAGAACACCAGAGAACTCTTCTGGTGCAAGAACTTAATCCCTGAATGGCAATAATGCAAGGAATGGCTTTCTAGTAGCCTAAAGAAAACAGTTCCATTTTCAAAGGTGCCATACCAGCGAGCACTGCTGATTAAGAATGCTTATGCTCCGGACAAATCCAGAAAGGCTTTGAAGCAGGCTGTGAAAACCTGGGACTTAGGCTAATACCGTAGGAGCACAAGCATGCAGCTGGTATGAAAGGATCGGTCTTCCCCTTTACAAATGAATTGTTTTACTTCCATGTTTAAAATGTAAAAAGTTACCAATCAATGGTTAGGTGTCAGTTATGTTTTGAACGAATTCAAGCTGCTCCCACGTAACATTTATGACATATCTTCTGTTGTGCCTTAAATGAATTTTTGCCGTTGATTAAGACTATCTCCGTCCAGCAAAAGGTGGAGTCTTTGCCAGCTAACTTGAGGGTGTAGGCAGCAATGACTAACTCAATTTGTGTTTTGTCCTCATACCTTCTTTTTCTCAGGGGAGATCTGGCGAACTACTTGTGGTAGTGCTGGCCTGCAGTTCCTATATATTTTTCTAGCTTTAGCCATGTTTTCAAGCTGTGGTCTGTGGACCCAAGGGGCTGTACAGTTGGCTACTGAGGAGTCCATAGGAGATAAACAAGAAGTTAAGCTCCCTGCTAGGCATTTGGGCACATGGGTTACACTTTGAAGCCCCACTGGAAAGGTGGAAGCCTAAAAATTGAAAGACGAACTTGTTGTTTTCAGTGATGTCAAGCTAAAAGAGCTTAGCACTCACTTGTAACCTAGGTATGTGCTGTATCTTTGAGCAGGGTTTACATCCACCATGATCTGCGTGCTCTTGGTTGTGGTTAGCAATGCCATAGCAAAGGTGACATCTTCATATACTGTGTAGCTACCAAAGTTGTGATAAGGGTGCATATAATCGTTTCTGAGGCTGAGGTAGGAGTTGGCAAAAAGGTGGAGGTTTTTCACTGGTCTTGATTTCATCTTGTCTTGCCAAGGAACTTGGATGTAGGAAGAGTCTGTGTGCTACTGAACTTGCCATAGAAGATTCCATGATATGACAGTTCTGTAAGATTGCTAATTGGTCTTCTCTCTCTCATCAGGATGTTGACAATGCCTCTCTGGCACGCCTTGATCTTGAGCGCAAAGTTGAGTCCCTGCAAGAAGAGATTGTCTTCTTGAAGAAGCTTCATGATGAGGTAAGCTGAACAATGAGGTCTGTGATTGTGTGCTGTTGGTCAAGTGGGCGAGCAAACTCTTTGCTGGTTCTGGCCCAGGGTCCTAACCTATATGTTGTGTATATTGTTAGATATTAACCGAGTGTCTGCTTCTCTCTAAGGAAATCCGAGAACTGCAGGCCCAACTCCAGGAACAGCACATCCAGATCGATATGGATGTTTCCAAGCCTGATCTTACTGCTGCCCTGCGTGATGTTCGCCAACAGTACGAAAGCGTTGCTGCTAAGAATCTTCAGGAAGCTGAAGAGTGGTACAAGTCCAAAGTAAGTAAAATCTGTTGCTGGATTGTTCAGATCCAGCAGGCACTCAAATCAACTTCAGCTAACAGCTTTGCTGTTTGTTTTGGACACTAGTACAGCTATGGAACAGGGTAGTCTTTAAACTCCTGGTCTCTGAAGAGCTGGAAAAAAATCAATGTTTGCTGTAAACACAGCATTAAACTAAAGGGTGTATATTTCTATTCTGGTAGCTGGAGGCAGCTGTTGATGATACACTGGAGAAAAAAATAATGAATGGGTGAAAAGATGATGAAAAGATGGGAGACATTAATAATCCTATAGAAATAGGAAGACATTTTATGTGTAATGTTGAACTGTTTCAGGTGTTAGGACTTGAAATAGTTTCAGCTGCCTCCAAATTGTGTCCAAAAATAGTCTGTTAAACCATTTCTGTTGAAGTGTTTTGCTAACCAAACTGGGGATTTCCACAGTTTGCAGATCTCTCTGAAGCTGCTAACAGGAACAATGATGCCCTGCGTCAGGCCAAACAAGAAGCTAATGAATACCGCAGACAGATTCAGTCTCTCACCTGCGAAGTTGATGCCCTTAAAGGAAGCGTAAGTAGAAGACAGCGATTGTCGGGATGTTCTTTCCACTACAGCTTTAAGCACTGTGCTGTAGCTCAATGGATAGATGTGACTACAGCTGATCTCCCATGCAAGACAGCAGCACACCAGTACTTCTTGAAAAAGATGCTTTGGTTTCCATTTGCCTGTATGGGCTACAGTGCACTAGTCAGATTGATACACTGAACTAGTCTGTCTTCGGGTATAAAAAATACAAAAGGAGTTCATACTCTTGCCAAAATATTCACTGTTCGTATAATGCTTCCTGAGAGTGTTTATCAATTGTCTGTCAGGTACAGCTGAAGCTATACAAAAAGCCTGAGGCAGTAGTAGGGAAGAGGTGCAGATCTTGCTGTTGCTGGAAGCTGATTGCCTGAAAGGCTGGCTTGAAATAGATCTAACTACATCTGTAAATCCCCTCACTGAGTACTTTGTGTGCTTACTTGTAGTGCAAGTGTTAGACTTACTGTAAGGGTTTGCTTAGCTACCTGGTAGAACAAATGTGGCACACCTCTGATCAAGCAGTAGAATAACACCCTGACTTTTCAAGGGGAGGATAAGGAGACACATCTAGGATGTGCCTGGGCATTTTCAGAAAGGACGCTAATGTAATTCAGCTGTCCTGTTCTTTCTTGAAATCTTACAGGCCTTGAGGGTGGGGAGGAGTGGATGAACTGTAGCAGTGCCTTATCTTGTTATTCTCTTCCAGAATGAATCCCTGGAGCGCCAGATGCGTGAAATGGAGGAGAATTTTGCTCTTGAAGCTGCTAACTACCAAGACACTATTGGCCGTCTGCAGGATGAGATTCAGAACATGAAGGAAGAAATGGCTCGCCATCTTCGTGAGTACCAGGACCTGCTGAATGTAAAGATGGCTCTTGATATTGAGATTGCCACCTACAGAAAACTGCTGGAGGGAGAAGAGAGCAGGTAAAAATCCCATGCAGACACTTCTCTAAACAGTAATTGATAGAAAATAGTCTGTACCAGTGTCTGATTTGATTCTTTTTTTTTTTTCTTCAGGATTAACATGCCTATTCCAACCTTTGCTTCTTTGAACCTGAGAGGTAAGCCGCTTCACTTTGTTCATTGCTGGGAGCCTTTTCTTTAGCACAAGTCTTAAATAGTTCATTGAACTCTAGTGTTTGAACTGGTATAAATGCATGTGTATGAATATTCTTACATAAAACTACAATGTTTGCACTTCCCCTTGGATGGGAGGAGGTACTTTGTTCCTGGATGCAGGCATTATAAATGCCAGTACCTAGCAAGTGATTGCTTTAGATTTCTGCTGAGATTCTTTAGGAGGAATAAGATGAGAATAAGGAAGATGAGGTTTTGTTTTGTTTTTTTCATTCAAAGAGCAGAAGACTTCCCACTATACTAGATTGGGATTCTGAAAGTGCATCCTAAACTGTTATTCCTCATTTCTTCATCTAGATTATTAATATATTTTTCTTCTGCAGAAACCAACATTGAGTCTCAGCCAATGGTTGACACTCACTCAAAGAGGACACTTCTAATTAAGACTGTGGAAACTAGAGATGGACAGGTTGGTAGTAACTTCTGGCTTTATTCCTGGGTTTATTCCTAGCACGGCTGGCTGCTTTGTACAGTGCTGTAACTTGGGCTGCTGGTCAGTGCAGTGTGTATGTGGTAGTGAGTATTGAGGAGAGCAGCATCTGGGGCAGTCCAAGCTGCATGGTTTTACATGCAGATGTAGCAAATGGATTTTCAAGGAACAGATCACAAAATTCATCTGAGAGTAAAAACTTGAGTAGCTGCCAGTTTGCTGTTTAGAGAGGATTTTAAGTTCAGATGAATTAGCAGTTCTCAGAAGAGACTTCTACCACCACCAGGGAAGAAGTGGCACTAAACCAGAAATACTAACTAGAGGCAAAGCACTGTTTTCAGACCAAGTCAAAGTTTAAATGATTTCTTCACCCCATTAACCAACTAGACCTCCTCATTTATAAGTGATGGTTGATATCTGTTTGTTCATTTCTGTGCTGCTAGTTCCAATTCTAACTCTTCAACTGTCTTGATACTTAAATTCAACACAAGTATTTCTCCTTTTCAACAGGTTATTAATGAAACTTCCCAGCACCATGATGACTTGGAGTAAAGCTGAAGTGAAGATGCAAACTTAATGCAGGAGAAATTCTTACCAGCAAGGTTTAAAAAAGTCCATGTCTTAAAGGAAGAAACAGCTTTCAAGTGCCTTTCTGCAGTTTTTCCATGAGCGCAAGATTATTATGCTAGGAAATAGGTCTTAGATCTTGCAAACTGACTCTCCCTGAAGGATTAGAGTTTACAATGGAGTCTAGTTTACAAATAGCAATATCTTGTGCTGCAATACTGTTTTTAAGTATCTGAATTCAATAAAACTGCTTTTTCCAGCACAGTATGAGCAACCTGTCGCTACTTCAATAAATCTTTGGAAAATGGCTCTTGATGTGTTCTAATTTAACTTCATGACTTTCTGCAAAGCCATAACTTAATGCTGGATTTACTATACGGTTGACGGCTCCAGTACTGGTTGTGTGAAATGTTGTTTTTTCAGATTAACTAGATAAACTGTCTTCCCATTTACTGCTTAGGTTTTGGAACCAACTAAAATGGACTATAACTGGCAGATGCATAATGTATTATGATATTTCTTATCAGTTGAATAAAATGATACTTCAAGCTAATAAAAAATCTTGCTTTCATATACTATTTTCCTAGTTAACAGGAGCTAAGAATGTTCAAAGTACTTCTAACTAGTTTTATAGGGTCTAGTTCTAATAACTGTGAAATGTTGTTCATGCGAGTCCTTATCTGAGACAGCACCTTTGCAAAGCTAACAGCTGACTTGATGCAGTGACTTCATTTTCCAGGAAAGATTAGTTCCCAAAGGCTTGTCAGTGTTACAGAAGCTCAAATGAAGCCTTCAGCTGGAGTGGTGGCTTGCAGTGGTATTTCAGGGGAACCATAGGAGAAACTTTCCCAGCTGTCACTTGATGCCTGCCCTTTATGAAAGAGCCATAATGCTCCATGTTTTCTGCTGAATATCAGCCACAAGGCAGCAGAAGGGGGAAGAGAAAACTCATGTGGCCCGCTATAGTCCTTTTAGAGGGACAAGTGAGAGGCTGAAGTGAACTATTAGAGAAAATTTATTTTGTGTAGTGAGATACTTTTCAAACTAAAACAATTAGAACAGGCTACAGAAGTAACTGATTTGTTCTGCATTGCTCTCCCTGTAAAGCTTGCTGTTTACAAACTTCCAGTCAGATCTAATTTTCATGGGGTGAGTAAATGACAATTGGAGTTGATCACTAAGTATGAATAGCATTAGGTGCTAGTCCAGGGTATTGGTGGTAGTTTGAGTACTTGTGAAAATGTCTGTGCAATGTGAACTGATCTGCAGTATTATCAATCCCCCTGCACACACACACAAGCTTTTTTTTTTTTTTTTCCAAAAAAAATACATTGACCAAACGAATACAAATAGTGGCTGGTGTGAGGGGGCAGTAGGAGTCCAGTTTCTTCATGCTGTTGTCTGCAGTGCTCGTTTAGATGTGCAGTAACCAAAGTGCTGAAGAGGAAGATAGCCAGTGACTGGGGCATGCTGAAATGCTGTGTGTCCTGGGGATGGAGGTGTCCTGCAATCTGCAGGTAGGTGCCTGGATATGACTGGAGTTTATAACTTTGCACTGCCCAGGGAGAAGTGCTGAAGCTGATCTTCACAGCAGGAAAATGCCTAATCTTTAAAGAGGGGTGTGGTGGTGCTGTCCCTACCCTACTTTTCTCTAGTACAAGTTCAAGAGGACTTCTGTCTCCCAGAAGATGATGGCAGGCCAAGCAGTTTTCCCTGTTCTGCTGCACTTGTGCTGACGCTCAGCAAAAAAGCACAAAATCCAGTAGCCTGGGGTATGTGGCTCGCTGCTTTGGTGCCTCAGGTGCTCACCAGACAGAAAAGTCCTGCAGCTGGTCCTGTGTTCGTTCTGGTGATTCTTCCATGCAAAAGGGTCAGAGGTGACTCTCAGGAGAATGCCTGGAGCCGTGCCTCAGCCCCTGCTTGCTGTGAGCACAACAGCATGGTGAATGGTATATTCTCATTAAGAAGTGAGTGAACACAGCCTCCTTATGCCATGGAGATTACAGACACTGGGTTTTTTGCTACATACAAGCATCCGGAACAATAAAAAAGCACAAACGAGCTCTCATGTGAGATGCTTTCTGTGACAGTAGCAGCGCTGAGGATGTGCAATAGCTGATGTTGAACACTTGCTAGACGCTGGTGCCTACAACCTTTAAGGATAAGAGTGCAGCACGGTGCTTATCTGCTGCCTCTGACAGTTTGGGGTACTGAAAAGTCCCCACTTTTGCTCCAGCACTGAGGGAGCACTGGACAGTGGCATCCAGTGGTGTGTAGGCAGGAAGAGCTGGCACAGGGGGACAGTGGGGGCTACTGGTGGCACTGGGCAGAACCTGCAACACAGAGCAGGTTCTGAAATGCTCTCTTATTGCTGGAGGTTACCTGCATTGTGGTGGTCTCTCAGATGTTGCTTCTCCCCCTGCTGCCAGCTACCCAGCTGATTGCTGTCTGTTGCCTTTGATTTCCTCACCACCTGGATAAAAGAAGTGACTGTATCGAGCCCTGACAGGGAAGCAAAGGAGTTATTCCTGGCTCTTTTGTGCGCAGGGTTACGCATAGCACAGAGAAATATGTGGTAGAGCTTTCAATCCTGGGAATAAATAGAAAAAATAAATAAAAATAAAACCTAGTTGCCAAGGGGATAGGAAGACTGCGGGAAACTATTTCAAAGCCTGTACTGTGTGCAAGCACAAGGGCATTCTCACGGCAGAAAGGAGCGCTGCTGATGCCTGTGTAAACTTCTGGCTGATCTGGGCACGCCAGGCTTGTGCTCGCATATAAGCGCCTTAGTGCTGAGCCAGCAGCTAACCTCAGACCTGTATTTCACATCCTAATAACCTCAGCTGACAGCAGTACGGGCTGGCTTGCCACCACTGGCAGCTGTGCACTTGTCCTACCCTCTAACAGGCATCATGAAGTGGCTCCTGTGAGCTGAGCAGCAGCCTCAAAGGGCTGATTTTCCTCCCTCGCTGAGAGGCTGTTGCAAGTGAAAGTCCCCGGGTCACTGTATGATAAGTAACAGAAGTTACTGCTAAAGGCAACATCATTTTGGGGGGTGAATGTTGATTTCTAACAAGGCTTTCTGACAGTCAGTGTCCTTTCCAGTCAACCCTGGCAGAACCGATTTTGCCTGTCGCTTTTACTGCGTTGTGAAACCTTGCACGGTGCCTGCCTCCAAGTGTGTGAGCTGTACTCGGAGTAAAAAATAGTAATCCTCCAGAAAATCTTGATAATCTTGAGTCCTCATATTTAGTTTGTTTTGCTTCATGTGGCCAGAAGGAACAGAAATCTTCCAAAAGCCATTTATTGGAGCCTGCTGAACCTTCCCTGGTGTGAAAGCGCCCTAATGGGGGTCTCCACACCAGGCAGGGTGCCCAGATCTGCCTGTGATTTGGGCACTTACAGGACTCTTGCTCAAAATCCTATCTGCAGTTGTAAAATCCCACATGTAAAAGGTGCCCAGTGTAGGTTACTGAGCATTTTGGGACAGATATGTTCTCCTATGGGAGAATTAAAACATATCCCTTAGCCTCAGTTGCCCTTAGGCACCTGTGGAGCACCAAGAAAGCTGATGTCCCTGCCATAGGGGGATTGGTGGCTGTCACCCAGGACCTGCGCCATGTGGAGATCACATCCTGCTGGGGCACACCTGGCATGGGGAGGCTCCTGCTCCTGGCCAGGGCTTGCAGAGCCTGGTTTGCTTATGCCAGTGGGTAGAAAGGGAGGTGCCCAGGGGGTGTGAATGCCCACATTTAGAGAAGATGAGTGGCTGAGTGTCTGGATAGAGAATCTCACTGATGACAGGTAAATAACAGAAATTTTAATTGCAAATCCTTTTACTAGGGAAAGGAATGAAAGCCTGGGTATTACTGAAATTTTTGAAGTCATTTGCATATAATGAACCACTTTAGCAGACATTTGCTTGAGTGCAGTCATGCATGCAGAACTAGGAAGTGCCAAAAATAAAATTACATTTTCAATCTTCATTTGGTCTCTTTGTGCTCATGCAGAGCGCTACAGATTTCAGCTGCAAATTCATGGACCTTGTCCCATTCAGTGCACATACCAGATAGAAGTGAGCGCTCACAACAGCCCTGCGAGGTGGGTTACAGTCTCCCCATTTCACGCATGAGACTGTGAGGAAGAGCCATCAAGCTCAGGAGTGTAAGCTAAGCCCAGGGATCTGCTGTGAGGTCAGTCAGCACTCTATACTTTGAAAACACTTACTGGTTTCAGGTCCGGGTACGTTCACAGTCTGGATCTCAGCTCAAGTTCACAAACTGAAGATTCAGGGGATACCAGTGAAAAGCATGGTTCAGGTGAAATTGCCTGCCTCCAACAGTAAAGCTGTAGCACAAGGGGGAACAAAATCCAGTTCTACAGCATGTCATACAGCTCCCTTACCTGTGGGGCCCTTCTCTCTTTATAGCACATCACATTGTTCATCCACAGTTCCCTTCAGTGGCAATAAGGGAAGCGATGCTCTAGCAAGCTGTCCCTCCACAACCCAGCCCAAGGCCACACCTTGGGCCTTGGCTACGCTATGAGGAGCCCACAGGTGAAAATTGCTTTTGGGCTTCGGTCCGCAGCAACCAAACTCACTGCTTCACAAAAATGCAAGTCCATAGCAGCCAAATCTCTGCACAATGGTGCGTAATAGTTTCCATACGAACTCCTCAGCCTGACATTTTCTGCCCATTTCTTTTTCAGAGATGTATTGCAGCTGTCTCCCTGTGGTGGATTACACAAACTGCAAGGGGAAGGCAGCCTGTCCAAGCATTGCTTTCTGATGGATCCCTTACTGCAGTGTGCTATGCAGGATTGTATGGTCACTAATGGGAGAGAGGTGATGCTGAAGATGTCTCAGACTTGGCAGACACAAAATGAAATCGCTTTCAGGATGTAGAACTGTGGGAAATTGTCCGAAGTCAGCAGCCAAGCACCCACAGAGCTGCTTTCTCCCTCACTCTCTGGGACAGGGGGAGAAAATAGGAAGAACAAAAGTAAGAAAAATTATGGGTTGAGATAAAGACGGTTTAATACGTGAAAGAGGGGGAAAAAATAGAAGCAAGGCAAAGGAAATCATACAGCACCCCCCACAGGCAGGTCGATGCTCATTCAGTCTCTATGCAATGGCCACATGGGAAGCCAAAACCCCTCTTCTTCTTCTGTCTTTATCACAAATTTTATTGCTGGGCATGATGATATACAGAATGGAATATTCCTTTGGCCCATTTGGTCAGCTGTACCAGACATATCCCCTCACAACATTTTCCCCCTGAGCTTTCTTTTCTCCAGGCTGAACTTGTCCTCTTCTTGTATGTCAGGTGCTTCAAGCCCTTCCCTGTCTTTGTGGCCCTTGGCTGGACTTGCTCCAGCTGTAAATATCTCTTTTGTACCGTGGAGTACACAATATTAATCATTGAATTACACTGACTGGTCATGAAAAGGATCCATATACAGTGGTGACGTGACAGATGGGAGTGCAAGTAAAGGCCACAGCTCTAAAGTGAACAGCCATAGCAGGTCAGACCAACTATCCACCTCATCTGTTATAGTATTTGCTGAAGAAAAGGGCACAAGAAACAGGGTCTCAGTCCCTGGAATATCCTTCATTTTCCTGAAAACAAATTCAGGAAGTTTTTGGGCCAGTGACTTCATCCAGACCATTGATGAACTTGTCTCATCTATTCTGAATCCTTTAATATTTCTGGCTACTATCATCCTGTATTTCATTATTTGACAGCGTACCAGGGAAAAACATCTTCTTTGGATGATTTTATCCTCACTGTCTGAACCGACTGATTTTATTTTATTTTATTTTATTTTATTTTATTTTATTTTATTTTATTTTATTTTATTTTATTTTATTTTATTTTATTTTATTTTATTATTGTTATTATTTTTTATTCCAGACGTTTATGTGTTAGGAAACTTAGTAAATATTCACTCTGCATTCAGTCCCTGCATGCCACTCCTCATTTGACAGATTTCTCTAGTAGCTCTTGCATGTTTCTAACACCTAAGTGTCTTCTCATCTAGGAGCCCTCATCCAGGAACCCTAATAATCCTCATCTTTCTTCATATTTTAGTTCTGCTATAACCTACTTAAAACAAGGTGACCAAGACAATGAGTAATCTTTAAGACATGTGCATTGAAGCAACACAGAGTGACATAATGGGAACTCCTGCTTTGTGCTCAGTTGCTTTCAATGTAAGTAAAAATATCCCGTTTGGAGTTTTGATCATTGCTCAGTACTGGGCTGACATTTTCAGAAAGTTATCCACACTGACTCAAAGACCTATTTCTAATAGCTAATTCAGAATTCTAGCTTCACAGAGTTATTTTTTCCCCATTCTTTGCAGTCTTTGACATTAAATTTTCATTCATTTTGATCACCCAGTCAGCCAGGACTGTGATATCCTTCTGCAACTTTGAGCTTGGCACTAACACTGACTGCTCTTAATTTTGTACCAGCTGAAAACTTTGTCAACTTGCTGTTCATTCTTTGCTAGGTCACTGAAGAATACATTGAATGGCAAAGTCCAATGTACAAATGCTTGTGGGAGTCCAATGACAACTTCCTTCCGTAGCGAAGGCTGTCCATTATTTCTTGTTTCCTCCTTTCCTTGTTTCTGTCTTGTTTCCTACTTTCTAACTTAAAATAGGGAGGATATTCCCTCTCAATTCCTTAGCAATCTGCAGTGATCATTTTTCAAAAGCTTCTGACAAAATCTTCCATCTGTCTTACACACAAAGCTTGTAAAATCCTATAGACATTTCCACCAGATTCTTGAGGCATGACTTCCTCAGGAAAAAATGTGTGTGGAATCCTACCCAGTATAGCTGCTTTTACAATTTCTTCTGAATTTGCAAGGTGAAAATGTTAAATTTATTGCTCTATAAACTTCAGCATTATCCTGGAGACTTTTTATAGTCTGAAATTTTACTGGCCATTGATGATTCCTCTGACTCTGGAGTGCAACTAGCAATTAGTACTTTCACATTGAGGCACTTCAGACCTATTTAGTGGTTGCCATTCCATATTTTTCTTACCTGTCAATGCATCGATTTGTTCCAAAACCTCTTCAGTTTGAGATTGACCTTCATCTGGGGCTCCCTGACCTTATTCTTAATGAACTGTAGCCATGCTGTATTTTTCCTATGGCTTATCTTTGCTGAGTTCTAACTCTTCACTGTCTCACTTGAAGCTGCACTGAATTTCTGATAGGCATTATGTTTTGGATGTGTATGAAAGTGTTTTTTTTTTTTTTTATTAGCAATTTACCCCTTGAGCTGGTATTTGATCCAGCTCACTGGAGATTTACTTCTCATATGACAGAGACCATATTTTCTGGTTTGCTCATTTGAACGTGACTGCTGTCAAATTTTAGTAGTTCCCCTCACTGGCTTTTTTAATTGAGCTGTGTTTTTGTGTGTGTATGTGTGGTTTTGTTTGCTTTTTTATTTGTTTTGCGAGGATTTTCAGCAGGACATCAGGCAGTTTTCAGTGTTTGATAAGGTATCTCAAAAAGTGTCTTTGTGGCTTATAAGTTTTCAATCTTTTTTTTTCTTTTTTCTTTTTTTTCGTTTTTGGTGTCTACATTTGAGGAATTCTCCCTTTTGAAGTTCAGCTTGATTGAAGTGGACTTCCAGGGCCTTTTTCCTTCCTGGCTGGATATTAAATTTCAGTACATGCAACTGCTATATCCTTTTCACCACTAACCTCTTCACTTTCCACACAGGGTATAAATTACCCATCTCTCTCTTTCTTTTGCAAGATATGTTCTTAACATTTCTCTCCTTTAATTTCTCAGTATCTAGCCACCTTTTCCTTCATGTACTGCAGCTCCTATGTATCTAACTGAACATTCAGCAATTGCTTTGAACTTCGTGGAATCTACTTCAAACATGATAAAAAGGGCTTTCAGATGAAAGCTTGTTAGTTCTTTCCCCAAAATTTATTAGATTGGGCTACTATAGCACAGGGCCTTTATCCAAAAACCTTGTCTTGTACTGTTATTGAAGGGATGTTGGGGCACTGCAGGCCTCCCTGGGGCCAGCATGCCAAGGCCTCAGCTGCCAGAAGCCAGGCCCCATGGCATTCAGCTCACCAAGGGAAACACGGGAGCTCTGGCTTTGCTCGAGTGCAGACCCTGAAACAGATCCTTGTTTATGCCTTCACTCGTTGGTACCTCCAATGCCAGGAGAGCAGCACTGGCTGTAATGTAGGTGGTATCCTGATGCCACCACTGACTGTGTCACACTAGCTCCAGGCCATAGGTCAGTCACTGTGCTTGACAACCCCCTCAAAGGCTGGGCAGCGATATCTCTGCCTACTGTAGTTATAGGCTCTCCATACACCATATGAAGATCTAATTTGTAGTCCCCTCAGAGGTGGCTCCCTACAACAGGTTGGCTCGTTTTGGGGGTACTGGTGAGGTGGACCATGTGGAGATGGTGAATTTGGAGCATAGCCTGTCACATCCTCCACAGGGGTGATCAAAATGCTGGAGCATCTCTCATATGAAGACAGGCTGAGGGAGTTGGGGTTGTTCAACCTGGAGAAGAGAAGGCTCCGGGGAGACCTTATAGCAGCCTCTCAGTACCGAAAGGGGCCTACAGGAAAGCTGGGGAGGGACTCTTTGTCAGGGAGTGTAGTGATGGGACAAGGGGGAATGGCTTTAAACTAAAAAAGGGTAGGTTTAGATCAGATATTAGGATGAAATTCCTCACTCTGAGGGTGGTGAGGCACGGGAACAGGTTGCCCAGAGAAGCTGTGGATGCCCCATCCCTGGAGATGTTCAAGGCCAGGCTGGATGGGGCTTTGAGCAACCTGGTCTGGTGGGAGGTGTCCCTGCCCATGGCAGGGGGGTGGAATTAGATGATCTTTAAGGTCCCTTCCAACACAAACCATTTATGACTCTATGGTTCCATGGTTCTACAATTCTGTGATCTCAACTCCATGTGCTGCTACCCTTCTACACAGTGGGAGTGAGGTGCCTTGTGCTTGGTAGAGCACTGAGGCATCATGTCTGTAACTCAGTCTGCAACACTTTGCTCAGGAACTGCAAGGCTCTCCTTAGCTCCTCCACAAACATCACAGACTTCTGCAGAAAGAATAGTAGTAAACAGTAATATGGTAGCTTCAGAATACGTGCTAAATGCAGTGTAAATTGAGAGGCTATATCTGGAGACAAAAAGAGGCATAAAGATGGAAGAAAAACATTTACAGATTTACTGCTTTTGCATCTGACTTTAATTCCTTGGCTGAGCACAAAGAACTATGTATATTAGATATTTTGCTCTTGCAGGATATTGAAGGCTGAGGCATGAATTTATTTTTCAAAGGGAGGTGAGTAACACCTCCACCTGATATCCCACATCATCAGCCACCAGTTGGAGAGATGCACTTCGAACTTTGAGATTTGTTGACATTAATGCGGGTTAAAGTCTACATGAATAAATTCTGCAGGGTTTATTTGCCTGCAGTCTGAACTGAGCTCCCTGGAGCTGTTGAGGGGGTGAGAAGGAGACAGCAGCAATCTGATCAGAGGAGGAGGAAGTTCTACAGGACCTAGATAAGACAGGTTGGTATAGGCTTGGATATAAGTGGCTTGGAAAACCACTATTTTATCTTAAGTTTATGCATGAGACAAAGCAAAATACTTGGCTGGCCTTCTACCTTTGTTCAATTTCCTTTCCAGGTACACAAAGCAATTTCAAATAGAGGATTTGCTTTTCAACTCTCAAATATTATTTCTGCTCGTCCAAGAAGACCTTCCCCAAATGCACCATATATCACCAGGGACCTGCTCCACACTCCAAATGTTTTTTTCATGTAATAAATACTTGACATTTAGAAAAATTGCTTCTAAATTTACAGAGTGCAGTGCTCACAGTTTGAGATTACCCTCTAAACACCCTGAAGTGCCAGCCGCATAAATAAATATCTTTGCAAATAGATTCTCATTTATTAGTTTTGCAAGTGTATTTTCACTTCTTGGAGATGGATGATTACTATAGGAGGAAAGAAACAGCTCTGGCTTAAATTACATAGTAAGAAAGTGCAGGAGAAAGGGTGATCAAAAAAGTTAAATCCTCTCCTTGTTCTTTTTGATTTGTTTTCTCTTTGTAATTCAAGTTTCATAAGAATGGCACGATACATCCAAACTGTTCAACTGTGCTTTATGTCATGGTCCAACCAAACATAGATCAAGCTGTGAAACAGCAGCAAGAGAAAAACTACAGTTTTAAGAGAGATGGAAAGCCGTCTATCTTCAGTTCATGCATAGTCTCCATCATAGAGAACACAAATAGGTCTCAAGATGTGGTGTGTATACCCCAGTGACACTACTGGGAGAGGACCAAGCATCACTTTTCTCATTTAGAAGGGGACTAAGTACTCTTACGGGACAAAGTGCTTGGCGATAGAGAAATCAAGATACTGCTTACTAATATCACTACATAGAAATTAAAAATTAAAGATCCCTACAGAGGCACCCTTCCCTCTGAACTGCAAAGGCATGCCTCATTTCCACGGGGGAGTGTGGGAAGGAAAGAGAGAAAAGGTCTGATGGCCACAAATTGGCTAGCATCCCATCCCTTCTCACTATTGCAAAAGGCCTGTGGAGGGTGCCTATGTTGCAGAGGGTGGAGTATCGATGCAGTTAATAGTGTCATGCAAGGATACAACCTTAATCAACACACAAGGTGATCCTTTTGTCTGCTTTATCTGTCAAAAAGTTAACCCTCTTGTTCAAGTTGGCTTTCTGTTGTCAGTGGAGGCACATCGGCACCATGGTGATTGGGTCAAAGGGCCTGTTTCCAGTAGTGACTACTGTTTTCCATTAGTGACTGCTGATGAAGGCTAGGTGAACCCTGACTTCTAGCCTTTCTGAGGGCAAACTCCACTGGCCAGTCTCCTCTTCAGTACAGGCTGAGCCTCAGCAGCCAAAAATACAGGCGCCCAGAGATCCTTGAACACGAGCTCTGAGCCTATGAGCTGAGGGCCTCCAGGTCAGGAACTGCCTTGTGTTTTGACCCATAGAGTCTGAGCCAGTAACCATGATGGTCATGGCAATTACAGACTTCTCTTTTGGTTTGGATGTGTCAAAATGATGTTTCTTGGCTAAATCACCACAACACTTCAAACTAGTTTGCTGCTTTTTCTGGCAAATGATAAACAAAGCTATGTGGAGTGGACAGAGGATGGAGGTCCTTGTTAGCACAGAATCATGCTTTTGTTGCAGCTTACCTCTTTCTCTGAGCATAGATAACCAGATTCAAGGAATATGCTGCCCAATCAAGCTTCACGACACCCTCTTCATTAATTAATTACACTGAGAACTGGCTCCTACCTACCTCTGGTTTTGGTTCTCTTGAGAAGGTCTAGCCCATGGCTCACAAAGCTCCTCAGACATAGTCAGTTTACGTCTTGCTAATAAATTTATTCAAGTCAGGCTGTGAGAATCCCTAAGTAAAAGCAGTTTTACTTGCACTGCTAGATTGCTGAACTAAGCTAAAGCCAATGTAAAATGGGATTAAACTACTTTTAATATATCTATTGAGGGCTGCTCAACAGTTTAACTGCACAAATCCAACACTGATTTCAACAATGAACATTTCATAAAGAGCTTTTACATTCTTACTAACTTCTCGTGACTGTGAAAATTGCTTGGAAGATCAAGGAAATTAAGTTCACTCTGTTTGTTATCGAAAAAGGTACGTCTTCCAGAGAATCCTTATCAACTTGATCTCGTTGTATGCTATCTTTAAGTAATGTTATACAGTCTGCTACTTAGCTACTGTTTCCATGGCCATGAAGTCTGATGCCACAGGTGTGACGATTGGGCCATAGATAAGCCCATGACTTTGTAGAGATCAGGGAGATGGTAGCTCAGTCTGGGCTTGTACCTGCACTTCACCAACACTGTGGGCCCTGAGAGTAGAGCATCTAACTGCAGAAAATATGCCCAAGCTTTACAAACCATGGAGTCTAGGGCATAATTTATCACACCCTAGTGTAGATATCTAAAATAAACTAGAGGAATTATGCTCCAATTATTATATGCTCCAATTATGCTCCAATATGGTCAAGCTCCATAGAGCTTGACCATAGTCACACAAAGACCACGCTTGGTGTCAAAATGCATCTGCTGCAAATCTATAGGCACCGAACTCCCAGTCTGGGACTCATTCTCCTCTCCTCTTTTTCTTTTCCCCTGGTCTGAGGTCACTTTGCAGTGATCTTTCATCTCAGCTGATCTCTTGCTGTCTGGCTTTTGAAATTAATATCCTCAGCAAATCACTCAGCTCCTGCAGAGCACATACAACACAATCAGTATAATTACTTCACGTCACACCTCAGTTGTCACTTCACTTTAATGGACTGCAAGTAAGATGAACTTGAAAAGTGCTCTAAGTTAATGTTCTTAGAGTTTCTATTTTAGACTCTTATGAAAGACGTTAAATATATTCAGAAAAAGAGATTTCATCCCAGAAATTATTATCCACATTATAGCACAGTGAACAGGGCCAACAGAGGTCAGGGCTCTGTAATTAAGAGACTGTTAAAAAACATTCAGTGTAGACAGGAAAAGGGTAGGACAGGAATGATGGGACTCATCTGGTAAGTGTAGGTGTTTCTGATGTAGAAATTTATATATCAAGTGTATACTCTGTCTATGAAGTAGCATCCAGTCATTATGGACCACAGAGCTTAGCAGACAAATCAGCCTTCTTTGAATCGGAGTTGGTGAGATTAACCTCAGGCTATTTGCTTCTACCACCTCATTCAGCTTTAAAGAGACATGAGGTGCCCAAAGACAGCCAGCAGACCTGTGTCACGGCTCCTAAATCTGTCTCCTACTCTCACCACCCAGGACTTCAGCATGTTTGGCTCTTTGAAATGAAGTAATTCTGCATTAGCATTTGAAGAACAGCGTATTTAATATCAGAGTAGCATAATCTCTCATTTTAGGTCATTGCCTGTGTCACTTAATAATCACACACCCTTCCTCCTTCCTTTGTCACATTTCTCCCCATTGTGTTGTGCACGAGCATATCCAGAGGATATGAAATCTCATCTCTTGTACTTCTATTCCAATGCCTCAGAGAATATTTTTGTCTTTTCTGCAACTAGCTCTGTAGCCATTCCTGAGAATGTAACAACTCCGTATGTTTGGAGACTAGATCTGGCTCATTTAAAATCCAGCTAGGATAAGACTCCTTTGTTCCTCTTTTATACCATAGTCCACTTTTAGGACATCTACCAAGGCAGCATGTCATCCAGCCCAACTCCTTCCTCTCCTCCAGGTGACTCAGATTTGCAATTTCTGCCTTTCTGGAAGGACCCTTAGGAACCTAGCTGCTGACCAGCCTGGGCAGGAGCAGGTAAGAGCCCTGGGGCAGAAGCTGGGCCCATGCAACGAGAGGTGGCACAGAAAGCACCGGGCTGCAGCCCACCCCTGGGTTCACCCCTGGCTGGGCTCACAGCAAGCTTTTGCATGATGTATATCGTTCGTGGTGAAGTATCAGTTACAGAGAGGCAGCTCGAGTTGACAGACCATTACTGAGTGTTTTTACTCTGCTAAAGCTCATACATAGTACAAGAGCAATTTTCTTCCGTATAAAGGAGATTAAAAGCTAAACAAAAAGAACTAATGCCCCTGCAGGTTTGGATTTACACAAGCAGCACTGATTTTAGAATTCAGCCAAATTATTTTTGCCCTTAAAGTCTCTCAAAATGCCTAATAAAGTAATTTGGAAGATGAAAGTTTTTCCATTTCTAATACTTTTATCTTTTTCCCAGCACATCCAGCATTTCCTCCTCCAATGACAGTGGCGGGATGTGTGCTTCTGAACTAATTCAGCTTTGATTCCCTGTGCTGCAGAAAAGAGGCAACAACTTAAATGCAGTCCTTGTTGGTCTCTCTCCTTTTTCACTTACATGATAAAAGAGTTTCATCCGCATTTATATACTTAAGAGGCAGTGCTTTCATTACGGCCTCTCCATTAACCAGATGGTTCCTTCTATCGCTCCCCACAGGCTGTGAGACCCCCCCGCTCCTATTCACTATTAGCTGGCTCTGGCCACAGGGTGAGGATGGCACAGATCCTTCATACAGGATGGAAGAAGGAAGCTAAAACTTGTATGTACCTCAAAACCCAGGCACATTCAGATAGCCAAAGAAGGGAATAGCAGGATCCTTCAGGAGGAGATCTCCCCTCTCTTTTAAAAATGCTGATGGTCTTCCTCAGCCATATGCATACTTTTCCATCTGCTGGCTGTATTGTGGCCATGATCCCAGCTAGCCAACTGCCATGACTTTCATCTTGTGGCCTAGATTTTAGCAGTTCTCCTCTCCTCAGCCAACCCAATGAACATATGTGCCTTCATGTTGCAACATCTTTATGTGACACTTTTTGCCTAACAGTATTTTGAGAGAGGAGAAAAACCTAACCTGGTCTTGACCAGTCTTGCTGCTCCGAGAAAAAATCCTTTTGAGTCCTTCTACCACCAGTGACCACGTGTTCCCCGTAGCAGAAGAGCCTTCACGTGAGAGGTTTTGTCCATAGGATGGTTTCTGCTTGCCATGATCCAGAGGCACTACAGCTGTTTGACAGGGAAACACAGCCGCATCCCTCCCACCCTCACCTTTCCCAGCCAGCCTTTTCCAGACTGCTCCCTTTGAAGCAGGGGTTGAGGAGGAGGCAATGCTCTGTTTGGGGCACTGCTCACTTATTTGGTACCTGGACAAGCAATCCTGATCACCAGGCAGTGCTGCTCTTTCACCAATTAGCTGCTCATCGGCTAAATGTTTGAGATGCCTACGCTCATCTTAAGACACTTTCCTTCCACAGCAGAAGTTGCACTTCTGCTTCAGCAACAGCTCAATTTATGAGGACACATTTGCATCTGTATCACTCACATATGCAATTCCAGCTGTTAGCATAGCAAACAAAAGAAACCCTTTGTTCCTGAAAGACTGACACTCTATGGGAAAGGGAGAGGGGACAACCACCCAGATCCTCATCATTGGGCAGAAGCCACTTCGTGGTCTCTGAGGTCCAACGAAACCTTTCAGTTCTCATCCTCTCTTCTGGCTTCAATACAAATTGGCAATTGCAGTTCAGTCCCTAGAGGGCCCTAAAGGATAATAGTCCCCGTCACAAAACAGCTGCACATACACATTTACCCTGATTTGATGAGACAGCCAGCTTCTATTTGGAGAAGTCACAGCAAGCAGCACAGAAGCTAGATGGCCTTCTTTTGTCCCAAAGGGAGAAGTAAATGCAATGAGGGGAAATTCTTTCTCTGAAATTCATGTTTGAAGCGCACCTACTACAAGTATCTGTGTACGTGTCCTATGTCCTGTGTCCTTGAGGTCCACCAGGTATGTGTCCACTAGACACGTACTCATGGTCAGTATTTTCTATGAAAAACTTTCACATGATTGGTTTTAACATGTTTCAAATTGCTTGGTTCTTTTTAGAGATATTTTTCAAACCGTATAGCTACTTTTTAGAGAAAAAAATGCAACGTGTTTTGTTTCTTGTTTGGTTCCTTTTCTTGATTGATTTTTCTTCGATTCATTTGCTGAAATAAAAAACATATTTCAAGTCGATAGAATTAACAAAAGCAGATGGAGAACTGTGTTGCCATACAGGAATGGAGAAATGAAATGACATGAAAGAATTATTTAAGGTATATATCTTTATGGAGGCACCAATGCACAGCCCATACCTGTTTTCAAGCACAGCTTGCTTTCTTCCCTGTTCATTTTTAATGAACTGTTCATATTTGTACTAACAGTGGCTAACACTGCTGTGGAGAAATCAGACTAATGCATTGTCTACACTGCTGTGCCTCAGAAGATGTCTTTTTAATTGCTAAGGCTCAGGAATTAAACAAGAAAATAAATCACAATTATGGCTAATAAGTCTTTATTTCCAAACAGAAACCGCAAAAAAAAATGTTCTATTACAGAACAGGTAACAAGTGCAGAATTCTAAGTATGCAGTGTAACAGAAACCATTGCCTCCTCGACAAAAAATCATTAGGCACTTAAAACATGAAAACAAAGTATAAATTAGGTCAGCTAACAGATGACTCAACAATACAACTTCATCTCGGTTTTCTGTAATAAAAGCACACACACGCTTGAGGGGCTTTCCTTGCCTCCTCCTAAATCCTGCGCAGACACGTCTATGGGAGGCTGCACACGTGCTACTCATGTGCGGACAGACAACATCGAGTTCACATCTGAAGACATAAATAAGTTCAGCACTGAGAGAATTTGAGGGAACCTTTTTGGAAAGAGCAGCTGCAGAGCAGCTTCACGCCGAGTTTGGCCCTCGCGGAACACAACCACACCAGCTCCAGGGACGGGAAAGCTCTGCTTGGACCACACTGCATTGAGAACACAGGGCCAGAAGTGAGCACAACGCACCTTTGGAGAGATCATGAAACCTCTGGGCACAAGCTATTGGGGAAACTTTGTGAAATTACATCTTGACAAATGGAACAGTCTCTGAAAAGAAGAAAATGTGCATTTGGCATCCCTTAGCAAAAGTCCCAAGCAGAACCTCTCCATCCATCTATTTTCTTGTATTTCTTGACCTAAACCAGCAGCAGAGGTGGCCTCTTAGCCCTGCCTTAGAAAGGCAAATCCATGAAGCAGCTGTCCCCAAAATTCCCTTCTAGAAATCAGTCAGATACCCTCAGAAATGACTTTGGGTTGTATCACTGTTATTTTAGGTGGCATTATGCAACTTTCTCTGTAGCTTACTCTGGTAGAATAAAACACAATGAATATTTTAAAATAATTTTAATTCAATACCTGAAGAAAAGAACATTACGAATATCAACATAAAGAACACATCTGAAGCTGCTATATAAAATGTGCATATAAAACAAGCAGAAATTTCAGCTACTACACTTCAGTTTCACAACAGTCTAAGATCGATTCTGTACCATAAGCTCTAAAAATAAATGCACTAAGAAGTAGAAAGAGGATTTTTAGGGTATCACCTCACCGCTAAGCCTAGAGCTGAGAAACCTAGCAGGCTGCTGAACCACAGGCTTGCTGTGAAGGATCTCCTCTTGTCGAGGACTGAAGTGAATGGTGAGGAATTAGAAACCCGTAATCTTGTCTTACACTAGGATATCCCGTCCCAACCATTAGCATTACTCATTCTGATAGCCTCTTGCCATAGTACCATGAATTGATGGTGGGATGATGAAAATACTTCCATTACTCAGCTTTCTGAGCTGTCTCCCGCTGTGGAGAAAAGCAGGATGAGAGAAATAAAAGACAAAACAGCACTAGGTGCAGCAATTTATGTGGCACGCTGTATTGCTGGTGCTACCTCAAAATTTAGCAAAAGACAGACTTGACTAGTTACTGGAAGGCAATGTGAGGATGCCATTCCTTCTTGGATTTAATAAGGAAAGAGAAGTTCCAGCAGTTCTACTATTTGAATTAAGAAACACATTCAGAGTGTTTTCATCCTTAGATGGGTATTTGCCAACACTGGCCACTGAAGGGCAGTTATTTCTCGCCCACAAAAGGACGTTAATTCAGTAAATTCTCAAACATCACAATAATTTTAGCTCACTTCCCTCGTGATGGGGTCCACAGGACAGGAAGCTGCTCTGAAAGGTGATGTTAGAGAAACCACTAAATAACCACACCAGTTCCTCTGCTTAGTGGTATGCTGCAGATCTTCTAATGCTCTGCTTGACACATTATTGTAATTTAGAGCCAATTAAGAAATACTTAATACGAGCCTCATGAAGATCCAGAACAAAGCTTAGCAGTAATAAATTTGCCCACTCATTGTGCCCTGTAGCTGAAAGCCTCAAATGATTCCTTCAGAGTATCCCAAGAGAGCAGCCTGTGAAACTCTGGCTGTCCAGAAACGTGGAGAAGGAGGATTTTCCAGCCTAAAATGAGAGAATCTGAAACTAAGAGAGCCAGGCTTGACGTGGTAATAACACAACCCTTTGTCACAACTCTGGGCGAGCAGACCCAGAGAGGAGAGAGAGACTGGCTGCAGGAATATTGCAAGATAAAGGATTACCTGGCTGTCAATACTTCCAGCTAAGGTATACCTAACCAGCCAGCTCATGTGGAAGAAGTTTACTGCTTCAAAGTACTACAGCACCCTGCTCTCTGCAGGTGTTGTATGAGACGCTGGGCTGAGCAGAGGCTGAGAGCCCAGGTGTGCTGAATTGCATGCAAGTTTGTGCAAGCTTACCAGTGAAGTGAGAATACTATTTCCAGTCAAAGCCTTCACTTACAGTTATCATTTCTGAACCCAGTGATGGTGGGCAGCTTGTTAAAATGACTGAATTGGGAAAGGGAGAAAAGGGCAGCAACAATCACAGAATCATCTAGGTTGGAAGAGACCTCCAAGATCACCGAGCCCAACCTCTGACCTGACACTAACAAGTCCTCCACTAAACCATATCCCTAATCAACAAGTGCAGGTACCCAGAGCCCCCAAGCCCCCCGTCCCTGGGAGCAGAGACGGGCCCCAGCCCTGCCCCCAAGGTCCCCAGCGGTGTCACCTCCCCAACTTGACATAGGCTTCGTCAGGCAGCTGGGCCCATCCAAGAGCCATCAGATACCAGAAGGGCATTGCTGCATCCCTACATTCCCACCTGCCTGGTCTCACCCCTCCTTTGCTGTGGCTGAAATTCCCCTGGCTCTGTTGGCATGAGCCAGTTTTCTCCTTTTGGCACCACGTTATATTTTTGCCATCTCAGTGTGCTGCATGGGTCAGTGTGGGAGCAGACAGGCACCACAGACAGCACGAAGGAAGGGGACTCGACCCCATTGCCAGCCACCACAGCTGAAGTCACCGCGGAGCTACAGCCCAAATTTAGCACCTCAGTGTGAACATTGCTGCCTTCCTGGTGACTGCACACCAAGCCATCTTAGGTGTGTTTTACTATGTTGCAAGCACAGCAGCATTTGATTCACAGCCACACAGGCTCAGTGACAGACACCAAACAGAACCACGTAACGCCCCTGAGGAAAAAGAAGTAACTAACTCCGGGCAGCGCCGGATCCTACAAGAAAATGCAGCACTAAAGATTCGGAGGAGAAAAGGGAACAAAAGGAGACGAGCGGGCTTTAATCTAAGGATGCCGTGACCCAGTCATGTGCAAGGACACTGTCAGCCCCTGCAAAGGTACAGTGGAAGTATTAGCACATTGTCAGGGCTTCTATCTTTAGAAAACTATTTAATCTCTGTATTCGCTCCGCAGCGTGTGACAGCACTGGAGGCCCACAAACCCGAGGAATGATTACTCCTCATACAAAGCAGAGGGAGCTGAGAGGCCCTTCCTAACCTCTGGTCAAGAGTCCTTAATCAAAACCGCACTTGGCTTGGTCTTGCAAAAGCATCATAAACATTCCCAGCCAGGTACCAAATCCATTTACTCATCGTTAACCTGGCACAGATGTGCACTAAACGAGAAATAATTTATTCAGCTGTCAGAGAAAGCATCCTTTACCACAGTGACTGTAATTCGGCGAGTCTTGATTAATCTGACCGCACTCTGCCACCCAGAAATGCTGCTATTAGCTCGCCTGGCCTCTGCACAAATTAAGCAGGACCAGCCACAAAGCACACGGCAGCAGCAGCAGCACCAAAACTGAGGGCAAGCGCTGCGCTCCGGTGATGTGGAGTGGATGCGACCAACATCACGTAATGGCCTCGTGTCTGGAGCACAGCCTGAGAAAGCTACATTAAAGATAATGTCTTAATCTAGAGTCTAACAGACTGCATTTTTATACTGCGGGGGAGTTAAGAGTGTTTGCAGGAAAGGGTAGGAAAGGTTAACAATCCCTCCACACATTTCTTGTCAGTCTTGTGCTCCACATAAATGGCTGAGAGCTCTGAGAGCATCAAGGAGCAGGTCTTCAGGTCAGTGGCAAGTGCAGACTTCCCTGAAGGCACTGAAGAGTCAAAGTGTCTGTCTGTGTTACAGAACTTTGCCCCCATTTGTGCTGATCCATTAAACCCTTCAGTTTAGCCCTGTTTTGTCAAGGAAACTAGAACGGTTTTCTTCTTTTCAGCTACAATTCTCTTAAAATATATTCCAATAAACTTTCTCGTTACTAATATACGTGTGTTATAAATAACATAGCTGCATAGAAATAGCCCAGACACATGGTAACTTCAGCTCTGTGGTGTGTCATAGCACACAGCACACATTTATTCACTGACATCAGGTAATACGGTGCTATCCAACACAGAAAGTTGCTTCTCTACTTACACAAAACCACAAAACCAGGCTTTGCACTTTACTCATGCTGGCTACAGGGCTGAGTGGGCTTGCAGCCCCTCTCCTGCCATGCTGGGTACTGCTTCTACTCCCATGCAAAGCACAGGGAGAGTCTAGGGCCATAGAGACTGGTCTGGGGTCTACTGTGACTGCCTAGCTGCACTCACGACAGCCACACGACCAAACTGGGGCTCTAACAGGTGCTGCTTACAGCTTGCATAAAAATTTCATGCCATGCAGCTACAGGTGTCAACCAGCAGATCTCAAAGGAAATGGAGCTCTTACCTGGGCACAAGGTCTGCACTGGTAAATGCGGCAAGAAAGTCTCGAGGACTGAGGCCAGCTGTACATCTGTGGTAGCAAACCCTCCTTGCCTTGAAACAGAACAGTAATTTCAACCCCAAAACTCTTTGTAGGAACAGTCCAATCCCAAACCCTGTTGCACACATGGCACTGATCTCTCCCTGCACTGTGCTCAGAGGTGGAGCCAGCCAGGATGGAAGAAAATAAGGGGAAGGAATAAATATCACCTGTGGAGCCTTTTGAGATAATGATCCACAGGCTGAACAGAACTCAGCAAGAAGGAGGAAAAGCTACACAGCCAAGATCATCTCATTGCTCTGCACTAGCTGGGGGTAAGCTACAGTCCATGCCTGAACACTGGTACGTCTTTGACTCCTGGAGGAAATACGAGGTGGCTCTCAACCAAGTCTATTTGCATCACGCAAAGCACATCACTTTGCACAGCTCCAGTTACCAACACTCAGGTAGAGTCCACACGAGTGATTTATGGCAAAGAGGAGTTCTTGGAGAAAACTGGTCTTTTATTTGTCTTCTCCAGATTTTGTCTTGGAGCAAATTTGGATGGAGGAAATTTGTCTTTTACCTCTTAATTGGGGTCTTGCAGTAGGCAATCATACACCACACTTGTAAAGTGGATGCGAGGTCTTACAGCAGCCAGCTCTCTGCACAAGTGACAGATGCCTGTGGCCAGAAACTGGCACAAATTTCACTGCTACTGAGGACAAAATGTGGACGTGTGGTGCTGGAACCGTAACAGATCACAGTGAATCAAACCCTTGTGCTCGCCTTTTTCAGTCACCAGCTGGTAACACAGCTGTACCAGCGACTCAATTATGACATCTTTGTTTCTGCTAAAAGCCCTACTGATATTCAGAGGTCCACTTGTGTATTAGTGGGGTACCATTAGATTCTGATAGCATTATTTTGGAAATGGATCAAAATGCTGGATATTTCTCAGCTAGCAGAACTGGAACAATAACGATTGATTCTAATGCTTTTAGGATTATTTCTGTGATTATAAAACTGCTGCAAGGTAAGCTTTCAAATATTGCATCAATATAGAAACGCTCTGATAAGGTATCAGCCTAAAAATATATTCTATAAGGTTCAATACATTTAAGTAGTTTTTTTTGTTTGTTTGTTTGTTTGTTTTGTGGGGGAGAGAAATAATCCTCAATGAGTGGAAAATTGAATGCTCTGTAAACTATCAGTTGATTGGGGATTTAGTGCTACTGTGGTAAAATGAGTTTTTTTTAGTAAAGAAAATACCTGACAGTATCCAACTGAAAAAGGATAGGAAGGACACTTTATCTTTGAACTGATCATTGAGTCTCAAAAAAAACACTGAAACTCTTCCTTTTTTTTTTTTTTTTTTTTTTTTTTACTGCAGTAAAAAATATAAGCAGAAATATACAAGCTGCTACAGCTAGGGAAACAATTGCTTGTTGTAGCGCCCATAAATGTTAATGTGATCCTTTATTTCACTTTTGCTTTTCGCAGGATGTTGCTCCACTGGACCATATGGAAACTTCAAGCACAAGAACTGCACGGGGTTTGAATTAAATAACCGTAATTTTCTTTCTTATATGTCCTGGTACAGGAGTTGACTCTAAAGGGAACACTCTTCTAATAATGCTCAATGCAGTTTCTTTATCTGTGGTCACATAGAGAAAGACGTTATGCTAGGTGGAAAAAAACAGGAAAACTGCTGGGGCTGGTACAGATCATTTTTCTCGTGAAAGGTCCATCTCGTGTGTCAGCAGAGATAGAGATCTGGGATTGCAGGAGTGTGTGCAAAGTCATGCCCTAGCAGGACTCTGGGGACTGCAGCATGAAACCTGGTTTATTGTCCTCATTTGGAGCTGAGCTGGACCTTAGACAGGAACAGGAGCAGGAAGAGGGGTTTGAAAATAATTACACATCTCTGGTCCTTCACACAGTTGTTCACAAAATTAACATAATTCACATGAGCAATCCCATTAAACCCACAGCATTATCTACTGGCCACAAAATTAAAGCACATAAACTATTTGACTATCTCTAACCTGAGGAACTTTTTAAATTTGTGCTCCCAGGGACAAACTAAGACTGACTTAGCTCTGAATTAAGTACTCCACCATTGCTCTTCTCATCACCTTTGTCACGTAGACAAATGCTAGCCTTTATAGGATCAAGTTCTTAATTGCAAGTGTTCACTGCCAACTCACGGAGCTACCATACAGAGACTGTTGCCTGTATTATGGGATAGTAACAAAATCGGAGATCTTACATCAAAATATTTTAATAATGCTTTAAGAAGCAAAACATGATGAACGTCACATATTGCCACCATCCTGAGATTGTGCTTTGCTACAATTAAAACAATAGGAAGGAGTTTCATAATTTACCAGATAAATGCTATTTTGCATTAAAAAAAAGATTACTCAAGATTCAGAAATGTAGCAGTCAATGTGTGGAAAAATCACTTTCTTTTCTCCCTAAGTGTAAAATATTTCTCTATTGTAATAATGCAGTTTAATGCTCACGAAATCACATCGGATCAAATCCAACACCAAGCTGCTGAGATACACAAATTGTCTCCTTAGCATCATCACCCTGGAATTAAAACAATAAAACATGTTACTGGTACAGTAGGAAAATCACTTGTTATATTCCAAATCAACCGATAGTTTGGTCCTCTGTGCGTATGCATTTCACCTTCTGCATGTGCTTTTTCAGCCTTATTTCAAGCTGGAAGTTGGTGACATTTATTATACAGTCCTACAGGCTCACAGAATTCTCCTGGGTAAGCTGGGCTCTTAGTGCCTGACCTAGCCTGAGCATCTGCTCTCTGTAAAGGGGGACTGCTTCATTTTAATACCCCCAAAACTGCTCTCACTTACCCCACCTGTACTGCCCTCTTCAGCCTTCCTAAGCCGAACAAGGCTGGGCGTAAACACATCCACTGCAAATCTGAATATGGGTGAATTAAATTAGCTTAATCATATTTTGCAATAGCTAGAGAATGAAATTATTCTGTTTCTTCAACAGGCTAGTTCTGCTGTGGAAAAACAAAACAAATCCCTCATAAATCTGTAAAGATTTTTTTTTTTTCATTTGATTTAAAACCTAATTTAAATTCTAATCTGATTTAACCTAAATTTTTCTATTCTGGTGGGTTTTAACTGAACAGAAGCAACTTATCTCCACTGGTTTCATTGCTGACATTATTCTTAACACTTAAACTTAGCTCAGTGGCTGAACACAAGAGCCAAGTGTGTACTTCAGAGCTACACCGCATGGCTACTAAAGCAGAAGATCTTTCTTTCAACATTGCACACATCTCATAATTTCACGCTGGATAATATTTTCCCAAGTCAAGGATAGGCTGAAATTCGGCTGCCTGACAGGAATCCAAAGGGGTCCTTATTTTCAAAACGTGCTATCATTTTCCTCACAGTAATTAGAAGTACATTGTGATGTAGCTCATATTGCTCCAGCTACACTGAGACACCACAAGGATAACAGAATTCCAGTAGAATTTAAGCTCGTGTAGGTATCCTACCATTATAAATAGGTTATTTATAACAATTATATTTATAAATAGGTCATTTGTAGCAGTATTTATAACTTATTTGGATTTCCAGCAGCTTTCAGTATTAAAAACCCATCACATGCTGGCAGTTTGGAACAACACAACTTGCTTTGATGGGAAGAGAATCACAAGAAAATGAAGAGGCAGCAGCCCCCTGCTCTACTTGATGCGGCCCAGCCAGCTCCACCTGGACTGGAAGGCTGCACTGCTTCTCCCTCTGTCAAAAATAGACAGCTTTTAATCATCTGCTTGGAATGGAAAAGCCTAGAGCCAATTTTTACTTTCCAGGTAACATGCACTCACTCAGCAGTTCTTACTCTAACCTCCAGCTCCTCTCGGCTCAACCTTTCCTCCCTCAGCGCCTTCTGCTTGGACGACTGAGCGCTGTTCTCTTCCCCAGGCTCAGGGAGTCTCAGTTTCATTCTTGCTTGCTGTGTTTTTTTTTTTTTCTGTTGATTGACTCCTCTGAGCAGCTGCTTAATGCTGCTGTGCTGTATGTCAAAGCAACACATACTCTCCTTCCCTGCTGTCTCTTTCGAGCATGAGGAAAAAATGATGGTTCCTTGGTCAGACAGTATTTGCATTTTAACCAGGCTTCTGAGCAATCAGGTTTTTTGCCAGTCTGATTAATTTATCATCTCACAATTTTTCTAATCAGATTTTTCTCTCTATTTTTAAATAGGAATCGGGCCAATTCCCCTCCTTGAGCCTATGTTTACTTGAAGCTAATAACACACCCTTCAGGCTTATCAGGTTAAAGCAGTGAACAAACAAGACTTCCTTCAGCTGCAGGGCCACAGCAAAAATGATTTTATAATTTAATACAAAATAATCAAGTTCATTATTTTAATTACATTTCGAGATTTTGCTGATGTCTCCTTTCCCAGCTTACCATGTGTGATAGGTAGGCATCTGCTTTAGTGAAGACGGGCATGTCTGTTGAGTATAATCATAAGGGTGCAGGAGTGGATAATGTAAGGCTGATGGAGTTTCCACAATGATCTATGGGACTCTGGTGCCTGACAATCCCCTCTACCCAACAAAGTTCACCTCTGCAATGGCAAGGGTGGCGTTTAGGAGCGACAGGGCTGAAATGGTTCATTGGGATGCAGGTATGCTCTGCTCTCCCGGTAGTGTGCCGGCACCTGCTCCCTGCTTGGGACACAAAACAGCTTCGCTCACTTCTTGTTTAGAGCAGCAGACTTGTGCTCCGGGAATTTGTGAGGGAAATTCTGCCTGAGACTTTTGGGGACACCCGGTGATATAGGGAACCTTCAGCTACCCGCTAACAGGGAAGAGCGGGGAGCAGGGAGAAGAACGTTAAAGGGAAATTGAAAAGAGAAATGAGATTGTTCAATTTTTAGAAAAGGTCATCTCTGGCAAAACATACTCATTAGAGAATTTCAATTATCTCTAATAGTTGATAATAGCAGCAGAATGGTAGCTCATACTAAAAGCATTTAAATTCTATTTTTTTTAGGGACTAACTTTTCTCTTTGTAAATAGAAGTGATTAACGTAGTGGAGAAAAAAATTAGGGCAGTACAACGTATCCTTCTGGTTGCTTTTTCCTTTACAGTTTATTTCATAAATTTGGCTGCAGAAGTCATTTTCAGCCTGCAAAGCGTGGACAGCATTTAATTAACCTATACAGATGCTTAAACATTTTTGTGGCTGCTAGCTGCTTTTCTCTAGATGAAAAATTCATAAGGAGCTGCCTTCCATTTTCTTAGCTGGTGTAGTTACTACAATTAAAATTACATGGTATGTCTCCAGCGATTTATACGATTTATACTGTATGAAGAATAAATACAATGCAGGAATATAAACAGCTTGGCCACTACGAAAATTACATTATGTATTTCTTAAACTACATAATGCTGCAACTTTTGACAAGTGAAAAAGCTTACCTTAGCAGCATGAAGCTGCATACACACACACCTCCTTTTAGGTAACCTCCTGCCATGGGCTACTAATGAGAATGGATTCACTAGACAGCTTCTAGGTCCCTTCTAGCCTGCTTTATATTATGCTAATAATACATGAAAGCAGTTTGTTTTTCTATTTCTTTGAAGAAACTGAATAAGATTGTGCCTTCTTGGTGTTAGTTATCTGTTAGCTTAAAACTTAGCAGCCTCTGACTATGAACCAACTGTGAATGCATCTTTGACAGCATATTTTCTAAAGAGCACAAAGGGTACCTTAAAATGCATTTCATAAGTTAGTCAGAAGAAAGCCCTTAGCTTTCAAACTTAAAATTTCTGGCTTAAGCAATCTGCTACTTTAATTTATTTAATTAGAAATACAGTCGTAAGATTACATCACTCCGAATAAAACATATCGCATACAGTGGTAGTTCTGCTGTACAGTTTACTTACTGCTATATTAGCTTGGGTTCAAGTTAAAAAAAAAAAATGAAGTTAAAAAAAATTTGGTTGTATGGAAGGCAAATCTGACAACAGCATTCTGAGCTGGGGAATTTCTCGGTTAGCTAAGAGGATGAAGAAGTACAGGCACTGGCTGTCCAGGGCAGTGGTCACAGCCCCACACCTGCCAGAGTTCAAGAAGTGTTTGGACAACACTCAGACATACGGTCTGGTTTTCGGGTGGTCCTTCCTGTGTGGAGCTAGGAGTAGGACTCAGTGATCCTTTTGGGTCCCTTCCAAATTGGGAGATTTTATGTTCTATTCTAAGTATCTGTACGAATGGGTCTTCTTTTGTCAACAGGGCAAATTAAGATTGAAAACATGCAGACAAATCTTTTCAAAGTCATGTGTAATCTGTATGCAGTAAATTGGCTCGAGGTCAGGGGCCAGACTGCGTGCGGCATTTCTTTAAGGCAATACACAGAAGGTAGAGGTCCAAGGGGGATGGGACAGTTAGAAAGAACAGAAAGGGAATGACACTTCATCCTATATTTATAACTCCCAGATTTGGAGCTGCCTCAAGGTAAAATGCTCAGCAGGATCTGCTACAGTGCATGGCAGCCTCTTCGCTGCTGTCCACAAGCTGTTCTGCAGCCCAGGGCTGACAGCACACTGCTCTCAACATCTCCTTCCCTAATAAGAGGGAACCAAAGTGCATATGCATGCTACTCCTTCTTCGCAATCCTTATTTTGTCCTCTGCATAGACCTGGGAAGGCTGTGTTTGGATTAGGCATCTTCTCTTGTAGAGTACTGTATGTGACTGCCTTAAATAAAGCGATTCACAACGGAGGCTGGTTCACTGATACCAAACCAAACAGGTTGGTGGAGACATGCATCTGACATGAGGAGACACTGCTGATTGGCTGTGAATTGTGGTGATAATGTGTATTTAGTTATGCTCATAATCTAAAGTTCACTATTAGGAAGCATTTCTCAACTCTGCAATACATTACATGTATTCAGGAAATTCCAGTCTTCCTCTTATTTATGAACACAGCATCCATTGACGACTGTAAGGTGTTTTTAAGGAAGAATAGACCCAAACCATTTGCAAAACAGGTTTTCCTTTGACACAGTGCTTAAATAAGGACATTTTATGCGATAAGAATGTGACCTACCTTTTTAGTCTGATTCACATTTACCAAACTGCAACTTCAAAATGCCTTTGCCATGAAGCTGAAGGATCTGGTTGTATTCTTTGGGCATTGCATGGAAACCTGGTTTAGGAAGCTGGTTGTCGTAATAGTGGTGGCTGATTGGCATCTTCTCTGTGGATTTTGAGAAAGGCCAGAAGCCATAAAGCTTCACATTCTCACACAGCTCAACAGCAGCACTAGTGATCATAAAACCAGATGACAAACGATAGGCTTTCACACCCTTAGTTCTCCAGAACTGGGCAAGACTTTTCAGATAGGTGGGGTGAAAAAATATTGCCCTTTGGGTTGCTTTGAACTCTTGCAGAGTGTGATAGACTTTAAAAGAAGTGGCTGTGTTGCTTCTGAAGGAAAAGGCTGGTAATAAGAGGAAAGCATCTCCATAGACCGCGATGTTCTCCACAAATTCTGTCTTCTTTTCATTTAGTTTGTTGTATCTGCCGAGTACAACGTTTTAGGAAAAGAGTGAATGGAATGTACTGCCATAAATACATTACAGAACAAGACAGTACAACAGTACTTGCATATACGAGCTGTGAACTCTGCTGCACCAGTTAAGCCTGTCTACATTGCAGATTTATACCAACCTGTTAGATGTCGTCATACGTGCTGTTATGAAAATCTGGCTTTATTGTATAATAAAAGTGCATTTCGTAGGATTGATTTGGCAACACAGGAGTTACTGGAGAAAATCAAATTTACTGTTAATGTGACCAGGACCTGTTTATAGAAATGATTTATTCAAGAAATTTCAAAGGAGAATGGAAAAAAGAAATAGTATTTATACTTTCTCTGTGTAAGAATACAGGCACGATGGTATCTACTGCATGTATTTGTGAAAAATGTTTCTGCCATCAACATGCATAAAATAACCCCTCTTCAAATCCTGGCTGTCTGCCCTTTGTGGAAATACAATTATGCATGTAGGCAGTCTTGGAGCATTAAAGGTTTGTGTGTGCTCAAGTTTTGCAGGGTTTTAGCTGCTCATGATATGCTTTTAAAATAGCTGAAAATATAGGCATATCTGTCTCCTTTGACAACAAAGGGAACACACATGGGGTTCTGTAAAGACTTAGAGGTCTAACTTCGTAAATGAAGAGGATTTATACTCAGTTGCTTCAGTTCCCCAACAGCCAGCAAAGAAACTTATTTCTCGCCGTTGGATAATGCAGTGTTCCCAAATATCGAATAGGGAACTTTACAGCGTGAAACAACACACAAGGGAGTCACTCAGTTCATTTCCTTTGTAGATCTTAGTTGTCTGAATGCCCTGAACATATGGCATTTGCGCCCCCCTTGGGATTCAAAGCACTGAGTCCTCTTTTGTTGGTGGCTGATCACCTGAGCAGTGTGCTTTCACCTTTTTTTTTCTTTTGGCTACCAGAACCCACTGTTCACAAATGGCTCCAGCAGAAAATGGAAAACCTGGTTTCATTTCTCTTTGCAACTTGAGCAGGTTCAAACCCTATTCTCATGCAGCACTTCAAGACAGAGGACAGCAGCCACTGCCATTTCCTTTCAAAACTCTCCCTGCTGGAGTAGTTATCAGGTGCCTCTGGCACAACTGAATTCATGCAAGCCGTGACACACCCCCTCTCAGTCTGAAGGGCTTTAAGCTTCTGATTCCCAGAAAAGTGCCATTACCACCAGGCTCTGAAACAGAATGAATGAGAGACTCTCAGCCCCTCCTCTTGAACCTGGGGCCCTGTGAATCCAAGAGGCACAGAGAGAAAGCAAGCAAATCCTGAGCTACAGATAGGCAGTCCTATAGCTAGGAAAAGTGGCCAAAGGTAAACTTCTGCCCTCTACTACCAGAATCATCTTTGCTTCTACTCAGTGTAAAATGCATAAAAGACCTTCAGGACAGAATCTAGATGTCTGTTCCTCCTGCTTAGCTAAAAGCCTGAACAACCCAACCCGATCTTGTCTTGCTTTCCCTTCAAGCTCTGCTCTGGTAAGGTGCAGCACAGCCCGGCTCCGTTAGGACACATAAGAATTGTGCTCTTTCCTCCAAGAGAGTCTCTGTCTGTATTATAAACTCTGGCAGACACCATTCATAAGGTGATCACCTTAACAGTAGTAACATCAGATTAACCCAGCACCCAAACACAGCATTAGAAATTAAAGTGAATGAAGTTACTTCCCTCTCCTCTTTCAAAAGCATTCAGTCTTCTCTGAATATTTAAATAATTATTCTTTACAAACCCTAAAGTCTTCCCCTAATCTCATTTCATCCTCAAACAGGTTTAATTCCTATTACTTTCAGTGTAAGTGCTATCAGTTCTGGTGTGGTTTAATTTGGCTAAAACTGAGTGTAGCTATGGCAGGGCACTATGATCAAGCCCAGAGAAATCATGCATCATACCAGCAGTCACCAGTGAAGCTAAGCCACTGCACAAAGTTTTCCTTTCTCATATTCTTGTGCATGCCCAATAACATCAATGAGCTATATCTATTATAGGGGAAGCAAAAATTCATCTTCATTTAAATTTAAATTCTGCTTTGGGTAAGCATCAAAGCAGTTAGTACTCATTACAAAAAATCAAGTTCTGTCCTAAATCAATGACAAATGCCTGTTAGTCATTTCTATGCTTACTATGCTTACTGTACCTTTCCTTCTGGCTTTTAAGGAAAAAAAAAAAGCTTCGCCTGATGTTGTCTATTTGACAAATACAGATATGACAGACAATAAGATAAAGTAAGATCAGTAAGGAGTAAATAACATGCCACAGCAGTCCTTTTCATAGATAAGCTGCAGCTCCAGACTGCTAAAGATGCCAGATTAGTCAGCTTGGTCTTATTAGATTTTCTTTTCATCAAGGAGGTAAAAAAATATTTTCTGAGAAAAAAAGGTGTGACCAGCTTTTACACAAAGAAAAAAGAAAAAAAAAAAAGAGAGAGAGGGAGAGAAAACAGATTAGAGAAATTGGGCCTCTGTTTAGGAAATACCCTTAATCGGAACAGCCCCTTAGAACATTAACTAGTAACGTGTTTACAGTCCAACTGATAGAGTTGGGCACGCATTTCCAAGCTCTCCTGATTTATGACTCCAGTTTCTTTCTTATGCTGGGGTCATGAGGGCCTTGGTGGGGAGGTGGGGAAAGGAAGAGGCTCAGGCTTGCAATCATCAGTTTTACTCTGTCATAAAGTATAGATCGATGCCAATCAAAAACCTTGCTAAACTGGGGATATTGCTGGCTCCTTTCTACTACAAAAGGCCAGGTTTTACAGATTTCCATTTAGAATGGTGCATATTTTACATGAGAACTAAAGCTCATTAATGGGGTAATCTGTATGCACTGCTCTCTGTGAAGGTATCCCAATGGATTTTTAACAAAAACTAAATCATGTCAAACAATTACGCGATATTGCACAGAATCAGAATTACAGTATTACTTACTTCTGAGCTATGATACTTGGATTAACAGTCACAAGGTTTGTTTTATTGCCAACATCTTTGCTAATGCTTCCTGTAGTTGGAGGGAGGTTACACCTGAAATTGAGAAACATTTATTTAAACAGATGCCCACCAGAAATGCTTTGCAGTAGTTACTTGCAAATTCTTCTCTTGTGCAATGACACTTTCATGTCTGCTCTCAGGGATCTCTAAGCACTTTACAAATATTAAATAAGGCTTAGAGCACTTCTGGTAAAAATATTTAATCTACTGTACAGATGGTTAAAATAGGGCACAGAGAGCTCATTTTCATAAATCACCTCGCAAATCAGAGGCGAAGTCAAAATCCCGTAAGGAGCCAGTCTGTGAATGCCCTATGTTAGCTGCTAGAAAACATTGCACTTCTTGCCTAAACAATGCATTTCATCTGAAAAGTCTTCTATTATTTCCTGTTTAAAAAGATTGATTGATACCAACCCCTCAGTCATCAACACTGATGGCTGTTTCATGAGACAATAGCAGCGTAACTCACCCAACTGCAGAAACAGTGGTTTCTGTTATAAGGTAAAGAAGGTATTTTTTTAAAGCCAGGTATTTAGGTTTAGCATCTTAGTATGCAGATTTTAATACAAATCCCCATTTGTATTAAAATCAGTTATCTAATTAGATTTTTTTTATTATTATTTGAAAAAACCATATATGACTCAAAGACAGGAAAATGAACAATATCCGGGAGACCATGTGATTGGACATCACTGAGTGATGAAACTTCACTTGGTTAATCTCCGTACTTGCAGAGGCAACAACCCATGACTTGCACTGAAAGAGTGGGTCAAGTTATGCTCTGAGTGTGCCTATTTATCACCACACTCTATAGAGGGACTGGAAAAAAATACTTAAATTAGACGTCTAATTTTTTAGATTGATAACAGAAGGTGAGACAATACTGGGGCAGTTAAATAACTGCATTAGTGAGACAACCTAAGGCTAAGTAAACCTATTGAAAGCCCAGGGGCAAAAGTGAACATGATATTTAACACCAGTCTTTCTTGTTTCAATTTCAGGTTTTTTTCATTCTCTTCTCCTGATTAAAAAAAAAAAAAAAAAAAAAAAGAGAAAAAAAGAGTTCTCTGTCCCTAAGGGTGTTAAATGAAAAGAAATTTCAGTTTCTCAGATAATGAAATTTCATATCACTGGCAAGGTATCTTTATAATCATGGATTATACGTCTATCCACATAGTCCTTTCTTCACTTAGGAAGCAGAGTCCTGAAATCTACAAAGCAGAAAGAGTATCTTTTGAGAGGCAGAAGATCTTTCCTCCTTGATACAAACTGGCATTGGCATGCTTCCAAGCCTGCCAAGCTCGTAGAAATGTTCAACAGTCTTCAGTGAGATGAAGCAGCTCTTACCTAAACACAAAGTCAGAACGATCGATTTCAGCTCCACAGCTGGAATTTTTCAGAATGCCTCCATTTCCAACCACTGCGCAGTTCTTGAAGGGATAAACCGAGAGAGGAGGAGACTGCAAACAAATATAAAGACACAGCATATGCTTTATAAATCTTTTATTTCTTTGAATCTTCAGTCATTTGTCCTTGCAGGCTTAATCCCGTAAATCCCAGTGAAAGCATTCACCATTTAGCAGACGTTGTTGCCTGGCACGGACAGCCAAGAGCCAAAAATAGGCCCCAACAGACTGAGGACTGTTACTTCTGTCTTCAGTATTTTGAGAGTAATATTGGATGAATACATTTTAAATTTGCAAAATGAAAAAATATCTAGTAGTGGAGTGAATTCTTGACAAGCTGAAGAACTAACTCTTACTGCAGATAGTTTAAACTCACCCCTTTTCCTTTGCACTGCACCAGGCTGAGTTGTCACAGAGTCACTGACTGTGTCAGCTTACAGAAAATAACTTTGTGAATACTCATTACTCCATTATAGCTCAATTATATTTGAGGTAAAATAATGAAGACAGGGGAACCTGAAGATGCTGCAAGGGATAGGCATGTGCCCTGGCTTAGCTCATGGTGAATCTGGTAACTGAAGTAGTTACTGCCTCTGGCTGTTCACCTCCTCTCTTCCTCTTCTTGTTAGAGGTTGCTGTCTTGCAGTGGGGAAGCTGAATGGGAGCGAAGTACGTCCACTTGTGAACCAGCACAGATCACAACCTAGCAAATTAATGAAACTTGTTGGCTGTTTCAGTTGACAATATAGTTGGCTCTTATCCCAGGGTCTCAGAAACATCTCATACATCTCATTCAGTCTCTCCTGCTGTGGGAGCACTGGCTTTCAACAGAGAGGCCAACAGCTGGGCTACTTCAGCTGCAGAACCTGAACCTCCTTGTAAAACTGAGTCAAAACTTGCTTACAGAAATCATTATCCTTCCTCATTTTCTCATCAGCTTGCTCAAAGAAAAGCAGGAGGGAGCACCATTATGAACAAGGAAAAAAAGAGTGAGGAAAGTGACAGATGTCATGCTGCCCACCAATATATCACAAAACAACATGTTCAAATACTTTGTTCAGCTCTGAAAAGACACCAGGAGAACACACAGGCCAGATACCTCTGGTTAGCCTAGCAACTATATATACGCACAAAAAAAACCCCTACATTATTCTTTCCTTCATTGTAAGTTTGGAACCACTGTAACTTTCTCCTTTTCAATTGAGATTTTAGTGATTCAGAGCAGCATAAGAAAGGACTAGGCTCATCTCACAAATCAAGAATGCCAAAAAGGGGTAAGAGGGCTCCCATGCACTCATATTGAGAAATTAAGTACAACTTTGTGCCCCTCTTTGCCTGGTCTCCAGAGCTTGTATGTCTGTTAGAAGTCCCCAGCTGCAAAATCTGATTGCTTTGCTCAACCTGTGTTTCTGGCTGCAAAGGCCCCACACCACTATCAGGTTTATCCCCCAAATAGCTTTCATCTATGATGTGCTGTCCATGCCTCCACCACTGCAGAAGAAAGCTTATAAAAAAAAGATCTTGCAAGGTGAATGAAGAAGCACATACAGGGGCTAAGGGGCTCTACCATATGAATGGAACAAAGCAGCTCTATTACTAAACCACAATATAGATGATACTGCAAGTATAATAACAGGCTAGGCTACAGTTCTTACCACAGGCAGCATCCTATAAATGTCCTCTGTAATAAGGATGGTCTTTTTACTGTCCACTTCATAACTCATGTTACTTCCCAGTGGGGTGTTGTTTTGAGAAGCAATAAAATTGTGAGCTGCATCACAGCAGGAAGCCAACTCTGACCTGCAAAAACAAACAAACAAACAAACAAACAAACAAACAAAACTTGCTCAAAGACAGGCAAATAAGCAGAAAAGAGGTGGTACAGAACTAGCTGAATGAAAACCAGCTCTAATTAACTAAGCACCAGAAGTCTGTATGAACCCTCTACAATACTGTTATTTCCCTTGACTTGCTTTGTAGAGAAAGCCCATTTTCACAGCAAATGTTCAGGCGCGGATCAGTTCAAGAACTCCTTCCCTTGGCCTGTTTTGCTCTCTTGGTCTCCCTTTGCCATGCAGAAAAAGTCATAATCAGGCTTCTCCTTATTATTAACTGCTAAGATTATTGCAGAAACACTGAGAGACTTCATTTCCCCAAAGAGTTAACAATGGGATTTCCATCAACCTAGAACAAGTGATTGTAAGAAAATAGAAAGACGAAGAAAGAACCACGCAGATGGAAAGAATGGTGATGAGAAGTACTGGGTATAGTACTCAGGGAACAAATAGACGGTTGCAAGTCATTTAATTAATAATTCATTTCTGCAACTGTTCAGCACAGTTTTCTTGTGCACAATATATCACAAATGTTAAATAAATTATATCACAATTTTTAAATAAGAGGACAAACATCCCCTCTGTAGAGGCAGTCTAGTTGTGCCCCAGAATACCTAGCAGAAGTCCTTAAATATGTAAGAGCGCAAGGGACTCACTCAAACTTCATGTTGGAGTGAAGTCTCTATCACTCATCTTACAAATCCTGCTACCTCCAAATTTATAAAGACATATAGGTATGTAAACAACCTATTTCGTTAACTGTGAAATGCAATGGCAAGCCCCAGCAGAAGTTTGAGATCAGACCTGAAACTCTATAATGCATTTGGTTCAGGGAACGATGATCACTGCAGCACTGGGTCCGATTTTCAGATTGTGAAGCTGAACCATTCGTGGCCAGCCATTACCTATCAATTGAAAGGACATACCTATCTCGTGAAGTGTGATACAAAGGGAAATACCAACCACTCAGAGAAGGAAATTCACTGATAACAGAGTTGCTTGGAATTTTGAAAAAAATAACAGAGCAGGGAAAAGATAATAATTCCTGTCCAAACATGGAAGGTTAATTGTGAAGATAAAGAATAAACACATTTACAGGAAGAGCCAGAGAAACAGGAACGTTTTATCTCAAACTTTTTCCTTTGCTAAGGTAAAACAAACTTTGAAAAAATTAAACAATACAGGCCAAATTCTGTCTGAAAGTAAGCTGATTTTAATAGGGTAAGATGGGTAAGAGAAGTTGCTAAATCTGATTTTATCTACATCGTACGCAGAGCGCATATTCTAATAATAATATAATTTTATTTCTGATGGAGATGGGGGATGCTTTAGCATGTGGAAGAACCCAAGGACTGTATTTCCTGGAAGACAAGGGAAGAGAACGATTAGGTGGCAATTGCCAACCTACACTTCTCTTGAAATAATGGTCAAAATGGTGTGTGCAGAGGTAGAGAGGAAGAGTTTGGTAAGTAATCGGTTTGATTCATAAATGAAAGAGCAAGAGTACCATTTCAATTGGCACACTGCTTACTGGTACATATTAACCCGTTTTAAATACTGGTATCTGAAACTCCTCAAAGACAAAGTTTCCAGATGTGTGAGGAACACTGGGAATGATTGTGTTCTGGGATGGAACAGATCTGAAATAACCATACTGGGAGAGTTAGCAGGAAATGTTACTGGGAAATAATTACTCCTGAGAGAGTAAACAGTAGGGTTTGGATTTGCACAAGCCACATTCCAGTCCTGTCCCTACACACAGTGATTCCCATTGCCTTGCTTGAAGCCTTAAGGTTGGGTTTGCAGTCATCCAAAAACTGTTAGGTAGAGGTGGGGATGGAACTAAGACTATGCTCTTGTGGGTCAGGAGGTGCTTACACAGTGAAAATAATTACTCTGTGCATATAGTGTCCTATTTTAAACACATGGAAAAACACAAATTGAGCCATGAGGCAGGAAAGTAAAATAAGTAAGTCCAGGAATATTGAATGTTATTCAACCAGTGGTGACTGACTGGTCATACCTGCCCCATTTCAGCCCCCATGTCCAGCTTCCCCACAGCCCTGCCCTGCTGGCCAGGTTACTGCTCTGGGACCCCACTCTCTGTCAGCCCTCGTTGCTCCCTGGCAATCACATGGAGACAAGCAATAACCAAAATGGTAATTTTGATATTCTTGAATGCTTTTCTTAAAAGTAAACCAAGCAAGCCTAGGTATTTTCTGTGCCAACCACAGGACACTTGGAATAGAAGGAATAACACCAGCATATTCTTGCCCAGCTCTCATAAAGCAGGAGCGTGTGATGGCTACCAGAATCTGAGAAAGCAAACTGATGATAGATAACATTCATTAATAAAGATGATGCATTTTTGCTTTTTATTACTCATCCACAGGAATGAATGCCTCAATAAAAGCAGAAACAGTCGGGGAGAAAAGCAGATATCGGAATTAATAAGAAAGTAATCGCTTAAATTAATATTATGGGTTCACTGAGGAAGTAAAACAGAGCCAGACTAGTGCAGAAATGCAGCGAGAAGAGAATACACATTGATTAATGATATATATTCTTATATCACCTTACAGCATACATGCTAAGACATAACAATAAAATCCTAGCACCTAGATCAAATCAGGACAGACTTCCACAGTGCCCATGCATCCACGTACAAAGCTGGAAAGTGTGTAGCTGCAGACAGCAATGCTCAGGGGTAGCATACTCAGCAGTCTGTTCCTATGAGACTTTTACAAGCTGGGACATGGGGCACCTCTACAGTACAAAGAATGAAAGGGGTACAGACTGGGCAGTACAGGTAACATATTACCACCGCTGTCATCCTAAATTAATGTCATTCATGGTCTCTGTCATGAGCTAATGACACCCTGAAGTGCTTATATATAAGACTGTGACATGTATTGCACGAGTTGTTTCTTCAACAGGTATGATACATTAGGTGGTATAAAGACAAGACAAAACTTTAACAAGTGTATCATGCCACCTGAGGAGAGAGAAATTAGTAAAATCTACAAGACGAGACAATTTCTAAACAGATGGTGGGATAAGAGAGAGAGATCAGAATCATAACAGCATCAAATGATACTACCTGAAAGCCAAACTCTACATTTCCCTTGGAAGGATAGAAAGAGATCCATGTTGTCTGTTCAGACCAAGAAAAATGCTGACATGGGGACAGCCCTTGGAAGCTGGGATGTTGCTATCCCAGGTTGTGCATCCACCCCATATACATGTAAGAACACGGGTACATCTTACAGTGAGGTTTAAGTGCCAATTGTTATCAGAGCTGCTACACCGTTTGAACTGATAATACATATCTCATAAACCTGAGGAAGTACAGTCATGATAGCCTTAATCAATAACCTTACCAGAGCGGTGTGCTGCATTTGTCTCTGAAGATTTGTTTGTATTAGAAAACAGAGTCACTGTTGAACTGAATAACGCTTTTTATTGATCATCAGATGCTTTTGCTGAATTTCTTCCTTCGTGGACCAGCAACACTGGAACCAGTTCTGTATTGAGGTCAACTGAGATGGGATTCTGAGCCCACACAGCATCTAGATAGTTTATTCTGCTTTGCAGGCACTGAGAACTTAAGACAATCCTGTTTTCTGAAGGAAGTCTTCAAAGTATTGAGACAAGCCAAAGGAATGATGTTTTCCAACTCCTATGCAGTTAGTCCATATTGAACTGTGGGCAGTATACAGGACTGCTGCATTGACTGCACCTGCATCAAAAATCCTCTGCGTAACACAAACCCACCACACAAATGCTATACTTTATTTAGTGAACTGGAAGTCAGATGTCTACGTATCTGCAGGATCTAAACATGCTGATGCAGTTTCTTTACAGCTTCTGTAGTAGCTGTGTAGCCAGAAAACTCAGCCAGAACTACTGTATCCCTCCCAGCTGCAAAATTAATTAGCTCAGCCTGGTTCTGCGCAAATATATGTCTCTGAGCTGGTTCGGTGCTTGGGCACAGCCCGCAGATGCCTGCTGACAAGACACAGCATGTGCACATCCTGAAGAGACTGCAAATGTCTCGACACTTTCCTTCCAAAAACTCATTTTGAACCAGCCATAAAGTTCAAAGCAGTTGGTTAACCAAGGGCTAGCAGAGTTTCTCAGCAGATCCAAAAGCCAGCTTTGTCCTTATCCTGAGTGGAATGGGAAGAATGTAACAGTTAATCACAGTGAAATCTGTCTTCATGCAAACAGATTCTGCAGAGTTTAAAAGATCCTGACTCCTCCACATTACTCATATAAGCAGCAAGAGGACCCTTGCTTCATCCTCCTGCAGAAAGCATGATGGTTTTTATTCAGAATGCTTTCTTTCATCAGAGATGCTTAGCTAAAGTCATTTTGTTCTATATTTTTCAAAAACATATATTCAGATAAATACCTGCAGGCATTTGCTTCTGCACAAAAACCTTACTCACCCTAATAATTTGTGGCACAAAAAAGAAGATACCACTGGCACAGTCTGCTCCAATCTAGAGCCGGACCACTGGCCAACACAGTTAACTGTGATCCTCAAGGGGTTACTGTCCCCGCCATGGCACGTGAGTTGGCAGAATCTGACACAACTCTGTGAACTTCATAGGATTTATTTTCTGTAGGTAACACTTCAGTGTGACACCAGTGCCTGGAGACAGGAGGCCAGAGGGCATTCTTCACCGCTGAGGACAGCAGTGTGAAATACATCACAGTGATTATACATTGGACTAAACTGAGGTGGGAGAAGGGAAAAGTGGATGTGGAGTAAAACATTGCTCTAAAAGGTAGATGCTCAACTGTCCACTAAGGCCACTGGGGGAAGGGTGAGGAGACATCATCTTAATTTGCGCAAAAGAAAGCTTAAATTCACTATTAGGAATCACGCTGAAACAGGTTGCTTGGATAAGCTGCAGAATCTCGACAACTGGAGATATTTGATAGATATATGGCCAAACGTCTTTCAGTAATGTTCCAAACACATTGGATTCTGTCTAAGTCAAGATGGACTACAAAGATAGTCCAGAAACCAGATAGTCTTGAGATCCCTTCAAGCTCTGTATTTCTACAGACTGAAATCTCTTCAATTCATCTTTCATAAATATCTGTGTAAGTGAATGCTTGTTTTCAAAAAGCATGTCCTGTCACTCTTCTTGGCACACTATCCACACCAGCAATGCTTACTGCCATATCTCTTTGTGGCTCTTCAGTTATTCAGTCAGGAACTGAAACACCACATAAAATAGATAACCACACACAAAGTAAGAATGGCAATTATTCAAAGCTGTAACTCCTCTGAGCCTGGTGCTAAGTGTATTTCACAACATGTTTTTTAATATCATTTGAATAAAAGACAAAGTATTCAAAGTAATGTCTGTGGAATACTAACAACCAGAGAAAATCTGCATTTTCCCAATAGGTTTTTTTAGTTTTTCACTTAGCTTGGGTATTTGCAACCATCAGTTCATGCAAGCTATTGTACTGTACGTGTGCAGATGACAAGGACTTTGAGGATTCACATTGAAGAGACAATACCAAGAACCCATAAAAAATTCCTCAATGTAGCAGCAAAATGTAAAAGGTGCAATCACAGACAGTGAGAGGACCTCTCATCTATGGCCACTCCTGTAATCTTTCACAATGAGCAAACAATTATCTTACTGTAGTGCACTGGGGATGCTAGACCATGTTACTGCTTTCTCCAGGCTTTTGTCAATCCAAGTCAATAGCATCAAAGTGCAATGAGGCATATTATGACATATTCCAATCTTTTAAAAAAGCGTGGTTAAATATATCTGGAACAGAATATGCTGAAGGGATATGCTACACTGACAGCCCTTGAACTGTTTATAAATGAAGTAACATCATTTATGTCTAAGACAATGAAATCCAACAAGGTTGAACTTGAAACCAAGGCTGAATACATAACAAATGCAATAAAATTTTCAAACCAAAGACTATGTAAAGAGTCAACCATAAAACATAACTAAATCTGTTTCAAAATCAGTCTTCCCTTACAGGAATCCTCCAACATTTAGGAAAGTATAAAGGCTGCAAAGCAATTTAAATATTCATCCATTTCTCCAAACTGTCACCACTTCCTCTGTCTTGACCCAACCTTTTTCTCTTCTGAAATGGAAATATGTCTCTGAATATATACTTCTGATTTTACATATGGTCTATTAAACCCACAGCAAATGTATTCTTAAATCACACCGTAATCTCTGAGTTATTTCTTGTATACTGGAATGGAAGACTTCAGAGAGTACAGTGGAATTATTGATCTGTTTAGTGTTAGGAAAGCTATTGATTATGTGGTGGTGTGATCTTATGTAAGCATAAATTGACCTTGCAGGGTATTTTATTTGTGTTTCAACTGTTTCACTGCAGTACACAGCTGTGTTAAGCAATACTGTTATATATGCTAGAGTGTAACGTACTACAAATTAATCCTTCTGAGAAGCAGTGGGATTATATAATCTGCAGCAATGTTTATCACACTTTTCAGAGGAGATATTAAAGTGGAAAAAGAGTAATAGAAATTGACTGGAATAAAAAGCAGAAGAGTAAATAACAGGGCTAGGAAAATGGGTTGGTCTCAACTATTTCTTTTCAAGATCTAGGGTTCTTTTCTAAAGTAGTAATGTTTCCCTAAAAAATAAAAGGTTACAAATATTTTGGTAGCTGCAAAGCGGTCTGCTGGCTAAACTGTGGTGTAATATCAGGATTTTTAGAACTGTATTTTACATCTAGGAGTTTCCTTTCCTCTTCATTATCAAGTGCAAATAAGATTTTCAGGAATGGTATTTACAGAGGGAGGGGAGCCAGAGTCCACAGCTCACACGGGGCTATCACAGTACAACACTGCTCCTGAAGAACTGCTGTATCACTTTGCCAGGCTCCAAACTCAGCAAGGTACCCCAGAAATACAGTGCCCAGAGGCTTCTTTGAAACACAGCATCTGCTCAGCCCTTCTCCATATCCCCCCCCATCCTCCTCCCCAGCCATTTTGAGGGCTTTTTTTTAGCTATTTGCTAGCTTCCAGCAAAAACAGGAGTTGCAACGATTTGGAGGAACTGCAGATTATTTGCCACAGTGGGAGCATAGCCCAAATGAGAATACATCAAGCTTAAAAGTCTGTAAAGCAAAGGGATGTGGAGGTGTAAAAACCAATTACAGCTTCCACCCAATTGGGTTCTGTAATTTGTTGCACTAATGAAACATTTCTTTTAAGTGGAAAACCTTTGAAGAATACTAATATAATAATTAATATTCAGGTTACCTAGGGAACCTAAGACTCTACCGACTGTAGCTAGAAGAGCCTTTGCAGAGGAAGCTACCCAACACTGCTTTTTTTCTAGAGCTTTAAGAACGATGCTTCCAGGCAGCACTGAGATTATGTCACCTCTCTTTCCCAGTTTGCATCAATCCTCTCTAATAACTACGAAATCCGAGGACTTGCTTTGTCTAAAACAAGTTACAGCTGATGTAAATCTGAAAAAGGAGGAAGAAACCAGGTGAGCGTAGTGGCAAAAGGATTATGTGAAGAAGCTAGATGATTGTAGAGCCATAAAGAACAAGAGAAATAATAATAATAATAAAAAAAAAGAATAAGAGAAGCACAACTGAATTGTATAAAGGAAAGGTCTGAATAAAAACTTTAATATTTCTCTATTTGTCAGTAGCATATACATAAGTGTTGGTGAAGAGTTTCCCTGAATTGCTTTTAGTAGGATGCCATTTATACCAGCAAATTAACAGCATTGCTAGGTCTTCTGCTATATGTATATCGCCTTTGCGAGCATCAAGTGCTAAGGAACTCCTTAGCAGGGGCTGACAAACAATTACATGGGGCACCCCAAATCTTAACTAGATTGCTGGAGCAATGAACCAAGTGCTTGCACAAGTTTCTCCAAGGTTAGCCTCAATCTAGCAGTGCTGATGTCAGCATTACAGATACTGAATTAAATGAAGCTCTAAGAGCCTGACTGGGGCTGCACAAAAATCCACCACAGAAGAGAGACTGTGGGTATGGGAGGTATTAAAGAGGACATCATGGCTCACCCTTGCCTCATGATTCTTTTTGACTTTGAGAAATGCACGGGTAAATACCACATGATTGTTAAGAACCACAGACCACTGCCAGACAGATATGCAGTCTAGCGGATGTGAGCACACACACTGCAGCAGCTTTAGAAGACAACATTTGGAAAGGGAAAGGGGCAGCTCTCTGACAATGAAGGGACTCAGTTCACACAGCTGCATGGCAAAGCTGAGCTAGGTAGAGGAGGATCAACCTGGAATCCTGCTCTCTGCTTTTTGTACAATGCCTTGGCACTAGCACTGTGGTTTGTGCAAACCAGGGCTGTCAGCTGTAGCCCTTTTGCCAATACACGAAGACAAGTATTTCTTTCCTGTATTGCAGTTCTAATTCTTTCTCTTTTTTTTTTTTTCTTTTTTTTTTTTTTTTGGCTTTGATCTGCCAGGAGTTTGGCTTACAAGGAAAAATGATGTGTACTCATTGGCACACAGTGCTGTCTTCTAGGAACTCGAGAGTTATTGGATTGGATCACATATTCATTCACCCCACTACCAGAATGAGAGTAGCCAACAGCAAAAGCTGCAAAGGAAAACATAAGAAAGCTTCTTTGAGAAATTCGCTACCCCTGGGGAAGCTTCTGTTGAACCTTATTAATTAGAGGTTAGTTTACGCCCCAGAGCATAAGACATTAAATCCCTTATAAATATGTATGTTCGTTCTTCAGAACTTTGGAATAATACAGAGATGTTGTACAACTGACACCATGCCTGAGAAGCATGTAAGTGTTCGCTCCGTTTAACAGATGGGCAAACAGGGAAAGAAGTCAAGCAGCTCCTCTGCAGTCCAGTCAGCGGGCAGACTTCTGGTGGCACTGGCAGGTGAATAATGCGACAGGCAGTTTCAAGCTCTCCTCCTGAAGGTGGCTAGCTGTATTACCTAATTCCTGTTGCACGGCCCCTCCGAGATTAATTTCCTCTCCTGCAAAATGGGTGTGTTTATCTACCCACTTAATGAGATTTTTAGAACTGAATAATATTTATATTACACAATTATTATGCATTACTGATACTACACAATGTTAGAAGAAGGAAGAGATGCGCTGCCAAGGGATTATTAAATCATTAATTTCACCACATTTCTAGAAGCTCTGTTCCCCATAGAGCTCTGTCAATGCGTCTCTTCTCAGCTAGAGCATCCTTTCAAAATAGTTCCAGGCTCTTGTGCTTAAGTCTAATAAACAAGGCTGGGAGTGCATTAAGCACGCAGTGTATACTGATTTAGACAGTAAATTTTATACTGAATTTTTCTCTCTCTTTTTTTTTTTTTTAATTTTCCCTTAAAAATCTGTTTTGACCAACTACTAAGAAACTGGGAGCCTTGAAAATCTCCAATATGGTCTGGGAGCAAGGATAACTGTAAAATTTTAATATCCTGTTTCCAGAAAAGAACATAGAAAATGACTCTGAAAGAAAAGAAAAAAAAAAAAAAAAAAAAAAAAGATTTATGCAAGAGCACACAGCTTTTGTAAGATAATCATCAGCAATGCCTCAAACCAGAGAACCAGCCCTTGGTCATATCGATAGAACTTTTGGATGATATCAATGCAGGTCAAATTTCATACAAAGGGAAGAATACAGAATGCTGTCTTCAGAACTGCAATTACAGCACAGGTTGTGCTATGTGAACTAGCCAGGATCCCAGCCAGTTTGGATGTTAAAAAGCATTGAAACCCTAACAGCAGAGTTCTTGAATGTCAAAGGAGTATCAGAGCTTATCCAGCCTGTGCTGAACCATGGGTTGCAAAAGATTTTTTTCACCTGGTATTAGGGCTAAGTAAAAGCTGGCAAGCTCACCTCAGTGTAAATACAATCCACATGTTCTTTATGCACCCCACAGTTTGCTCTTTTGTATATTTCCAGTCTGATCACTGGTTTTATAACCCACTTTGACCACTTATGACTCCCTGTCCTTGCCAGAAGGCAAAAAGATAGCATATGGAAGAGTGAGAGTCTCATCCTTAAAGTCCAACAGGACTTTAAATGTGAGGGTTTAGATAGAAGGTGTCATGCTCCATTCTCACAGGCCTGGAAGATGTAGAAGTTGGCTCAATGGAAGGTCAATTGTGGAAGCAATAAATAGCAAAGAAAGAAGCAAAGCTGGAACAGGGAGCAGTTACTCTGACTTGTGCACCTAGCACAGCAGAAATGGAAAATTGCTGTGAAGTGGTGGCTGAAGGAAGGAAGGAAGAGAGGTTCAGAAGGAAGAGAAGTTAAAAAAATAAAAAGGGAAGCAAAAACTCTAACTGTAGTAGTGTGAACAGCAAATGAGAGTAGTTTTATCTTTTGTCAACTCTACGAAACACCCACCTGTTCTGAACCAGAACTGACTGCTTCAACATTTCCTTATCATGCTCTGATATCTCTGTGCATAGCTAAAGCCTGCCTGAGTTAATTGAAAGTTTCTTAGACCTTAACTCTCTGTAATATAGTACCTCGGCTTCAGGAAATGCTATTAATCAGTTATGATACATACCAAACCCAGCAATTTATGTTGCACAAAAAGCCTTTCTTCCTCCTCCCCACCCCCACCAACAAACTATTTCTTACAGTAACATCAAGCTGAGCTTGTGGATATTAAGTTTTCAGTGCTAGTCAGTTCCAAGGAGTTGGAAGGTAGGACAGTTTAATTATTTTTAATGATCTTGATAGAATCTTTAATTCTGATGCATGTAATAATGGAATTCAAGAGAGTATTTGCCCCTGAGAAAAACAAAATTGGCAGAGGGAAGCTGTTCTGTAAACACAGCATGATGCATTTCCAAATGAATGTGGAAGCTTTTCAGGGATCTCTGTCCCTACTGAGCAAGTACTTATGTGCCATCCTGAACAAGGACAGATGTAGCCATGTGTTTATATGCAAGGAGGCTGTGACAGAGCCAAACCTAATGAGTGCCTAGGGTGCTGCTGCAATAGAGGCAATAGTCTTGGGGTAAGACAGAAACTGCTTCACTACAATCTTTACCAGGGTGCCAGTTCAAACGGATAACATCACATTACTCGTTTTCTTTAATACTGTAGGTTTTGTGTCAGGAATATTTTTAATCCATTCCAGATCAGTTAGTTAACTATTCATTATAGAGGAGATAGGTGAAATCACTTCATTCGTGTAGTTCTTTTATCTTACTCAGTTTGCACAGTTCAGTTCAAATAAACAAGTATAGTCCTGGCAGCAAAAGCATAATACAAATGTATTGCTGAAAATGAAGTCTGAAAGCAATACAAAATTATCTTTTCAAAACGGAAGATCTAAATTTATGGCTTGTTAGACAAGTCTAGGGTAAACAGTTTTTCTAAATGAGCCAAAATTACCTGAATTTTGCGGATTCTTCTGGTCTCCTTATCCACGTGCAGTTCTGTAGCTTTTTGACTATGTGAAGATAATAATCTTCTGAATATCTAAAAAAAGAAACAACATCAAACACTTGAATATATATATATTTAGAAACAGTCTCTAAAACATTCAAATGATGCATGTATTAATAATAATGTGCATGGTGCATATATAATAGTTTGCTTTTAGAACTCCATGACCTATTTTATTTCCATAATTTGTAACTGTACTGTCCTCATTTAATTAGCATGACCTATTAAACATTGGTTCTTAATAATGACGTCCTAATGAACTTTTCTTTTCAGAAACTTTCAAATTACTCTGGTTTCAAACGTAAGTATTCAACCATAAATATCTTGAAGTTATTAGATGCCTCAAAAATTATCTCTCGTACAAAAGTCCAAAATAATACAACCCCCCTGTTTCTTGTTTTTGGTGTTTTAAACTTCAAAACTGTTTTGACATGTGTCTCTTGGAAGCAAAAACTAAAATTACACTTTTTATGCCTTTTCCTTCATTCACCTTATCCAGTCCCCAAAGCTCAATTCAGTCATCTAAGACTATAAACCAACATTTACAGATATAAGGTTTCCTTCAGACTATCTTTTAAATAAAAAAAAAAAAAAAAGTGTTTTACATCAACCAGAACTAAGCACCAGAGGGGTACATGTACCCAAAGAGTTTTATGCACTTTTTATGGTTTGTTTCAAGAGATTTAAATTTGTCCATATGTGAAATACTGCAGACAGTGTAACCAAAAAGAATTGAGACATGTCTTCCCTGGTTCAATGTTAACTCTCCCATTTGTGCTTGGTTCCTACTAGAAGGTTTTTAAAAAATAGGACTCTGACTTAAAAGGAGGACTGGGCAGATGGAATAAGAGATGACGTGGATGTCAAGGCTACAAATTCTATGTGACTCATATCTCCAGCAAATATCTACCTTGTACCATTCTAGCAAAAATGGCTCAGTGTTGGCCCAAAACCAAATGATCATGAGTTTATTTAACCTGGAACTTAGAAGTGTGTATTTCAAACAACCTTAAAACAAACGTGGGAAGGCACGAAACCTCACTTGTTTTTAAATGGAGCATGAGAACTGATAAAAAGGAAAGCGAAAAGGCAATGATGGCTTGCAACAGAAGAGCACTCAACACCCCGAAAGCTTCCTTCTCTCTCCATGTTCAACATGCTTTTAGTACCACAGCTTTATGGTAAACATTTGAAAAAGCAGAACCCTTTTCTTTTTGTTTGCTTGCTTCATAAAAGTACTGCTATGGCTAGAGTAACCTGCTTTGTCTACCCCAGAGTAAAATTACGTTGCATTTCCACATGGCAAAAGAAATGAAAATCTCCTAGAGGAATTCTGCACCGGAATTGGTTTTTGCCTCAAGTTTGCACCTGTGACAACATGCATGATGTTCACTCTCTATGCACAGACACAGGAAGCATTACCAGACACAGAAAACACCTAAGAAACCAAATCATTGTAACCAAACTGATTTTACTGAGTCCCTTGCACAAGTATAAGAGAGCAGGAAGAAATGGGCTGAAGTGGGAGCAGCATGCAACTGGTTTCATTGCAGCTGTGGCCATCCTGACCTGCTGCAGTACCTTCCTCCTCCTTCCAGTCCAACTCCATGTCTGCTCTCCCCCTTGTGCCATGGCTAGTACTGACTCGACACCACCTCTGTTGTGTTTTTACCAGCTTTTGCCCTGGGCAAATGTCTCCCTAGGCCACTTTTAGTCACTACCATGGCAAAAAAAAAGAAAAAAAAAAAAGTAATATAGAAGTAAATAAAAAATAATAATAATAATAAAGCAAATATATTTTCTTCTGCTTTAGTGTCTTCAACTGCATCAGGAAAGACCCCATCACACACCATTACCAGTATAAGAAGTGACAGGAGTGGAGAAACTGTAAACGAGGCCTTCCTACTTTGGCAGCTGCCTGCTGGTACATTGTGCTAGCAGCCTTGCAACTGCAGCCACAGACCATGGAACTAGTTTCTTGCTGAAGCAGCCACCCAAACTGGCTCGTCTGTGGGGTCAGAGGAGCACCAGCAGCAGCACAGGGCAGCACAGGCAGCGTGTGAGCAGGGGAGGGTGGGAGAGATGCAGAGGATCTGAACAGCCTATGCTAACGTTGAATCACTCGTCTAGTTTTGTTACTTAAGGCTAAACAATAAATAAATCTTAGATGTTGGGACTTAAGGTAAAAAAAAAAAAAATTAAAAAATTAATAGGATAACAGAGTGTGAAAATTTACTTAGGCTATCATTATCTAGGAGAAAAAATATAGGGAAGGGAAAGCAAGTTCTAGCCTGAAGACATCTATAAGATGAAAATAAGAGTCAGAAACAAATAGGAAAATTACCAGGAAGAAATGGCATGGACTGACAAGTTATTAGCAAGTTACAGGGAAACATTTCATGTGGATTAAAATCAAAGTATCATCCACAGCGCTAGTATTAAGGCCTCATGAGAAACACAGGCCTGTCAGAAACTGTGAGGGCCTCCTGCTAGGTGTAACAGAAGCTGTAAAGCTGCACCTAGGGTAAAAACACCTATCACAGTGCAAGGACACGGCTGCCTTTCCACTGCTCTGTGCTGGATGGAAATCACTTGCCCAGAGGTGTCCCAGGGCTCACCAAGAAGCCACCGTTCTCAGGTCCGTATGGGATGGAGCAACGCCTCCTGTTCACCCTGTGCACCCAGTTCTGCTCCTCCTGTGACTTACAGAGACACCACGGCCTGTCAGACCTCATCTTTGCCCGTGCTGGCACAGAACCACAAGCATCAGAGATATCTCAGCAGCAAATCCCTGGGGACAGGAGTTCTGCGAGGCAGCTGCCACATCTGCCCGCAGCAGCGTAAGGTGTCTGTGCCGGTCAGTTCCGTGAAATGAACTCCACTTGAACGCAGACAATATTCCCATAGATTAATTATTTTTTTTTTTAAGACTCAAAACGAAGCTCTGGGATTTGCTGCAGCTGGGTTTACAGCCCAGAAAGCTTTGTTTTCCTCTCAGAAAGCCTATTTTAGCATTTCCTGCTCTAAAGGAGCCTCAGGGACATGCTCCAATGGAATTAGTCCAGGAAGGCCATCAAGATATTATTTCATGGCTCTGCTGTAACCTAGACAGTCCTTTTCTCCACTGTTTCATTTTAAAGAGCTGGAACAATACGTGTATTTCCACTGGCACCTGAAAACTTAGAGTACGTGTTCGATGATGCTAAAATATCTTTATTATTAAGTTAAATTGAACTCTAACAATATGTGGATGAGCCGGTAATTACAGTGCTGAGAATAGCGAAAGAAACATGTTCGGTCCAAGTTTTGTCTGCCACCTGCATCCTAGCCATTACAGAAATTTGCTCTTGTAGGAAACTCGCTTACACTGTTTGAGTCTTGCTGGCAAATAACACCTGGAAGGGGTTGGTTTTGCCTAGTACTCATCAAGTACACATTGTCCTTCTAATTTAAACGCCGATGTTAACGCAGGACTATTACACATAGTTGAGGCACTGACAAAGTGCCTTCTAATTTTTGGCAGCTATCTAAAAGAAAACAGCAGGGACAGCATTGTTGAGATAGTAGGGGCACAACAGGTAAAACGTCAGAGCAGACAGACAGATGCAGCCCCACTGGTTACTTGCTAGAACTAACACCTACTTGAAAAAAAAAAAAAAAAAAAAAAGCTATTTGATTAGCAGGAAAATTGAGCAGCAGACGTGAAAAAGGGAGAACTTCCTATTTGGCAGCTTACATTCAAGAAAGAAACAAAACCAAAAAGAAAAACATCAGAAGGAAAAGCAAGAGAAATGGAGGATCTCTTGTGCCTTTGGAGACTTTAATACTATAAAAACAACTACTGGTTTTTAAAGCCCTCAGGAGACTGTGCACAGAGCTTGCTCTAGAATGAAAATGGAAAGCTGCCAGCAGAACACAGCATTTCAAGCTCTTTATCACCACCAGCACCTACCTGTTATAATAATACTTCCCACTTACATAGCATTTTTTACTATCAAATCATCTGACAAGCTCTAAACTAGGAAATTTTTCCAGTCTCTGCCAGCTCGAGAGGCCAGAGAGTCCAGAACATCCCTGAAAGTCTCAGGCTGCAATGTAAAGCATTTCTACACCATGCCCGTGGGTCACACATTGAAAACGCAGCCAACATCCAGCAGCTCCTCCCAGTGAAGGGCAATGAGCTGCACTATTCATGGCACAAAACAATGCTCTGCTCTTTTGTTCCAAATACCAGTTGCTCTTCCCACCTGCCCATTAGATGGCTCACCTCCTTTTTCTTTAGCCACAAAATAAAGGTCCGGTACTTCCTCACGTTTCACCTACAAACTCAGCTTCAAAATGTTCTGGATGTAAAAAGCAAGTCTGCATTCCTACAGCCTCTACAGCTTTGTAATACACAGGATAACAGGACCTATACCACCAGAGCTGGATTTGGGAGCCAATATAGTGACTGCTTGTGCTTCTCTCGGCATTGAACAGGCGCTTCAATTATATTCTTTGCCCTCTGTTTGCCCACCTCTGTTTCAGCTCTCACTAGCAGTGGAATGGTTGCATAGTACTATAGTACCACCTCTCAAAAGAGTAAAACTTCAATGGTAATGTTGATGATGAGATGGAACAGTGGCGGGAGAAGAGGTTATAGAAGAGGAAAAAAGAACTGAAATAGTAAAGGCAAAATGCTGGTAATATAGTGACTTAAAATGGGTGGAAGATCTTAAAATGCAAAGAGAAATTGAAGAGGGGGAAGAAAGCACAGGAGAACATTTAAAATTATGATTCAGTGGTTCTTTATTTTTTGTGTTAAGGAAAATTTTGACTTCCCCAGTCCTTTGAATTGGGAAAAGCACATAATTATTTTTAGCAGAGTTTTTGTTTCTCATTCCATTCCACTTCTCTTCACAAATGAAGAAGAAGGAAAAAAAAAAGGAAAAAAAAAAAAGCTTCCAATTTTAAAGACACCATAGCACATAATTAATTTTAAGATGGCACTTGGTCCTAATAGAACACTCTTCTTACTCGCAATGTTTTATTTATTGCTGTATCCTTATTGGCACCATGTTACATGTCAAAAGTAATGGGCTGCTTTTCCTACCTCCACTTTAGCAAGTGGGAAGGAATTTGAGCAGGGCTGATAGCAAGGATTTTTTTTCCATGTCAGGGAAAGGCAGAACAGCAAGTGGAAACCAGAAATGGAATTGTGTTTGTTTTGATGTATCTAAGATTGAATAATTAGTTTCCTGTGCACTAGTTATTATAATAATGAGAGCAATTAAGAAGTTTTTATACTAGTACATTTCTATACTTAATCTAGTGACTATGCTGAAAAGAACTACTAACTAAGGTTGCTCATAGCGGGAGTGTTCACCAATCAGGAAGAAGACATTCAAGAATGAAATGATGCCTCACAGATTCTGGTCTACCTTTTTGCAAATACCTTGTAAAAGATGAGAATAAGAAATCTTGTTGACTTACGCTGTGAATTAAAAAAGAAAATCCAACCTAGAATAAATATAACTTGTCAAAGAAAAAATGCAAGCAAACATTGGTTGAACAATTTCAGTTTCCTGTTGTGCTCTTCCACATTAATATCATCAAGAATTATGTGAAAGAGGAGGACAATATTTTAGGCTTTTATTTAAAACAAACAAAGCAGAAAGCACAGCAAACACCTACCTTTTCTTCTTGATTGATGATGATAAAATATTGTCCTGAATCGCCTTACACTTCGCAGCCTGTTCAAACTGGTAAATTCCATTTTTATTAGCAGTTGTTCTGTTAAAAAAGTGGGGTGGGAGAAAAAGCAACATACTTTAAAAGAAAGAGCATATTCTGACAGACCCATTGCATTTACTTTGCTGTGACACTAAGATTAATAACTGTTAATTTAGCTGAAAACATTACCAAAGCAATCTTATTCACCTCTATTGTGGGGCTCTTGTATAAAATGAGAGTTTGCTGCTAGTGACTATAACATATTAGATTCCTTAAAGAAACTCTATTTCATAGTCTGAATTATATTTTCTGCTTTACACTGTAATCAGAAAAATGTAATTAAGAACTAAATGAAACAGGAAGCCTCTTGAACATTATGAAGATATTTAAAATATTTGTCATTAAAATATTCCAGCAGACGTGATTTCCTAAAGCTGTTGATGAAATGCAATATTCAGAGCCAATATAATATGTATAGGAAACACCACAGGTGAAGTGGATCATTTTACTTGGGCCTTAACTTATTGACTCGAGCTTAATACTTCCTTCCTTGTTTATTCTTTATTTACACAGTGAGAATAAATATTTGTAAAAGGAACCAATGCAAGTGCCAGACAGTGATCTTTAACTCCTGTTGCCTTATTTTCACCAAAATCCTGTGTGGTCCTCTTGCTTTGGCAGTCCTGCCAGCCTGAGCTGTAAATTAGTAAATGCCTGAAATACCACGGTCTTATTTCATTCACCTCAGTTCACCATGTACCCAGGTTTAATCTCATACAATCACCCTCCTCCTTCAACCTTCTGCTCTCCGTATTATCACTTATCATGATGTTCCTTCCTCCATTATTTTTATTTTCGCCGTTCCTCACCATCTTTCCACCTGCCTCATTCCTCTTGGTTTCCTTCCACTGACTCACTACTTACGGAGCACTTGGACACTGCAGCCTATTTACCCAAACCAAAATTAGAAATATGGGAGACACAGATGCTGTCTCATTCATTCCTGGCTGGGAGCTGCAGCAGTGAACAGACCCCATGCTGTTCCTAGAAGCACAAGGGTCTTCGTGCTTCATACACATCGCAGTCTGCTTCTGCATCATCATTCTTTACTAACATGGACCAAAACTATTTTGGCTTCACCGGTTAAAAAACTGAGGCCAGAGCTGGTTGTCCTGTACCATGTCCAGGTAGCTTTTGAAGATCTCCAAGGAGAGAAACTCCACAGCCTCTCATGGTGCCAGTGCTTTGTCACCCACGCAGCACAGGAGCGCTTCCTGATGCTAACAGAACCTCCTGTGCTCCATCTTCTGTACACCCTCCTTTCAGGTAGTTGTACACATTGAGATATCCCTGAGCTTCCCCTTCTTAAACAAAATCCTAAACAAACATCGGCAGTGTACCCAGGTGGCCAAGAAGGCCACAACGGCATCCTGGCTTGTACCAGGAATAGTGCAGCCAGCAGGAGCAGGTAGGTGATTGTCCCCCTGTGCTCTGCTCTGGTGAGGCTGTACCTCTAGTGCTGTGTTCAGCTTTGGACCCCTCACTACAAGAAAGACATCGAGGCCCTGGAGCATGTCCAGAGAAGGGCTACAAAGCTGGTGAAGAGCCTGGAGCACAAGGCCTGTGAGGAGCAGCTGAGGGAGCTGGGGGTGTTTAGTTTGGAGGAGGCTCAGGGGAGACCTCATTGCTCTCTACAACTACGTGAAAGGAAGGTGTGGAGAGCAGGGGGTTGGCCTCTTCGCACAGGTAACTAGTGACAGGACTACAGGGAATGGCTTCAAGTTGTGCCAGGGGACATTTAGGTTGAAAATGAGGAGAAATTTCTTCTCCGAAAGAGCAGTCAGGCCTTGGGACGGGTTGCCCAGTGAAGCAGTGGCGTCACCCACCCTGGGTGCGTTCAAGGAAAGGAATAAAGCACCTTTTTTTCTTCTTTCCGTTGCCCATAAATTTGCCCCCCAAGGAAGTGTGCCCCTTGTTGAAGGCAATGGTAGGACCACACAGTGTAAACCTCTGCCCTTTGAGTTCTGCAGTGACTTTAATGTGTAGTAACAGCTGGCACTACCCACCGAGAGCTCCATGGCTGACTTTGCACACAGCTTTTTATCTAATTCTTTTTCAAGGAGTGACACACAAGGGCGAGGGCAGAAGGCTCTCAAAGCACACAGTTCAGGGGGTCAAGCACACAATTCTACCAATCATACATGGTAAGTGACAGCAAGTATTCTGCTTACAACGTTTGGGTACACAGGTTTATTGCAGCTTGGTTTGAGTGGTTCTGTGTACACAGAAGAACCAGGTGGACTGCCCCTTCCTTTCATAGAATAAGCCAATGCCTGTTCCCAAACAACTTTGTTTAGTGCTAATTCATATTTCCTCTCCTTTGCTTCTTTTAACTCAGCAGGCTGGAAACGATCCTTCTAAAGCTGCAGCTTCAAGAAAGAGAAATGGCTACAGGCAAAGCTTAGCTGCATAAACAATACCTAAAAAAAAAAAAGAACTATTGTTATCATAAACCAAGCGCATGTTACTGCTGCCAATTGTCTCTAATTACAGCTGAAAATCAAGACGTTGGGCGCTGCTTTGAGAAGTGGCCCTTGCCCTTCTGAACCACAGCTGGCCAGAGGAGATCACCTTCACCATGAAGCCTGCCAGGAAGACCACGTCAGGAGCTGGCTTGCAGGTTTGATCAGGTCGCTGCTGGGTGCATTTGCAGGCATCGCTGGAGAAGTAACATCCTTTCACAAGCAAGATTCAACCGTGTGCAGAGAAGGGCCTTACAGCTTCCTGATAATTTATGTCCCGAGGTCAGTGGAGGCAGTGAATAACATTCTCTCAACCAAATAAAAGCTTTATTCAACAGACTTTTAGCATTTTAAATTCATAGCGCTAAGATCAACTGAAGCGCGTTGCCTTGTTTTTTTTCATACATAATTGTTTTTTATGCACACATTTACAAGAATTGAAAAATTCAAAAAGGAAGAATTCAGATAAAAAAGAATGAGCAAAATAAATTGCTGTTCCATTTTGTCATTAAGCCCTGACAATCATTTTTAAAGCCACCACTGGAGGAAAAAGGAATAAGGAATCTTCCCTTCCTTTTCCATGATCCATATAGAGACTGGTGAAAATGGCACAGCTGTAGGGAAAACCAAACATACTTCTTAATCTACACTCTTTATCCATACAATGCAGACACAAGACAGATCACCAAAATATTTCTGCTGTGTTTTTTTTTTTTTTTCCCCCCATACAAATTTAACTCAATGCAAAAAGACACACAAATAAAGCAACATATTTGCAAGGCATGCAAGACAATGACTTCTTCCAGTAAAGGTTAAACTTTTGAATTCCTCTTTCACCATTAGAGTGGCCTCTGCTTCACATGAGCAGAAGATTTTTGCATTCAAATAAAAAGGGGTGTGCAAGGGGCATTCCAGACTTCCACTGCATTATTCATCGCAGAGTGGTGCAGACATCACACTCAGATTAGATTTCTGATCACTTCGGACGGTCATGCCAGGCAATATTTATCACTGCATGAATTTATATGGCTAGTGGATGACAGTTTTTGTTCAGTGCTTGGAACGGCATGGAAACTTTTTCAATGAAATCAGATAACATATCTAACAACGCAGACATCAGGCTACATGCAACTGACTTTGTAAACTCCAGCTAGATGAGAACTTGAAGGGGAAACCATGCCAACCAATCTGTTGGCTCAAACATCTAAAACTTTAAAGGAATTTTATCAGAAATGGACCTTTCATCTGTTTTATATGTTCTCAAAGCCTATCTTACTCGCCCAAATCTGAAAGAAGGGTGGTTTTGTGTGTTGTTTTTTTTTTTTTTTTTTTTTTAAATTTGTGTATGAACAGCTTGAGGGCTACATCCTTCCTATGGTAATTCTAGAAACTCAGAAAGTACACCATCTGTACTTTAATAAAGCCACAGTACATTAAGATCATGTACCATATTTATCAGTATGCTGTTATGCTATATGTTACTCACAGAAAGACAGAATACAGCATTTCCTCAAACTGTAAAAGCCTTTAAGACATGGATTGCACCCACTTCCATGCAGTACTATGGACTTCACATGGGGTCTAAGTCCTGAGAGTCAACGGACACAAATAAAATGTAAATTCTAAAAAAAAAAAAAAAAAAAAAAATAATAATAAAAATGGATTGACCACAGCAAATACACTGTTAGTCTGTGTGTCCAGCTCAGGAACTACATGTCTTCTCTCAGGAGGATGGTGTTAACAAATAAAAGGTAACCAGAAATAGGGAGGGCAAAAAAAGTGTGTTACTGTTTGTAATCACGTTCCAGCAACTGGGCTGGAGAGGCAGGTTGCTCCGGAATACCCTTTTAAATTGAGAAACTGTATAGGAAATGCAAGGCCCCTTTTGCTGTACCTATAGCATTCAGTCCCGGGACTGTAAGGGGCTGTGGTGCTGGGAGTCACCAGACAGACAGGTACCTCTGATAATATGGAATTCTAGGGAAGCAGTGGTATGGCAATGGAAATATAAGGGAAGCCCCTTAAAAAACAAACAGACACGATCCCCCTAAAAATGATGATAGTAGGGAAGTGGATGCATATAGAATGGACAAAAAAAAAAAAAAAAAAAAAAACAAAAAACAACGATGTATGGCAGGAAAAAAATATGGAAAGGAAATATAGCGCTGCGACCTACACCATAACAGAGATATGCCAAGGGCTGAAAGACCAGTCCTCCAGAATTCCCACAAAAACAGCTGGAAACTATTAAAGAATTTGGGATGAGATCTTTGAAAGATCTTGGGACTCACCTGCCTCGCAGCACCACAACAAACAATAGCTTCACTCCTAATTGCCGAAGGAGTTAAGTCCACACTGATCATCGGAGAAAAATCCCACTCTTTGGCTTTATTTACTCACTGTACAGCAAAACTAGTTGCATTTTTTCTGTGTCTTCCTGTTCTTCTCTCCCTGATGTAGCACAAAACCTGTGAACTCTGTTCCGGCTGAGCATCTCCAGCTAGGCAGGCTAACTTCTGCATGCAAAACTACACACTCACATCCTTCTGGTTCTATACAGATCATGGATACCTTCTAGCTTAATCTCTCCCTTGAAGTGATTCATTTATATTTGAATCTCATACTCTACCAGTTGAATACTAGTTGTTAAAAACCTGTAATCCTTACTTCCCTGGGAAGCGTGCTCTTCAGAGCTGTCTTTGACACCACTTCAAAATGAATTGGATGAGAAGAATATAGTGATGTTTTTAAGGTTCACAACACCTTGATTAATAAGGCAATACACAATTTAAATGCTTGGTGAAATGGACTATGAAAATGGCTTTATCAAGCCATATTTGTAAGGAATAAGAATTTGTCTTTTAAAATTAATCACAGTAACTGTGAAAGAGACTGATCCCACTATCCTTGTTCAAGTTCCCATGGAGCTTTTGCTTATCTAAGGAATGCTAAATCAGGTCTTTAAGGCAAGCTGCATTTTGAAATTATTTGGTAGACCTTCCAGTGCATTCACAAATATTATACATGACATCAGATACTTTTTATTTATAAAATCCATTAACCGCATGGCATACAACATGGAAAACAGTATTCAGAGTCTCACAGTGGGTAAAGTGAAAAAAATAAGGTACTTACACTAAAATGATGTTACAGTCATACATGATAAACAGAATGACAGAGCAGTTTCACTTGGACCAAGTAAACAGAAAGGGGAACAGAAAGAGGCTGGGAAACCTTTCACCACTGTCAGAACATGAATGTGTCCAGGCAGCAGCTTTCTGCTGAACACCTATTCATTTACACGGAACTAATACACGAGGCATGCCTTAGAAATGTGCTTTTAAGATATGTCTGCATGCATCATTTGGGAATGAAGGGAAAGAATACTAAAACAGCAGTAAAATTAGTGAAGTGGTCACCAATGCTGACTAATCTAAACTGTAGCAAATTATTTGTGCAATAAACTAAGCTACTGTTTATAATCTTGGTAATAACCCATCTCTTCTTCCCTTTCTGTCTGCCAGGATGCAATATTTTGACAGGAGACTGAATGTACAGGTCTCTGTAGCATAGTTAATTAAGTATAGTTGTTTATTCCCTAGGCCTGCATAAAGATCTACTGCTGAGGGAGGAATTGGGGAAAGGAGAACTATGAAACCCTGTATCAATACTAACTTGTTTACTCTTAGCTCCTCAATCACTTCCTCCCACTGTTCAATTACCCCAACAGCCTCTACGCTGTGCTTGCCTTCAACCTGCAAGGACAGAGAGTAAATTAGGAAAATAGTAAGAGTGCCCTAAAATAGGCAATGCACACAGAATAAAAGAACTGCAGTGGTCAGTTCTTCAGGGTACTGCTGCCTTGTTAGTGCTCGTATATAAAACGTACATACATAGTGCTTGAAAAGGCTATTTTCACCTTCCTGGTAGGAGCTGGAGTTATTTATCTGCTCAATATGCCACAGTGCAAAAGGAGCTGGATTTCCTGCTCAACCTTAACGTAGCACACTCATGGCAGCTCCATGATGAGGGAAAGGCTACCTAGGTCCTCTCAATATAGACATCCTCCCGTGATGAGCACTAGCACAAACACATCTGCTGGCACAAACACAAGCAGGGAGGGAGAACTGAGTGTCTAAAGGTGGGTCAAGCGCAGGATTACTTTTTTGGTTGCACTGTTGGCCTAGGCAAGTTTAAGCTGTACCTGCAGTTACAGCTTAAAACATGAGGGGATCGTATGAGGCACAGACATGAGGATTTGCTAGAGAACAATCCCATTGCAGTAGAAATGATACCAGTTACATGAAAAAAATATTGGGGAACTACTAGAGAAATCTTGCTAGCAATGGTTGTGTTTTCACTAAGAAACCCTTCTAACAGGTAGAGGCTGTGAAGTAAATCCAAGGCAAAAACTGGAAATCACACTGCAGAGGCAGTCACATCGTTTGAGATTTCTAACATTTAACAAGGAAAAGCGGTATGAAATGTCTTGTAAGAGACAAAAACACATCTTCAAGGTTATCATGATCTTCAGAGAACTTCAGGTGCCCAGTCACTGTCTAATTAAACACTGCTGCACATAGTAGCTGCCTAGATATCTAAGACAGTCTGAACCAAGCTCCTGCTTTCCATCCTTTCATCTTTCAGTTTCATCCTTTTGAAAAAGAATTACTCAAAGTGAAAGAGCAGATTAGCTTCCATTATTGCAAGGCAACGGAATAATAGGGTCTTAGAGATTCTTCAGGAGATGTTTGATTACAAATATGCATCCAACAGCAAAGGAAATCACAATAAGAGCAAAGGTTAGCTTGCGGTTCTAAAGATCACCTAAGCTACTAATTCTGATTGGAGTTCAAAACGGAAAGTGGCCTTTTTTTTCCCCCTCACTGAAGTTGGTGACAAAAATATTAGCTTGCCAGAGAAATGCGTCAAACTGATGAAGAGATCAGAGTCTAACCTAACACCTATGCACACCCTCTTATTCTTACACAGGGGAGGACGTTGCTGTCAGCAACGCAGCACGGCTGCTCAAATCTTCAGGGTACTTTTGGTGCAGCCTTCCCAAAGTGTAGTTCTCCTAAAGATTGTTCCTACTTTTATGCATCAACATACTAACTGTGTCTCATCTGATTCAAAAATCCACTAATCCCTACACAAACTTTCAGCCATGGACTCTTCTGTGCTTTTGCCATACTCATGGAGACTGCAACAAAATCCCACCAAAAACTGGAGTCTAATTCCTACTGCCCACATCATCCATCTCCATCACTGAGGGATTGGTCTGAATCTCCTGAACGAGTCCAGATGCTCTCTGGATCACATCTCTCCAGCATGGCCCTCAGCCAGGCCCAGTCCAGCTGCTGTCTGGATGAAATCCCTACAGCATGGCTCCCTGCCCACTCCAGCTGCTCTCTGGATTAAATCGTGGCTCCTGGTCAGTCCCGCAGCTCACTCTCTCCTTCCTCAGATGCCAAACATGTGCCACAAACTCCTGTACGGACAGCCTACCAAGCACAGTCACTCAGGTAAGAAAGAACATCCCCTTTCAGACTCAGCCAGCAAGCCATCCCTCCACTCTACAGCTATTGGAGCTACAGTGAAGTGAAGCTTTTTGGAAGAATAATTCACTTATTGTACTTTTGCAGTCACTTAGTCACTAAAATATATGATTTCAGGTTGAGGGAAACTGGCTTCACTTTGGTGTCAGAATCCTTCAAGTAGTTTAATGAAAAACATGTATTTAAAACCTCACGCTCGCTTGCCTTGTTACAGAGATTAACAACTGACCCATGCACACGGTGAATTTTCAACCCTCTCTGGTATGTGTTGCTTCCACTTTCTTTGCTCCAGTTGTGGTGTGTACTAATAGCAGATGGGAAGTGGCTAGATTCTGCTCTCTGAAGTGCTCTCTGCCAGCAGCATTTCTAGTCAATTTGACTCCATGGTTTAGCACACAGAGCTGAGTGGCAGGAGACTGCAGCTCAGAAACAAGCAGGGAAAGGCAGAGTATGAGAAGACGGTTGCAGGGGGGAACCACAGACATAACACAAAACAGAGTGGAAATGAGAATGGAGAGACAGCTAGAAAAAAAAATAAAAAGAAAAAAAAGCAGAACAGAGCACATACTGCAAAGCCAATAAACTGTAAGGAGTGGAAAAGAAGGGAAAAAGGCAGAAAGGGAAAAATGAACAAGGAAAGAGAAGCAGGCTAGAAGAACATAATAGCAGCTCGAAGTCTGCAAATGCTCCTGTTCTTTCCTTTCACTCTGATTTTGAACAATGTTACAAACTTATGGAAGTTCAAAATATTGAGGTATGGAGTACAGGGGTCTCTCACTGGAAACGTGTAATAGACCTACTGTTGGGGTACGTTGCAAGGGTTATTAAGACTACTGTCACTTGCTTTCATTTAAGGAGAGTATATGCTGTTTCAGCCTCAAATTTCAGTTAAAATAGACGAAATGCTGGCCTCAGAAAGGTTGCCTGCAGTGTCACCACTGACTTCAGTATAGCCAGGACATCACAGCTTCAGTTAAAGACTCAGCTCCCATGTTCTTTCTGTATTTTTTTTCTCCCCCCATTGGAACTGCAATGCTAACGTGGTCATATAACGTAAAAGACAATATTTGCAAAAATATTTGCAAACTACTTCTTAGATGGCAGCATCTCACGTGGGGATGCACCATCCCCTTCTGCACTATTAGTTTTCCTACAGTGCGCAAAGACTTGAGGACAAAAACATCGGTGTTACTGCTGATACCTGCACGTACGGCACAACTTGTTTCACAGCTGATTTAACCAGGCATTTTCTTATCAAACTTCCAGTGTAAATTAGCAGGCTGTAAAGCAAAGATTTAGGGTGATGCAAAAGACCGAGGTATGGGATCGGACTAAAGGACTCCTGAGAAGATGCTCCGCGAAATGGCAAAGGCTTTGCACAGCTGGCTTAGGATTTTGGAGGAGCAATGTGTGTTTTTAGCAGAACACACATTAAAACGTGGTCACAGCACTACCCAGCCCCAGCCCCACCTTGGTTTTAAGGCGGATAAAGGCACCTGGAAGGTGTCTGCCAGGACTTTTTGCACCGGCTGTAACCAAGCTGCCACCCGCAACATTTCCCCGGGCTCAGAACCAGCACCCGAGTGCCAGCCGGCACCACGAGGCCCCACCATGGGACCCACACACCCCAGGCAAAGTGGATTTGCACCTTCTCAGCCCCATGGGCTCGCCCCGATGAGGATGCTAAGATGCCCACCCCCGACAGAAAGGCTGAAGGAGTGGGAGCAGGGGCAGGTGAGCGCTCCCGCAGACCCTGAGTAACGCAGCCACCTCCAGCAAGCAGCCGGGCAGCCCCTACCTGTTCCCGCTGCGAGGAAGGGGCGGCGGGGGGGCTCTGAGGGCTCGCACCACTTTCGGCGTGCCGGGCGCTCCTTCTGCCTCCTCCTCCCAGCCCCTGACGGCAAAACAAAGTTGACAACACCGCTGCCCGAGCCCCCACCGCCCGCCAGCCGCGCCGCTCCCTGCCCCACGAAGCAGCTCCGGGGGCTGCCGAGCCCAGCCCAGCCCAGCCCAGCCCCGTCCCGCTCCGCTCCTTCTCCCCTCGCCCTTTACCTGGCTCGGAGCGGCCGCTCGCCGCCCAGGCGCAGGAGGCAGGCGGCCAGCAGCAGGCTGCCCAGCGCCGCGGCCAAGGCGATGACAGCCCGCATGGTGCGCTCGGCGGCGGCTCCCGCCGCAGCGGCGGCCGCCCCATAGTATTTAAGGCGGGCGGCGGGCAGGGGGAGGCGGCCATGGCAGCACAGGGGCGCCGCGCCCCGCCCCTCGCCCTGCGCCGCCGCCAGCAGCCCCCCCTCCTGCCTCAGCGCCGTGCCGCCCAACTTTCCCCTCAGGAGGAGGCCGCCGTGTGGGGTTGGAGCCCTATGGGGCCGCCTCCTCGGCTGCCCCGCTGTGGGGTCGGGGGGCTCCCGTGTGGGGAGCGGCTCCTCCACCGCGGTGGTGGCGGAGGGGGGCTCCTGGAGGGGAGCGGTACCCTCAGGTCGCCGCGCTTTGGTGTCTGTGTCTTACTCTAGTTACACACTCAGCCTGTTTTTTTTTTGTATAAAATGTGTTGTCATTGCCCTCGGTGAATAAATCTGTGGTAAAGCTTGCAGTTCTTTTCTTCTTAATTCTGTCATTAGTGGTGTCTGCGCGGAGCCAAGCGCTGCTGTGAGAAATGAAGTCAAATGACAAGGCACCTTTAATTAGGCACCCTTTAGTAAGAGAACTGGTAATAGAGATGCTACATCTTAAAGCAGCCGGTCAGTCAGAGCCAGCAGGCTGACAACTTACATCTGCAGATTTTTTCTGTATCCTTCCTGTTTTCTGTATTTGTTAGTATCTGAGCTTCCCTTCTTGCTCTGCTGTACATCAGTGGCTGAGAAGTCTCAGAAATGAGAGCCCTGTTGTAGTTACGTAAATGGAATAACGAGGGACTCGGTAATTTGACTGGTAAGTGGTTAGATATTGCAATAAGCCACAGCATGCCTATGGTCCATCAAAGGAACTGCACAGCACCAGCTGTGAGGCTCTACGCCAGGAAATATCTCATTATTTGTTCCAGGGCACTTGCTAAGGCAGCGGAGAGCAGCACCATGGGTGCTGGCAGCAGCTGGGGGCTGGCATGGCAAGGGGCAGCAGGTATTGCCTGGGCTCACTGAGCCCCTCAGAGGCTGCCCAGCCTCCCTCCTGGCTTCAAAGTACATAGTCATAACGCAGAAGTCAGCATTAAGGCTTCTGGAGTCCCAGAAAGGTTTGCTGGTTTGAGTCTGTCATAAATCGTGAACATCTTGGGGAAAAAAAAATAAAATAAAAATAAAAATCACCTTTTCTGGGAAATTGATTTCCTTTTCAGGCCTGTGGTATAAACCCAGTTGGCACTGTATGTGAACATGGGCAAACTGTCAAGCTTTTCAAGGTAAATGTGTGTTTGTTGGTTAGTAGATGATAGAAACTTCAGTTCCACTGTTACCTCTGAAAAATGCAAAGATTTCTGCTTATCTTAGTAAATACTAGCAAACTATTTTGCAATTTCCCCTAAATACTATGTAAACCAATAAATCTTCCATTTTAGAAAGTCTAATGATATTCTATAGCAGATGTGAAGGAAGGACAACTAAGAATTACAGTCCAGAAAATAAATCTGTTTTTTTCCACTCAGTGTTACTTCCTTCTGAAGTAGTTTTCCCATGAGTTCTGAAGTATCTTTGTCAGCTAATCCATGGGAAAATTAGTGATGTAAGGACATTGTATTTCAAGCTACAGGTCTGCTGCCAACACCAGTCTAATACCAGCAGGTTGTTTTTTTTCCCCAGATCAAAAGGTTAATCTTTGCATCATATTGAAGTTCTTGCAAAGAAAAGGGGAAGATAATAAACAATATCTGTTTAAATTAGGCTTAGCAATTGTTTACAAACAACTTTACAAATGCCTATTGATTGATTGTCACAGTATCTGTAGGTGTTAACAGCCTTAATTCTCTGACAGAGCAGCTTAGTGGAGAAGTTTAATGACCTAACTAAAGGATGAGTCAAGAATCGATGGTAAATCAGAATTTGAATTTAGGAATGCTGGATTCAACTATTGTATGTGTCTCTTCCATTGTGTTGTCACATCAGGAGCAACAGTTTCTCATAACCTAGCATAGAGGTCAAAAAGATAAAGGCACAGGTGCCCAAGAAGCCCTGCAGAAGAGGACCGTGTCCCATCCCATCCCCTTCCTGACAGCTGGAAGCTGCTGCATCTTGGCAGTGGCCCCCAGCTTCTGATTCCCATTAGCTTCTGGAGTCGGTGAGAACTGCTACTGCTAATTGCTGGCTTGCACAGAAGGAAGAGATCACTAATCAGCCAGGTGGTGTCATGATGACTTTGCCACCGCGTTCCTACAACCCTACTTAGCTGCTAATTTGGAAAAATAAAATACGGCCCTGGGTATCATCTGTGAAGGTCTGTTCCCCTCAGGCTGATGGGATTGCATCTCAAAAGAAGCCTGGTGATGCCTGTAGGGCTGCCTGGTCACATGGTGCTGCTACAGCCACCTTATTTCCAGCGGCTAAATCATATTAAGAAGCAATTAATGTTCATTAAACGCTTTCCTAATGCTGCCTTCTTATCTAAGCAGTGGCTGTCACAGGGATATTAGCTATTCCAAACAGGAGGGGAGGGGAGTTGGTACAATTAGGAAGAGGACCAAGGTACCAAAGGTATTCGGTGAAACTGGAGTCCCACATTGTGGTAAAACATGGAAGTATTCAGAGTGAGGTGTAGGTGTGAGCCTACTGTTCTTAGTTTAGGCATCAGTGGAAGTAGATGCTGTTAGCAATAAAATAAAAATGCATTTCAAACTGGGAGGAAGTCATTGGTTCATTGAATTTCACAACTTTTTATTTCTTTCTACCTGTAGTTCCAGGCAGCATGGTTTAAATAGTCATAAGCAGCAAAAACAGTGTTGCTGTCTGCCAAACTCCAAGATCAAAATATCTAGGCAAGAGACAAGTACCCCCATTTAAAACAAACACACACACACACACACACAAAATAAAGCCAAATTCAAAACTAGTGAGTACTTTATGTTGGTGCTATGCTTTTCTTCAGTCATTCCTTAATATTCTTCAGTATATTTTTTTTTCAGATCTTACAAGTTCGGCTTTACTAAAATAATAACCTAATAACAAAATTCAGCCAGCATACAGCGTGTCAAGGTCTAGACAAAAGAAGCTGAAGTATCACGTGTTTCAAAGCAGTTACAGGTACCCCAGTTTTGAGATAGTCATCAAGAACACTGGTGACAGCTCATCCCGTAAGGCACTGTTCGCTCTCTGCAGTCAAGATGAAAAGAGGGCACATGGAGAACTCCTCAAGATGTTGAGTGTCTCATAAGATGTCACACTGATGGTAAGACTGGCCTCCCGTGCAGAAAACGAATATGGTATTTGCTGTTGCAAACTGCATGTGATTTCTCTGTCAGAGGAATGCATTGCTCGTGCTCCTCCATGTTCCTGTCTCTAGTTTATGCAGGTAAGCAGTTTGCACTGTCCAGTAACGGTGATCCCGCCTGACAGCAGACAAACGTTCATTGTCTAAAATGCCCCTCGTAGCAGGAGCAAACTGGAGGCCAGCAACTACACTGAGAATCAGTGCTCTATTGCCAGCAACCATGCAAGACTTCATCCAATTAAGGGCACGGCTGGTGTTGATATGCCCATGATTGTAGCTCAATCCAATGTGTATGTTCTTCCGAAGGAAGCTAATGGGCAGAAGAGGATCTGAATACTAATTAGATACAAAGGAGGATTTTAATGCAGAATTCCTGACAACTTGCAAGTTGTTAACCTGAAGGTAAAGACTTCTTTTTTCTGTTCTCACTTCTTCCTAAATGCACTCAGTGTGACTTCTTAACGTGACACTATAAGAAAGGCTGCAGTGGGTCAGGTGAGAACAGCATGTTCTTCAGGCAGCACTCAGCAGCAGACTCCTGGGGAAGAGGCATGCAACGATCCATCCCTAGATCCTTTCTCAGCTTCCAGCAATCAATAGATCAGCTATCTGTGGGTTTGGTTGCCTTTCATAGATTTTTCTTCCATAATTGTGTCTAATTGCTTCTGAAACCATGTAAACTTTTGTCATCGACAGCAGCTTGTGTCAATGATTTCCATCCAATTTGAAATCCTTCCCATTACAGTTACCCCAGGAACAATTTTCTGAGAAAAAATTACATTGTTATTTGGAAACTCTGGTTTCCTATGCTAAAGGACATGAAGTGCTAAATATTCTTTTGTAAAGAATTTTGCTACACATTGCACAAATTAGCACTGTTGTTAATACAAATGCACAGCATCCATTGCTCGAATCAAGGGTGAGTTATTACAGAGCATACTGTGAATGCAAATTAAAAATAATGCACAGCACTCAAACAAATCCTAATGGACCAACAGCACAATGTCAAATACATCAGGAGCAAAGACTTTTAATACTATTATTAAAGCCCCAAACAAACAAACAAAGCAAGTAAATCAACGCTGACAAAAACTGTTTGAGCAACATTTACTCGTCAGAGATCAGCGTGCAGGCGAATGGTGCAGCTCCCAGCTGTTCTGAAAATGTCTGCATGGCAGAAGAAGGGATGTCACGTAGCACAAGGCTTCTCATCGGGCAGAATGGTCAACAGTTGAGGTAATTATGTCCAGCTAAACATTTCCTTCCATCGGTGAGTATGGATGATGTGTCCAGCTACTTATCTGTAGAAAAATCTAATTTGGGATCACGTTTGTTGAAGTGTGCAAAGAAAACACTCAGCAATAAGAGTGAGAGACCATGGTGGAGTCAGAGTCATCCTTAATACAAGTGATGGGCTGCAGGGGTCAGTCAGCGTCGCTTATGCTTATGGGAAATCAGAGCCACAGTTTACAAAAATAAATAAATGGATGATGTAAGTATGCAGAGAGCAGGGATTACTGGGAAGGAGAAAAGAGAGGGATGGCCGTGTGAGGCCTAATCTTGGGATGGAAAGATTAGCTCTTGAGTTTCCTCCAAGACAGTGGCCTGATGGCCCATCTCCAAGCTGTTTTGGGGGTGGGGGGTCATAGAGCACTGAAAAAAGCTGGAGCCCTTTTTTCCCCATTCTTACATTTCTTTTGTAGAAATTCACATTGAGTATAATAAATAAAAAAAATAAGGACACATTATGTGCTGATATATGGGGATAGATTACTTTGCTGGTCCTGAATAAAGCAGCAGATGTGATACAGAGCACCGTAAACTCATGGGTGTAAAGGAACCTGGAACGGGGATGACAGGACCTCTGTCTTTAAACTGAGCAAAAGCCATTAACCTCATTAAGCAGAGTTAAAAATATAACTGCCCAGACTGCAACCTAAACCTATTTTCACATAAGACTGATTCTCCCATTCTATTCTGCAGTAAAAAAATGTTGAATACTCCATAGAAACATCACTGCTGCGGATCCTGGATTCCCCGTTTTCCATTACCATGTCCTTCTGAAGCTGTTTGCAGAGCAGGTGCCCAGCTGGGAGCAGACCTGGGGCAGAACCCACATCCCACAGGTCACGTTGGAGGTGAGGACACTGTCCTGAGGGAGCTGGAGGGCCTGGCAAAATCCTTTAGACTTGGCTTTAGACACATGAATATCTCTGTTAAACTGGAGCCAGTCTCCTGCTTCTAGTTAAGCACAAATCGTCTAAAAGGTCAGTATGTCTCCACGAGGAAACATCAGCACAAAACGTCCAGGTGGGGGCATACCCATGCAGAGACAGGGAAAAGCAAGGCGGTAACAACTGTCAGAGCACACTCTGGGAAGAGAAGTGACACAGGAAAACAAGCCATGCGATAAAATACCTCTTGGCATCGGGGCTGCCCTCCTCTTTCGGGAACCTCAAGGAAACCAAGCCCAGGAAAGAAAAAAGCCCAGGCAATTCTGCATTTCTGTTTGTTGAGTAACACCCTGAGACATTTCTGAACTGGAACTGAAAGCCTTTACCTCCAAACAGAAATACATCCAGGCAACTTCAATGGCTGGCAAGACCTGCAGGCATTTGGGAAGGATACCAGCGGCTGGCAGCCTGCAGTCCCCAATGGGTCACCACGGGAGCAGTGGGATTTGTGGCAGTGCTGGTGTATGGTCAGGGTAACGCCGTGATGCTGGGGCTGGGAAGGTGGTGGGGGAACCAGGGCTGGGAGTCAGAAACCACGGTCTGTGCCTTGGCCAGGGCAGGTGAGGCTACGGGAAGGAGCTGGGGCTTGTCCCTTCATCCTGCAAACCATCCTTTGTGCTGAGCTGTCTCTGTCCTCTCAGCTCGTGGCGCTATGTACAGCGCTGCATCCCCACAGCCAGATCCATCCGTATGTAAATACCATCTCCTCTGTGATTCACGCAATAATAATAGAGAAAATCCAAATAATTTAAATGTTACCTTCTCCGCCTCAGTAAATGCACTGGTGTGCTGTGCCTCGGAGACAGACCCCGCTGATCGTGTTACGCTCCTGACTCGCTTTCATTAGGCTCTGCACATACACTGTAATTCTCACTAAATCCATGTGCTGGGTAAGCCAGAATCTCTCTTATGGTTCTCAGATAGCCAATTAAGTATTTGTCTCCCTCTCAATTCCTGTACTTCCAGAGAAAGTACATTTTTGTTTATTATTATCCAGTGCTTTCAGTGTCCTGATAGGATTAAGGTCTGGCGAAGGGGAAAACCAAATGTAGCCCAGAAAAATGGGTGCCATCTCAACAGAGGGATCAATAAATACTCTTATATTTAGCATTATTTTCCAAAACAGGCATTCAGTACCTGGCTCCCAGGTGAGAGTTGTGTAGTCCGTGCTCGTTTTCTCTGTGGATACTTACAGATTGATCCACTTTCTTTTTAACCTTGAGGGCTCTGACAGCCACAGTACTTGTTTGGAGCCGCACTACGTTAGGTGCCATTAGGACCGTCCACGAGTTAACAAGTCTGCCTAATGGACTAAGTTCATTAGGTGTATGGTTTACATACAACATTTCTGAGTCATTTTTATTCAATAATATTGGCATAACCATCAGCTCGGAGAGACTAAAAGCGAATCAGTGTTTGGGAGGAGGACCCAAAGGGGAGAGTGGGAGTAAGAGGGGGGTGGGAAGCTGGCGAGGGGATGCTGGGGGGGCTGCAGGGTCTTGGTGTGGGGAACAGCTCGGCGGTACCCCAGGGTCTGTGGGGCCCCAAGGGCAGAAGGGAGCAGTGGGGAGGGGGAGGAAGGCATTTCCATCAGAGAGAGTGCTGATGCTTGAAGTCCCATTATCATGCTGCTGGGGAGATGTGCATTTTAAGTACCCACGTTTAAAATCCTTCGCTTTTAATTTTGCGTTTGCATATTGCATGAGTGTGCATTTGACCGAATAGCTGACTATGTGTAAAAGGCGATTCTAAAGCAAGGAATCATCACTTGAAACCTACAGCTGGAGAAAATTTATTCAGGCTTTCCCAGATGTGCTCAGGCTCAGTGTGGCTGTGGCTAAGAGCAAACTGGGAATTTAACAAGCAGGCAGTATGTGCTTTTATTGATAGCTCATGGGTGTGGTCACGAAAACCTGGATGAGTACTGCTGGCAGCTGACAGGGCTAGGGTGGGCAGCAGCAAAGCAGCACAGCAGCCCCTCTCCGTACTGCCCCAAACCGCTCTGCCCGCATTTTCCTCAGGAACAGGTTCAGCCCCTGCACCACTCCTTCCCTCCTTCTGCAGCCCAGTCTTCAGTACTGCCCATGGTGCAATAGTCTTGTGAAGAATTGATCTTTTCACCAGGAACACCATTGAGACCAGAGATTGAGTCCAGATAGGAGGAACTGGAACGAGGTTCCTTTCTCAGACTCGGTGATCTAAATTACAGTTTTCAGTTCCGTGGCACATTGGCTTCTAGCAAAGGATGACTAACACGTAGTGGCAGGTACCCGAAAGAGCTGCTGTGAACGTAGCGCACTGAGCCCTGCAAGACAGGAGCTGGTGGTCGTCATGGGGCTCGTTGCGTGTCTGCCCGTGATGCATGTCAGGATCTGAAGAAAGATGAGCTCTGGAAATTAAAAGGTGCCAAGGAATTCAAAATTGTGACATATCGATTTCTTTGTACAGACACCATATTATCTGTAAAGCTGCAACACGGCACTATAGCTCAATGTTTTTTCGCTTTAATGATTGCTTAGCAGCCCAGTTATAAATACCATTTTCCTATTTACTGACATTTTACATTTATTGAGCATATATTTTACCTAGACTCGTAAAGCTAGTGCAGGATTTTTTTAATAAAGGTAAAGCTTGGGGCTGATGTGAAAAGGGTGGTGGTGCTTAAAGGTGTCCACTCCTTTTGCCCTACAGAAGGCATCATCTGACCACGTCCTGCAGCACATGTTGGAGGGGACAGCAGGGGTGGGAGCCCTCTTTTGCCCAGCCACTGGGTGAAGAAACCCTGGGAAGGCAAAATGCTCTGTGGGGACACTGCAATCAAATCACTCTTGGTCTTCTCCAGCTGTAGCAAGTAGGAATTATTTTTTTCCAACTATGGCATCTGCACTCACGGGTCAAGGCAGTGTAACGAAAAGGTGACAGAACTCCTACTTTGACTGTACCGATCTATTCTAGAATCATAAGGTTAAGACTGTATTATTTGGAAGTCTATGTTAGATTCCTGATTCCACATTTAGTCACCTCTCTGATATTTACACACACAGTGTTTTGGGGAATTAAGTAAGTTATTAAATATAGGCTTAGAAAACTAACCTCCCATCCACATTTTATTTCTAAACAGCCTACAGATACTGTTTTCTCCTAGGGAGGATAAAATGTAAGATGAATTAACGATGTACAAACAAGCTGGTTTTGCCAATTATAGGTACAAAAACTTGTAAGGACCACTGCTTTTAAAGGAAAGCTCAAATAACGCATTTTTCAGGCAAGTATCAACCTCATTAGATCTAGTTATTTAAAAGATCTTGAAAACAAGAGATATGAATGTCAACCTTTATGGGCACAACTGAGATACATGGCTGGGTTTCATATGATCAGATAACAGTCATTTAAACTGTTATCTGATCATATGTGGTTTAAATTTAAACATTTAAACCACATCCACATCTGAATCCTTCTCCCTGGCTCCACTTATATTTAAAGGAAAGACATTCACTTCTGGGGAGAAATTTACCTCATCCAAATGTGAACATATTCAAGCTCAGGTTTCTTACCATGAAAACAAACAAACAAACAAACAACAAAAAAACAACAACAACAACAAAAAAAAAAAAACAGAGAGAGAGAGAGAGAGAGAGAGAGAGAGAGAACTTTTTGGCTATTAGTCTTTAAGTGAGATAAAGGATAAAGCCCTCCTGCCTGACCTCCTGCCTGACAGTGAGAGCGATTTATGGGAATTAAAAGCATTCCTGTCCTCATCTGAAAATGCAGATTGTTTCTTTTATTCAAATGTTTTGTGCCATGAGACAGGTACAGACTTTTAAGCATTTCTTACATAGCTTGGTACATAACTTCTACTGAAGACGTGATTGAGTCAATTCCCATCTTGAAGTCCTTTTCCAGCCTCAGTGATTCTCTGATTTAGCATGGACTAGGCTCATCAATTCTGGGTTTTAATAGCACTTGCATATTTAATTACTTGGGAAAAATTATTCACAGAGACTTGGTACAGTACATGAACTTCATGGATATATTTCTACAAGTTAATTTTCCAAACCAAGCACTGTGCATCCCTGCAAAACCCAAACCCAGAGATCCATTCTTCATCCCATTTCAACTTCTAATTTAAGGCCATTTAATCTACACAGTTTGGCCTGATACAGTTTGAAATAGTGTTATTCATAACGAAGGGTCTACTGCTGCACTTCAGGGCCACTGCTGCACTAATGTCCCAGAAAGGAGTTACGGCTCCCCGTGTTTTCTCAGTAACTGTGGGTCAGATTTGGTCAGGCTATGGAGTTTGGGCTTTCAATTTACATGATATTTCATGTAAGACTAAAGGATGCAACATGAGAGCACAAAGTATTGAGTTTTATTAGAAGCAGGATTTCAGGCATTGCCATCTGTTTGCTAATAGCAGCATGCTCCCTGTTTTTATATTATTTACTCTCATAAATATTCTTATTGACATGAGTTATCCTGTCAGTAAGTGCATGTGGTGCATTTGCTTGGCCTACTTCAGTTTCCTCTGAAATTAGCACAGAAATTTGCCTTTATCTTCCCTTCCCTCTTCCTGTAGAAAATGGCCACCGTCACCCTCTGGGCTACAGCAGGGCGGGAGTTTATCACCACTTGCCACGGAAATCAAAGGGGATTTGGCTGCTAAATTTCATGGAGAGCAGAATTAGTTGGCAGGGAGCACTCAGGAAAATCCTCCCCCCACCAGAGGAACTCATCCCTTGCCTGGGAAGGGCTCTGGTCCTCTGAATCTGGGAGGTGTTGGGGTGCATGCGGAGCTCTACCAGGCTGGCTGGTGGCAGTGCTTGTGTTAAGGTCACACAATACGCACTTGCTGTGCTGCTGGGGTTACAGAGAGCCCATTCTCCTCTAAGTTATTTTTTTCCCTGGTTATCAGAGGCTTGGAAAGAATACTGGGCTTAAATTTTCTTTTACACGAGAAAGAAAATATTTAATGAGCGGCTACGTGCTGTAATGTGCCAGAAAGCTGAGAGCAAAGCAGTGAAATCCTCTATTCTGTCAAGCCGAGCATGCTCCTTCAAGAAAATAAGCTGCCAGCGGTTTCATTGTGCTGAGCCACAAATGTGCAAGGTGATTACAGCTGATAAAGCCCCCGAACGGAGCTTGCGGAGCCAGGCACGCAGCGCGCAGAAACCTCGGTGGTGTGAGCAGCAGGCCCGCGGCCTGGCCGCACGCGAGGCCTCTGGAAGGGCTCCGCAGCCAAACAAATTGGAGCTGAACTCCTTAAAACAAAGGTTGGCAGCACTGTAACAACAACCCTTACGCTGCAAGAAAAAAAAAAAAAAAAAAGAGAGACTTCTGGAAACTGGCAGTCGAATTGAAGCCCTGCATGAAAGCTGTGCCTAAAACCTTCCTGTCAATTTGCTTCAAGAACTTCGCTATGCTGCATTTGAGTCATTGTATTCAGCTAAAGAAGCAGAAGTGTTTAAAGAATTTCCACCATGGAAAACATTCAAAGCTGTTTTAATTTATTAAGTTCCTCTTTACTAAGCAACTTTTCTATGGAAGGGGAGCTGTTAATTAGTGTAGATGGTTCTGTCTCAGAAAACAGGGAGCTTGGCTCCGAGAAGAGTTCACGCTTCTTCAGCCACTCCAGCCACGCTTCTTCACCTTTTCTCAAAAAATATCTACTGGGGAGCCATGATAGTTTGAAATAATAGTTATCGTAGGATTTCTTCAACACGTGCTATTTTTAGTTTGGACAAAATAGACAATCTTTGATAAGCTGTCTGATACTTTTTAGTGTGCTTTTTATGTGAATACACCTTTATTTTTATACCTGAGCTGGAATCAGTAATTAGCCCATGATATAGCAATAGATTATAGTGCCACAGAATTAGAGATGCAAATGGTTTGGTCATGAGTTGGCTTCACTGCATGCCCTAAACTAAATTGGATTAGGGGTGATTGCCTTTCCCTGCCCAGGATTAAAACGATAGCTGGTTTTGAGATCAGAAAAATACTCCCAGGACAAAATCTCAAGAAACTGAAGGATGCCTAGGATTTAATTATTCATCTTGTGATATTTAGTGTTTTTCCCACTGCTCAGTCACTGGAGTCACGAGATCCTGAGAAGCTGAGCTTTTTCTTTCAAAACTAAATTCTCAGCCCTTAAAATTGAAAAAAAAAAAAAAAAAAAAAAAAAAAAAAAAAGGAAAGAAAGAAAAGAAAGAAAGGAAAGAACCTCTGGAGTGTTAAAGAAATCCAAGAGAAAAAAGATCAAATGTTTTGGAAGAATTGCTGTGTTCCTATGCAGTTTTTGAAAATTTGTGCTTGACAATATCAGTCATTTCTTCTGTCTTCAGCAGTGGCAAGCAGCTAATATTCTCAAGAGATTTGGGTAGTTCATGGGGATAGTTTTTAACCCATTTTTTGCCATCTGATCCTTAGACCCAAACCCATCAGGATGAGGCAGAGCAGAGGATAAAGCAGAGCAGAGGATAAGGCACATTCTCCTCTGCAGCAAGCCACACACGGGCCAGGTGGGAGCTCTCTGACACGTCTGGAGCTGGTGCCTCCTGACAGTGGCTGATATTTACAGTGCTGACAACCCGGTGGCAACTACCCTCAGTCAACAGCAGTATTAATTCTGTATTCAGGGAGCAGATTTTTAAGCCAGGCTGTTATGAAAGCGAGCAGATCAGTGTTAACACACACTGTCCTGACAGCTGGGTCTTTGCCTCCAGAATGACAGCTGGACAACAGCTGTCACACATTTAAGGCCATAACAGCAGCCACCGTGACTTAGGGTAGCCTAATGCCTTTGTCCGACCATGTCCAAGAGGAGAAATACAAGGAACAGGGGATACAGAGAGCAGGCTTTCTCTTTGTGCAACTCCTCAGCTTGCAGCAGTCAGAGCACTGTGGAATCTCTGAGTTACTGGTGATCTCCAGGCTGTCGTGTTAAAAAAACTACGGGATTTGTCTTCCATGAATTTGTCTAAACTCCTTTTGCCACGTGGAATTGAATCCCACACTTTGGTTGGGCATTGTGTGAAAAAACAAACAAACAAACAAACAACAACAAAAAAAACAACAGTCTGCTACTTTGTTTGGATTAAATCTGTGGTAGTTTCACCACATGATCTTCACAGTGTGAAAACGGTGACTAACATTTTCTCATTTATCATCCTCATACCAGCCATTGATTTAAATATCTTTGTCTTAATGCTTCTAAGCTGATGAGCTATTTTCTATTCTATTCCTTTGCATCTGGAAGCAATCCTCAAAAAGGCTGAAAAAAAAAAAGTAGGAACACAATTTACAAAGATATCAAAGGTTTCCAATATCTGTCTTTAGGACATTCTTTCATTGTCTTTGGTAATTAATTTGCCAATACTACAGGCCACATTTCTAACAAGGTCTTTTTGCACAAATTCAGGATACGATACCAAGGTGCTGACTATCTTTCACCTGTGGCTGAATGAAAACACTGAAAAATAGCCAAAGAAAATGTCAGGATAAATAGATCAGAACGCCAAAAACACTGTTGTAGGAAAAAAATGTAAGAAATATCACTTCAAGGTTTTGTGGAAGAATCTAATTTGAAGGAACTATTTATAGGTGCTGCATATTATGTTAATTTAGCATCTCCTGACATACAAAGGCTTCCTTTGAGAGCCTTTGTAGAAAAAGAAGGAAGACAAGGAAGACTGCAAGAAAGAGAAAGCCTTACAAACAGAGTTATGATAAAAGCTGCTGCCACTGTAACAGATCATCAGAAAGAGAATGAAATGGTGAGATGCCATTCATCACTTTGAGAAATGCTGATGAACAGCTTGTGGTTAGGTGGGACTACCTACAATATTTATGAAGAGGGCTATGTTATCAGAAGAATGCAATTTTTCCTCTTTGTGGGCTGTTTACAAACCCGTCCTGATTTCCACCAGTCTATTTGTTATTTGCAAGAATTCATTCATATACCTCACTCAAAACAGGAAGAAAAAACTCATTTCGATTTGAGAATGAATTTCATTTCACTGAAATGTTTTTTGCATAAATGGGATGAGAAATTTTCAGCTTGTGGATTGTATGCAAAAAGGTCATTTTAAGTGGGTTATATTCATTGTACTGAGGTCATTGATCACGCTGTTTTTTCTATTGTACGGCTGTATGCATGAAAAACAGGCTCTTTGAAGTGGAAAAACAGACCAGAGCTGATGAACTATTGACAATGAATATCAATAATGGATAGCAAACAGAAAGGATCTGAGCATCACAGAATTTCGGGTTGCGTTTTGTTTCTGAAGGTTTGAAGGGGATAGTGGCACACCGACCATCTTCACAGATGTTTTACTTGTAAAACTCCATTTTTTTCATGGAGACAAAAAGAAAATCTTTACAATTTAACTTCTACAAGCAGCAAATATGATATGGATAGAAAATAAATGTCATCTCAGAAATTACATGTTCATAAACACTGCTTTATGGTCAAGCTTTTTTTTCACTGCTGCTACAGGTGACAACAAAACACTAGAAATAATTACCTTGATATTATGATGACTTCTTATCTGTAGCAAGATGTTTTCCCTCTCATCCATACTGTCAACATTACCCTGACATTCAAAAAATCCCTCATATCACTCTCAGTGATGTGGTTTAGTGGAGGACTTGTTAGTGTTAGGCCAGAGGTTGGACTCGGTGATCTTGGAGGTCTCTTCCAACCTAGATGATTCTGTGATTCTGAAAACTGAAGTCATTCTGGAAGTGTTAGGGGAGAACCTCCTGCCTTGGATGTCCGACACTGCAGCGCTGGCCAGGGCGCTGCTGCTTCGGCTGCTGTTGGTGGGGCAGGGAAAGAGGCAGGAGGGGACAGGTCTGAAGTCCATCCAGCACGTGTTGTCTTAACATCATCCCGGATTTATTAGTTGAGTGAACTCACACCGTCAGCTCACATCTTGGGCCAGGAAGTCTCCTACGTTTAGACCAGACGTAGGGATGTATATGAAGCAGTCTCACCATCCCTTTTCATTCTTTTTTCCTAGTCATAATCTGCACTTGGGAAGGAGATGCATAAAATTTGGGTCTGTGTCATTTTTCAGATCCGGGATAGAAAGTAGTCATTAATCAGTAGCTATCAATTCAATAATATGCACTGAAACATCCATCACCATCACACTTCTCCTTTGAGCTGACAGCAGATATCAAGAATACAGAGCCAAAATTAATTGTTCTGGACATAGGCTTAATTCAGCAGATTTTCTTGTCTTATCACCCCATCCCTCATGGCTAGGGCCACAGAGCATCCAGATCGCCTGAATCCAGTTATTTCCATAACTCCCAAGAGCTGAAGCAATCTTCAACTCCCTAAATTGTTATAAGGTGTCCAACCAGTGCCACCTGCAGTTGGACAGCAGGAGAAGGAGACACCAAAAGCACCCCAGCTCCTGTGATAAAACATCCCTGTATGCACAGGTGCTGCTCCTCGGGCTTGTTCCATGCATTCAGGTTCATAAGGGGCTCTGCCAGGTTCTTCCTATGACAGCCTCTCCCTCTTACACTAATACGGGAGGAAAGATGGATTATCTGTTTCAGTAAGTTTGGGAGTGTTTGCCCCCATCAATCTCCATCGCGTGCCTTAGAAGCTGGCTCTTAATGCCTTATAAAACCTATGTCTAGGTATGATGGCAGCTTTCACATTATACCTACTTTTTCCTCATTAAGACTTTAATTCTCATCCCAGATTTATCTACTTAGTAATCGAATACTATCTAAATGATATCAGAACAATTTGAAATGTATGTAAGAAGGATGCAGGCTTTAATCCTGAGAGCCCAAGGAAGTGGCTCAGTTGCCTGCTTGAGTATTTTGCAGCTGGAGGTCACAACTCTTAATACATTCCCTCCCATTATAACAACTTCTCAAGGTTTAAAAAGTTGCCCAGACCCGCGTTACTTGCTGAAGCATAATCCAGATTTAGAGAAACACTTTCTTCCTGCAGTAGGACCTACTTTAATATTTATTCTAGCATTGTTCAGGGTGGAGGGTGGTGCTATTTAAACTAGGCTAATTCTGCTAGGGTAATGAATTCATTTATATTCTTCTGCGCAAGTGTCTTTACCAGACTTTGGCACTGAGCAACTCTGAATTTTCAGTGATGCAACCAGATAGAATTGAATTGGAAAAAGCTGACATTTCTAAACATATCCAAGTAGGAAATGATTCAGCGGTTCCAAGGAAAGGAGCCAACTGTGAAAGACCATTTGCAATATGATATATCTGGAACTCTAAGCCAACCTTTTGTTTTATGAGCTTCTAATCTTTCTATTTTAATGTGCTTTCCTTTTCCATCAGAAGATTTTGATCACATGCCTGTCTCTTTCGCATCTGGGGGGATGAACTTGCATTGTGACTTTCTAGGGAACGCAGCACAAGGGAAGCTGGAGGTCCCTGCCCTCTACTTGCATGCCCCCTCCAAGATCCCTGTCAGCCCAGGCCAAGCTAGCACTGCACAGCAGGGCACACCTTGAACGAAACAGGTCACCAGCAGAGCTGCCGTCATTTGAATGATAAGATTTGACCTTGGAATCAAACTATCAATTTGAATTTGATGCAGAAGTGGCCGTTGAAGTATGCGAGTCACGTGGGCTTGTTTTATAACAGCCTATTTTACAGCATGTGGAGGTATTGTATGCCCTAGGAGAACAATCAAAAGCTTGTTTTACCTAATAAGGAAACTGCTGAGGCAAATGAAAACCTTACTGTTTTCCAATACATTTCACTCTGATTAATTTTGCAGTTTTATGAAACACGCTGTGGTTATCTTTGAGACATGTTCAGTGTACCAGTGCTTGGACTTTAAACAGCAAACTACTGATGTCTCTGGGCAGATGAGCACAGGCACTCAAAAGCCCAGGGCTCTCATTCATGCTGAACGACACCATCCACTTACATCTCCCTCTTGGCCTCCTTGCTTGCTTCTGGCTACAGAAATACCCACTTCTTCTGGAACTAAATGATTACTTTCATCTGATAATTTTGACACTTTCATTTAAGAACTTCTGTATCTGCCCTGCAGAAGCTCAAGTTTCAGAAAAGAAAAAATGAGGTCCAATTTCATTTTTCTAATTTCTTCCTTATGCAGTTTTCAGGCTTCTCCAAATCAGACAGTTTGTAATGCAGAAGCCAAGGACGTGTTTGCCATGCTGGTACAAGGAACAGCTGAGGTGTCTGCTCTTCAGGTGGTTTTGCATCGTGACTCTGTCCATGAAGAGCATTCTGTAAACTACCAATTTTAATATTAAATACTTCCTAGTCTTCTCTCTGAGATCTGCAGATCACTCTTGGCTTCCTTATTAGCATTAAATAATTCCAGTCTTCAGTCTGACATCTAAAAATTCCTATTGGCTTTTTCTTCTTGAATTTGCTGCTGAGTTGCCAAAACTAATGTGTCATTCTACTTTTGTAACATGGCAGTAATTTAGAGTAGCACCAAGATATTAATTAATGGCCCATGACTGAAGTATAGATTTCAATTGTATAGAAGCACTTTGGCTTTTGTGCTGTGCTTTACCTGTCAATATTCAAGTCTCCCTCCTTGGATTGCAGCTTGCCTTGCCAGCAGCCATGGCATCAGTCCTAGCTGTTTGCACAAAAAGGTAGGAAGAGTGACATTTACGCTTAGTAAGAGGCACGTTTCCATTTGCTGTAGTGCAACAATCTGTAAGCTTATAGACCCTGTTCTCCTTGAACACCCTTTTCCTAATTACAGTATTAGGGATACTCAGTCAGTACTAAAAAAATTATGAAGGACATTCACATTTTATCTTATTTCTGATTTATCTAAAAAGTTATCTTCATTTTTCAGGAACTTTGCCATGCTACAGAAGCAATTTTCTATAGTGTTATCATATCACATCTTACCGAGCTGGAATTTGTTAGTAGCTGGGTGAGAAAATCACTAATAATGGTGACAGGAGATAATGCTGAAAATTGAGCTGGGAATATTTTTCCACCTAGTTCCTGAGAACAATTAGGACACACATTAATGAGGAATTTAAATGAGAAATAAAGCAAGGGTCCTCTTGGACAACACAGATAAGTAAATATCCCAGAGGTGTTATTAGAAAATAATGGAGTTAGTCTCAATTCCATCATAGACTGTGATCAGGCGACGTCTCTTTCCTTTGCCTGATTATTTATAGTGTTGCTGTGCTCGGTTAGGCACACGTAAGTGCTAGGCACCACTTTCCAGAGAAAGTAATTCATTCTCATAATACACAGCCAAGTCATGCTTATGTTAACCCGGCAGGAACAGAGTAAAGGCACCGCTGGTGCCACTCACCTTTCCTTACTCAACTGCCTGGATCTCTGCAACACCCCTGAGAGCTGGGGTGCGCTACAGAATGGAGCTCTTGGCACACAGCCGTGTTGGAGCCTGACCCAACAACACGCAAGGTCCCTTCCATTTCTGCTTCCCAGGGCATGGTTAGCCTCTTTATGAGCCCACAAACCCTCTCTCTAATGCATATGCGTGTCAGGCAGATCAGGTAGCCAAGGGCATGGACACTTTTCAGAGCAGCAACAAAGGGCATTGAACCCTCACACCGCTCCCCCCACTCGGTGCTGGTGGGAAGGCCCTTGCATCACTCTGACAGCCCTGCCAGCAGCCAGGGCAGGATTCCAGGCATAGGTTTAAACATTCCTGGGATGAAAGGTGCCGTATAAGTGTCAGTCATCGTGTTGCCTGTTGGCAAAGAGTTAGGTGACTCATTTTATCACCGAGGCTATTCCTAGAAAAAGAAAATGTAAGTGCCTTAGAAAGGGAGAAGGGCTCCAAGCACAAGAAATCGTATAGTCTTTATAAGGGTGTCTTAGGTATCTCAATTAAGTACTGATGAAATCCTGAGTGATTAATGATCAGAGGAAATAGCAACTGGTTTATGTTACTCGTTGTGCCGTATCACCCAAGGACCCAGCAGGGGGATCAAAGATCTGCTGTGCAAGTGCCCACAGATGCGTGCGCAGGCAATCAAAGGAAGTTTTCCAGACAGAACTGTGGGTCTGCAGTATTTTACAAGTTGTTGAGCTACATGAGAAAATCTTTGGCATCCTAAATAGATAACTCTAGAACAAACACGGCTTTTTTTTTTTTTTTTTTTTTTTTCATGCGTACTCATTTACCTATTACCAAACTTTCCTGCAGAGAAGATTTGCACGCAGATGGCATGTATCCTTTATATCATTAGAGAAGTTGAAAAAGGCTGCACATATACCAGCGATTTATACAGCTGCTAGGAAGAAAACTAACTCTGTTCCAGCAGAAAGCAGGACATCAGAGCATATGTTTTTGAAGCAAGTCACCCTATCAACCCTGTTTTTGTTTGCTTTGTGGTACGGTCTCAGGGTGCTCAAGCTGGATTGCTTTCGGATTAAATTAAACATGAAGACATGCTTCAAGACTGTACCTAATGTGCTCCATTCGGTACAGTCCAGCACATTAGGTACAGTCCTGGAGCATGTCCTCGTGTTTAATTTAATCTGAACCTCCTCCTCCTCCCCTCCCCGCCCTGAATAGCGTGGACATTGGATCCCCAGTGCCAACTGTTTCACTCTACGGACCTACTCCTGTTGCCTGGCACTACTTGCCAGTGTGGGTGTCCATTCAGACCCGCCAGCCAGACTCACGCTGATTTATGCGTCTGATGATCTGCTCAGCAGTATGGGCTCTCTGCTGCTTCCGATTCTGTTGGAGCACGTCAGCTGACACATCTCCAGGCCTGCGGGCTGTACGCTTCCAAATCTGAACCCCCAGACTATATGTCAGGCTGTTCATGCATTCCTCCTCATACAGACTCACACAACATCCAGCTCCTTTCTTCTTGATTCCCCACAACATTTTCTTATCACTTGTTTACACCTGTGGATGTCCTCAGCCCTATTTCTTCCCGAGATATAATCTGAAATCATTCAGTGTAGCAAAGCAAAGATAAGTTAAAATCTATTTAGTAAGCAGGCTTGAGGGAGAGCGTTATTGCACCAGAAGGCATTCGGGATATTGCCAAACAATTATTTCACCTATTTCAGTTACCCGTGTGCTGCAGATGTGCTCCTATCTTCTTCTCTGCTTTTCTATTTCTTCCCAGAATGAACAAATTCTGGAGAGACTGCTTCCTGAGATTCGGGGCCTGGCTAAATGCCTGTATTCAAAAATTGCTCCGTTTTAGACAGAAAAAAAAAAGCCATCAAGGTAATATATGGACTTGAAAACTCAGCTATAAGCACCTGTTCATCTCTTCATAGACGAAGTTCAGTTGAGTGCATTTTGCTTCTAAAATTGTCCTGACGCTACTGGGAATGTTGGCTCACAGCAAAGGAAACGAGCGAATGAAGCAGCTCTGCCAGCCACCGCTGTGAACATTGGACGTGTCGGGAGCGGGGGGAAGACTTACTATTCTCCTTGTGGTTACCGACAGATTTGACTGTCATACTTTATTTTCCATGACATTATGTTCAGACGAGAGGGATATATCCGAAAGGGTTTTCGTATCTAACCTGGGGCTGCACAGAGCTGGGCTGCCCGTGATAGGGCAGCTTAGTTAAGGGTTTTTACGTTTTTCATGAGCGAGGACAAGGTTTTGAGAAGGGAGTTTTGTTGTCAGAGGTCAGAGCTCCACACTACTGCCTATGTCTTTGCTGCTGCTGTTGCCTCCCCAAAATAATATACAGTAAAAGAGATGCTAAAAACACAGTATGAAGACAAAGATAAGTACTTGACTAAACAGGAAATGTTTTTAAACATATGTTGATGGAGTCTGAACACAAATCCTTGATTCACAGTCTTTGACAGTGAGTACTTTGACCCAAACTCCTTCCGAGATTGCCAGTGGCAGAAAACAAGGCAAGAACCCATCCTTGATTCAGGGAGCTATTTGTTAGGCACTCTGCAGGGCACCTACCAAATTCTTTCTCTTGACAAACTCCAGTTTTAAAAACCAGGCAACCAAGTAGGAAAACGCAATTGTGTGAAGCTGTTTATCCAAGGGAAGAGTGGGCTATTTACCTGAGTGTGATGATCAAAATTCAGGTCTGTTGGCAAACCCCATAAATTCAGACCACCAAAAGTTGTTGGTGCCTGCCTTTCACTGAACTCTTGACGTGACGAAACCAAATTTTGTTCCCCATACCCAAAACCTAAAGATTTTTTTTTTCCATGACAAAATTTGCTTCCAAAGTGAGAAGCTAGAGACTCACCACTGCATGCTGGTGCAGCTTCACCAATGCCAAGGGAAGATCTAGCCCTCTGCTGCTCTAGGGTGGAGATAGAGACACGAGAAGGGACACATTTGAAAGATGTGACTTCTCAGGAAGGCTGGTAAACAGAAACTGTTTGTTCAAGTTTTATTATAGAACAGCATAGACACATGAAAGATGCAACAGATCTTTGCTTTGTGCATTGATCTATCAGATGAGAAAGGGTTCAGACACGGCCAGGTGGAAGAGTACATTTATATTTTCTTTCAAAGTACACTCTTGCTTTTGTTGTCCTAATTCACTATTCTAAGAGCCACCCAGGACCCAGAGCCTTTTCAAGTCACTTATCTACTGTTATTTGCTGATAATCCCAGCTCCCCCAGTCTATTCACCCTCTGGTACCTCCTCCTGCTGCTATTGTCAGCTATTGGGAAAAGAAAAAAAAATAATAATAATAAAAAAGCAAACCACCCCTCCTAGCCATGTTGTCCTCCATATTATTTCACTCCAGAGGCTGGTACTCACATCATTAAATTGCTTTGTTTCTTGCTGTCAGTTATGCCTACAGAGCTTCTGGTAGGTCTCCTTCCCTCCTGCTCATCACGACGCACCTTTCCATATAGCTGTGATTCTTAACTAGGAAAATAATCGTTCGTCTCTTTCATCTCTGTTGTCTCAGGGCTTTCAATAAGCACCTTCCCAGTAGTTATTTATTGCTGCCAACAACACACCAGTCACTCATCAGGTTCATTCTGCAAAGGTAGAAGAGCACATTTGGGGAGCGGCTACTAGGGGAGCAGTGCCATGTTTCTTGGGCTGATGGGAGCCCTGGGGCTCTTGCATGCACGTATCTATTCCCCCACTGGAATTAGGAAGCATCAATTGCCAGAAGCACAGATCCTCTTCACAATCAGCTTATAACTCAACTTTACTGCTTTTTTTTCCTGCTTCCAACTAACATCTTTACAAACAGCTGAATATCACTTTCTGAGAAAGTCTTTATACTTTATAATTATTGTATTACTTATGTCAACAGCTGAAACAATGACCAACACTTTTTCTTGTACGGAGAGCTGTATTATGATTCTTCAGTGTCCAGAATGTTTCTTAACTACATTTCTGACTTACTAGATCAAGGGAAACATTTGTCCTAGAGTGCACTTGATTATAGATTGGTGTCACACGAATTAGGACAATGGGCCATGAAAGAGACTGAAACGTGCCAACTTGGAGCCATATTGTTAGTTAGGTGATGTGCAGGCAGGCTGAGAGGGGGCTACTTGGATTCTTTTCCCTCCCTCATGTGCTATTTCTTCACGGTGTCTTAATTTTTACCTTTTGTTGTAATAATGACTCACTGCACTCAGAAGCCGTAACTCACAATTCTCCAAAAGCTCCCAGACCAAGGAATACTCCTTGATGCAAGGCATGGGAGCATAAACAAAATTCGATTCAAAATTAGAATGTTTTAGGAAAAGAAAGGAGTAGCGAATAAAATGTTTCATGAAGACAGTTAAAAACTGCAAGAAAGGTGAAATTCTCCAGGAATGTTTCAAACAAGTGGAAGAAACTCAAGGGACCATTACAGTCCCTTGAAAGATGGCCCTTAGGGGTGGGTATTTTAAAAAATATTGTCAGGGGAGAGGCACTAGGTTTTCATCTGTTCAGGTTTACCCAGGTAAGTGTTCAAGTGTTGACGTCTGAGCCAACGATCAGTCAGCAGTAAGATACTGAATGAGTACAACACATCTAGGAGAAAAAAAGAGTTCTTATCAAAGATATCAGCTGCAACAGGAACCAAACTGAGGGAAAAAAAACTTCCGGGCCAAGTATGGCAGATCTGGTACTTGTCTTCACTCAAAATATATTTTATACTGTTATTATAATCGCTAGGTCAGAACAAATTGTAAAAGGGGGTCAGATATCAATATCGGGGGAAAAAATAATCAACAGTCCTGATGTAACCTGAGAAAAAGCTGGGATTATTCAGTGTTAGCAAAACAGATCCAGATCGAATTGCAAGAGTTAGAAGGAAGAGCAGATGGTATTACAGCATGGAGGGATAAACCCAAAGTCACTGAGACAAAGAAAAAATAAGGAATTTTAGGATTTTTGCAGGCCAGCATCCGAACATTGAGAAGAATAGTTACATTTATAGGGAAATACATTTTGTAAGAGCTTTTAGATCAGGTACCTATAACAACCTGTAAAGAAACAGTGAATCATTCAGTCTACATAGTGAAAAAGAGTGTTTTGAAAGGGAATCATTCCATCAGAATATTACCCAGAGTACTCGGGCCCCTATTAAGTAGAAGTTTGTATCAACTTGACGTTGCCTTTTGAGCTAACCTGGGATCTCAAAGAGAAAACCTGGTACTGCTGGTTGCTCTGTGGGCTGCTGTGGTGGGCGTTCAAGGGCTTCATGCACAAGGGCAATAACGTCTCAAAACCTCCTTTCTATGCAATGGACTACTGCATCTGTTGTAAAGGGGAAAAGAGGTCAAATACCCATTCTCATTAAAAAGTAAAAGAGTCTGATAAGACAGAAAGCAAACACACAGATAAAAAGAACAATGGACAAAACAGCGGTCTAGAAATGGCAAACGAAGTATAATCCAGAGCAAGCAGACAAAAGGGCAGAAATAAGATAACAAAAGGTACTGTTACCATTAACAACATAAAGAAGAGTCTCGTGTTTTATTCACAGCACTCAATATAGCGTGAAATGAACTTATTTGTGCTAAATAAATACATACTGCATCTGGATTATTATTTGCACTGCTTAGAAGTAGCACTGTGACAATGCAAGACACCAAATTGCATCTTATCTACTGGCCTCCACATATGGTGATGGTAAGTAGTACGCTCACACGTGATTTTGATAATTTCAGGTGCTTTTAAGAAGCGTGTAAGGCACAGTCCAAAGCCTTGCTGGAAAGCAGTGTTGAAACTGCCAGGAGGCTTGGGGAGAGGAGTGAGACCAGCACTGCCAGGGGCACTGGGACTGCTGTCTGCTGTTTGACACAGACACCACCTCAGCATGGAACAACTGCTGTTAAAAGCAGTTAAAAGCACTAAAATTTCTTTAAAACACAATAAAAAAATAATAAAACAGATCAAAAAGAAAATGTATAATCAAAAAGCTCATGTGACCCAAAGCCCTTGTGGTCAAGGGAAGATTAACACAGGTAAAACAGAGATGTGGCTCAGGTATGTGCTCCAGCCCCGAGTTCTCCTTGATCAATCCTCACAACACACTGCAGCACATACAATTAAAACTTAGATTTTCTTCAGTTTAAGACACAAACTGAAAAGCAACACGAGGGGCTGCTTTCCAGAATGAATCTCCCTGTTCCAAACACCACTTGATGACTGCTTTTGGATGCTCCAGGCCTTGAGCAGAAAGCTTTGTGCAGGCTACGAATTGTGCTTAGGGCAGAAAACTGTTTCCTCAACAGAAAAGGCTTTTCCATTTCCTACAGGCATTGCACATTTCACAGCCTTTCCACCGCTGACCTTTTAAGAGCTCCTGTGATAAACTGCTTGGAGGAATAGCCTCGCTACACCTTTTTCTCTCATTAAGTTGTTTAAGCAGACTAAGGAAGTATAGCATTTGGACAATAGCAGGCAGCAGAGGTGACCTCTTTCCTGCTACCTAAACAGAGCCGGAGACAGAGTGCAGTTTTCTTTAGACTTGTAAGTGTTTCGGGGGGATGCTAAGAGGATTTCACAGCAGGAGACTGGGGACTGCAGAAAAGGATGCTGCAGGTGAAGGCAAGACAATTGTTTGCTCTAGTTTTGGAACACGGCGCCCTTCTTACCCTCTCAAATCCTCCTGGTCCTCCTTTGACTTTTAGAAGTTCACAGCATTTACATTATGATTACCAGTCACCCTCAGCCTGGACTCCTATGGATTGTAACCCACCCATTTCACCACAGCCCCAGGTATTCCCTACAGATCCTGCCTCAGCGGCCCCAGTTCCTGCTCTCACGTCCCTGAAATCCTGGCTTTCTTTAGCATCCCCTAAGTACCAGCCAGAGAGGCCGGTGGGGCAGTGCCTGTTGGTGCTGGCAGGGCAGCCAAGGGTGCACCCCTCAGCGAGTCAAACACAGCAGGTAACTGCTCGGCTGCTGCCACTGCCTTTCTTTTATGGTAAAACTCAGTTGGTCCTTCCTTATCTATCCAAAAAACAATTTAAATATATTCATATATATGTCTTTTAGATGTTACCACCTCTTTTTAATGTGGATGAAATTTGCAACTGTGTGGAAAAGCCATTGGAGAGGGGGCAGGATCAGGCACAAACAGAAAGTAGTCCCGTATGCACCATCCCTCGGGAAGCTGCTAAGAGACGCAGCACTTTGAACCTTCTGGTAGGCAAAAACTTCAAAAATATGAGATCGATTTCTGACTTTGAGAGATCATCTACAATGCTTTCCTCCATTGGTTCCACACGGGGTTCAGAAGTCGTAGAGAGTGACCTGTTTTGGAGAGTTTCTCAAGGTAAAGGAGTTAGGCAGCAGTGACACGACCTGCCTGCTCCTGGTGGGGCAGCCTACGGGCCGTGTGGTGCAGGAGGCCTCTGCCAGTGTACCTGTGGCAATGCTGTTCGCAGAGCAGCTACAGCACAGTGGCTGGAGTGTGATTCACCTCAACTCAGCGTTTAACCCAATGTCTGCCATAGGTTAAATGAATGAGCCCTCTGAGCGCCCGCTTTTCTCTCCTGATTTGAAAGGAGCCTTGGGTACCCGCTGCAGCTGCAAACATCTGCACCATGGACACCCAGCTACGTGGAAGGAATCTCACCTAGGCAGTAACTTCCCTTTCACTGTACTTCCACATAAAACGTTCTCAGACTGAAAAATGCAAGTACACATAAAGCAACACGACAAGTCATTTTTACAGGATAATCTTGCTATAAAATGCACGGGTCTCGAGTAAATCTTTCCTCGTGGTGACAATGTTGTCTGCATTAGCCTGACAGGATGCTATCATTCAGCTTGCGATTGCTGAAGCTCCAGTGGACTAAGAGAACTGCACTTCATTAAAATCCACTTCTCGGTACAACCACTGCCAACACCATGAGCTGTCTCTGCAATTAAGAAAATGTAAAATGATCTCCCGCAGAGAAGAGTACAGTAGCAATGAAGGGTACAGAGACAAGTCCAACCCTAAGCCAGCAAATAATTTTCTTTTTACAGCTTCCCAGAAAGGACTTGGCAGGGGACAACGAAGCACAATCTATTGGTGAAGGCAATCAACCTACTTCCCTGCCATACTGAAATGCATTTCACTAAACTGTACTCCGAAAAAATAGATTCTATATTTATATATGTGTGAGTATGCCTGCATATATGAATATGGCTACACATGAAAGGATGTATTTCCTTCCAGAAAGGAGTATTCTGTAACTAGATTGAAAGCTTAGAGCAGTCACTGTTACCCAGAGTGACCACTTCTGTCTCTGTACCTTGTAGAAGGAGCATTGCTATCCAGCCACTGACACCGCTTACCCTGGCAAACTCTGCAGCTCCGCTCCGTGATGTTTTTCTGCTGGATTCTCATTATCACACTTTCTGATCTGCCTGAGGCAGCTATTAAACCCCTTGTCAAGTCACAGCTTACATCTTGACTGTGAATCATATCTTCTTTTAGCTCAAATTAACTCTGCGTTTCAATATTCTGAAATAGATACTGTGCAATTAAAGCATTTTAAAGCATTAATTGATACTTATGGCAATAGCTCATTTTGTTGTTTTGTGTCTGAAAACCTGTTTGTCTGCAGATACTATATTATTATCATTGGTTTTAGTGCACCCTTTAGTTTTACGTCCAATAAAGAGCATCAATTCTTTGTGGAGACAGTGCAATGTGGAGATAGTGTCAGAAGGGACTCACACAGAAAAAAATTGTCTTTGCCTTAAACCAAGTAAGGCCTAATACAACGAAGTGAGGGAACTGCTGAACTTCTTTCAGTTTTCAAAAAAGAAAAACGATCTAGAGAAATGTGATTTGGAAATCCTAATTCAATATAGAGCAGGAAAATACATATGCTCTGCTTTATCCTCATATGGGGGCACGTAGCAGTTGATGTAAACCAGCAACTTTCACGGCACTAAGCCAGTTCCCACTGAATTACCAGCTGGTCCACTTTCAGTGTCAGAAAAAAACTAGGAAGCATGGAAACCTTCTCAGTTTACCTCAAATATATAAGATCAGCATTTAGACTTTGGAACTAGTTGTTTTTTACTGCATGCTGCTGTCAAATCCCACGTTCCTACCATCTAAACTTTTTGTTCATCCTTTCCTTTCTCAACCAATTTCTTGTCTGTCACAACATTAAACCTCAAAATACAGCTCCTTCAGCTCATTACACTTCCCAAAGGACACAGTGGTGAAAAATGAGATGGGTGAACTGTTAGAACAGGGATTATTTTAACCTCATCTATGCTGCCAGACTGAAAGCGATGAACCAGTGCAAGACTCTTGACTCATGGCCGTGGCTGGGTTTCCTCCGAGGGTTTCCCACAGCAGAGGGGAGCTGGAGGCTTGCTGAGCCTGAAGCCAAACCCTCCTGTCTCCTCCCTCCTGCAGATCAGCAGAGGTGGATCTCAAATTGCGGGATTGGTAGCAAAACTCTGACACCCAAAGGCTTCATGGAAGCGGCTGTTAGGTGTTTCAGACTGAAAATTTGAGAATTTTCACACTATGGAGCTGAGGTATATCAGGGTTCACCTCCTAATACACGGAATGAACCAAATGCTCCTTTGGACTCAGGCAGCACAAATGCAGGCATGATTGCCTTCAGGAGGAGTGGGCTGGTTCCTGGATCCAGCTCCTGCCACTGTTCTCTGAATTCCAAGTCAAAAGCACCAGCAGAGAAAACAGACGGACTCTCATTCTTCACTGCCATCATACGTCAGAAGATGTTTCCACTCCGTTGCTAATTTTGGGATGAAACAAATTAATCTGCGCTAAAAGACGGCGTGGTCTAAGTGTCAGAGGAGGGCAAAATTAATACAGTTGGAATCTCATAAAAAGAGACCGTATTTTTGAGACCTCAAGTCTGGGATTAATTAATCCTTTCCCCTTTCTCCTCCTCCAGCAATATTATATTACCTCTTTCCACCCCCTCTCTCCCCTCAGGGCAGAAGACCCAGGAAATCTTTCATCTGGTTTTAATGACCGCGTGCTAAGCAACCCGGAGCTGTACCTTTCTGTCCCTCGCTCCCTGTGGCCACTTCCCACTTCCCCGACTTGGCAGGCTTTGCTCCGTGTTGCTCCTTCCACAGCTTCTTGCAGCTGGCCTCGCTAAAGCCTCCCCCTGGCAGCCAGCAGCCTCTCCACCTACTGACCCCGTTCTGCCGGGGCTGCGGTCCCGTCCAGCAGCTCTCCACGTGGGAGCCTTCCTGCTGGCCTGCTCACAGCTGGGGAGGTAGCACCGCTTTTCCTTCACCCTCGTCCGCTCTGCTCTCTGTCTGTTCCTCCATCCTCAGTCGCAGGACCTGGAGGCCAAGCTGGTCAGGATTTTCCCATATACAGAATGCGTTTTGGACAGCAAATTTTACATTTTCACAAAAACGGAGGGTTCAGAAAAAGTTTTAATCTAGAACTGGTTCAGAACAAAACCACACCTTCCCAGCTTTATTTTTCTCAAACTCTCGTTCTGAAGGAAATGGTGGTGTTTCCACTGTTTCCATAAATTCAGGAAGGAAAAACATCAGCATTTCCCATGGACTACACATTCTAACTTCAAACTAAATGTCCTTAAAAAAAGCTTTTTAAAGGAGCCAAGTCCTCAAGCTTGTGTAAGTCGTTGTAATGCCACTGAAGGCGAGGAAGCAGTGGATCTGCTCCTATTATCTGTAGCTCCAAACCCACTGTGAACTGCAAGCTCACCCAGCTATGAAATTTTAAAAATTGATCTCTTAAAGGTTTTTCTAAACTGTCCCATCCTCCCCATGTACCAGCTCAAAACGTATTACTTGCAGATGAAACCCCCTGGTAAAGACTGCACCACGGCACACCTGCTGTTTGGAGCTCAGTGTACTCGCGCAGTAATTATTTCTCACTTTCCCGTGGAAGAGGAGTTGCAAAGGGAAACAACACTGGTTAGCCTGAGTAGAGCTCTGAGGGCATTTACTATCATCATGAGACCAATAATTCTCTTCCTGTGGTTTCTGAGAGAGAAATGCTGAAATAATAGCTTGGTTGGAGCTGACTTTAAAGCATGCCTAATTATCTCATTCAATGTGCACCTGTTACAAGTCTTAGAGTTTCTGGTAAATAATAAAGTAATTTAACCCCTCCTGCAATTTGAGGTTTCCTGCTTTTGTTGTGGATGCTACAACTCTGAAACTAAGCATTCCTTGGTCAAAATGAATAAAGAAATAAACGTTCAACATTATCAAAACAAGGGTAATACCCTACCTCAACCAGAGGAAATGCTCAGAAACGCTACTCTGAACACTTGAGTACAACAGTCACAGCGACACAGAGAAATATGAAATACACTGAGGAAAGATTATCACTGGATAGATGCAATGTACCTGCAGAGTATAAATGAATAACAATAAGGTTAAAGCCACCTTAAAGGTAGAAATCTTAGTATTAGTAGAAGGCACCCCGAAGGTTTAAGCATCACCTCCAAAGCGAAGAAGAAGCAGTCATCTTAAGGCAGGAAGATCACCCCAACAAGCCCTGGAAAAGAGACTTTGCAACTGGCTTCTCAGCAAGCACTTAGCAAATAAGTAAATAAATCCTGAGCAGATTCTTCTCAAACTGAGTCAGGAAACTTTAAGGCCACTGTTAGAGACCAACCTTTTTGCTAGTCCTCAGAACTGTCAGGTTGACATTTCTCCCAGGAATGTCACAGAAGACCATAGTGAGGAAGGATAGCTTCCATATTTTAAGCATGCTTTCTGCCTGCATACCCAGTATTTCTCCTTCCTACATAGTTCATGTAGTGATATTACATAGCACAGAAAAAGAAAAAGAAAAAAAAAAAAAAAAAGAAGAAGATACAGGCTATGCTGAAGAAGATGTCACAAGAAAGATAGGAGACAGAACTATTTACACATAGCACCCGAAACCCTGAGTAGCTTTACTTCTGCTGCTTGAAATGTTCATGCTCTCAAGATGGAATCAGGTCAGTCTAAGGAGCTACTTCTTCCAAGAAGTCCCTGGCACCTCGGAAGTAAACTTTGTTAAAACACTAGAGGAAGGTGTTAATTTTTTTAACATGTAAAAAGCAGCACCTGCAAACACGTAATGTGCCCAGAGATGAAACACAGAACAGATATACAGTGAAGCACGTCTCATGTATCTTCTCAATACCATGTGCTAAACAGCAAGCTTGTTCCAGTCACAAGCACAGCAGCCATCTAGGAGTGACTCTGACTCAGAAACACGCTGTCTCTTCTTCAGTTCCCTAAACATACACCCTACATACCGTCCTCAGCACACGGCTAAAGCTGGCCACTCTTCGCCTCACGCAGAATTTAATGTTAGCTCCACTGTTCTCTGCTGGCTTTGTCCTCTGCAGGCTGGAAGCAGGACACTCTGCCCCCTGCTGCTTCTGGTCACCCAAGCTCCTTGCTGAGGAGCAAGATGCACTGCCAGATATCGCAGCACGAAAATGAAATGCGCCACAGTCTTGCTCTAAGGTGAGAAGGAAACTTTACAAACAATATGAAGGCGATTGAGCTATCTCCAACTTAGAGCTGTTTAACAGCTGAAGGATTGGAGCTGGGGGAGTGAAACAACAGAACTGACAAGAAATTGTTGCCTTTTACAAGAGATCTTGTGATTGTTCAATTTCTGTCAGCAGCCTGCACAGATCCGAAGGATGCAAGACAAAAAGAGAAGCATGTTTAAATATAGCACGCATTGAGAAAGAAACCCTGAAGTATAATTCACACTTCAGACAGGAGGTGAAATCACTGTTATCTTTCCCATAAATATTTGCAGCTAAGTGTTAAAACTAATGTTCAAGAAAGTGGACAATAAAACCGCCATAAACTCAAGGAACTCAAACCACATGCCAACCACACAAGTGTAGTGACTTCATAGTCTGTAGATAATATCGTGATAATATCTAAGTAACTGTACAGGTGGAAAAAGCAGACAAACAAAAACCTCAAAACTCTTCACACAAAACAGACATTATTCAGAAGGTAATCACACTCATTAAAGAATTAGTCTTGAATATTTTATCTTCAACCTGCCATCATTGGGAGAATGAAGATCCCTCTACAGAACCTAGCAGCTGCATCCATTGAGCCATACCATAATGCAGCATTCTTCCAGCTGTGCACTGTGGACCACTGCTGACTCATAACAAAGCAGGGCACTAAGAGAACCAAAAATCTTCTAAATCATACATTCATTCCTCCTCCCACACAAACACACGCAAGAAGTGGGAAAATAAAAAATAATCATTCAAAACTTCATTTTCATGGCAAAAGAAAAATATCCTGTCAACACTGTCTAATGTGGCTTTTACAATGAGCAAACCTTTCCATTTAAAAGGGTTGAGAAATGAAGAAACCATTCCCATTTTTTTTTTCTGAGCTGAGTTGCACACTGTAGTAACACATTTCTCTCAGTCACTAATTATGTCTATTAATTTTTTCAAAAAAAAACCCTTTCAATACTATGTATGAACGTAGTGAAAATTATAACATTAGACAAAGCAAACACTGCCTAGGGATTAAACAGAGCTGTACAGGCAGACCCAAGATCCGAGCCACTCTTTCTGTCTTGAAAAAAGTTGGTTTGTGTCTCTGCTTTCTTGCTGTTAGCCCTAAGATATTATCAACTTTTTGAAGATTCAATACCATCATATTTAGTAACTGGGCATCTTTCTTCAGATTCCCAAATCTACAAATATCCTTGATATTATAGTAGTAAGGACAGAGAACAAATAAATAAGTTAATTAATCCACATCTGATTAAATGATTATTTTTGCTTAGAGTTGATAGACTGAGAATGTCCCAAGGTGTTCACAGCTCATGGTTAGGTGAAGGTTCTGTATAGGAAGTTTCTGCATAGTTTCTGTATAGGAATTCTAGAGGATTTTTTTTCAGGATCATTTTGTTCTGAGAGACAGGCCATTTCACTAGGTTACTTGCTACGATGAAGAGATTGGACAGTAAAATCAACTGAGGTCATCACAGATGATCACTATAAAAGACTGCTTCTGAAAAAAAAAAAACAACTGGATGTTTACTTTCAGCAATATCACCTCTTTGAATGCAAACGGGAGCCATGTTCCAGTTCCGGCTTCCACTTGGCTGTGAGATCCACCAGTTGAAATTCAGTCTCTGTTTTCTCACAGAGTGAATTCAGTCTTAATGGTCTTCCCAGAACTAATTTAGACTATATTGTAATTTACTGCCTTTAGTACTCAATTTTCCTTCTTTCCCTCATGATATGAAGGTCTCATTCCATTATACAATGCAATTTCAGACAAGATAGATTAAGAGACAAATACATTTGACTACACACCCCGGACTACAGACCACTTCAGAGGGCTTGGAGTGTGAAGTAGTATACCCATGTGAATCTTTTTTTGCTCGTCATTTGCAATTTGTTCTAGTGAACCTGGAACAGCCACTTAAGGGCAGGCAAAGTGCCATTTTATGAGAGTGGTATGAACAGAGACCGCCAAGAGACTACATACGAAAATCAAAGTTACTCAGTGACAGCAGCATTCCAGGCCAGGAATGTCAAAGCAGCTGTGAGGGCTGATCTACCCTGCCTATTTTTAATGAGATGTGTCATTGGGCCTAGATTAATTTCAGAAATAAAAGATACTTCTGCAGATAAGTGAAGAGAGATTGTATGACTCTGCTGAATTCAGATTTGTATAATGCAACGGCAGTGTACTGCTGAGATTTTCTGGTCTTTTGGTGCATTCCTCAAGGAGCAGTGATGGGTGCAGCTACTGCAAAGCTGTGAGGCAGGTAAGCCACCATGCAACAGCCCAGGCTTTCTATGAGATAGTGCTAACAAGGAGGCCACAGTTTACTTTTTTCCTGCTAAATCCAGATTTACACAGAATATATGAATGGTTATGTCCCATCAGACTCCTGTTGAGATCAGTGGACATTCTTCAATTAACTTCTATAGAAATCACGCTGGTTTAACCTTGGTAGTGGGCCAGGACAAATAAATCCTCTCTTATAAATTTAGATCAGAAGTCCACCTCTGCAACTTTCAGATTAGGAGATCTTAGTCTGCATTATAATACCTCTGACTAACAGGATTTAGCCTCTATATGCAGTTAAGCTCCTTGGGGTTACAACCACTTGATTCCTAATTCAAAAGAAGTAGGTGTGAATGCTCACATACTGCTTTATCTTACTGTCATGGCAACAAAATCCTCATAGCTGCAATGTCGTTGTTAGTTATACAGCAAAGGACAGCCAGAGGATGTTCGCTGCCTGCACCCCTGAAAGGTTAATACCACTAAAAGCCCTGTTCCAAAACATTGAAATATCCACTATTGTAATACCTATTTCAGGATCACTGTAATGTAATTGTCTTCATATTGTCATGAATCTGTCGTGTTGACAGATGCTATACGTCTTTTTTTTTATGCCCTGTATTGTTCTGTCTTGTTAAAGAGAAGTTAAACCAATATTACTATTCCCACTTACCTCTTTTTATGTGGAATATAAAAAGGAAGTCTGACTACTAGCAAATACGTTAAAGTTGGAACCTCAAGATTTGTGAAATAATTCCAGATTAAAAATATATATATATACACACAGTACTTATAAACAGATACCAGTCTGGTGTAATACTCTGAACAGTATGAGCAGTACTGAATGATAATGTCTGTATGAACTGACTTCTACATGCTACCACAGAAAAATAATAATAAAAAAATCAAATCAAATCAAACAGAACACAGTTTAAAACATAGCTTTTAATTGATGATGAATTTCTACAGTGCTACAGCAATTTAGCAATCTCTAAAACAAATATCTGAATCTCTAGCTCATCAAATCTTATGATCTTTACAAATAAATAAGTTATTAAAAGTATCATAGCGAGCGTTTTCCTGTCTGTGTAAACTGCTAATGATAATAACGCATTCCAGGAAAAGTAACAATAATGAACAGCTGCAGTGCATTTACATTTTTAAGAATCTTTAAGTACAATCTATACATGATATGCTTACATAAATATTTCCGTACTTACACTTTTACAAAGCCATCTGAAAGGACATAAAATACAGTCAAGACTGAACAGAGAAGCAAGAGAACTGCAAACAAAAAGACAACATGTTCCAGTTGATACAACATGACATGGAAAGTAGTACACATTTACATTTTAGAACTCTAAAACCATTAGCAGTTGCAGGCCTGATCTTGATAACCAGCTCCTGTAAGAGAGCTAGAGTTACCCAACATTCAGGTTCTCCATAGTTTGTCTTGGTGCAGGCTTAAGTTCACTTTTTCAACTTATTCCTACTGTGGCCTAAGAATTCACTGGATAGGTCCCCTGATCTGCTAATAAGGATGAACAACTTTGTTAACATCTGTAAAGCTTCCTGTCCTACTAAAGGCACTCAAGACCCCTTGAAAGGCATCAGTGGTTTACAATGTCAGACACTGAAACAAAAGTACCATACCCTGTTAAGGTGTGCCACCACGAAAGCAAGATTAAGGGACTACCCTTGGCAAATGTGAACCTGCCCTTTTAACGGCCTTGCAAAACTTAGCAAAACTTCACATTATTGAACTCACTTGAGCAAGGGAGCACAGACAGAAGAGCGTTGCAGAAACAAAAGGTGTCTGTTTCTTAAACAGTCATTAAAACAAACATATATTAAAACATTTCAATGGGCTACGGTTAATCATCTATAAAAGTCTGTGATAAGCATGAATTTAAATTGTAAACTGATCATAAACAATACAGTCTCTCTGAGCACATTTTAAAATATACATTGTGAAATAAAATTTAGTTTTCAGAAAAAGCTTTCCATCTTTTTGTTCAAAAATACATTTAACCAATGTTTTGTAAAGAACTGCATGCCTGCCTGGAAATTTTGATTTATGAAGCCCTTCTGCCTAGTGCAGAATATTTACTTGTATTATTTTTCCTTTTTTTTTTTTTTTTTTAATAAAACAGATTAAGCAAAAGCTCAGTTCACAGAAATTGTTAACATAGCGGTTATTCTAAATTATAGTTTATTGCAATGTTACTAATTTATTTGCCTTCTAATCACATAAATATACAAATAAGGTAAACCATTATGAAGAGAGCAAGTACCACAGTCAGAGCAGTAGCTAGACCTAGATTTAAACTGCACATATTTCTGGATAAATAAAGGTCACAGGAAAGGTCTCCATTCAATTCCTCGTTAACGAGTCATTGCAATCTGCCCATTAACGCGGACTTGGCCGGGTGTTGTGTTCAATGGGAATTAGGAGAAGCAGCACACCGCATGATTTCTCCAGGGCTGTTCATTTTGAGCTGTACTATTGACAGCAGCTGACAGGGCATACCAGTATTTCAAGAAATACACGCTTATAGATCAAGATACAGATACAGAGAGCTGAGTGAAGCACAAAGCCTCTTTCTGTAACACACCCTTTGTGCACAGAGATCCTCTCAGCTGATCTCATTAGTTCCTTATGCAGAGGGTATGAGAGCATGTTCAGCTGCCTCTCTTCTCAAATCCCAAGCAAAGAGAAGTGAGGGAAATGATGCATAACAGCTACTGTTCACAATGGCCTCCGCGATCCTCCTGGCAGCTAATGTGGAGGATGCAATTTCTCAGCACTATATTCCATTGTACTGGCCTCACCCCGATGTCAGGATTTGGCCTCCAGACATTGTGGGCAGAGCTGTGAAAGGAGGTGATTCACCCAACCTGTCCTCGAACAGCCTTTCCCAGCGTGTCTGTTGGGGGGAACCTCAACAAATCCAACTGCTTTCAACTGGAGTTTACAAAAAGGACCTCGTGTTTACATTACTAGCAATAGTAAGAAATGTCACTTCGTGATTAGAAATCTCATTCCAAATGCCTGTTCCTATGTATTAGCATAAAAAAAAAATCAAACAAACAAACAAAAAACCTTCATAAGGTCATACTTTGTATTAATCCATGTCAGAAAGCAAATACAGCACAAGTAAGAAAACATATTCATACAAACAATTTGTTAAAGACTACATCAAAGCATTACAGACACTGATGCCTGACTACATTCTAATCTCTCATAAACTGGAGGATTTCAATGCAAACCAGGAATATTGCAGAGAGGAATACAAAAAAGAGAGGTGTCAAAAATAAGTTGGAAAGAGAGCACCATAAGAAAATCATACTTAACTTTTTATGTCCATTTAACAAATTAATTAAATGTTTCACGGTGTTATACTGAAGTTTAGTTAAGCTACAAAGGATAAAGTCCTGGCCCATTTTACCCAAAATTTTCACTACTCTAGAGAAGATATTAAAACAAAAGGTATACATTGAGGCTTCAGTGAAAGACTTTAAACAAAAAAGAAGAGGAAGAAAAGAAGAGGAAGAGAATAAACTTACTTTTACAATTGTATCAATATCTTGTATGATGTTTTATGAAAAACAAGATTTTAACAAGCTGTGCTGTATTTTTTTATGTCACATTTACAAAAGGATATAAAAATAGCTCCTGGATTGTCATATGATAAGAGCCTTAAGCCACAATGAAAACAAATGTAATACAGTATTAGAGCTCGGGTATTTCTTTTATTACAAGAATAGTATCTGTGGGATACACTCCAATAAAGGATTTCAAAATCACATACTGCAAGTATTCAATGCATTTTCAATAAATTGATAGCTATGATCTTTGGTGAGCTGCCCTGACAGTAAAAAAAAAGAAAAAAAGAAAGAAAGAAAAAAAGACACAGAACTTAATCTAATCTTATTTACTCATGTTTCATCATACTCTTCTGCTTACTGAGAAATATTTCTAAAAACTGCCATGATGCTTGCTCCTCATGCATCAAAATGCAAGCAAAGTTTATAAAAGTGTATTCTAAGAACTTTGGACAAATACAACTGCTAGTCTGAACGTGTAACACAAGTATTTTGTGAATCAGAATTGTAAATGTGGTTTATATTTTAAACTTTAAATACTTTTAGCTGCATATAAAACAGAAAAGTAATAAGTTAACTTATAGCACCTTGCATACATTTGTTCTAAAAAATACAAAGATTATACCTTTTAAAATTTCAAGGAATACAGCTATTCTATCTCAAGTCCACTATGCACCTACCATTTAAAAGGAATCTCATTTACATGTAATAAAGACAATGTAAATATCAAAACCGTAAGGCACAAAATGGAATTTAAAAGTTAGGGGTACAGTAAATCCTTGCTTTTTCATCAAAGTACCTGATACACCCGAAAAAGATGCATCTACAATTTCCAAAAGAAGTTGTACTATCATCAAATCATTGAAGCTAAAAGTGGAAACTGCCTATTTGAGTATGAAGTTCAAACTCCTTCCAAAGAAAGATTGTTTTCCAGTACTGTATTACATCCAACTTAAAACCTTTCAAGAAATTATATGCATTGATAAGCTTTACTGTATCATTCTGGATGGTTGGACTAGATGATCCTGTAGGTCCTTTCCCACCTTGTGTTTCTATTGTTCTATGATTCTGATCTCACTGGTAGGATCTTTCTCCTGACATTCACTAGATATATAACCAGTTCTAGTTACACCTTCATGTTAATAAAGCCTCTTCCTCTACATGTATTTGTCACATAACCAAAATTTGTACATACTTAATGACTCAACCTATCCAACTTCCTTCTTACTTTAACTATTTTTTAATGTTTTCTGACCTTTCTGAAGAACGACTCAACTCTGCGCTCCTGAGGTACCCAAAATATAAGACAGTACTCTAGAAATTACCTCAGTGATCACAGGGAGTATTCTGATTTCCAGCTGCCTGATGCAGCTCTTCCGCATATATTCTCTTATTTTTATATTAGTGATTCTGGAAGCAACTTTGTTGCCTATATTATCAAGACTTCCTGCTACATTATTACTTTTCAATCTTCTCTCCCTCTCACTAACTATCAAAGTATCCTCAAATGCATTACCTTGTCTTTGGATCTCTGTGCCCAACTCTTGCCCATATTTAATCCATCTATTGGACTTCTTTCCCTCAGGTATCATATAGTGCAGTACCAGCTGTAACTTTTATTAATACACTGTAGATCCCCCTTGCATATTATTGAAGATGTTAATTAGAATTACATAATCACATTACAAACAATTAATGGGGAGGGAGCAATTAAAATTGCACAATGGGATGATTCAAAGCACAATCTATATTTTAAGACATTATTTCAAGTATATTTTATCCCTCTTACCTAATTATGGGAATAAAAATATCTCACTGTAGCTACAGTTTCTAAATGCAACACCATAATTTTTCTGCATACATAATTAAATGTAGAATAAGAAACATGCTGACGATTAGTCTTCCTCCACAAGAGTCCTGTTCCAGCCACTGACCAGAGAAAGGTAAGAACATCAAGACTACTCCTCAGCACAAACTTCTAACCAGTTAATATTATATCTATTAATCAACATTTCTTTTAAATTAAATGCAAAAATATAGAGAAATCTAAACTCGCACTGACAATCAAGAATTCTGCTCCTTTCAAAAATCCTTCTAGAATTCTACAGTGTGATCCTGTAATTCAAAGAATGTTCAACAACACACCAACAGTACTTATAACTGTAAAGGTATAATTTAACATACAACTTAAATAACATTTAACCCACCTACTCTATGAAAAACATCATTACCTAGTTCATGCTCTGTTTTCCAGAAGACTCATTTTCAACACAACTCATCAACTCTCCTTCTGTTCTTCGGCATGACTACAGATCATCAAGGCCTTTCACAATAGAAAGCACATTAGCCAACCACTCAGTTTGTTAAAGCTATTTGTCAGCCTATTGAAAATATGAAAACGTTTGAAGAAATGAACAATTAAAAATCAAAGTGAAACCAAAGATGAAAAGGTAATTCTGATGATATATTATCTGTATAAATAATACAGTCCATGTTACTTTATACACATTTATTCTTGTTCCATGTTTTAAAACTTGGACTCAGAAAAATCACAGGAAGTTTTGTTTTTTTACCCTTGTTTTTCCGTTAAAAGCACCATAATTACACGGCTCAATTCAATCGTCCTTTTCTACAATCACTTCTCCATGAAGCACCTTTCTTCTCTGCCGCAGCATGTGGAAGTAGAGTTGTGGAAATACTTGATCAAAGCATAGAAGAAAGCAAATTAGATTAAAAAAAAAATCAACAGATCACATTACGGAAAAGTACACTTTTGCAGAATGATGAACTGAGGAAAAATTATGGCACACAGTGCCACAGCTGGTTAAGGCAAATAACAGTGAGTCATGAACTTCGCAGCGAGTTACAAAACAATAATTACTCAAAAGTCAGACAAAGCCCTCTGAATGTATACTCTGCTTTTATGGATCTTCCCTTCAACAGTTTATTTGTACGGAAAAGACTTAACCACTTAACAGGACTTAGCAGTACCTAAGTCTTTAAACCTATGCTAAGGTAAGCATGTATGAATTGAGACCTTGAGGATCCAAATTTACCCTACTTGTCCAAGTCTGAAATGAAGAGCTCTCTCTTTCTTTTGGTCCTATTATATTATGGTTCTGATGCATTTGATCATTATTTTTAATGTAAAGAAAATTGGATTTATTCCTGAAACATAAAGTTATGCAAACAATTCTTAAACTGTTAGTAAGTTGTGATAACTTCAAACATCAGTTTACTCATATAAATCTCTCTCATTGGTCTCCATGATTTCTTACAACAAGAAAATTCAAAGTGTGTATACATACAAAGTCCACACTTTAAGTCAGTTTCTTGAAGGAATACATTTTATGGGTGTACATCACAGCTCCTTTCAACTTCAGTTTTCCTGCTTCTCAGTTCCTCTCCCTCGTCTCTTGCTTTTTTTCTAACCTCACTGTCCAGAGTATCTAACATAAACTACTTGCCCAGTTTGCTCTAGCTCCATTTCAGTTGTCAATGTGCTGTATCTAAATCAGATTGCTTTCCCCTTGGCTGCACTGTTTAGACTACAGTGGAAATAACAATGGAAGTTCAAGACAGATAGTCTCTTTAGTCTTAGTTCTGGTTAGCCAACTGATCTGTGGCTCCTGGTATCCAGAAGCACAAGGAAAATCTGGTTAAACCCAGGACTGAAGTACACTCAGAGAGGTTTTGGAGGCAGGGGGTGGATTTCTGTGAAGCTGAAATTTTGCTTCAAGTTTTCCTAAGCATGCTTGCTCAAATGGTTTCAGGTAAGAGGATACTAACAGCAATTAAAAAAAATAAAAAATAAAAAAAGAGAGAAGGCATATCTTTGGATATTGCAGGAGAATTTTAAAGTCATTGCTTCAAAGCAGCAGAGGCACTAGAAATTTACAGAGCTACAACTACAGACAGACATTTCTGTATGTAAATATTTTTACTTATTGCTGGTCTTCTTAGCATTTTCACAGAAATTAAGATAGCTTATGTTCTGATGCAAATAACAGAACAGAACATTTCAGTTTAAATAATTAAAGCACAGCAAAGCTTGAAACAACAGAAATCAGATGTTAAGAGTGGAAAGTGTCAGGAAATGTAACTACAAACACTGTTGCCAGCATTGCTGATAATTGGTTATTATATTGCTAATGTTACTGAAGTTAAATAATACTTACATGGTATATAGGAGAACATGACAATAATAAGGAAGTAATAGTAGTCGAAGGAGACATTGTATTTGTTGGGAAGTCTCAATGAAAACATTCCTGTTTTCTTCACATAGGGTAAAGCAGCATATATAGTCAGCAGTTCACCAGCAACTCCAGCAGGATACAAAATTATAAAAAAGTTGTATCTGCATTAAAAAATAAATTAAAAAATGTGAGAAATGCCCGATTAACTTAAAATTTCCTTTTGCTATTATTAGTGGCACAGCAATATATTGGAGTAGTTCCTGCACCAAAGTCAAGGACCACCTCCTCAGTTGGCACAGAATATCAATTTCAATTACTTTAGATTGGGTCATTTTTGTTTACAGAGAATGAATTCCTCAATCACGTTATTTAAAAACAGAGAAATATTGGAATGCATGTATGCCTTTCTAATACTAAAGAGTCAAAAATTATTCTGTAAATTTGTAGTCTCCAGTAATGTCTTTTTAATTAATTTATTTATTACTGATCTTACTTCTGTTGTCACTGATAGGACTAAAACCAGAACTGGGTCCCAAATTCAGATGATCCTGCACATCCCTGTCACAGTGCATGCACGCTAGGTCAATTCTATGTACTATAATTTCTTTGAAGACAATGAAAAAGTTGAGAAATATCAGAAACTTGTTTTACCCACTGCCACAAGGGAAATCTAAGTAATACTACGTTTACAACTAATACAAATTAAAAATTAAAGAAAACAACTCCAGAAAATCATCAGATCCATTTAAAAATAGGCAGAACACATTCAAATAAAGGGCAAAGACACTGAGTTTAAAGAAATTATGGTTTGAGTGCCACAGGCTACAGACATGTAGACAAAATGAAAAATGTAATCAATGGGGTTTGTGCAGTCCTTATGCACAGTGCATCATGTAGCTGCAGTCTCTCCTAAGGAACAGCTCTCTTGAGCTGACGCAGGGGAAGAGCAATGAGAGCTGTCACACAGGGTCTGAGAGAAGTGTACAGCGTGCATTCCATGACCAAAAGAGATGAGATCCAAAATGGTAGCAACTGAACATGAAACCCTCTCAGGAGCCAATGGGCTTAGAGGACTCATAGGTCAGAGAACAGATTACGTGAGGTATAAGAAGGAACTGATGCCATGACCTATACACAGATTGTCTCTATGCAGCGTAAAAGAAATAACGTAAAAACTCTGAGCTAAAATTTAGATCACACCTATACCATTAACTATGGACAGGCAGATATCTTAAAGACCAGAAAGGTCCAGCTCCTTAGGAATCCTGGATTTATGCTCAGTTGTGCTATTTGATTCTTTAAAAATCTTGATAGGATATTTTGAACTCCTGGAAAGATAACATATTTTTGAATGTTTTGTTTATATCATATTTCACCATACATCTCTGCTGTGAGAATGGCAGCTTGCCTATTATGAAGAAACAAAAATTCTATCATTCAACATACACTGATTTGATGGCAAAAAGCCTGTCAGTGTACTACTTTCTTAATGCATTTCTCTTTCTGAAGACTACATAAAAATCATTACGAAAACTGGACCTGATTATTTGCAAGTTTAGTGCTTAAACATGACCAAACCTACAACCTCAGGTATTAGCAAAAAAATAACGTTTAATAATGGACATAATTATCAGACACCTCAAAGAAGTGCATTAGAAGCATCAGAACTGCATTATCTACAGCACACAAATAAAGCAGAATAAACAAACACACAAACTTGTTTCAATAGTCACCTGTGCTGAATGTAGGTATTTCCTTTCTAACAGGGGAAGTCTGTCTGTCTTGGCATATATTTGTCAAACGATAACTAGAGAGAATGTTACTCTTCCAGTTAAATCTCCTGATAAACACGCAGTCTCTGTAATATATCTGATATAGTGACAGACCTTAAAGTGTGTTTCAAAATCAAAGCAGTTTTGATACAGAACACACTTTTTATGTTGGCTAAACTATGCCAATATTTAGCTTCACTACATTAATGTAACTACAAAAGCTCTGATAAAGCAGAACTTCTCACAAAGCAGTACTACACATACAGAAAAAGACAACAGCTCTAATAATTTCAAAGACCTTAAATCTACAAACACTAGTACGGGTGCTTAATTTTAGGCACTGTATTCAAAAGCATTTTAAGGAATCATACTGTAAGTTAAAAGATGACTCCAAAGATAAGGAAAAAATATTAAAGTGAATTAAAACACAGTTCAAGCCATGAGACACAGAAAGCATGGAACAAATCACACCCCAAAATCTCAGCTAAAATATTTTTCATATTTTAAACCACGTAATGATAATCACAAGTAGAGAAAGCAACCAACTTGCACTCTGCTGGCACATAACCAAAGCTCTCCCGTGTGTTAGCTCTGCATGCATGAAACTAACATGCACAGAACCATGAGAAACTGAAATGCAAGACATCTCCACCTGGCCCATTTAATGAAGTATGGCAAATGGTTGAGCAGGTTGAATGTGTAGAAGGAATATCGAGTAATCTCTGTCACAGTCCATACAACCAGAAAAAGAATAACGCTCTCCTCATTCTGGATCTGCAGAAGTATAAAGAACCAACACTTTCTTCATCCTTAAGCTTCTTTTCTGTGCAAACTGCAACAGTCTTCTGTTTAAGATATATGGAACAGAACTAACATCTTGTAAAGAAAAAAAATTTCTTTGAAACCATGCTGAAACCATTACTATCATATATATATTTACTAACATAGAAACATTTTGCAAACTCAGCAATCTTTATCCATTATGCAAATACAAACCCATAAAACTATATTTGAGCTTATTCCTCCTCTTTATCTGCACTTTCACTATGCTGTTTCCCTCTTTATTTGTGGTTGATTTGCTTGTTTATTTTTTTGCTCCTCAAAACAGAAAAAAGAAAACACTAAATACACTCCTTTCATAACCAGCTTTTACCTATTCCATATTTCAGTACTCCCTCTATCTAGACTTTCCTTTACTTTTTATATTGCTTCTTCCCCACCATACAATGCATGTCTCCATGAAACTTTAGATGAGATGAATTGTTCAGTAGCGTATACTGACTGGAACTTAGCTGCAGATCAAATCTGGGTGCAAGATGGTTAAGGAGTTGGAACATGGATGAACACTAAATTAAGAGTAGTTGGCAGATCAGGAGGTTTGTGTAAACTTACTCGACTGTCGTGTCTAAGATTTAAGTTCTGAGTCATTAAACTGCCTCATCAGTAGGTAGCACATCTATCTGCTATTTCAAAACATCAGTTCTTTTTCTCCTTAAGTGAACGAATAAACAGAAGACCCCAAATACAAAGAAGGCATGTGGGGATCTATTGCAAACACTACCTTCTGAAGAAGAATTACACGCAAGTAATTTTCTGTTCTTTAAAAGGGAGGGAATTTTGTAATACAATTCCATGCCTGAAGGCTGAAAAGCTCCAGGGATGTCTGTGAAATAAAATAAAGCAACATAAATTTTGTTAAAATGACAAAAAAAAAGGGAAGTGACTTTTTTTAATAGAATGCAACATGATGACAAAGCTTAATACATCACAAAGATGCTGAAAATGCACAACTCTGTCAAAAGTCAAGAAGAATTTTAATTGATCATCTTCTCATAAAATCGCGCCCTCAGTGTGTCAAAGAAGGTGCAATTTTAGTGAAAGGATCTCACAAACAAAATAAGATATAAAAATCCCACCAAACTCAGAAAGAAACAGCAACAATGGCAGTGCTAAGACATCCAAACAGATAAGCAAAGGAAAAGACAGAATTAGGCTGTTCTTAGCCTCATGCGATTAGAGACAAACATCGATAACCCAAACTTGGATTCCTGTCACAGTGCTAAAGCCAAGCAGAAGTGCTCTAAGTAAGTATGCAGAGAATTCCTATTTGTTGCCTTGCAAATCTCCAGTCAAGTACAGAGATCTGGGTCTGGCTGTTATCACTAACATGCCTCTCACCACCTACGTGACCCTGAACATTCATGCCTGCTAAGCAGTAACAGCGTGAAATACAATCAGACATACATTTAGATGTATTTTGCTTGGACACAGCTGTACTGAAGATAGAGGAAACAAGAGAAATGACTGGTTATGCTAAAGATTTAATCCACTGCAGATAATAATAATAATAAAAAAAAAAAGGCAAAAAGTGCTAAGTTCCAGCATTCATGTAAATATTCAATATTTAAAAAACGTGTGACTCTTTGAGACTTTTTCACATAAGGGAAAAAGAAAACACTGAATACACTTAACTTGCAAAAAAAAAACAACTATGAAAGGCTTATTTCATGTTTAAAAAAAGGCACAGTAAAGGAAAAGATGAAGAGTTGAGAAAAAGTTCTCTGTGAACTGAAATTAAAGGATTTGTCAACTGAGGCAGGAGCTATGATATCCCATCGGCAGAAGGGCATATGCCATCTGCTGGTGAGACAGTTTAATGGCTCAGCTTTTTAAAGAAATTCAGGAGCACAGGCTCAAAATCTATCACTGAATTCTTACGTACCCTTTACAGAAAGCAGAATAAATATCCTATCTACTAGCTGTAAGCAGTCTGCTTGTTTCATTCTGCTAAAAAATCACTAGACTTACAATAACCACCTACAGCCAGGCAAAGAAGTTATTATCATTTATTCAGGAACCTAAGTGTTCCTGTGACATGCTGGAAAACTTGATATACTTTTAATGAAAACAATGCAGTATGCATGCCATCAAATGCTGATATTCCTATAACAATAACATTTTGAGAAGGTTCCTAAAAGGAATTGCAAAATCACAACCATTTAAACCAGGTAAGTTCAATTTAAGACACATTTTCATTTAGATTCATTCAGTAAATGCTAACTTAAGTTCTTCAAAAGGAATAGGTAGCATTATGGTACATATGCAGGTAAATGAAAGCACTAGTTGTTGATTTCACTTAGGCAGACCATAGCTGACATGATGCTGAAGACAGTGCTGATTCACACCTGAGACCCAGACCCAGCCACTTGGGCAGAAGTACATAAATTCAGTCCTGTAACCCCTATTTCAGAAACTGCACTTGAGTATGTCAGTCTTCTCTGTACGAATCTTACTAATTTTTAAATTTGTCTTCCTGATGAAATGAGAACTGTATTAATAATTCCTTCTTATTAACAATTGAAACACAATTTGCTCACGCACATACCTGTTTTATACTATGTGCAATGAACCACACCATGAAGATTCTTGAGCTCACTTGGACCCCCGTCACAAGCACAGATGTGCGAACTATTCCTTGAAAAGAGAAACATGTTATCTCTGCTCCACTACTCATATTTTAATTAGTTACAGCAGAAACTAAAGAAAGAACTCACCAACTGCACAGTGGACTACCTGTAAATAAAAATAAGTTAAAGGTTACTAATTTACAGCATGTTACTATCTGCCATAGTAACTAACATGGGCTTTTTGATATTAATATAAACCTAGGTTTATTTCTGCTGTTTTTTTCTGCAACTAATATTTCAGCATCTTTAAAATAAGTACATGTTGGAGCTCTAGCAACCAGTGATGGGCTCATTATCTGATCTGTGTAAACACTAAATGAAAGAGATTTATTTTCCTAATTGGATATATTGAACATTTAAATACTTACAAAGTACTTCTTTTTTGAACTGGTAAACTTCCCTTCCATTATCTTACCCAAAGAATAATTTCACAGGACAATGTGGAAGGAGTCATACAGTGTATGCTAAATTAATAGAAATTTTAAAATGTTCTGTATTTACTATGGACTAATATCACCATTATCATTTTGCCAATGTTAGCTATGAATCTTCAGATTTATTTTCTGGTCAGTAATGGTTAGCAAATGGAGTGTTTTTCATTGTTTTGATAGATCCAAGTGGAATTACCTGTTGTGAAAGGTTAATAGCAAAAAAGCCAATAGAGAGCTGGCTACATAATTTTAAACAGCTGCTTGAACCACAGATGTTAGGGGCAGACCGAGAGAAAGAGTAAAAATGCAGACAGACACTCTTTGCTGAGCTTGGGAAAGAACCGTAACTGCTCAGTATACCCAACAGTTTTATTTCATGGGTGTACCATAAATTGAGACCATGAGCGCATGCTTGGCAAAGTCATATTATTTCAAGAATGCTTTGCACAACTTGCACAGACCTTGTTGTAAGGATTTATATGGGGTGTGTGAATCCAGTCTGGAAATAACTAGAAGCACAGCAGTTCCCAGAGAATATTTGATTTACGGCAATATTAAGAGTTAACTTTTAAAAAATATGCTCATTTGTTTCAACTAATCTCTTTTCCCCCACACAAAAAAAAATAATCATCAAATAAGGAAGGTAAAACAACTTTCAGCACTAACATAACATTTTGATATTAAATTCAGGCTAATAATGTGGTTTGCCTATGATACGCAGCATCCAGTAAAGCAAACTATGTTTGAAATTTACCTCAAGCAAAGCAAATGTCTGGAAAAATTTAAGCGTCTTTTGCACGCTTCTGAATAAGCCTCTGTGTGTTCCTTTCTGTATATAAAATCGCACCATGGCAATACCCAACACCAGCCACCTACAAAAGAAAGAGAATGGATACATTTCAAATAAGAATTCTAAAAATATCCATCCGCTGTAAATAATTTAGTAGAATATTTTCCTCACAGAATATCTTTGCTTCTTTACTTGTCGGTGCTCTTAGGAGATTGTTAAAAAAGTCTTTAGACAGAAATATTATGTAGTGCTACATCAGCACTACACTCTTTTATCTCTTTACCTGGAAAGGGATAGAGAATGACTTGTTTACCTTCAGAGGACTGATCTGAATTACCTAAATTAAGAGCCCATCAGACCAGAAGTCACTCTATATTTTTACTGTTAAATCCTCATGTGTCTTTACTGTGAATTACCATTATTGGAAAACATCTGATGAACTCAGCACTGATGCTACCATTTTGGTCTCAGGTTGGAACCGATGCACATCATTTTTACATTTTTTACGGCACCTTAACTTGTTATTTTCAGAAATGACTAGGGATCAGAGCTTCTGTTCTACAATTCAGAAGTGCTGAGAAGTCATCTTGGAAATCAAAGTCTGATGTGCTGTCAGGTTGGTGCTCTAAGTTCCTGGCTTCCAGAGGCAAGAACATTTAACTTGCAGATTTGATGGCTAATTTTTTAAAAATTTAATGAAATTGAGTGATGCTCTTAACTGATCATCCTTTCAATGTAAATGAAAGAAAATAATGATATCTTTGAACCAAACTGAAATTTGTGATCTCAAATGGAAACTGAGATGAAAACAAAGCAAACACCAAAAAAACCCACTTCATAACCATGGTGGATTGAACCCCACCATCCCAGCCAAGATCAAGTACAATAACCGAAGAAGGTATGAGCAATTGCTTCCACATAATTAATCCATGTTTATGAAATTAAATTTTTCAAAATAATATACCACATGTTCCATTGTTAATGCATTCCTGCACTCTTACAAACATCACACTAGCAAGATTCCTCGAAACTTCAGGCTTAAAACCACAAGGGCTACGTACAAAATTTCTTTAGTATAAATTCATAGGCACAGCCAGAGCTGCAAGCGGCTATTTTGAGAGTTAAAAATGAAAATATACGAATTGCAATAACATTAGTTTAACTTCTTGTCTGACTATATTTGAGAACAATCATTCAATCCTTTCATCCTGCACAAAGCCGTCACAAGCGCATTGTGCAGCAACACGAACTCTGGCTGAGGCAGGCCCAAAACAAAAAGTGGTGAGGTCTGAGAAATATTCAGAGGCATACCAGGAGAGTATAGAAATATTCAGGGAAATAAATGAAATGTTACAAGGCTAAGTGGCGGGTCCTGCACTTGGGGCACAACCCCACACAACGCTACAGGCAGGCAGCAGAGTGGCTGGAAAGCTGCTCAGCAGAAAGGGATCTGGGGGTGTTGGTCAATGCTTGCCTGAACATGAGCCAGCAGAGTGCTCAGGTGGCCAAGAAGGCCAGCAGCATCCTGGCTTGTACCAGGAATAGCGTGGCCAGCAGGAGCAGGGAGGTGATCGTCCCCCTGTATTCGGCTCTGGTGAGGCCGCATCTCGAGTGTTGTGTTCAGCTTTGGGCCCCACACTACAAGGACATTGAGGTGCTCGAGCATGTCCAGAGAAGGGCTATGAAGCTGGTGAAGGGCCTGGAGAAGAAGTCTCATGAGGAGCCACTGAGGGAGCTGGGGTTGTTTAGCTTGGAGAAAACGAGGCTCAGGGGAGACCTTACTGTGCACTGCGGTTACCTTAAAGGAGGTTGTAGTGGGGTGGGGATCAAGTTCTTCTCCTAAGCACCAAGTGATAAGAGGAGGGAAAGTGGCCTCAAGCTGCACCAGGGGAAGTTTAGGTTGGATATCAGGAGACATTTCATTACTGAAAAGGTTGTGCCCGGGGAAGTGGTAGAGTCACCATCCCTGGAGGTCTTCAGGAAACGCGTAGATGTAGAACTTGGTACCATGGTTTAGTGGGACTTGTCAGCACAAGGTTTAAGGTTGGACTATATGACCTTAGAGATCTTTTGCCAACCTGAATGATTCTATGATTCTCTATTTATATAAACATGTGGGTAAATATTTAACTCTTCCCCAGCTTTTACACTGTCCCCTACACATAATGTACTGACTAAAACTGGAAACAAGACACCAGGAAAGATGGATATTTGATCGGACATGTTATCCTGTAACAGCATGAGATTTGCATGGATCATAACAGCTCTGTACTCCCCATGCATGACATGCACTTCAGTATCAGTCCCTCAACAACTCTCACGTGTAGCATCTACCATGACACAGTCGTTTCGCTTTGTCCATGCCAACAACAGTTCATGACGGCATTTCGAGCTCTACATGAAGTTAGTCAGGCTTCCCCACACTGTTGGAATTATTCCCCTCCATCCTTTTACCTTAAGCCCATGAATCTGATCTGCCAGAGCTCCAAAATCTGCCCCCCTTCCCAAATATTATTTAGATTTTATAACAGATGTTAAACATGAATGCGTTAATTTGAGGTTGTCTCCTACGACAGTGGAAATGAGGAATTGCTGGAATCTCACTAGTAGTCCTTCACAGCAAGGCTGCCCCGTTTTACAGCGACGTGTTGGACAAGAGGAAGGTGACAGCGCGTGTGCATCCAGCTGGCAGCACGAATGGTGACAGCCACAGCTTTGTGCTAACCCTAGCCTGAGAAGTCACGTTACATTTAATCTCACAAGGCATTTTCTGCATCTCATTCTTAACAAAAGCATTGCAGAGAGAAGTAGTCTTGGACTCCATTCAGAACCAAAGACTGTAAATATGTTTTTTCTTAAGTAAATTATTGTTTGGACGTTTGAAATTTCTGCCGATCACTTTATTTAGCTTTCAGTGGCTTCGACTCTCGAAGTAGTGAACACTGAAAATCAGCAGGAAATGGAAAACAATTTGTGTAATAAAGGTAGGATTTCCAGCTGGGACTTTTGGTAAGATTGGGTACTGACCTGCCATTTTAGTCACAGAATGTGTGCCTTAAATCTTTATTAGAACAAAAGATAAAATGCAATTTGGTATTGGGCTGGTTGTTCACATGCGCTTATGTATCAGAGAGGTTGTTAAAATTCTAGAAATGTTTTGCCCTATTGCACCATCTGGACAAACACACTGTTCTTCGTGTTCACCTGTCCTCTGTAGCACCCCTGTGAAATATTTCTCTACTTCAAACCTTTATTTTTCTCTTAAATTGTATCTGTTTGAAAAGATGACAATAATTTGTTCCTATCTCTTCTTTCTCTGTTTCCACATAAAATACGCAGTTCAGCAAGTCTGAATCCCTCTGGATGACAACCAAAGATGGGGAGGAGGAAGTGGGAGAGCCTGAATCAGCACCTAGGGTCAGAACTAAAATGGTTCAATAATTTTCTACACAGACTAAGATGACAGGCAATGGCATTGACAGATGAAAGTCAATGGCAAGAGTCAGCGCTCACTGCCAAATTCACACCTGGAGGAGGAGGCAGGGAACTCCATGAGGTGAAATTAACCTGCAAGCTACAAAAATCGCCAGTAAAGGCACTTCCCAAAGGCTTGTGATATACGAATAGTGTGCGCATGGATGCTAGTGGGAAGAAAACCATTTAAATCCCATTCCTGCCCTTCTGTGTGGCCACCCTGACAGAACTAAAGCATCACCAGTCCTCTGCAGTATTGCAATGAGTGGGAATTCGCCCTTCGGGACCCGAGGTGAAGCCGTTTGAACGATTCATTCTCCCCCACAGCTCGCCCCGCCGGCGGCTGAGGGGACAGTGGGCGCCCACACGGCCTCGTCCCCAGAGCCCGGGGGGGCTCCAGAGCAGCTCGGGGCCCCGGCCGGGCCCTCACCCGCGGGCAGAGCGGGCTGCGAAGGCAGCGGGCAGCCCGGCATTCCTGGCCCGGCTATACTTAACCTCGCCGCGCCCGCTCGCGGGTAGCGCTGCACCGTATTAGGCAATGCCGGGCACGCCGGGGCTGCAGCCCCGCTGCCGGCAGCCCCCCGTCGCCCCCCTGCTCTCCCCCTGCCCCACGGCGGCTCCCGCCCCGGCTCCGGTCCCGGTCCCGGTCCCGATTCCCCCCTCCCGGTCCCCGCCGCGCCGCCGACCCCGCTCCCCGCTGCCGGCCCGCGCTCACCCCGCGGTCATGGCGACGTTGTAGAAGATGAGCCAGGCCGTGGCCAGGGCGCCCAGGCTCCTCTTTTTGCCGTTCTCCTTCTCCTCCACCGAGCCGTTGCCACCTCCGTCCTCCTCGCTGGACGCCATGGTTCCCCCCCCCGCGGCAGGGCAGCGAGCGAAGCCGCCCGCCCGCGGGGAGGAGGGGCTCCCGCCGCGGCGGGGCTGAGGCCGCGCTGACAGCTGGAGCTCGCCCTGTCCCTCAGCCCATCTGGCCGCTGCCCCGGGGGCCGCCACCCGCTCCCATGGCGCTGCCCACTCCTCCCTCCGCCACTCCGGGCTTCCCCGGGCACGGCGGCGGGCAGGGGGCGGGCGGGAGGAAGGGGCCGCGGCCGCCCCTCGCCTCCCCTCACCGCCCCTCAGCGCCCCCCGACACCGGGAAGCTGGCGCCGTGTCCCCGGCTCCAAACGCCACTGACAGATAATATCGGTCTTAAAAAATGTATATATAAACCAAACACGTCCACAAATCAAAGCACAAAGAGGTTTGAGGTTGGTTGGTGAGAGGTAGAGTTGTTGGACCAAGTCCATGGGGCCCCAGCTCAGAGGTCCCCCTAAGGGAGAGGATCCCTTCCAGTGTGGTGTGTCTCGGTGTCACCCTACATACACGAGGCAGAGTGAGGCAGGCCCCCTGACAAGGGGGAAAAGTCCTTCCTATGGCCTGAAGAGAGAGAGACCAGCTGACGGACTGAAGGATGAGATATGAACATAAAAGTTGTCCTAAACTGTAAGCCTGCAGCCAGTGCACATGAAAACAGAGCCTGGACAGAGCTTTTGTTAGCTACAGACCCAAAGCAGCATCACTGTGTTGGTGTGACATGGTCCTACAGAGGTGCAGGCATTGCCATTTGGGACAAATCCCTTGAACACAGCCATACAGACAGCAGAACTCCAAAAGCAAGTCAGGACCTATCTTTGAAATCCTACTTTGTCAGTCCCAAAAGATTTCAGGAATCCGAGTCTACCTTCTTTAGCATGCGGTAAGTCATCTCACTGTTTAAACACTTAGGTGGTCTCAGTTCGTGGGCCTTTGGTTAAAGGATTAGTAGATATGCCACACAGAAACTTTCTCTCGCACTTCTTACCAAAGCACACAAACAGATATTCAGCTTTCAGCTTCATACCACTGGCAACAGCGAATATGTAACATATGCAGTAATGCAAAACTTTGGCAAATGGCACCAGGTATGTGCTACTAAAACTATAGGAAAAACTATAGTACCAGTGTTTATATATATATATACATACACACACACACACATATATATATGCACACATACACAAGCACTTTTCATGTACAAGTAGTCATAAATATAACACCATTTGGGAATCCTGTAGTTTAAAAAAAATAAAATAAAAAAAAAAATAGAGGAATTTGCACACAGGATTAAATGACCTAATTCAAAAACTTTTGACAATTTATCTGAAGCATAAAGAACTGCATAGTAGGCAAATACATGGTTTATCTGAGCCTAAATTTCATCTTAATGTAATGCTTATAAGTTGATTTAAAATCCAAAGCTTTCAAAAACTTTTTCTGTATTTCTATATTCCCATCTTATTGGCTTTGAGAATGTGGAGTTGAAATGGGTATCACAAATTAACCATGTATGTGAAAAGTTCTCTCATTTGAATTTGCCTACTTGTGACTTCACTAATGTCTTTCTGATCTTAAATTTTGATACAAGTCATTGCCTGACCCAAATTCTTAATATTGTAATTTTTAAAATACCACTAGCACTATAGCTTGCCATTTCTCTTTCAAGATTTTTCCACAGCAGATTTGAGAGAACAAGTCATATGTGCTTTCTGAAATAGGGAATTTCAGTTTTTAAATCCTTCCTTTGATGCTTTCCATACTTGTGCACAGAAGCTTTTGAAATTTGATAAGCAACGATATATAAATATTTTCATTAAAATTCTGTATTATTTTCCTTCTTGTTATTTGTTTGCTCAAAATCATTGATTTTGGATACACAATTTATTTTTACTATAACTAGTTCTGTCTTTAATTGATTTAGTTAATTAAGAACTTATTAGCAAGGATAAGTATCTCACTGTTTTTGCTCTAGTAATATATTTTTTATTTGTGAAAGTACAATTTCTTTTGCTACCACATTACCCATTCACCCAAATGATGAGAAATTTCTGAAGATCTGTATAATCCTTTCTGGATTTGAATTAACTAAACATTTTGTGTCATTTACAAGTTTTGCCATTCAATGTTTTGCCCATGTTTCCCAATCACTTATTATAAATATATTAAGCATGACTTATTGCAGAGTGTTCATAAACACCCCACTGATTTCTTTTTCCCATGACAAAGAACTCTTGCTCTTTGTTTTTCTCTCCCATGTTTTGATCCATGGAGCTATTTGTTCTTTAGCCTCTAACTATTTCATACGTTTGGTCGTTCTGTGAAAATTTTTTCAGTAGCCTTTTTCAAATGTGTTTGCTATGTTAATGTGTATATATATATATATATATATTAACCATTCTTGTGATGACGTGTTCCAGGAATTAAAATAAATTAGTTAAAATATAATTTCCTTTTCATAAGCTTTCTATTGTTCTCTTTTTAATTATATTTTCTGTCAGTGTTCCAATATATATTTTGGGTTTACTAGTTTGCAGTTTCTGAATCACTACAAGATACTTTGTTAAAATGTCAGCTATTTTCAAAGCATTAAGTACAATCTCTGTGTTTAATTAGAAATACAGTGCTTTCAAAATTGTTTCATCATCAATTTCTTTCAGAGTGCAATGTTTCATCATCAATTTCTTTCAGAGTGCAATGTCTTCCTCTAATATTTAAACTTTGTCTATCACCTTTTGGCTCCAAAAATCTCTAAATGATTCTTAACACAAATTTTGTCTACACACAGAAACTTAATCAATGGAACTGAATCAATTAATATATTAATTGCATTATTTAAACCAGCAGCGTTTTTAAACTCCTATAATGACTGACACACCCATCTATCTCAACTAGGCTCTTTTTCAAGTATGGTCTGAAATCAAATTTCTGAAAAAATTTTAAGATAGTTGGTCTTATGTATGGTAGGTGAGCACACCATTACATTTGATATTCATTCATAACTTTCACAGGCTGTTCTCCTTTACTTGCTCTAGTTTCCAACCATAAACAGCTACACTGTTATTACAAAAATTAACATTTTCCCCAGCTTACTTCATTATTGATATTATCAATGTACATTTCTTTTATACCTTCCCTTTTTCACAAATAGATTCTCAACACCTTATAAAATTGAATGGCTTTCATTTCCAAATTATTTTCAGGAACATAAGGTAACGCTTTTATGAGAACTATTTTCTCCTGTCGTGTTCTACAACATTTTTTGTTGTTGTTGTTACAAAATTTACCTATCCAATATGGGAATATTCCTATAAAGTGAAAAGTAGCAGTACTCTGAAAATAATGTAATGACTTATCAGCTCCACTATCACAGGGGAAGGTCACCTACCATGAAATGCTGCAGAAATTACTTAGAATGAGCCCCGATCTCATCATGAGATCACCTTTTACACTTCAGAGTAGCTGAATGCCAGATGATAACTATATCCCAAGGAAGGAGAAATTGTTAAAAAGAGAACAGCTTAAATTCTGTTTGTCCCCCTGCCCTCTCTTCTCTTAACGTTCCTAATATACCTTGCTAGAACAAGCTGTTGAGACAACAGACTTATGTATAGGACTTGCATATTGCTTTTGGCTTTCTGGGATTTTCTGAGTTATCAGTGAGGTGTTCAAGGGTGAGTAAACAGAATTTAGTTATGTTTAGATTTAGTTATGTTTAGATTGAACAACACAGTGTTTATGCACTTTTAGTGTGTTGAGTTCATCCAGGCACATAGGATAGAAAATGCTTTCAAAATACATAGTGTAGAATGGATTGCATGTCGTCTGGAAAGAACTAGAAGATATCTCTGTTTGGTACGTCTGAAACAGCTGGGGGGTTGTGCTGTTATCACAAGATAAATGACTCATATTAAGCCTCTGACTATATAGTTTAGCAGTCAGAGAAGAAAAATGTGTCATGAACACAGGCTGAAACTATATATGAAAATATAAAAATTTTGGTGTGAACATTTAGAAATCTGTACATGAAAACTGTTGATTCTATATATCTGAAAATAGACCGGTTTGAGATGACATTGTGTATTGTCCTATTTAATCCTCTTCAGAAACAAAAGTATAATTCAAACTGCAGTGTTGAAGGATGCACACATGTTAGGAGATGAATATCCCCCTTATGTGAGATTGGTTTAGCACTCAGTGTGCTTTTTGTTATAACAGACTAATTGGACTCTGTAAAATAATTATTTTCCTTATGGGATATTTCGGACTGTACTGCTGTTTAAGTAGCCTGACATTTTGTTGCACTGCTAGGCTTGGATAGATTGATGGATAGACCTGTCCCACAGCCTGTAGCCTGTGCAATTGGCTTCTCTGCACAGCATGCAGACTGGCTGTATCAAGAAGCTAACTCTGCTATAATGTTCTAATTATACAGAAGCACATACAAAATGCTTAAAGCTTAAAGTTATTACCATTAAATTCAATGGTACTGTTCATGTGAGTTAGAGTACATGTTTAAAATCAACTGTTAGTTTAAGTTCCCTTCCCTGTAGCATGTAATAGTTTTCTAAAATAAAGAAGCTTTGCTACCTTGTCAACATGTGTCATGCAGCCTTACAAAATGCACACTTAAGTAATATTAAAAAACCTTTTGATTTTCAGTATATTTCTACAGTAACTTGCTTACGTGAGTACTACAATCTCTATAGAGGAGACTGCTTCCATTACTAGTTGTGTAGCACACACAGTCTTTGCTTGACATTTAGTTTTATTTCAAGGACTTGAGTTCAAAAGGGCTCTTTATCAAAGGAATAGTGTTCCAATCTAAATTCCATTAGGGTTGGTGGAAATATCTCTATCTTCTTTGTTAGAAGAGTGGTAGAGAACATAAAGATTAATTTTAACCTCATCATTGGTGGAAATCTGGTCCAAGTTATCAGCAAGGAAAAGATATTGGGTGTAGTCAGTTTGGCCACACTGAGAACAGGTGCTGGTGCCAAAAAAAGCATTAGGACAAGCGGTTCCCTGTGGCTGTGTCAGGAACCTGGCACAGAGTGATGCTCCTGCCAGCACCCCAGGAAGCCCAGGCACCCAGAAGTTCCAGCAGCTCACCGATTATCTGCTTCTTACAGCTATATCACAAAGCATCACTGTAAGATTACTAAAGCAAATAGTATAAGCACATCTGTATGTTTATCTTTGGTGAACTTGTTATCCAAAATCATTTAACAAAACTGCAATGTAAACATATTAAGTATTACTTAATGTGAGCTGCAAGTACTGCTTTGAGTGAGGAAAAAAATAGGAAGACAAATTCTAGTTTCTGGCACAAATACTTGCAAATATTAACTAGAAATTTGCACAGTGATTTCTAACATGGTCAGGGCAAATGGGATTGTTCTATTAAGTTTATTATTTGATTACTTGCCTAGTCCTAATGTTTGAAGAAACTCCAGGTATATGCATTTCCGTTTGCATACTTCAAAATCTTGAGGCCAAAAAGGACAATTAAACAATTGTGGCCTGACTTGTTGTCTAACACAGGACACCAGACTTACAGTTTTGATATGTTTCATGAATACTCTTTATATAAGGCAATGTGTAAGAATACCATAAGCAAGCCATGCAATTTGGGAACTTGCAAAATATTAGGGTGCACAATAAACTTATGGATGGGAACTGAATCATTGCAGTCCAGTGTTTGGAATGCCTACATGTGGCTTGTGACCAGGATAAATTTTGTCTTAGTCATATCATTGCATTGTTATGCATTACAGCATCTTGTGTGCCATCCAAAACATCTTGTACTTGCCCTGTCAAAAACAAAAGCTGTGATTAAATGGACTCCTGGCACTTTCTCCATCCTGAACTTTCCTCTCCTCCTTTGATTTTCTTTTCTGCCCAGCTTCCAGTTCAGAAAGCAATGTACGCAATAGACTGCAGTGAAAATGCAGTTAAAACCAAGGTCAGTGAGACTGATCCCAGAGACAACCACTGGTCTTCATATCTGTCTCCTTGTTAACAGTGTACTGAACTGACATTTTCCTGGAGTTATACACCTTATCTTGACAGTGCAGCAGCGAGCAAAGTAATATGTGCTAAAATAAATGGGGATGCCAAGTAAAATTCTCCTCCAGTGAACAGGAACTGCAGTGAACCTTCCCTCCAATGGACACAATGTTTTTGTTTTCCTCTAAAAAATACACTTCTTGTGCAACTGTGTATCAACTGAGGGACTGCTAAAAGTATCAGAAATTTCCTAGCAGGTAAGTTACTGTTTCCAAGTATCCTTTACAAGCAAAAGACTATAGGGAAATGATTCACTGCGTATTGTCAGAATCTGGCACTGAGCTTGGTACAGAAAAAAACCTTATCGACGTTTTAAGAATAAGCAATATTTTATATAACCAACCAACCAACAACAACAGGAAACAAAACACACAGCTACTTAGACATCAACATTCTACATGGTTTAACATGTAACAATAAAGAGGTATGTCTGCACTTGTACCTGTGTGTAGTTTCTTCATCAGGATTAGATGAATATGGAGTGGTCAAGCAGTAAAACATGATTGGATTTGGTAAGTTTCTTAGTGGGCAGGTGTTCATCTTCAAAAAATAGTCTGTTAGCGCATGCTGTCAGTTTTGTTATAGAATGCGAAGAAACTGGACTACACTGGCTGCTTCAGATTTTACAATGTTGTCAGTGACAACAAGTAGCAGGTTTTAACACTTTACTTTTCTTAAATTACAAAATTAATGTGTTTACAGTGGTCTTTTATAGAATCACTCTCTGTGTTAGCTAGTAGATAAATAACTACCGTGCATTTCCTAAGTACATTCTATAGTAAGTTCAGAAAATATTTAAGTGGCATTACTTTGCAGCTTTTTTTTAATTTTAAATAGAAAATGTAACTCTAGTGAACGTCCTACATATCATAACATTTTTCTATAGCAACATCTTTGCATATACTCATCAGTTCTTACGCAGTGTTTTCTAATACTGCTGGTACTCTCACTGTTTAGATATAGATAGTGGTATGACTTGAATATATATCAGGGCAAGTTATTTGATAGTGACTCATAACTAAATTTAGAAGTATTTTACATCTTTAAAACTCAGGAAGTGAGTTGCAGTGGCAATTAACTGAATGCAAACCTTGATCACACAGCAGTACATGAACAACCGTGCGATATATAAAAGTTGAAATGTGCCCAAACAGCAGATGCCTGTACCAATGTCTGGAGATTGTTCTATTTGGACAAAAGTAGCATATATTTAAAAAGAAAAAAAAAAAAAAAAAAGAACTTGCTATAAGGCTGTCAGAAGACATGTTCTGCATCAGAGAAGTGTTGGGCAGATAGGCTCCTCTATGAAATTAATAGTCAGACCTTTGCAGAAGGCATCTTTGGAAGGAGGTCTGAAATAGAAATAGATGAATAATCCCCTGGACGTGCCTGTTTTTCTTGATCCAGTTTGGTGAAGCTGGTGTACAGTCCCCAGCAACTCCTTCCCAGCTCTTCCCTTGCACGGGATCTAATTACAAGGTGAGGAAGATGAGTGACATGATCCAACAGGGAACTTTTCTGCAGTGAGGTAGTTTTCAGTTGGATCAGCTGATTGTGCAGCCACAAATGAATTGGATCAAATTCCAAATCTAAAGCAAGAAATGTGATGGCAGCACATAGCTGTGGGCATGGGGAGTGCGGTGTTGCTGCAGTCTGTATCAGTTGTAGTTACCCTGAAATTAGATGCAATTTGACACTGTACCCTTGGACAAGATTCCTTACTTTTAGATAGCTAGCTTGGGCAGCACGAGTCCCATTTCAAACACAGTAAGAAATAATTCACACATTTTGAACTACATAAAATAAGGGAAGCTTAACACACCCTTTTAATAGCATGTTCCTTACAGTACTCACACATAAAGTGGTAAAGCTGGTTTCCATAACCATCTCTGTCTGAGAGGGCAAAACCCACGCTTCATGGGAGAGTGCTCTAACCATCGTCCAGTGTTGTGCAATAGGAGTGCTAGAGCCATGGGATGGGGAGAAGAGGGAGATTCAGTGTAGCATTGAGCATTCAGAGGAGTCTTGTACTTTACACTGTGTCCAACAGAAAAAAATAATAATTACAGAAACAAAATACTAGCCATGGTTATAAAGCCTTAAGATGCTCCCTGAGTATGGGCTACCTTTTTCATAATGTTGAATGGGATGTTGCCTGGGAAGTAACGCTGGGCTGGAATCCATTCAGGCTGAAGAGGGTCTAAAAGCCAAATTCCCCACATCTTGTGTTTGCTCTTACTAAAGAAAAGAAAAAAAAGGTATAAAGGCTCTGCCTATTTTAAAAGGATTCTTACAATTCATTTTGAAACCCATCAGAAGGAAGGGATGAAAAAGGAGGGGATAAAGCAGGCTCCGAGAACATCTGCCATATGTCTTTTGTGAACATAGTGGGGGATGATGAATAGCGAGGAGGTAAAGCGTCCTCTGGGAATACCTAGCAGATGTCATTAAATTGAGGCAGAATCTAAAAAGAGAATACTAGATTCCTTAAAAGGAGTCTGTCCTGAGCAGTAGATCAATGCTGACCTGCATCAGGCTTTGTGGATAGCGAAAGGAACTGAACTTGAGGTCCTGGAAAAATGAAAACAAGTAGCGCCTGATGAATGTAAAACCCTATGGGAAAATGCTTGGTGTGGATTTTTCATCTAATGTGGCAAAAGCCTGCCTAATGCATGCAATTACATTCATTATTGAGCATAGTTAGGGCTATTGATTTCGTCTAGTGTTTCTGCACTGTGAACATTAGCCGTACCTTTGCCATTTTTTGTCACGTGCCAATATTAGAATCATCGAATGGTTTGGGTTGGAAGGGAAATTAAAGATCACCCAGCCCCAACCCCCTGCCATGTGCAGGGACACCTCCCACCAGACCAGGTTGCCCAAAGCCCCATCCAGCCTGGCCTTGAACACCTCCAGGGATAGGGCATCCACAGCTTCTCTGGGCAGCCTGTGCCAGGGCCTCACCACCCCCTGAGTGAAGAATTTCCTCATAACATCGAGTCTAAATCTAACCCCTTTTAGTTTAAGATTATTCCTCCTTTTCCTATCATTATCTACCCGAGTAAAGAGTCCTCCTCCATCCTTTTTATAAGACCCCATTAAGCACTGGAAGGCCGCTATAAGGTCTCCCAGAGCCTTCTTTTCTCCAACACCCCCACCTCCCTCAGCCTGTCTTTAGGGAGAGCTGCTCCAGCCCACCTCAGCGCCCCCCACATCCCCTCCATCACTTTCTGATGCCTCCAGCTCGGCCATCAGCCCTTTTCTTTTTCGACCTCAGCCTGCTCCCCAGTCACCCCCGAGCCCTTAAACCACCGCCAGCCCGGGACAACGAGCTCCCTGCGAGCCCCTTGGGGCCACCCCTTGGCGTGTGACGGGGCCCCGGGGCCGGGCCGGGCTCAGCGGGGCGGGGCGGGGGGAGCCCGGGGCCGGGCGGTGGCGGTGGCGGCGGGGCCGGCCCCGCTTTCCCGGCGTGCTGAGCGGGGAGGGAGCGGGGCCGGGCCTGCGGGGAGGAGGCGGCGGCGGCCGGGGCGACCCCGGGCGGGACGAGGAGGAGGAGGAGGAGGAGGAGGAGGAGGAGGAGGAGGAAGGAGCCGCGGGCCCGTGGCTCGGTCGCCGCGCCCCGCCATGCCGCTCTTCGCCACCAACCCCTTCGACCAGGATGTGGGTGAGTGGCGGCCCCGGGAGCCCCCTCCCCGCCGGGGCTCTCCCCTCCTGCTTCCTCTCCGCCTCCCCGGCCCTCCCGCTGCGGCCTGGCCCCGGTGGCTGCGGGCTCTGCCCGGCCTCGGGAGGCTCCTGGGGGGGGGTGCGGGGCCGAGGCTGGAGCTCGCCCTGCCCCGGGTTGGGCTCCGCTGCCTGAACGCGAAGCCCCCTCTGGGTGGGTGCAGCCTGGGCTGTGGGCAGGTCTCAGCCCCACCTGGCTGGTTTCAGGGCCAGGCTGCACGGTTTGGGGGGGGTGGTGGTGGTGGTGGTGGGGTGAAATCCCGCTGCCTGCTCGTGTGGCCCAACCCGAGGCAAAACAACACACGTAGGCAGCCCGAAAATTGGCACGGCTGGTTGTGTAAGAAGGCTCCGCTCGTACCTGCTGGTGCCATCGGTGTAATTCCGAGTGATACAGCAGGATACGGGCTGACTTCTTCTCCTATTTGGACCAGCACCCAGCTCCCCTGTTACCTCCCCACAGCAGAGTGACACGGCCGATGTTTCTGGGAACACCTCTCTTCATTAACCTTACGTTTGCTGCCCCTCTCAGCTACAAATGCACCGTTTGTTTCTGACGGTTTACCCAACTGCAGAAGCCAGGGCTCTGATTCGGTTACTCCAGGCCTTCAAAAAAAAAAAACACAACTCAAAACTGCTTGGAAAGTAGGTATTTTTCTCTGGGGGAAGGGTTAGCGCATAAACAAGCGAGTGTTACCCAGACTCGGTGTGTGTGTTATCAGGATTCGTTAATCTGTTGCATCTTAATGAGGCGTAGCTCCGTTTCTTCCCATGTTGAATAATTAAGTGTGCCACGGTCTTTTCTGGTGAAGGCTGCCCTTTAATTTGTAATTTTCTTGATGGTAAAGCCAACAATTCTATGTTCTGAAGAGCAGTAAATATCTTTTCCTCATTGTTTCGCTGTCCTGTAGCATAATTTGGCAGCTGAAAACAAAGAAGACATTGCACTGCTTGCCGATTTTCTGTGGACTGTTAGAGGACTGAAACATCGGTGATATCTGTGAGAATTATTTGAACTAATAAGATTAAAAACTGATAGCCGAGGTTCTGGAAAGTGCTCATTTTCTTAATTCTTAAGGCAGCTGTCTACCAGTGGTGAAGATCAGGCTGCTTGAGGGAGTTTATAGAGAGCTGAGGCTGACAGATACGTTTGTCAGCACTGTAGGTTTAACAATGTGGAGTAGTAGTGCCCAACTGGTACTTCAGTGGGCTATTCGCTATTTTTGAGGACAGGGGATGCCGCCAACACCTTACCTGCTCTGACAGCCTAGTACAGACTCCAGTAGATATTTTTCAAAAGCTTTATTCTGTGTATCGTATGAACACTAGTAAATAACTGCTTACTTCCAAATTGTTCTTGGAAAAGCAGGTAGAAGGCTATGGGCTGCTTTTCCCCAGGCAATAAATCCAGCTTCTTTGTGTGGGCCCCCTTTCATAGTGCCCTGAGGGAGAGCAAAGAAGCAGCAGACAGTGGAGTTGGTGGCAGAGCTACTTGCTGCCTTTATCCATCGCTTAACTGGATTTGTGCCATGGAGGCAGCAATGGTGAAGTCTCCAGGAAAGTGTCCCCAGGCCCTTCTTCCCCGAGGCCTCTTGGGAATGCGCTATTATCTGGATGAACTTCTTGGCAGGCTTCGTAAGATAACGTCAGCTGGAGAGTAAGCTCTCGTGTTCTCGGGAAACTTCCCAAAGTTGTCAAGCAGTAGTGTTACTTTACAGTTCTTTTCTCAGAAGGAAAGTTGAGTGCTCTGCTTTTGCTCCTGCTCAGCAAGAACATTTTATTTTGAAAGTAAGATTCCCGAAGTAGGGAAGCAGTCAAAAGCTAGTCTTAGTTTCATATGAAGCTGGGCATCGGTGTAGTTGATAGTGTTGCTGGGGTAGCTGTGAATTCTTGCCTCCTGGACAGCTAATTAGTGCTGTGTAATGGTTGGAAATGACTTCGGAATCATTTTGGATGATGGATTGCAGTGAACGCATCTGGGACTAACTTGTTTGCCATTATTTTGAGGAGCATAAGCGTCTCTAAGCTCAGGAGGAGAAATTTCTCAGTTTTTCTCTCTGGTCATCAGCATCTGCCTAATCCTGTTAGCATGCTCATGCTGTGCAGCTTGGTCATCTGGAATAGTGTACCACTTGGAGTCAGCTTTGTACACAGATTTTGAGGGGTGCACTTCTTTAGTCAAAACAATGTTAAGACTACTGTTAAACATTTTAAAATATTAGTTTAAGCTGCCTCTAGATTTCAGGAGATAGGTCATTGTCATCCTCAAGGAGTCCCAATACTTCTGTTTTCTCAATCCTCTTTTTACCATATTTAGGAATATTTCAACATGAAGGGATGCTAATCAATGGTGACGTAAGTTGGTGTGGGTTTTCACAATCAGCTGTGGAAAACTTTGACAGTGTGTCCATGTAAGGAACATAATGCTGAAATACGAAATAAGAAAATCCTTCAAGATACTGAACTGTTGAGGATATAGTCAAGAGTTAAGATATAGTTAATTCTCCAAATGAGGGTTTCAAATTGATGATGTACTTGTAGTTTAACATGAAGTCCATTTCTGCCATGTTTCATAACCTCAGTCATAACATCTTTTGCAGAGAATTGTTCCTGAGAAGTGTGGGTTTATCTGTAAGTTTGCAGGCAAGGTAATGATGTAACGTGCTTGATGAACCAAAAGACTGTCTGCTAGTCTGTCATGCCAGGCTCATTGGTAAGGTAGCAGTGGTTAGGCTGGGTTTGATGAAGAACTCACTGCTGAAGCAGTTCTCAAGTGTTATTTAGATGCTGTCTTGAGAATACAGTCGGTAACGCTGGACTTAATGCTGTGCATATTTAACTCTAACTTGGCATTAAGCATTGTAAACTTAATCTATGTTGTAAGCAGAGAATTGGAAGAGTTTTTTACTCTGTGGCATAAACTTACTATTTCAATATATTTCTGAAATTTTATAGGCTATAATAAATACAAATTCTGGTATGAGTTGTTAAAAATCACCCAATTTAAAGGGGAGATGTTTACTTTTAATTTTGAGAGGAATTAAAATAAAAACTTTTTGAAGTTGATTCGTCATTCAGCAATGTCCAGAATGCCAAATGATGCAACTCTTCTAAATGATTTTTCTCCCCTACCCACAGCAAGGAATGGAGGCATGTCCTGCATTTGCTTTGCATGTCGTTCTTGTTCGCCTTGTAGCTGGTGTACTGGTTTGAGGCATCACAGGAGTGGGAACAAAGGAAGGATTCAGGCTTAATATTTACACCAATAGAAAATTAAACAGGTAGTTTAGTAATGTACTGTCAAACTGATGTCATTGTTTTTCCTACATTTTCATCAACTATGGTATTTATTGACCATTTTACTATTACAACTCTTAGAAATGTAATAATATGCATGGATTGCGTATGACTGTACTCAGTCATATGTAGGTACAGTAAGTAAGTTAAATTACCACTGCATACAGTTTGACACATTAGGGTGTAAGAAATGCTTTGACCTCAAGTCGCATTGTGCAATTTCTCATAATAAAATACTGTTGTTCTTTAATCTGGATAGTCTTTAGATTTATCCCATTTCGTAGTCTTCAAAACCACCCAACTGTGCCTTTCTGTAAGCTGGGCTTTTCTGTTTGCCAAAAGGAGGGCAAATTGTTGCCGAGGAGACTCTTGACCCTGAAGAATTCTGGAGAATGCAGAGTGAGGCAACTTACCTCCGGCTGCAAGGAAGGATGACTTTCCAAGGAGTGGTTCAGATTGTCAGGAGACTGGCACTTGTTCTGCTCAAGTTGGCCTACTGCTTTTCTCAGCATTGTTTTAGGGAGAAGGATATTAACTGTGAGCTGAGCAGAAAACGTGTGGGAAAGGAGGTGTAGCCAGCCCCTCTCCAGTTATTTATAAATGTTTCTAAAGAACAAGGATTTCTCACTTTGGTGTACATTCTCAATGAAAAATGGCAATGCTGACAGGCTCCAGATGAGTGAAATAAATATTTCTTCTGTAGAATAGCCAAAATTTTTTTTTTTTAGTGTCACACTCTTTGCAAATGAATCACCAGACTCTGAGTTGAGCTAGGCAAATTTGAAGCCAACAACTCACATTCCCTAGGCAAAGGAGTTGTTGTAGCTGTACTTTACTGGCAATTCTTTTTATTTCCTCCCAGGGAAGAGCTGTCACTTTAAGTGTTTCCCTTCATTTCAGCTGTGGCAACATACATTATAACATCAACATGCAAATAATCAAAGTAGTATGTAAAATATGTTCCTCTAGCTGATAAAAATAACACTATATATTTGCTGTGGATAGTAATGTCTTGTGCTGATCTTTCTGAAATGCCGCTTCTACTATGGCTTGATTTGTGGGGCTCTGCAAATAGATCCTGGCACCATTTGTTTGTGTTACTTCCCTGTGATGCACCCTGGTTGTGGAGTCGTCGCCATCGTTACCATCTCTCTCTGATGTGCTCACCTTCCTGCTCTGTTGTGGTAGTTCTGGGTGAAAGGTTGTTTAAATTCTGTGGATTTGTTATGGTTTGCATAAAATCTCTATTTTTGCCCAGCTTGTCTTACTTTGTTTTCAGCGTTCTTACCAGATCTTTAATCCTTCTGTCTTCGTTCTGTGCAGCTCGCTGAGCTGAGTGGTGTTTGTGTTGATGAGGCTGCCTCAGACATGGTGAGATTATACAATCATAAAATCATTCAGGTTGGAAAAGACCTCCAGGATTGTCAAGTCCAGCCTAGCACTGCCAAGACTGCCACTAAACCATGTCCCTAAGCACCACACCTACACATCTTCTGAATAATTCCAGGGATGGTGACTCAACAACCTCACGGGGCAGCCTGCTCCAATGCCTCATCAACTTCTCAGTGGAGAAATGTTTCCTCATATCCAGCCTAAACCTCACATGGCACAACATGGCATTTCCTTTTGATAGTTGTCTGGGAGGAGAGACTGACCCCTGCTCTGTTACAACCTCATTTGCGGCAGGTGTAGAGAGCCGTAAGATCTCCCCTGAGCCTCCTTTTTTCCAGGCTAAATAACCCCAGTTCCCTCAACCACTCCTCACAGAACTTGTGTTCCAGACCCCTCACCAGCTTTGTAGCCCTTCTCTGGACACATTTGAGCACCTCCATGTCCTCCTTGTAGCGAGGGGCCCAAAGCTGAAAACAGCACTCGAGGTGCAGCCTCACCAGAGCAGAGCACAGGGGGACGATCACCTCCCTGCTCCTGCTGGCTGCACTATTCCTGGTACAAGCCAGGATGCTGGACACACTGCTGGCTCATATTCAGCTGGCTGTTGACCAGTACCTTCAGGTCCTTTTCTGTCAAAAGCCTTGCTGTAGTGTAGGTAGGGAACATCCACAGCCTTTCCCTCATCTACTAAGCGTGCCACCTTGTCATAGAAGGACAGGTTCCTCGTCCAGTTTGTCAAGCAGGACCTGCCTTTCATAAACCCGTGCTGACTGGGCCTGATCACCTGGTTGTCCCGCAAGTGCTGCGTGATGGCACTCAGGATAATCTGCTCCACAAGCTTCCCCAGCACTGAGGTCAGCCTGACAGGCCCGTAGTTCCCTGGGTCCTCCTTCCAGCCCTTCTTGTATATGGCTGTCACATTTGCTAGCTACCAGTTGACTGGGACCTCCCTGATAGCCTGGACTGCTGATAAATTGCAGATGAAATATTCATCAGCAGCTGGGAGAACTCTCACAATCACTAGCCTGTGTTCTCGTTTACGAGCAAAAGTCCCAGCTGGGCACCATCCCTCAATGGCTAACTTACCATCTGGGTCAGGAAGTTGTCTTCCACACACTGTACAAACCTCCTGGACTGTTTCCTCTCCACTGGGTTGTATTTCCAGCAGGCGTCTGGTAAGTTGAAGAACACAAGAACAAGGGCTAGTGATTGCAAGGCTTCTCCCAGCTGCTTCTAGAATGTTTTGTCTGCCTCTTCAGCCAGGTTGGGTGGTCTCTAACAGACTCCCACATGGACATCTGCCTCGTTGGTCTCCTCCCTGATTCCTATACATGAACACTCAACCTTCTTGTTGCCATTACTAAGCTCTAGTCAATCCAAAGAGGCCACCTCCCACCTCTCCTTCCTAGCCTGTCCCTTCTGAGGAGTTTGTAGCCTCCCAGTGCCGTGCTCCAGCTGTGCGAGCTATCCCACCGTGTGCTGGTGATGGAGCTGTCGTAGTTTTCCTGCTGCACAACAGCTTCCAGCTCCTCCAGCTTCTTGTCCATGCTGTGTGTGTTGGTGTAGGTGCACGTCAGCAATCCTGTCACCTTTCTGGGGGGTTCTTTCCAGGTGTGTTGTGGGGAAGTACAACTAATGCTTACCTTAGTCTTTTTCTGTGTTTTCCTAGGCTTCTCTTTCTTTAGTTGTATTGTATATTAGAGACTGAATTTGGGGCAAGATGGAATTGGTCTTACTTGGAGTGATAGGTTGTATGAGGACAGATGAAACGCAAAGGGAGAAGACTACTGATTTCACGCCCAGTGTCTTTCCAACTGGCTGAAAATTGTGATGGTACTTTTGTATGTGCTTCTTTTGTTTTATTAGAAGCTATGTAGAAAGGCATTCTTATACTATGCAGAATTTTGGTTATTGTCCAAAGAAGCCATAGGTCTAAGTATCCCTTTCCTCTGAAACAGCAACTTTTGCCACTTTTTAGAGATGAAAGTTGAGAGCTTGCAATGGAGACAAATAAAGAAAGCAACGCTGTAAAATTTAGAAACTAACAATTAAAATCTGAGGCAACAAAGGATGGTGCAGTGTTGCAGAGGTTGAAGTTGGTACATTAATTTGTAGGCCTTGCTTATGCTAGAAAAAAAAAAAAAAAAAAGCACAAAACCTTGAGCATTTCCGTCATTAGTGAGACAACTTTGTGGGAGAGAGCTGTGCTGGAAAACTAGAGACAAAGCCTGGTAAGGCATGCCTCTGTGTCTTGTAGTTCTGTTTTCCTTTGCATTTGAAATAGCATGAATAAGTCTTAAAGAGCACTGATTCCATGCAGGAGCCAGTGCTGCCTTTAAAAGTTGTTTAGTAAAGCCTGAAATGTTCCCTGATCTCGTGTTGGTACTCAGCAAGCCAAATAAGATTTTGTAGCAGTGATGAGGTGCACTCAGGGAGTTGGAGGTAAACATTAATATTGCTGTAACAGAATTATTTTTGATCAGAGATGGAGGATGAAGAACATTTCAAAGTTTAACTTGAGGTTATCTTCTGTCTCCTGTGTTAAGCTACCTTAAGACTTGAAATCTGTGTTTTCACCTCCATTTTAGTCCATTTTGGTGCTGAGATAGTGACGTGCCAGCTGTACCTGAAGACGGGTGGGGTGCCAGCTGTTAGTCAGAGTAAGGAAATGCTGAATGAACGAACGTGAAGGATTTTTTGGCTGCAAATGCCTGCCTCGTGTTGGAGGAAAGAGTGTTCGTGGATTTAAAGTGATGATAATGTAAGTAATTTAACTTAAGTAGCCCTGAGTTGTAATTTTGCCTACAAAACACTGATGCAACATAGCAATTTCGTCAAAGCGTCTCTGTTGCTCCGGCTGCCAGCGTGGTGAAAGGTGATAGCTGCTCGCTAATGCTCTGACAGAGGCATTGGCCTTTTTTGTGGGCAGTCCCTGTCAGCTACTGTACTGCTAATGCTCATGCTGTGCCAGTAACTTCTGACTGCCCTCCTTGGAGTCAGAATTTAACTGAACCTTTAGAGGCAGAAAACTTTGCTCATGTCCTACGATTGATTTTTATCCAAGGGAAGTAAGAGGTGCTTATTACTAGAGAAGACAGAGAGCACACAGAAACCGGGTTTCAGACTGAAATAAGGTAAGAAACTACTCAGTGTTTGGTGATGGAGGAAATGTCTGTCTAATACCAGGAGGTGGGGAGGACTTACAAGCAAATGGCAGTTTTTAGACAGGACTAAGTTCAACTTTCAAGAAGAAATGTAGCTGTGGTAGAACACTTGTAATTGTATTCATGGGTAAAGCTGCAAAATATTCCATTTGAGAATTAAAATGAAGGTTGTAATTGGTGAGGTGGATGTGGATTAGGGATTTCATCTTATCTCTAGTTTTAGTCACGCTATTTAAATTGGCATAAAACACGGTTTGGTGGTATTTGACCATCTAAGGAACCTGAAGGTGCACAAATCCCTGGGACCTGACGAGATACATCTGTAGGTCCTAAAGGAACTGGTGGATGTAGCTGTTAAGCCACTGCCCATCATATTGGAGAAGTCGTGGCAGTCTGGTGAAGTTCCCACTGACTGGAAGAGGGGAAGCGTAATCCCCATTTTCAAAAAGGGGAAAAAAGGGGGACCTGGGGAACTCCACACCAGTCAGTCTCACCTCTGTGCCCAGCAAGATCATGGAACAGATCCTCCTAGAAGCTTTGCTAAGGCACATGGAAAACAAGGAGGGGACTGGTGACAGCCAACACGGCTTCACTAAGGGCAGACCATGCCTGACAGATCTGGTGGCCTTCTGTGATGGGGTTACAGCACTGGTGGATAGGGGAAGGGAGACTGACATCATCTACCTGGACTTGTGCAAAGCATTTGACACTGTCCCACGTGATATCCTTGTCTCTAAGTTGGAGAGATGTGGACTTGATGGGTGGACCGCTTGGTGGGCAAGGAATTGGCTGGGTGGTTGCATTCAAACAATTACGGTCAGTGGCTCGATGCCCAGGTGGAGGTCAGTAATGAGTGGTGTTCATCAGGGGTTGGTACTGGGACCAGCGCTGTACAGCATCTTTGTCAGTGTGGTGGACAGTGGGATTGAGTGCACCCTCAGCACGTTTGCCAGTGACACCAAGCTGTGTGGTGGGGTTGACACGCAGGAGGGAAGGGATGGCATCCAGAGGGAGCTGGGCAGGCCTGAGAGGTGGGCCTGTGCGAACCTCATGGGGTTCAACAAGGCCAAGTGCAAGGCTCTGCACCTGGGCTGGGGCAATCCCCAGCTCAAATACAGGCTGGGTGGAGAATGGATTGAGAGCAGCCCTGAGGAGAAGGACCTGGCGGTGTTGGTTGATGAGAAGCTCAACGTGAGCTGGCAGTGTGCGCTCGCAGCCCAGAAAGCCAACTGTGTCCTGGGCTGCATCAGAAGCAGTGTGGCCAGGGAGAGGGAGGGGATTCTGCCCCTCTGCTCTGCTCTTGTGAGACCCCACCTGGAGCCCTGCATTCAGCTCTCATGTCCCAGCACAAGAAAGGCATGGAGCTGTTGGAGTGAGTCCAGAAGAAGCCATGAGGATTATCAAGAGGCTGGAGCACCTCTCCGGTGAAGACAGGCTGAGGGAGCTGGGGGTGTTCAGCCTGTGGAATAGAAGGCTCCAGGGAGACCTTACAGCATCCATTTCTTTACATCTTAGTTTGCCACGCTGATTCTCTCTGATGTTGTGAAGAAAGATGAATTACATTAATCTTCATAACAGACAGTACTTCTGGCAACAAGGAAAGAGCCCCAAATTTCAGTTCCATGGGATTTCTCAGCCCTCTGACTGTTGAAGGATGCCCTGGCTGAAGGACAGCATGGGGCAGGGGTGAACTGTGGGTGTGCGAGGCTGCACGTGAGCTCTAAGCCTGGCTGCACGTTAGGGCTCTGCAGGGCGCTGTGTAGACACACTTTGAATGGAGCTGGTCCAGCTCCAGCAAAACTGGCAACGAACTTCAACAGGGGAATCCTGGAACTAAACTGCCTCCGTGCGGTTTGTCTAGCTTGGCTCCGGACTGTGCTGACCAGCTGTCTGCAGTCTGTTTTTCTCCTCGGCTTTATTTAGTATCTCATTTACTTGTATGTTATAAGGTATCCTCAAAACCAGAATTGAAATTCTCAGGTAATGGAACAATGCTCATTGATATAAACGGGGTGCAGCCTCATTGCTCTGTGGTCATGTTTTGGCATTCTTATTTTACTTGATGACTGGGCTCCGCCATTCTGTCTCCTTTATGAATAAGATTTAAAACCCAAGAATTTCTCTGTTAGTTGTGCTAGCCCTAAGTGTGATTTAGAACATCAGCAGACCAAAAAAAAATGAAGTTGTCTGTTGATCTGCTGGTGTTTCTTAGTGCCATATGTTAGCATGTTGTCTGCTCAGGGTTTTTCTTATTTTTGTTATTTTATTTTTCTTTCTACCTACCCTCTTTATTTCTTAACTTTTTAGCAGGGACTGTTCTTGTCCTGTTCAGAAGGTTTGGAAGAAGGAGTCCCAGTGGCTTCTGTCAAATCAGCTTTAGTTTAGCAGTCTGTAGCTGAAAAGCGAAAGTGGAATATATCACCAAAGCAGAGACGAGAATGGGGAGATAAAAGTTTAGTGACTGTTAAGGAATTGCTGAAGCCTCCTTATTGAGGAGAAAGGAGAAAATACGTATGAAGCAAATGCAAGACACAGCAACTTAGTGTCTGACAATGGGGTAAATGCTGTTATGTCTGACTCTGCTAACAATGAATTAATACTTGGAGTATTCCTGTCGTATTAAACTTAACATTTCCAAATGCTCACTTCCCTCTCCCACCCCCCAAGTAAATCTGTTGATAGCTGATACCCTTTTGTATATATATTCTGGGTATATATTTATTGTGTGGACAAAATATGTATATTAATTTGCTTATTCATATAACTTTAGGGCTGCAAGTGAGCATTTGAAAAGTAAACAGAATTAGGTATGACAGTTTTAATGTATGAATTTATTAAATATATTAATGCATTTAGCAGTATACAGAGATAATGTTGCAACATCTTTATTGCCAATTTTGTTAAATTGTTATATTTTTAAATATAATAAGAATTGTATTTTGATTTACTTATGCTTTATTTATCAGAGAAAGCAACCAGTGAGATGAACACTGCGGAGGACTGGGGCCTCATTTTAGACATTTGTGATAAAGTTGGACAGTCGCGCACAGGGTAAGTGAGTTCAGAAATTATCTCATAGACTTTAATTTTGTTGTATCAGTCTTTCTTATATTCAGATGAGAGGAATGAAAACTTAGTTATCTTGTAAAGACTTTTGAAACATCTCGGTTTAACTTAATTTAAATCTACTCTGGTAAGTAAGTACTACAAGGAAGAGGAAAACATAGAGATTTTCTGCCCAAATAATTACAGTTCTTCCTTTGGAGATACTAACTGATCTGTTAAAATTAGGAATTACATACAGCAGTTTTTCATTGGTGTAACAGAATAACCAAGCTGATATGTTTTAGCAGTGTCAGTGTAAATCCAGGAGACATCATTAGGGGTTTTCTTGTAGAACCATAATCTGGCTTGGAAGTGACCTCCAGAGGTCATCTAGTCCACCCCCCTGCTTGAAGCAAGTCTAATTAGATCAGGTTGCTCTGGACCGTGCCGAGCCTTGAATGCTTCCAGGGACAGAGTTTCCACAACCTATATGGGCAACCCATTTCAGTATTTAACTATCCTCATAGTAAGCAAGTGAATAAATAAACCTGCCATCTGATTGCAATTTTCCTTGTTCCTACTTGTTTGCTGCATCGTGCCCTGTGACCACAGCTCTGAGAAGACTCAGGCTTCATCTTCTCTGTGTTCTCTGTTTAAGGAGTTGAAGAAAGCAATAAGGTCCCCTTTTAGCCTGCCCTTCTCAAAACTAAGCCCAGATCTCCATGTCTCCTTGTACGTGACTCTCCTCTAACTGTCTTGGCAGCACTCCACTGGACTTGCTGTGGCGTGTCAATATCCTCCTTGTGCTGGAGAACCCCAAACCAGGCAAACTCCAGCTGCAGTCTCACAAGTGCTGAACGAGGGGATGGATTGCTTCCCTGGCCTGCTGGCTGTGATGTTATACTGTGGCCCAGGATGTGGCTGGTCATCTTTTCAGTCAGGCTGCTCTGCTGACTGCTGTCACCCACTAGGACCTGCCAATCCTTTCCTGTGGAGCTGCGTTCTTGGTGGCAGGCTAGTGCTGCCTACCCCAAATGTAACACCTTGCTTTTCTCTTGCTGAATTTAATGAGGTCTGCCCATTTCTCCAGACAGTTTCTCCTTACTAGACAGTAAGGAGACTCTTACTAGACAGTAAGATCCCTGTAGTTAGCCCGCAGCTCTCCAGTGTATTGACTGCTTCTTCCAACTGGTCAGCAAAGTTGCTGAGAGTGCGCTGCCTCCCATTATCTAGGTAATTAGAGCAGTACATTTAGCAGTACTGGTCCCAAGAGCTGGAATTTGCACTACTAGTGATAGCTCTTTGATCTCAGCAGTCCAGCCAGCTTTCCGCCCACCTTATCACCCTTCCATCCAACCAATATTTCACCAATTGAGTGATAAGGAGACTGAGGCAGAGTAGAAGCTTTGCTAGAACCAAAATAGAAAGCATCTGCCGCCCCCTTGTCACAGAAATGAGGCCGTGTTTTTGTTTTGAGAGGCTGTTTTATGACAGCAGGGCTTTATTAACTGTTCATTTTGAAAATGTGCTATTGAATGAAACCCACCTTGATACAGGCCATTAATGCTTCCATTATTAATTATTTAATGAACTTTCTCATGGACTTTATGTATGGCCTCATTTCTTGGACACGAAAAGCTAAAATGTGAGTTGAGATAGCAAATAAAAATACAACACTGAATAAAAACGTGATAGATACACTGAAATATTGTCTTTACGCTGTATTCAGATTTTGGACATGTATTAAATACATCCCCCCCAAGCATTCTCTGAAATAATTCACATAAGGAATGGCATCAGAAAGAGAGTGGTGCCGTTGCTGCTGTTTAGAGAAAGGCTTCTTTCAGGAGGACTCGGACTGCCTTGTAAGACTGTGGGAAACAGTACAGGATGTCAGACAGCAAATTCCCACCTGGGATTTTTGTTCCGAAGGACAGGTTCGAAAATAAGCTTATTCCTTGGGATTAGAGATGGTCTCTAGAGGAGTGTTTATAAATAGCATGGTGTATTGAGACTGCTGTGCTGTTGTGTATCACTCCAGCTAGGATAACAAACAGCTGGTAAGTTATTAATAATGCTGTTAGTCCCTATATGTAAAACTGTATTTCTGCTGTGCGTGTTGCTGCTGCGCCTGTAACAATAATATTATTATTGAAGGTTTCAGTACTCTAGTTCATCACTGAAAGCTTTTGCATAGGCGAGATTTAGCCTCACAGTGACTTACCCTGAGCAGTGCTCAAATGTATTTGGCTGCAAGAGACAGCTGCTTGGGAGTACAGACAGATCTTCTGGCAACATACAGCTAGATGTCTCCACGACAGCTGGAATTTCTGCAGTGATTTTAAAAACAGAACGAAACAACAGTAGTTTTATACTGGCTGTGACTTTAACCTTTGTAATACTTACCCTGCTTGTAATAAGCTGCCAGCTGACTCATTGCTTAACATCAGATTCTGTTAAAACTTGCTGATAGTGTGTTTTCTTTGTTTTGATGGATTATGTCATGCTACAGCAAGGTAAAGCAAGGCAGAATTCCCCATTAAGTTTAAGGCAGATATGCTATACTGTTTGTAACTCTTCTGCAATTTAAGTTCCTATGGCAGGGATACTGGTCATCAGAACTGGCATCTGTTTTAATTTCTTCACCAGTTCTGGTCTGATGCAAACTGTCTGGTCTTGGCAGAAGTTTAGATTATGTAGCCTCTATTTTATGGATTTTCTTTTGTACTAGTCTTTAAATTGCATGCCCTGCAACACTGTAGATAGAAATCACCTTATACCAAAAGCCAAAATAGACTAGAAGGATTGTATTATTTATTAAGTGGCATTTTTTGTTGCATAGTGTTATCTGGCACGTTGTCCCAGACAATGCTAACAATTTGTTTTCATCCAAGGTAGTTGCTGGATACCTGTTGTGCTGCAAAGAAGTTTCATTTTCTCCTAAGATAAATTAGTTACAGTCCAGTAACAGAATGGCTAACTGCATGCATACAATTGTGCTACTGTTACTTTTTATATTGCCATACCTTGGGTACAGCAAATCACAAATAGCAACCACTTTTATCTTTCTTCCCTTAATTCAACCAAAAAAAAAATAAATACTGCTTTAGCAAGTTAGAACCCCTCCACAGCTCCCTCTTTTTAATTGGAATTAACTTGATACTTTCTGCATGTTTTGTGTATCAGATTCTTACAGTGATCTAGAATTTGTCTCACTTGGAGTCAATCAAAACAGCTTTTTAAATCTCTGATATATATATATATATGTATATATTTATTTTTTTTAGTAAGTTGTCCAGTTCTGCAGTTGCATATTGCATTTTTGTGTTACGTTTTTTAGGAACATTGGTAGTATCCAAAATGGTTCAGTGAGCAAGCTGCCTTTTCAACATGAAAAGATGATTAAAACACAGTGTTTTTGGAAAATTGTTTATTTTAGAACCGTTGATTGTGTTTGACTTGCATTTTAAATCAACTCACTACAGGAAAGTTATACATTCTGCATATTGTTGGCTTGCAATCAAAGTGCTTACACAACTTAATCTATAGTTTATCAGCTCCTAGTAAAATAATGTTATGACACTGGAATTACTCATTAAACAGAAAGAAAAGGAAACTTAAAAAATGTAATATGTTTTAGTTTGAGGTGCACCCGTCTTGCTTGCTCTCTGTTAATTCCTCAGTGAGTTTTAGTTCATTGCTAACTAGTTCTTGAGTCCAAATCTGTTTGCATTTGGCCTTGAGAAGTTTGTACCTTTTGTTTTGACTTAATGAGACATATCAGTACTTATGTTTGAAACTATAACTACTGCAGTTTTTCTCTAGGAATGGTAGTTAATAACAATGAGGCAATGGAAAAAATAGGAAGTTGGTGACTGGGTGAAGATAGCAATGGTTAAGAAAATAGAAACATTTTGCAGTGCCGTCTGTTCATGGAGAGGGATTTGGGTATTGAAAACCTGTCATTCAGAAATGGCTTCTCTGTGTTGCTACTTGTTTAACTTTGTCCTGAGTCCTTATGGCTTAATCACTGCCTCTGTGAGTCTGTGTTCTGGTTAGCTCGTTATCCTTTTGTTGTTTCCATGCCTGTTTGTACAAGAGAAAACAGTAAAATTGCATGCTTGATAGTCTTCTAAACCAGTTCTTATCTTTTTTCCTACCCCCTCAAGTTACCCAATGTAAGTAGCATTTTACGTAGTCATCCCTAGTCATCCAGTGTATGTGTCATACAGAAACCAGGAAGCTCTTGGACTAGCTTGTTTCTCATGGAGCAAGGAGGAAAATGGAGACATGTGGTGTGGTGGTTCTACCTTGCTGAGTAGCTGAGCTCCACCACAACTGATCTCACTCCTCAAAGGGAATGGGGGAGAAAATTTGATGGAAAGGGTTCAGGGATTGAGATAAGGACAGCGAGATCACTCAACAGTTATCATCGTGGGCAGAACAGACTCAGCATTAAAGAAATTTATTGCCTATTACTAACAAGCTAGAGCAGCGAAAAACTAAATACAAACTAAAAACATCTTCGCCCCAACCACCCTCTTCCACCTCCTTCCCCTGAGCAGCGCAGGGGAACAGGGAATGTGGTCAGTCCAAAAATCTTTGCTGATGTATTTGTAAGTTTTTATGAATTAATGAGAAAGGTGTTTTTTTTTTTTATATATATTTTGAAGTTGTATTTGACATATATGAAAGATCATTTGATTTTGAAGATTTCCTGTTACTTTATTAGTTTTCAGAAGGAGTTACCGTAACAAAATCGTTGTAGACTAATGGTCCTGGTCCTGGACTACTAAGCTCCTGAACATGTAGCCTACTTTTATAAATACCGGCTTAGCAATTAATGTCCATTGTTCATGATTTTTGTTGCTTGCAGTTCTAACACATTGTTTATCCTACTCATAAATGAATGCAGTTATTTATATATTAATGCATACATTAAAAACGCAGTTATTTCTGAAAGTTTTATCCTGTATCTTAGGTAAAATGAACATAGCAGAAGTCTCAGATAATTAATAGGTAATGGACAGTACTTGTCTTACAGCCTTCATTTGCAGTAATAATTGGTTGTATGAAGGTACATACTGAGTAATATGTAGTCTTTCAATGTGACAGCATTTTCTATAATTAGTACTACTGAACATGAGAGAGACACTTCTGTAAAATGTAGACACTGCCAAATATAGTATAGCCAAGCAGTGGTGTAACTTATACCTGAGTTTCATATTAGTTCTTGGATATCAGTTCAATAGAACTGATTTTGCTTCCAAGAAAAAAAAAAAAACAAAAAACACAAAGTTGCTGTAAATGCTCAGAAAAACATAAAATCTCTTACTTTTAAATATACCCTTATCTTTTTCTATTTCCCTACTGTTGCCTATTTCAAGGCTATCTTTTTAGGGCTATTCAATAGGTAATACTTGTATGCTCATGGTAATTGTACCCTACACTTGCTCAGCCTTCTACCATCTCCAGAGACAAAATAACTGAGACACACACGGATTTAAATACACTAAACTGTCTGAAAATCCCATTCAAATTGTTAAATTTCCTTTTCCCTTTATGTCTATTTAGGATGACAAAGGTAAAACGTGAATTCTATATTTATCTGCTTTAAAACTTCTGTGCAGTTTGTCTAACACTTTCCCCCCCCCCCCTGCTTGTTTATTTGCTATGTATTTTCTTTATAAATGTTATCCTGTAGATTAAAGCGGACTCTGAGGAGCATAGTGGTGGTAATTAAAAACAATGCAGGAAGGGCGTGTTGGTAATCAGTATGTAAGCAAATATTCTTAGATATGTGTGTGGAATATGGAGGAGGAGTAGATCTTAAGGGAACGTATGTGGAGGTAATTATCACCCTAATTCATTAAATAAATATTAATTACATAAGGTGATTGTATATCTACTAAAAGGGATAGAATATTCAGACTAATTTTTAAGTATGGACTGGGATGAATTGAAAGTGAAGCTAAGCTTACCGAGCACTTTTCTTGAAGGTGATTGATGAGCATGACACAAGTTAAATGTAGGAAACTGCTCTCTGCTTAACTTCAGTTACTAATAAAAATTATATTGTGACATTAAAACATTGAATATCCGAGGAGGCTTCTACAGCACTTAAGTCTTAATTTCAGCTTTTTTGCTTATGAAGTTTTACGTGTTAGTGACTAACGCTGACAGTTATGATATTGTATATGTATTTCCAGAGAAGATTTTAAATTGATTTAGGCTTAGCTTATTTACAAGACTCACATAAGTAGAGATTGTAACCTAACTTTAAAAAGTCAGATTTTTTTCATTGTGATTTGAATGGACATGTGGGAACTAGAGAGATGTTAAATGAGGGAGAAAAGGAAGGGATTTACAGTACAAAAACTTGGTTATGTTCATGTAAAAGTGACAACTTCTGCCCTGCTCCTTCTTAAGCGAAATGCAAGCATTCCTTTCTTGAGCTGTATTATCATCAATGGGGTATGAGTTCTGAATCCTTGCAGCAAGTGTTCAGTGTCCTTGGGCACTTTGTAGAGCTCACTTGGAGAAGGGGGAAGTAACACGGAGTTCTGATATCTGAAGGAGTTCAATGTGTTTGTTGTGTGAGAAGGTTGGAGTGGGAAAAGAGAGTAACCCATACAGGGAAAGACACTCTGGGGAGCAGGTAGGAGAGAAGCACAAGAAATCATGTGATGGTTGAAGTGATGACTGTAAATTCACTTGCATGTCTTAGATGCTGAAAGATTTTGTTTTGATACCAGATTATTTAAGAGATCTCTGTTAAAAAGAAATTAAAGCAACAATATGAATTTGATGTAGCAAAAAAGTATTTTCATTAAAATCCTGTTATGGAGTTTTGAAATACATTGCAATCATATACAAATATTTTATATAATGATTTCTCTGATAAGAGTTTTTCTTAGAGTGAAAAAGAAGTATTTAATGAAGGTGTACAGACTACAGAGAGCTACAGTACTCTAATTGTCAGGAATTTTATGCATTTCTGCAGTACTTACAGTAATTCTCTCCAACTAAAAAAAGGATATGTAGCTTATTGAGAGGTTTTGATAACTAAGACTAGCAATCATACAGATAAAAATGGCTAGAACAGCTAATGGTGTTGATTTATTTTTTTTTTAATTGAATGTTGCACTTTAAAGCTACTAAATAATTTACGGTTTGTATTCAGGAGAGCTTGCGCTCTGTTGGTGTTGTCATATGTGCAGTAGGAAATGTTCATTGCAGTACATTATTTTAAAGCTGTCTTGTGTTTCTTTAGGCCTAAGGATTGTCTCCGTTCTATTATGAAGAGAGTGAACCATAAAGATCCCCATGTTGCTATGCAGGCGTTAACAGTAGGTTACTTTTTAATGTAGTCTTTTTCCTTCCTAGAAAGCTATATTGCAAAAACTCTTCTCTGACTTTTCTCTCTGATCCTTCTTTCTTTAGCTTCTAGGAGCATGTGTATCAAATTGTGGTAAAATCTTTCATTTAGAAGTCTGTTCAAGAGATTTTGCCAGTGAAGTCAGCAATGTATTGAATAAGGTAATGTATTGCATTGATTTATATGTTTCGTATAAAAGCTAAATCAGAGAGTTGGGGTAACCTGAAATTGGAGTGGAATCTACTTCTGCAAGATTGGAAATTTTGGGAGGGGATACAAAGGAGAAGGGGGAGATTTGGGCAGAAGGATACAAGATGACTGTGAAGACTGTGAGAAAAAGCTTCCGGAATATCACTTCACAATACTGAGACTTACGTATTCTGTTCACGTGGGTAGTGGGACTACTTTATAAGTATACAAATGGACATAACACAGGACCTTCTATAACCTTATTTTACTCTGTTTTGGGGCTAGTCCTTATTGTTTAAGTGATATTCGTGAAGGCCATCAAACACAGTACTGAAAAGGGTGCTTAAAGGGTGTCCCTTTTCTAATAAGAACATCACTTAGTAATGTATGTGACTTTAAAGTGTCTATACAGTTTATGTTGACAACAATATGAAATTACATGAAATTTAAGAATTAAGAATAGATTCCTACATTATTTAACTAGCTTGTTTTTCTGCAGGGTCATCCAAAAGTTTGTGAAAAGCTGAAAGCCCTTATGGTGGAATGGACTGATGAATTCAAGAATGACCCGCAGCTTAGTTTAATATCTGCTATGATAAAAAATCTTAAAGAGCAAGGAGTTACCTTCCCAGCTATTGGTTCACAGGTACAATACGTTTTGTGGTGGTTCTTAAAAGGAATGAAAAATTCTTTTTATCCTCAGTTCTGTATTTTAAAATTTGTAGTCTTGAATTCTATAATGCATTTAGCAAACAAAACAAAATCTTTCTTTTCTAAATAAAACATTCATATGTGAGTTGAACTGCCCTGTTTTCCTTTTATTTTTATATTGCAGATGAATACAAATCAAAACGGTGAACTTACTGCATTGTCACAGTTTTTCAATTAATTTACTTTTACATTTTTAATTTTTTTGGTTAGGCTGCTGAACAGGCAAAAGCAAGTCCAGCACTAGTTACCAAAGATCCTGGTGCAGTAGCTAACAAAAAGGAAGAGGAGGATTTAGCTAAAGGTGAGTACGTTTACTTGCTGACCCAAATAATTTGTTGGTAAGTATCTAGTGAGGCAGGAACTTTGCTTCCTTCCTCACTGTGTGCAGTGTATTTATGGATTGTAGATATGATTTCTATTCCTTCCTTTCTGGAGGGTTAGAGATCAAAACTTATTCTATGTATAAAACAAAATTGAATAATGCCAGATTTTCTTAACCCTTGCCAGACCAAAACAACGTAAAAATCTGTAAAACCTCATGTTAAGAATGTTTTCCATAATGTAAATGTTTGATACAAGTTCTGCACTTGAATTTTCCCTCTCTCAGGGGCCAATGAAGCATATTCACTTGCAATTTAAACATTTGATTGAAGCAGACCATGAGGATTATAGTATAAGTGGTATGCAAAGTTGGATTCAGTAGGTTGGGTGTGCTACTTTAAACTTTGTATTTCTTTGAATAATGCTTCCTTAATGTACTTAACATGACTTTAAGCCTTTGACTGCTGTAAGCAGACTGTTAAATGTCTCAGTGCAGTCCCAGTAAACAAAGCTAGGATGTGTTTTATTTATTTATTTATTTACTGTTGTACCAAGGTATATTTAAAGATAATTTAATGATCCTATACCGTGTGCAAAGAGTTATTCTTAGACTAGACTGATCCGTATGGCTTACAGAGTGTTCAGATTTCAGCAACATAAAGGCATCAATTAGACCTTGTATGTAGTATGGCTTTTGGCTTAAAGTTAATGACTCTTCATTATATGAATGAAGACCTTGTGCTAGTAGATGGTGGATATTTGCAGTTTCTCATCTTTGATAGAAAAATTCTTCATTTAGCTATTGTCTAATATAACTTTGACCTATTTAAATCACCATTAGCCCATCTGTAAATGTTACTTGTGGCTTCTTCAGTAGTTGATCCACCAAGGTCTGGTTTTCAAGGGTTTTCTGTCTCAAGGTTCAGATTCTGCATGGGTTCTTTAACGTTTGTCCGATTCTTTTGTGTCTCAGTCTGTCCCATTTTATACATGGTCATCTATTTACAAATTTGGAGGAGTTTATTATGACTGAAACCTTTCTGCTTAGTGAAGTTTAGTTGACAATGATAAAGCAATTTATAAAATTATTCCAGGAGAGATAGGGAGAGAAAAAAGGATAGACAAATAGACAAGCAAAAGGCTTTCTATAAATTATGATTTAAGGACAGATATTTTTTACAGTTAGGGTGATTGAGCACTGGTATAGGTTGCAGAGAGGTGGTAGTCTCCTTTCTTGAAAATATTCAAAAGCCATCTGGACGTGGTCCTGGACAGCTGGCCCTAAATGACCCTGCTTGAATGGGGATTTGGAACAAATGACCTCCAACCTTAATTTTCAACCTTAATCTGTGTGATTGTCTGATTTAGGCTAAAGCCTACTGATCTAAAAGACAAATAGTGTGCAGCTAAACAGCTGTATCTTTTTAGCATTTTAAGCAGTCTGGAAGAGTTGAACCTCGTGTATGCTAGTTAGAATGTAGATCTGCATATCTGTTTAAGACGCTAACAGTAATAGTAATAATAATAAATGGATCACTTCACTGAGTTATCCTGATTGTGCTTAAGTACTACTCATTCCTCCTGTCCATGTTGAAAGTCTCAGTAACTAGGAGTGGAATTATGCTCCGTAGTTGTAAAATGTCTTTTCATCTTTTTACTATTATTTATAAATGAAAGTCAGAAGTTGGTTATGATGCAAAAAAATGGAATGATACTACAAGTTTTCATAGAGATGAATTTTCAAATCATTCAACGCATTTATAAAGCAAATGTTCATCTGGATAACTTTTTCAGATTAAGAACTTTTCATAACCTATCTGAATAACTTTCTTTTTTGTAGCTATTGAATTGTCACTAAAAGAACAAAGGCAACAGCAAACAACACTTTCCAGCTTGTATCCAAGCACCTCAAGTCTTTTAACAAATCACAAACATGAGGGCCGAAAGGTTCGTGCAATCTATGATTTTGAGGCTGCTGAAGACAACGAATTAACCTTTAAAGCTGGAGAACTTATAACTATCCTCGATGACAGGTACCTTGTACAGAATGCTTTCTAGAAGTGGTTTAGACTCTAATAATCGATCAGGAATAATGGTGTCTGGTATGTAGAAGCATATTGGAATACCATTGCAATTAAATACATTTATACGTTAAATATTTTATCTCTGATTTTTGACACAGAAATGTAATGGTATAAAGATTAATGTATAAAGATTTCTGCATATATGCAAATTGTGTTTATGTACAAGTAATAAAAATGCCTTGTACAGTGCAATTCTTGGAAAAAATCCATGTCAGTATGGGGTTTTAAATATGTATTTATCTTTTAGTGATCCAAACTGGTGGAAGGGTGAAACTCAACAGGGTATAGGATTGTTTCCATCTAATTTTGTAACAGCTGATCTTTCTGCTGAGCCAGAAATGAGTAAGTAACTTTATGTTTACTTATAAGTTATAAGTTAAGATTTGCCTTGGCTCAAGGGATGCTTCTGTAGTCAGGTATTATCTCTGTGATCCCTGAATGGGAAAGGTTCAATTGCAATTTAATGTAAAGCTTGAAGTAAAACTGAGCCCTTACTGTGCTTTCACAGTCATGTCTCTGTGTGGCAGACCAAGGTTACCTAAGCTGGCATCTCTTGAAAAATAGGATGCTACCTGCTGCTGGCTTTGTCATTAGCTTCCTTGAGACTCATTTAACAATTTCATAGACAGATAGATAAATTTTGTAGGCAACAGCAGCTTTTTTTCCAAACTGTCTTTTTACTTGGTTGCAAAAGTACATATTTAATCAAGGAAAAACTGAAGGTAGGAGACAGAAACAGATTTCCATTGCTCGAATGGTGTAAGAAATCTAAATTATATCAGTATATATGTGGAAGGAATTTTTTGCTGCATATTGATTTATCTCTCTGTATCAACTTATTATCAGTCTAACATACTCTAAGCATGTAATAAAATAATATTAGGCAAAGTTTTAAGACGCTAAATCTAATTTCTGTAAACTGGATGGGTTTGAAAGATGAATTTCTTGTGTTCTCAATATCTGTGTGTCAAGGGTGTGAGCAGATCAGCAGAATTAGACCCTGTTGGGGTTGTATGTTCTGTATTAAGGCTAATTGGTAAGAGTAGTATATGGCAGCTTTTTTGGTGGGTCCTCTGCAACAGAGGAGTGAGATGCTTTTGCAGACAATATTTGATGGAGAAGGAATAGCAAAACTTGACAATTTTCCATTCTGTATTTTACTTTGGGGAAAAGAAGACTCCAGTTTGTCATGGATGATTTTACCATTTTTATTGTAAGGTTTACTCACTAGCCCTGTTTCTTCCAATCACTCTTAGTCTGCTTTCCTGATGATTTATTATTAGGCAGTGTTATGTAGAGGGAGACTATAATAAAGACATTTAGTTGTTAAAACGTGTGTTTCTATTGACCTTGTGTGAACAGATGTCTTTTTCTAGTGCAATTTATTGATTTATTTCTGAAAATTTCTTGTCTGTGGAGATGCTTTTGTCCTTCAATGGACAAAATAATGTCAACAAAATAATTTTAAAAATTTTCACAGTAGATTTTTCAGATCCAAAGATCTTAGGTAACATGCTAGCTGTGAAACGTTGTCATTGCTTTGTTTATTTCTATTTTATAAAATAAAGATCTGCCTTTACCTTACAGTGAAAACCGAGAAGAAAACAGTGCAGTTCAGTGATGAAGTTCAAGTAGAGACAATAGAACCTGAGCCCGAACCAGTTTATATTGATGAAGTAAGTGTGATACAGCCACTGATTTTTCACCTAGTGGTATGCTTAAACATGCGATGTTCAACCCTTTCAAACTTTACCTCCAAAGTAATCAGTTTGAAATATCAAGAGAGCGTAACCAAAAGAGAAATGGGAAGGAAAAGTTGAACTTTTTTTTTTTTTTTAAATGAGCATCTACAGTGCTCTAATTTGTTCATTTGCCTTGAAGTTCTCAGGAATTTCTGAAACTGAATTTGGAGGCTGCATTCAATTTAGGGCCCTACTCCATGACTGTTTACCTCCCATCTAGATGCTTGGTGTGGAGTCATGTTTGTTCTAAAGCTGTGCTTTGAAGACCTCAAGACCCCTCAGATGTACCAATTATAAATACTCCCTTAGATTTATCTCTAGTATAACCAGTGCTGTCTTCTCCCGCACTTCCTTCTGTGAAAACTGTGAGCTTTTTGTTGCTCTAAAACGTATCCATTAAGATTCACACAATCTCACCTTGGTGATACTGCAGGGTTCCCAGGAGCTCTCAGCCAAAGCTGTTTTCCCCTGTCCTTTTCTTTTTCCAAGGGTGCTATTGTCATAAGATTTTTTTTTTCCTGTCTCTCTCATGAGCTTCTATATGTTTCTCAACTAGGGTTATTTCATTGTTTTGTGAAATGAAAAAAATGAGTTACTGCCTTCCTAAAATCCTGTATATCTCCTGCCTCATCTGTCCCTTTCTCAGGTAGTCTTCCTCCAGAGAGGTTTTTTTTAGTTTGTAATCTGCAGAAGTGACTTATCTCAGGCCTGTGTTGAGGTGCCTTTCAGCTTTGTCTTCTGTGATGAGTTCATGTTAGTTTGCATGTAAACATTTTGTTTTGTTGTTAAACTTCCCATGGAATATTTTTTTAGGAAGTAGTTCATTTGGCTTCTTTCCACACTTTCCTGGGGTTGAGGAGGAAAAATCATGTCTTATACTGCCTATGTAACTCTGCCCTGTTAAGACTGTTTGATGCCACTCAGCTAAAAAGTGATTCTTAATCATTTACATGTAATGTTTAGTTAAGCAGTATAATTTACAGCAAGGCATAATTTCTGAAGAGCTTATGAATGTTCATTTTTTTCCCTTGGTATTTTTTTAAATAGGTTACATTTAACCTTGTTAATCGAGGATGTGAGATTCTGAAGTAAACCATACAACCCCTCCGAACATCATCTTAAAAAACTCTTTTCTATGTATTAGTTATGACTTTGCTAGTGTGCTGATAGGCATCATGTGTGTACAAAATGTGGGTTGGTTCTTCAGTGAATTTAGTTTTAAGTACCTATTTCTTTACTCAGGGTATTCTGTCAAAACATTTGCACTAATCCCACTAGGTGGTAGTATTGCATATGTAATAAGCAGAATGGAAAAATGGAAACTGCTCAGGAAATACTGTTTAGAATGACTTTTAAATTAAAGGGATATACTGCATATTCCACTTGCTGCTACTAATCAATTTTTTATCATTTGGCTTTTCCTTGTTGAAATATCTTCATTTATTAAAGCTAGTTTAGATGATTTCCCAGTTCCAGGAGACCCAAATGGATGTTGTAAATAGCTGTTTTAAGTTACTGTTCTGAAACTGCTGATTCTTCCCCCACTTCTTCCACACTAATTACACAATTTTTGTTCTAGGACAAAATGGACCAACTTCTGCAGATGTTACAAAGTGCAGATCCATCCGATGACCAACCTGACCTCCCAGAATTGCTTCATCTTGAGGGTAAGAAAATCTCAGTTTTGTTGTTGTTGTTTTGCTTTCCAGTAATTACTTATGTCAAAATGAATTGAAACTACTTCAGCTTGTTTCACGTGCTGCAAATATGCCTGAGGAAAGTGCTTAAGCCTTAACTGTCTTTTCACTTCTTGTTTCCCCTATCTAAGAGACCAAAATGCAGTATTTTAATTTGAAGAAATTGTCCTCTTCTCTCAATTACCTTATATTACATTTTCATTTACTTTTCAAGACCCAGAAATACTTAATTCAATTTTCTCCATTTTTTTTTTCCTTCATGGAGTAGCACAGCATAAGTTGAAAAAGCAATGTGAAGAGAATTCCATGAGAAGAATAAAAATATTTCTGTGACTTAGGATGGGCCTGTGGGTGTTCCACTTGCTTTTCACTTGCATGCATTTTCCTATTAGGATTTTAGAGTTAGGGAATACCTTCCAGAGAACTACAAAGACTTGTCCTTTAGACTCAAAGTTATTCAGAATACCTCTTCAAAGAGGCATTATAGGCCATTCTATCTGGGTCAATAGATGCAGCGAAGGTTTTAGAAGGGAACCTTGGAGAAGGAAGTAAAGAAACTACGTGTTATGGAACAGAATATTGGCTTTAATTTACAATCCAGATAGAATCAGACTTTAAGAAAATGGGGGATTCTGAATCTATGTAGAAGTTGAGCAAGAAAAGATGCTTGAGCCTGTAAACTGTTGGATATCTCCAGTCTTTTCAGAGAATCACAGAATTGTAGGGGTTGGAAAGAACCTCAAGAGATCATTGGGTCCAACCCCCCTGCCAAAGCAGGTCCCCTAGAGCAGGTTACCTTAAATTGGTAAATAATTCATTGCTTGGAGAAGTAGGCACATTTTGCATTCTGAAGTAGGGTTAAGCTGTAGTATACCATTTTAGCTTTCCTTCCTCTTTATTTTACATGTGACAAAATCAGACTTTCTGTTAGTTAATTGTTGTTTGCTTTGCAGTTACATGAGCCCTATGTCCTTATGCTGGAAGTTGGGGTGAGGAGGTGCACTTTTATTTTAATGTTCTTCCATTCTACTTCTGCTAGGTTTTTCTTTGTGTTGGCTTTTGCATGTAATATCTTAGTGGTTTGAAAAAGCCTTACCTGACAGGATCACCCTCACACAGTTAGGATTCCAGTGAAATCACAATGTGCTGTTAGTTGTTAGTGTCTTTGTTGTGCAGATAATTTGAATAATTTCAGTCTATTTCCCCGTTCATTGTTTTAATAGGCAATTTTTTTTGTAGTAATGTTGATGGAGCACACAATCAAGGTTCCAGTGGCAAATTTTCTTCCTTGAAGAAAGATCACCTTTCAGATTACCTGAACTTTTTTTAATGCAAAATAGTTTCATCATTCTATTTACCTTTTTTATGTGCCACAACTGTCTACAGCTGATACTGCTTTACACTCCCTGGATGTTAATTTACACTCCCTGGATGTTAAATGTGTTGTTTTGTTCTATTTAAACTGGGATTCTTTCTCTGTGCTATTATTGAAAACTTCAACTGGATCTCATTATTAAATTGTTCATGAAACTGCATCTCTTACTGTAATTCTTTAGCATATAGTTTATAGGACTAATCATAACTTTTCTTTTTAAACATTTTTCTTTATTTTTGCATCTACACGTTTCTATCCGATAATTCATTTTAAAGCTATTTTCTGACTTGCTATATAGAAATATTTATTACTCTGATAATATTTTAATGTTCTTTTCTAGCAATGTGCCACCAGATGGGACCCCTCATAGATGAAAAGTTGGAAGATATAGACAGGTAAAACATAGGTGTTTTGACTCAATTAAGACACGTTTTTAGAAATAATAGAGTTGCTACTTAAATATATGCAGCCATTTCTGTCAATACTGGTAAAGAAGACAGGTGTATTTATTAGTATCTTCTCATCTGGGAGGAGGTCTTGAAGGATTATTTTTTTTCAAGGTCGTATAGTATTTTATAGTATTCTACCATTTGACATTATGGCACTTAACGGGCATCGCTTGACAGGCAGTAGGAGAATTTTGATTATCACCCCTTGTGAAAGTTCCTCTCTTTTGTCTGTTCTGTACGGAAGTTATCTAGACTGTAGAATAAGCTATATAATGTATTTTCTAGGAAGCACTCAGAACTCTCAGAGCTCAATGTTAAAGCAATGGAGGCTCTTTCTTTGTATAACAAGTTGATGAATGAGGACCCAATGTATTCCATGTATGCAAAGCTACAAAACCAACAGTATTACATGCCGTCATCTGGCGTTTCTGGCTCTCAGGTACGTATGTAAGCTTTAAGAGCCACTGACGTTATCAAGTACATACTAGATTAGAGGTGATTTGCTCAAATTTGGCTGAAATGTTTTATTTATTTATTTATTATTATTATTTTTTTTACAATGTACTTCTGTACAGTACTGAAATAAAGTATTGATTTTGTAAGAAAGTGCAAGTTCTATAGTGTGGGGCATGTTGATGGCAAGTAGTTATGTATTTCGTGTTTCTGCCCTGCTGCTGCTGACTCCTCCACCCTAGAAGTTGGAAACCTCTATTTAGGAAAATTCATTGCCTTAACACTTGGTTAAAAATCATCTTGCTCCCTCAGAAATATTCTAAAATGAACTAGCAAATCTTTCTTAGCACAGTATGAAAACAGAATATTGTGTTTTCAGCTGCAGGCTTTAGAGATTTTCTATTTGCTAGTTTTAACAATTCTAGTTCTTTTCTGCTCAGTTTATTTTGGTCAAGGAAAAAGTCTGTCCTGTTTTGAGTCACACATAAACAGCTGGAAAGTAGAAACTCACTAGGCCTTTGCATAGTGGGTCAAAGAAAGTACAGAATCAAAGGAGTAAAATTCCTGTTTAAGAATTGTAATTCTTAAATTACAATTACACCTAAAAGTTACACTCCACCCTAAAGTGAGCATTGTTTTTTATTTTGCTTTTAATTCCATAGTCTAATGTATATTTGCTTTATTTCTTCTTTGTAAGAATATGTAATATTTCAGGTTGTTATTTCAATAGTTTACTTTGTTTTTTAGTAAGTAAAACAAACAAACAAACAAATTTCAGCTTATTAATGCTCATGCAGTATTATAAAATCATTGGAGCAGATTTAGTTTTTAGCTTCCTACAAATGTGCCCCTGCTTTCAGTGTCTTCTTAAAAAAATGTATATTTTCCCAGTGTCATTAAGGAAAACATTGTGTACCATGCATATTATACAAGCAATCATGTCACAACTCTTTTAAAGCAATCTCAATATTTTATTAACGGGTATGTTTCTGGGGATTCTCAAAAGGAAAAACTGGATTTTTGGGGTTGAACATGAACCACTATAAAGTCCTGAAAAGTTAGAAGGTCTCCTGCCTTTTCTGGCCTCTAAAATTATTTTGCGATATTGATCTACACTTTTTAAATGTTATAAGAGATTCATGGATCTTAAGATAGAAGGGCTGTATGATGTTAATTTATATGAACTCAATTATGCATGAGACCTGATAATTTCTTCTCTTAATTTTTGTTAAGCCAGATAATTCAGACTGAACAAAAGCATAGGTTTTAGAAATTTAGTCTTCATTTGGAATCTAGTCGAAACATCTACTGGCAAGCTTTCCCTCCAGCTAATTGTAAAACTTCATTTTCAATTGAAACTTTTCTTAAAACCTCTTTTTTCATTCTGCCCCCCTCAAACAATTTCACAATGGCAGTCTCAGGTGTTACGTACAAGAAATTATAGGTTAGCTAAAGGTAGGAAAATGATGTGTGATTCGCCATCCATTTTAACTTTCACTAAGTAGAGCTGTTTTCTGGGCATCAAAAACCTCTGCTTTAGACTGCTATTTATTATACAACATAAGCAGTATTTTCATTCAGAAGAGGAATGAAACTAACTAGCATGAATGATAGTAATTGAAATAAAATGAGGAATACAAGTTGTCCAGTGAACTGTCTGACCTTTTTGGTACTAGAGCCTGAGGTTATAAATGCAAATAGTGTCCTTACAAATCCAGTATTTTTTTGTACTGCAGCACCCAATAGAAGACAATCAGTCACTTTTTATTTAAAATACCTGTAATAAAAGTTTTGAGAGACTGTCTTTAAGTTCTTCACCAAAATTAACTACCAAAATTTTATTTTCTTTTATTCTTAATATTCTTTTATTTAACTTCCTAGGTTTATCCGGGGCAACCTCAAGGTAATGCATATTTGGTGGCAGGCAGTGCACAGATGGGCCATATTCAAGGCTATAATCTTCCTCCTGAACAGCTCTCCTCCCTCAGCCAAGGCACAGTTACTCCATCTGCCAGCTCGGTACTGCCTGGCCAGCCTGCACAAACGTCTTACACAAAGTAATTTTAAGTTACTTTCCTATTTAAACCTAAATCAATTTAAACATAAAGGACTACATATTTGAAGGAGAAAATTTGTCTTCTAGAAGTATAGTTTTAATGACAACTGAAATATATTTAAGTGCAATTACTTCCAGTGGTGCTTTTTTATTGGTGTTGTGTATTTGGTAAAAATTCCTGACAAATTTCAAACATTTATTTGTGTGTGCATATATATACACATACATGCATATGTACATACATGTGTATATGTAAAATTAGAGAAAATGCTGTATTCATAATTTTCATCATTAAACGTCTATTGAAATTTATTTTAAAAAAGTTAACTGCTGCTCTGTCTAGCTTTGCGTAATTTTTGAGATAGTGTATATTATGTCACACTTGTTTCAAATATTTCAAATTATTCCAAATTTAGGGTGGTCAGACATGCCAAATAAACAGATAAACCAAGTTTCTGCACACTTCACCAAACTTGTTTTGCCGTATGAAACACTTGTTTTTGTTTTTTTTTCGTGACCAGAACAGAAAATGGATGGGGTTCTGTATTGCACATTAGACTGAATCTGTTTTATTTTAGTTTTAAAACTATTAGAAATGTGTTAGGTGTGTTTAAATCTGAGGAGTATGTTTAAATTTTAATTGGAATATTCACTGGCTACAGCTTTATGTATGCAAGGTGTCTGGAGCCAGGAGGTAGCTTTTCCTGTGTGTGTATATAGAACAGTTAAAGGAACAATAAAAGTTGTCTTGCTGTTCTGTTGGTAATTTTTTTTTTTAATTTAAATATTTTATTTTATTTTTCAGTGCAATGGTTGGCTCTGTTGCTGGAAACACTTACTCTAACCAAGCTTCAGTGTACAGTCCACCACCTGCTACTGTTGATGTTGCTGCTTATCAGAATGCTGGAACTAATATGTCCCAGGTGCCAAACTATAACTTAGCTTCTACGTCTCTGCCACAGACAACAGGCAGTCAACAAGCACCTCCACAACAGCCACAGCCTCCGCCACCTCAACAGCCACAGCATACTTATTCACAGAAGGCTCTGCTATAGGATCCAGGACTTCGGATTCCTCATCTCCTTTAACCTCTGCTAAAGGCAGTTGACAATGCTTTGAGTTTCTTCCTTTAATCTCTTAAACTTTGTTTATCCCCAGCTTAATAAGAATCTATCTTGGTGAACAAGTTCAATTTGCACTGACTTTTTAGGATTTTTTTTTAATTTTGCAGAGGAACAGATATATTTAGGACATATAATTCCTTTTAAAATGCCTAAAAATTGGTACAAGATTATTTATGTCTGGTAGAATTGGCTAGTCTGTGAAAGCTCAACACTTGCAAACTGTTGTGGCATACGTGTTATGTACATATAGTGTGTGATTGCAGTAGTGGTCATTTCGTATAGCTATGGTGATCATGTGAATATATTTAACACAATGTTAAAAATAATTTACATTACTATTTTATTTTAATCATGAACTGACAACCATGTTTCATAGTTTTATCTAGTTTTATGACAGATGTGATGTCTTTTTCCAACGCAGGGAAAATGGTAATTCTACGTATCATACTTACACTCACGAGCTAAGGTCTATATATGAATTTCCAAACTTACTGGGTCTAGGTTTCATTACTTCTTGAACTGAACACAAATGTGTCATGACCATTAGATGGCTTTATCTACCAAAGTTAACTAGTAAGTGATCTGGGAGGATAACAGCAAATTATGATTCTGCTTCACATATAACTAAAACTACTATTCAGAGGCTGCTAAACATATCTTGGGACCACACAACAGATCAGGATTTTGCATTTTATCATGAGAAGCACATAATTTATTTTTTCCAAGTTTTTTTTTTTTTTTTTTTTAACGATGAGAACAAGAACTGTATTCTGTATGTGTTGGTAGAGAGTACACCAAAGACAGAGAAATTGAGTTGGAGGAGAAATGATGGAGCTGTAAACTGGAACACACAACATGAATAACACTACTTTATTCAAGTCTTCTTAATTAGAGAATTAATGGAGAATGATGGACTTTTAAATCTCTTTGCTGAACAAACTATCAGGGCTTTATCTCTTGTGGCCTTGCTTAGCAATTTGTTCTGTTTACTGTTCTAACACAAACACTTCTGCCTTAAACATCTGTTAATTTTTCAATTTCCAGTTGTTCTACCACTTGAGTTTATTTAGTAGTATAAGTAGTTTTACGAGGCCTCGTGATTTCATTGACTTTCAGATTACTTTGAATTTTCTTTTGCAGCAACATGCATTAGCCTATTTTAACCCTTGCATTTCTCAGAAACTGAGCCAGGTGGCTCTTCAAGGCATAATATTTTCTTTCTACAGCCAAGGTTCTGCAAAAGGAATACGGTTATGGGAGGCAGAATTCTGATATGCCTGATCAGAGTTTCTTGTACAAAGACTGGTGTTACTTTGCATTTGTATTCAATCTACTAATGCATCCTGATTTCCTCTACCTTTTCTGGTGACTAATTCCGGTTAGAGCAAAAGAACTTGTGGCTTCAACATCAAAGCTGTTTGCTCAGTCTTGTTAGTGTGTATGCCAGAAATTGTTCGCTTTTGTGTACTGTATTTTAGTGTGATGCTTCTGGAATTAAATGTTGCCCTTGTAATTATACTGTAAGTTAACCTCAGTTACCTGCTTTGTCTGCCTACAAGCAGTTACCTAACAAGCCTTTGTTTCACTATTTTAATCAACAGTGGTGTGTTCTGCCTGATGATGTTTTCATTTGCATAACTTTGTAGCCAGGGTGGTTACAAAACAGGCCCATACCTGATGTTTCCCAGTTGGTGATGTTCTAGCCAGGACAACTGGTTGTTTTTATTATTGGTATTTTCTTTTTTTTTTTTTTTCTCCTTTTTCCGGAATTGTTAAGCACCCTCACAAACTGTCAGTACATCAGTACTTGGTGTTACCACAAGAGTCTGTGGAATTTGAAAGAAAATGCTACCAAAAGAAAAATAATTCCAATCCATTCTGTCATAGATGATTTTTAATAGATCAAAGTGATCAGAGGTGGTTTTCTGTAGAAAGCACATACAGTATCATTTAGCTAGTGTCTTCTATATGCTTTAGGTATTCCAAAAGCAGAGAAACAGTCTATAGAAGTGTATAATTTCTACACAAAAATGAAAATAAGTGCTCCATACTTCTTACATCCTGATGCAAGAAGGAGCTTGAAGCATCAAAATAGTCCAGCTGAGTTTGACGACTTGTATTAGTTTTTCACATGTTGTATAATATACAGCAAAAATTCTTTATATTGCTAATTTGTCATTGTTTTAAAAAATTTTCAAGTCTTTTTACCTTAATACAGAAATGCTTGTTCCCGTTTTTTTCTTTTAACACTGAAACACATGTATCTTCATTTTTTCTGCCTTCCAACTTACTGATTTGGGGCATTTATCCATTTCTTAAAGAAATTAAAACCCACTTTTATTTGTGTTCATCATGACCAAAAAACACTTGAAAATGCAATGCCATCTAAATTCATCATAATAATATATATATACATATATTTTTTTCTTAATGCCTTTATTAGAGTCACTGCTCTAAAATATCTTCTGGAACAAATCTGTGAATTTTAGGTGACTTAAAATAAGTTTTCATTGTCCACAATTGGTGTAGTAGATCACTAGATTTTTGGAGTCAGTCTTAGCATTTCTATTGCATCCTGTATTTTTCTCATTTCAGATGCAATCTTCAGATTAAATTGAATTTGGAGCTGTATTACTTCACGTAGATTTTTTTCCATTTAGCAGGAAGATAGTTTTGCCTACTCAGTTGTGTCCTTCACTCCGGTATCACATCTAGTGATGTCTCCTCCTGCTTTGCTAGCTGCTGTTGTTACACTTCACTCATCCTCTCTTATCCTCTCTAACTGATAATTCATCAATTTCAGTTCACCTTTCTGATGATACAGTATCATCTACATGGAGGTGTAGCACCTTGCTGGTGCTTTTCTGCTGTGATTTGTTCTGAATTTCCTTATTTATGCATTGTTTTGACCAAGTTCTTGTCTGTTCTGTCTCACTATGGTATTGAACACTGAGTATTGTGAGGGAGGGAAAGCACATGTACAGCTACTGCATGGAAAAGCTTCTTAGCAAAGAAGTTAAGTGTCAAGAAGTTAATCTAAAAGTTAAGAATCCCAGGAAAAGACAGGTCATTCGTGTTCCAACAGAACTAATTTTTTAATGTCTTGTTTCTTCACATGTAAACTGTCAATGAAAGGCTGAAATATTTTCATGATATTTTGTATAACCCTTTGTTGTTTAACCCTTTCATTAAGGAATACAAAAACATCAACTTCAGGAGGGATACCTTCGTAGCTTGGATTTCATGAACAGGAACAAACTCTGGAAAGTGCCTTCTGCACATTTCACATCTATAAACGAAGTTTGTTTACCGATGTGTATCATCTCAGTTTTTGTGGACATAACAAAGATGTAAAGATATACTGTAAAGTGTCCCAGGAAAAATACTGAGGCTGTGTGTTTAAAATTTGGTATGCTGCACTGATGTCATGGCAGTATGTTCAAGAGTGTGCAGTTGCAGTTACCACATATTTATCCACCTGTGCTTAATAACTGCTACCCATGTAGATGTGTATTTAATGTCACCAGATAGTCTGTATACAGCAGTAAAACAGTAAAAGGAACAGAACAGAAGAATTACTGCATGCTTCTCAGCAGGCGTGGAGCAGCATATTGATGGCCATCATGGTACCCTGACTGTTCGTACGTTTTGAGGGGGGAACTAAAATGGATTTGAATAACCAGAACTTCCTGTAATTCTGTCAGATTGCAAATGGTTAGATGCAACAAAGGAGATAAATCTGCTTTTAATAGCATGTACATATTTTGCCAATCAAATCTAGGCTGCTATTGTAGTTCTCTCTGATTTCATCTAGATGGCAGGAACATCAGATTTACACTGGAGAACTGCTTAATACCTCATTTTCCTTTTTTTTTTTTTTTTTTTTTTTTTTCTTTTCAGTATTTTCTAATATCACTTACCTATATTTTTTTCAATCTAATTTCAAAGATTTCTGTGCTGTCTTCATTTTTAAAGGTCATACTGTATTCCTCATCTGCTGGGTTTCACAGACAGAACGGAAGAGAATGTCTCTAATTACAGTGGCTACAATGGCACTTTGAGTTACGTAACTGCAGTTTCCTTTGGAGAAAGTGCATCTCTTTTGAAGAACAAGGGAGCGTGATTTTTCCATTTAAAAATCAGGAGGAGTTTAAAAAAAATCAACGTAAAATCTCCACTGCTAACAGCAGGCAGAATCATTTTTTACTCTGTTACTCAATTTTAGTAAAGCTGACCATCTTCACACTACAGATCCTCCTTTTTCAGTTTCAGCTGTGATGAAGAATATTTACGTTAACACTATCCAACAGCATAGTAAAACCTTGGAAGGCCTTGAAATTTGAAATTTTTGCTTCAATAAAAACACTATATATTTTTTTTTTCAGCCTTGTTTCCTAAATTAAGACATCTGTAATTAAAAACATTCCATTTGCTACTATGTATAATTGCAGATATCATTCAGTTTTCATGCCACCACCTTAGCAAAAAGGTGGTAAGAGTTTTTGTTCTTCTCCCTTGCATGTGCTTCTGGAAACCCAAATGATTTCTTTCTTAGTCACGAAAAAGAAAAGAAGCCTGCTGCAGTCTCTTCTGGTTGTAATGAAGTGTACACAGTAGCAAAGTGCATTTTTGGATTTGTTTGGTTTGATGCTCCCTTTGATGTTGGCATATGTATATATTTAGATATACTGCACTGTTGTACAAGAATTGTTTTAGTAAATAACACTATTTGTAAAAACTGTTAATTGTTTTTGGTATGAATGCAAAATATTAAAGTTGGAGTATTTAGTTCATTATGTTGCAAAGTCAATTTATACATTTCATAGAAGAATAATCAGAAAAGGACTTTGCTGGAAGGACTTGGGGATGCAATGGGCAAGGTCTGTTAGAAAAACACTAAATCAAATTTTCTGATTTCTTGGAGGGGTGGCTGGTTTTTTGCTGTTGTGTTTTTGCCACTGCCGTTGTTGATTGATCGAATTTTTACTCTTTGAATTTTTTCATCTGTGATTAACTTCCTTCAGTTAAAATCTAAGTAACACATTAAATGTATTTCAAGTATGCTGCATACCCTCTTTTTATATATATATATATATATATCTTTATATATATATATATATTTTTATATATATATATATAAACCAGCATGAATAAAGATATATATATATATATTTATATATATATTTATATATATATAAATATATATATATAATATATATAGCATATATATAAATATATATAATATATATAATATATATAGCATATATATATAAATATAAATATATAATATATATTTATATTATATATATAAATATATATAATATAATTATATATATATAATATATATTATATATATAATATATATTATATATATAATATATATTATATATATATTTATATAAATATATATATATATAAAAATATATTTTCAAGTGTTAGTAGTGAACAGAAGGAAACAACAGTATCTGTATAGTCCGATGCTTACGGATCAATAAGCAGATACTAGGGGCAGTTAGTGTCTACCCAGTTACTTGACAGTTAATGCCATTTCTGATGATGGTAACTCAAAGTAGCCTAAGATTGTGTTGCTAGGTCTACGTGAAGTGTTGAAGATCAGCCTAGAGCCTGGTTCATGAATATATTACTGCTTAAGGCCACAGCTGAAACTTGATGGTCTTGACAGCCGTATGCTGTGTTCCTAACACAATGTTAAAATTCATAGGTTTCTTGCTTGATCCAATATAAGTACTGAAGACCGCCACAGGGCTTAGGAAACAGTGAGCAATGGGTTAGCAGTTTTGCCTGTGCTTAGGGTCTGTTCCTAAATAAAAAAAAGAGATGAGCTAAACATCTTGGGATAACTGATTATGTGCGGTGTGGCTTAACGCGACAACTCTTGTGTTTCAAGAGAAAATATCAGTTTGGCTGACAGGAATAAGTCTTGCAGTTTGTATAGAAATGAAACATGTAATGTCTCTGATTTGGAAAAAGGAGTGGCTTGTCCACTTAATTTTACGCTGTATATTCTGTAACTGTTTCCTAAGCGTGATTTACTAATAAGCAAATTATTTGCCCTAGCTGCTACTGAAATAACACCGAAATCTATTTCTAGCCGGTGGTGATGGCTCACCCCTGTTGACTCATCCATCCTCGGGTATTTGTGGATCTTGCAGGCAAGTTGCTTTTGCAACCTGAGTGTCAGACTGTCCCAATTTTCTCTGCTTCACAAAGCATCGTGCACGTTACATCACTGGTTCTGATGTCTTTTAGGGCTGTGAAAATTTCCCCAAATCAGTTTTGCATTAGTTCCCTGGTAACATACTCTTGTAGCTGATGGTGAAGCATTGTGCCAGAGGCCATTTAGGCCAACCCTGCAATAAGCATGGTGGCCTCAGGAATACAGGTAATATGATGTTGTGGTGCCTTACACAAACACAAAAGGAAGCATCAGCTCATCACGGGACATGGGGTTTCAGATAAACTGTGGGTATTGTCTAACAGGTTCTCTCCTTAGCTCTGTGTTTGTTCGGAGGTTTGTTCTTTTTCTTCATGGCACTATGAGGAGGAAAAAAATAAGAAGTGAAGAATTTAAGTGTCCACAAGCTCACTTTGTAATGAATTTCTTGCACCTTCTTCTGAATCATCATTGGTTATCCGCTTGTGAGGATAATGGCACTCGAGTAGGGTTCAGCATTAGTAATTCTTAAAATTCCTCCTGCTCACTTAATTGTAAAGTAGATTATTTCCTTTTAGTCACTTATCTTAGTAAGCTTCTTCTCGACCAAAACAGCCGTGCTTTCTACTCCTGAGTACTTTTTATCTCCCTGATAATCAAGGCTTCCTGTAAATGCTGGCTGTTGCTCCTGAGGTCTGGGAGTCCTGCTGATCACTTCAGAGGGCAGCTGTTTGCCCTGGTTGCTCAAAGCACTCCTAATTTTGCCTGTTCCAAGAACCAGACTCCCTTGAATTTGTCTGTGAAGCTAAAATTCACACCAGATTTGTTGCTTGGTTTATTTTTTCAGTACAGTTAGTAGGTAGCAGGCAATTGCCTCTCTGTAAACAGCACAGAGCTGAACCGCGTGCAGTGGGACCCTGTAGTTCAACAGCAGAAATGCACAGAATTCAAATCCTATCTTCTGTATGTATATATATAAATGGGAGAGCTGTAGATGTGCGTGCACATATAGTTTAAAAGCATGTTTGTGTGTCTGTATATACATGTATATATTCCAGCAGCTCCGTATGTATGCGTGTTAAGTTATCCCCTTGTTTCACATGTTTTCTCATACTTTTTCCTTATGGTGAGCATGTCCATGAATATTAAAGCCTGGTAATACATAAATTTAATTCATTTTATATGTACACACACATATATATTGATATATTTGGACAGTTCCACTCTGCAGATTCTCCTTCCATAATACTTTAAGTGTCCTGTGTAGCTTTTAAATTGTGTTTTGAATGCAGTCCCGCTCTTCAGCCTAGGAAGTACTGTCTCTTTCCCTTCCCACTGGTTCAGTCACACAGCTCCAGTAATTGGGTTTCATATGTTTTGAGTTCCTCTAATGTTGCTTTAGCCTACAGAGTATTTTTCACATAGCACCTTGCCGTTGGCTTCAGATCATCATTTTTGGATTGGCAATGATTGTTTTTCTGATTGGCAATTGATTATGCTTATACAATCCCATGGATAATTCCAACTTCCATTTCCCCTAGGCCACACGCTTTGCAGTTCTTGCAGCCTTGTTCATCTGTGCTAGAGGCATTGGATGTGCTTTGAACTTTAGCTTGTCACAGAGGACTTCTGCACATGGCAGATGGGAGGCAGGGAGTGTAGGAGAAAATTGATAGCTAATAGTGTAAGAGCAGGCTATCCCTACCCTGCACTTATCAAACTGTGTCTCTAGATTTTTGAAGTGTTAATTTATATCTTCCAAAGTGAAAGTATGTCCTTCGAGACCATAGGTTGTTTCTGTAACTTACAGAAAAAAAAATAAAAAAAGGGTTTCAACATAAAAATTCTCTGTCCATAGTGGAGTTATTCCAAAACACCATGCTACCCTCATCTTTGAAACTAAACTGCAAGAAAAACTTCCTGTTATGAAACAGTTCTAAAGATAATAAGCAAACTCTCATAATCAGCTCTCCATTTCTTTCTCGTATCACTCAGGAGGAGGCTACTCTAGTTATTTTAATTATACCATTAGGTACAGCAAATAGACTTAAGTGTTTAAAAGCAAATGCTGTTCTTTGGAAGTCATTGTGTCAAGTGTTGTACAGCAATAACCTCAGTCTGCCTAAGTAGCCTACCCTAGTGAGGAGTGGCATCTGTAGTAGACCTTGTAAGAGTTTCCACTTCAGTGTAAATCAGTATGTTTCTCTATTTTTATATTATGTAATTTTCTTTATTTTTATCATGCTGCATGTCTTATTCTGTGTCCCTCCTCATCTTTTCCTATTATTATTATTATTATTTTTTAATAGAATTTACATCAAGGCAACTCCTAACTAAAAAATAATTGTATTCATAAAATATAGTCAGTCATGGGTCCGAATGCAGCACATTTGGAAACACGTTGGGAATACCCATCCTGGCCTTCAAAATAAGCTTCTTTCACCAACCCTTTTTTTCTGAGTATTTAGTGGAAAAATTAGTCTTTTCTTTCTACCATTTATTTGGGCTGATTTTCAAATAAATCAATAACTATTGCACACAAATAACATGGTGATCTTGATCTTTTTCTCCTAGTTATTAATCTTGCATCCTAGTATTTTCTGTGGTTGCATTTTCTTCTCATTTTCACCCCAAAAATCTCAGTGTCACCAGTCTAAATTCCCAGTAACCCAGCCAGGCCGCAGCCAGGGCTTTGGCACACAGCTCTTCTGATGTGGAAGCAGTGGTTCACCGCTGAAGATTTGCTACAAAATCCTCTAGTGGTCTTTCAGGAATCATGTTGCATTCATTGCAGTTTCTGGTCACTTGATTTATTTCTGGTCATTTTCTTTACTACCTCAATTTTGAAAATGCTTCAGAACAGTGGTGGGTACTTCGTAATCCCCCCCTCCTCCAATTCAAAGAGAATTGTCTTGCTTAAACAGCTTTATCATGTGCTCAATCTGAATGTGTCTCGACAGTGCAAATGTCCCTATTAGCTACTAGGATTTTACATAATGATGTCATTAGCCTACTGCTGTTTCACTTATATGATGCCGGTGTTGACTACGTTGAGGTTATGACCTTGGAACTCCTCCTTTTATTATTTATTTATTTATTTATTTACTATTATCATTATTTTCTGTAAGACATTTGGGTCAGATTTAACCAAAACCAACCACGACCAAAACAACCCGAAGCACCCAGGACCTCTCTCATCACAGCCATTTTTGGCCGTTCATCATTTTCTGATAACGAGTGGGACCAGCCCTCCACGCCCTGCTCTTAGGGTAAGTCGTTTTGGAGCAGCTGTAAGCACAGGTGTCTTTTCCCTGGCTGGGCTCCAAAATCTCCAGATTCAAATACTCACCGTGCCCTGGGCTACTGGTCTGGGCCGGGGTAACACTTTAACCAAGTGCTTTGAAGGAGAGCTGCAGACCTCAGCACTGCACGCTTTTCCTCACCGATGTGCAGGGCTGTCCCAGGGGCTGGCCCCCTGCCCAGTCCATTTTCTGCATCCCAACAAAGCTGTTATTGCCACAGCACAGCTCCGCATACAGGCAGCAGCCCTATGAAAAATGGTGTTGACCTCTCACACGTGTAATTTTGTTTGACGGTTGTGCTGTTGTATTACAGAATATGATCTCCTGGTTCATCACCTCCAGCCTGGTTTTTATCAGGCTGTACATTCCACAGCAGTCAATTCTGTGGGCTTAAGCAACTTTCTTATCAACATATTCAGGGAAAAAAATAAAAATAAAATCTCTTTCTTGGTTCCCTCCTAAGCTTCAGGATCCTACAGGACAGCAATGTCTACATATTTGTGCAATTTTAAGTCCACCTTGTGCACTGAGTTTGCCAAAATATCGAGATTTCTTTGGTTTATGTATTTCCATCAGAGGCAGAAACTTTTAAATTGTCCCTTGGAGGAAAAAAAAAGAGAGAGAGAGAGAAAAATGGACTTAATCACTGTGGTACAATAGTTCTGGGTTCATTTATTATAGAATAAGAATCAGTCCTATGTAAACTTAGGATCAGCATTGCAAGTGTGAAGTCTCAGTAGTCTGTGCTTCATTTGAGAAAGCTGCTGAGGGACATTATTAGCCTGTGACAGGCGGGTGCTCCTTTCAGGTAGTGACAAAACTGTCTCTTCTAGCACATCTTTCTCATGGACAGCAGCCTCTGCTCTGCTGATCCTTTGATCTTTCATTGGTTGTGACTCTGTAATGCCAAACTGTAAAGGGTGTTGTGCCATGAAATGAATCTTAACTGCAGATCTAGCTTGTCATAATTTCATAATTACCAAGAAACATTTATTTTGTCTGAACTTCTCAGCTAAATCAAACTTGTTATCCATAGCTCACTATGGCTACTTGGTCTTCTTTGGGGGGCTGGAGGGTAGGAACTGGTATTTGTTGACAATGTCTCACAGAACCAGAGAGCTACATGCACAGCAGAAGGGGCAGCTTTTGAAGATCTCGGTGTTAAAAACGGGCAATATAATAGTCAATATTCTTGGGTATCGTACTTTGGAATAGGAATGACAAGCAACAAGCCTCAAAGAAAGGGATTTAATCTCTTTTCTCAGCAGTTCCCTGCCAGGTTTGTCAAGCACTGGCTTCGCTGAAGTCAGGTCTGATGTGGGGTAGCGTCTCAAGGTCTTAAGAATGGTGGAGGGAATGGAGGGAAAATGCAAATCATGACTTGAGGTGGATGATTCAATCAGGATAGACAAAAAAGGAAGATTGTGGAAATAAATGAATCTTTATTAGTAAAGCTTTGTTTCTGGAAGGACACACATGCTCTGTATATAGGGGATTAATCCATACAAACTTGTAATTGTCTGCAAACCAGGCAGTATTTTAGGGCTGCATAAAAAGCCCTTCCCCACCCAGACCCCCCCCCCTTTTTTTTTTTTTTTTTTTTTCTTTTTTCCCAGATCTGTTATGAAAGCTATACGGTAAGACAGGGCTTTCAGTGAAAACAGAACCAGGATGTGTTCTGTAGCATCAAGGGACTTATGGGAGCTACCTGCCCTGGGTGCTGTAGTGAAGTGCCTCACCTAGGAGAGGTTTGTTTAAAACAAACAAAAATGGAGGATAAATAGGCAAATCTTTTTGGCTGGTGTTCTGACTCCCATGGCATGTGATTTTTTGAGTGTTTCAGTGTTCATCTTCAATTGCTTACGTTTTTCCAGCTTGTAGGAAAAAAAAGCGGTTTATATGATTTATGAAGCACTTTAGCTTTCTTCCCCCTATACCTGTGCTTGCTGTTTGGCACTTTGCTATGAAGGCTTAAAGGAAGCAAGGAATGTATATGCAGAGCGTGGTTTGCTATATCCTGCTTTACTGCCTTGTGACATTTGCTGATTTGGTTTCCTGTAAAAACTTGGATACATCAGCTCACTTCTGGTCACAGATAACAGGCAGGAAGAGCTGCCAGGGCTCTGAAAAAGAATAGTCCATATAAATCCTCCATGCAGGACTGAGCTGAAGTGTTTTTATTTTAGGAAGAAAAAGCAAACGGCATGTTTTGATACCACGGGAGGAAGCTGTTCTCAGAAAATACAGATACCTCAAGTCGCTCGTGACTTCAAACCTGTCGCTTTAGAGAACAACTCGATGAGATGACAATGTCAGAAGGGGAGAGAGTGGAGTTGTCGTGGTGCAGCCTTCCTGGCTGCTTGGCATGCTGCCGCGCTCAGTCTGCCCGAGCAGTTACACACTGTGCTGGGTAAAACAACAAATGGTATGCTTGCTGTTGTACGTTCAAAAACAGACTGTGAGCAGTCATTGCATGGAGCAAAGCTCTGCAGATATCTAGTTTCTGGGAGGGATAGGGGAGGTAATAGGATTTGTGTTTAAGTGCAGATAACACAGCCAACAAGTCAATGAAAAATTAGGGTGTTTTAACTACAGACATTGCTTGAAATGACAGAGAATTGCTTTGAAATTTTAAGTTTTTGAAACCTAGAGATTTGAATGTGAAATGGTAGAGATTGAAAATTATGGAACACACATTGGTCTTTCCAAAAGAAATGTGCCCCAAAAGGGAAAAACCTTACCCTATCATAAAACTATTCTTAATCCATCATAACAATTGATTCCTTTTGATTTTTTTTTTCAAAAAACTGCCACTGGTTTCACATTGTCAAAGCCATTTTGATGCCTGCCTCCTGTTGAAATGAGTCATCAAAATAATCCAGCCACAACTGTGCATGATCTCTTGCTTCCAGCCAAGGTACCAGGAAATGCAAACAAATAACCCCAAACCCTTCCTGTTTTGGACTACTATCCCTTTCCACTGGGCACCTTTTACATTTTTCTGGATGTTCTTTCTCGTGTGTGTTTTTGTGTTTAAAGTTTGACTTACAAAAGAAATGCCTTGTCCATCTTGACCAACAAATTTGGAATCCAAGTCACCCACAACCAATCCATGTCTGTATGAACACAGGAGATGAAGGCTTTCCTGGTAACAGGACCATTGCTCTTTGACCACATAGGAGGTACAGGATTATTTCCTAGGACAGAAAGAGAGAGTATAAAAGGTTCCTCAGCCCTACGGTGCTGTCAGCATCCACGTGTGAGGGCCGAGCCCCACTGCTGGTGTAAAAAAACAAGGATGAAGTCACAGATGACACTCCTCCTGTGCTCTGCAGATTGTCTTGTGGAGCAGGATTTTATCAGCTGGTGCTCAGACCAATGCTGCTTTGGTCTTTTATGTGGTTTTCAGACCAATGTTTGAGTTTGGCTGCCCGATGTTCTGAGGGAAACTTTTGAGAGAGTACTTCATCATTCACTCTGCAAACAAGCGTTATCTTTGGGAACATTACAGGCTCATCTATGCATGGTCATCTTACAAACATTGGTCCACCTACTCTGTACGTTACATTGGCATGCCTTAAACTAGTGAAATGTACACAAAGAACCTGCAGAAAACCATTAGTTTAGTCTAAATTCCAGGAGCTGTGGATTCTGGTCCTGTTTTCACATCACAGGAGTGCTGTTTTCCTGGATTTGAAACCTATTGGCACGGCTCCCAGGAATCTGGACTACTTCCCTCTAGATTTTACAAAGTCAATATTCATAAATATTCTCAAGGAAATGCCTGGTGAGTCTGTTACGCGCTGGTACAAGACATTTCACTTAAATCTCAGCATTTAATGCTTATTTTAACAGTTGTTTTAATGGGAAGCCAGTTGGACAAGTGACAATGAAACTGGCTGTTTTCTCTAAGTCCGTAGCAGGTACAGCTTGGCTTTGGGGCAGTGTGAGATTTTCTGACTCCTCATATCACTCCCTGGTAGAAGAGAAAAAGGTGATTCAGCCTCTCTGCTTGCTCACCAGGGCACTTCTGCTGAAATTGCTCTCCAGTGAAGAGCTGAAGTGATGACACACATTAGGATGCTTCTGGCCCGAGTCAACAGTTTCATCCCTGGTGCACAACAGCGTTCAGACAGCAGGTCCTTTGGGGTTGTGTAGTGCTGTTCTTGTGTTTAATGTGTTGCTACATTTCTTACTAACTTTGGGGCTCTTGCCAAACTTCTAAAAACTCAAGGCGAGGCTGCTGAATTTCCAAGAACGTAGACTCGCCCTTCCCTTTTTATCAAATGTTGTAAGAGGAGAACAGTTTTGACTTTGTTTTCTCTTTATCTTTTTCCCACTAAGATCTAGCAAAGCACATGCTGCATCAAGAGAGGGCGGTAAGGTCTTTATCTCTTGGAGCAACACTGCCCTGAAGTTCAGCTGTGGCTGAGCAGATGGAGAAAAAGTGAGAAGGCTCATTACCGCAACTCCAGCAGCCCAGCCCCCGAGGTCAGGTAAGAATTTATCCCCAAAGTGTCTTTTATAGCACTGTTTCACTATGTCTTCTCACAATAGCACTCAGCATCATCCCAATCCCTCCACCAGAGCTACTCCTACAGGTCAGGTAGCACCAGTCTCCCTCCCTCTATTCTTGTCTCAGAAGTGATTCCTCTTCAGACCACAATCTATGAAATTGTTGCATGGCTTTCATTTGATTTGAAATATGGAGGGTAGGATAGCTGTGAGAATATCTCAGCCACTTTTTGGCTCATAAATTTCAGTATATTTACTTCTCAAATCTCTTTACTCATCTCTGTATTTGCTCCTCCAGTAAGTCTTGGTGGGTAGTCACAATATCATTTTAAGGTAATCAGGCAAAGGAAGGAATAAAGAGAAAAGTAGTCACCAAGTTAGGTACTTCAGGCTGGCTTTGTGGAGAACTGTGTGTTCATCAAGGCTGGTGATGTTCCTGGGCGATTCTGCAGCAATGGGACACATGCTGTGCATGTGATGGGAAGTCTCCTGTGGGACGCATCCACCACTGTACGCATGCCCAGACCCAATGCACCCTGCTGTGGTCTAGTGAGTCAGACCATCTTGTGAATCCACCGTGCCATGCATTTTTTAAATAATAGTGAGCTGAGCCTGGATTCTAAACAGTTTTGGACTAATCAAAACTACATTCATTATTAATTTTGAATGTCAGATAAAAATATCATTCTCAAACTTGGTTATTCTCAGCAGAGAAAAAAAGGTATTGCTGAAATTAGAATGAAATTTGACTATTTTCTGCAACATAAATTTTCACTTTTTCCCTACTATATAGAAAACACAATAATATGTAGTCGGAGACTGGTTTACACAATACTTTAAAATATTTCATTTTTCTTGAGTTCATTTTCTGATGAAAAAAGATTCTTATATTCTGCAAAAAATGTTAAAAAAAAAAAAAACACAAAAAAACCACACACACAAAAAACCAAACCAAACCAAACCAAACCAAAAAAGAAAAAAAAAAAAAAAAAAAAAAAAAAGAAAAAAGGGCACAAGGCTTCTTTGAATGAGAAAGGAGACCTGAATTAACTGCAATTCTCAGTGCCTTTACTGAAATACTCGTTACTGGCATAGACTTTTATTTATTAAAAAATAAGTTGCAAAGTTTTTCAACTACTACCCAACAGAATAGTTGCTAAAAGCATTGGCAGAATTCAAAGACTTCTCAGATATCATCTTAATACTCACAGGATCAAACCAGTGATTAATGAGTGTGGTCTATGGTTTCGTCCCAGGATAGATTATCTGAAGTAAAGCTAAAGCAAACAAAGAAACAAAGAACCCCCCCTTCTTTCCTGCAAATAAAGCCAGCCCAGGTGCTCTACTGGACAGTTACCTAATGATCCTATAATCTGCTCAGAGAAGTTTCTTCTTAAATACAATTGACTGCTAATTTCTTTCTTTCCTAGAGGAGGGTAGTTCTTGTCAGACCTCTGAGAGCTCTTGTCTATGGTTATATTTTGAGTTAGTACTGACAGTGGATATGAAGACTGTTGTCTTTGAATTAAACTGGATTTTCTCATGTTTGTACCATGATGTGGCAAACAGAAGTGACGGATAAACCAGCTTTGTACTGTTTGTTCTTTCAGCTTTCTCTGTCATGCCTCAGCATTTGTCTTTCATTTCTAAAAAGCTTATTTCCTGGTGAGAAAAACCTCCTCATCCTTTATTAAGGTCTTTGTTCCATCTGTGAACTGCCATTTTTCTGCTGCATTTCTTTTCATCCATGGCAAATAACTAGAAGTGAGTGTAGTATGGAAAGGTAGTAACTACTATCAATACATTATGGCATTGCATTAATTTCAAGCTGTGTTCTGCTCGACTCCCAAATTTTGTTGAGCTACTCTTCAATTGCATATGGATATTATTATGCAGGAAGAAATCTCACAGAGACCACCGGTGTACTTTTAAAGTTACAAGGGGATTAAAGATGTGTATCCAAAAGGCTTTTGGCACTTAGATTAATGAGAAATGGCAGTTTATGACTTTATAATTATTTCCTGTGCAGATGACATTGACGTGTCTCCCACTGCTCTGGTTGTATACAGCCCATTGTCATGCAGGGCTCTGTAATTAAAAAATAAAATAAAAAATCCACAGCTATCACTTAGGATTGCTCTGTTATTAAAGAATGGGAGAGAAAACTGAGTATAATGTGATCGGCAAAGAATGCCTTTTTCCATCCTGTCTGGAGAGGATTTGCAGCTTGTATTTCATGTTTGAGATGAATTCTTTTCTGAGAGTGAACTAAGGTGCTTTATCTCCCAGATCAGCAGTGAGATATTTTTTTCCTATAAAACAGATAGCTGAAATAGCTGTAGGCAGACAGAGAAATGAAGTTAATACCATTTGCTTTATACTGGAAAACTGAATATATACCTTTTTTAAAATATATATATAATAAGTAACAGTTAAAAAAGTCAATGTAATTCTTATGAAGATAAAGAAACATGTAAGGCTTCACAAATAATCACAGAATCATGGAATGGTTTGGGTTAGAAGTGACCTTAAAGATCACCCAGTTCCAACCTCCTGCTATGAGCAGGGACACCTCCCAGCAGACCAGGTCGCTAAAAATAAAAGCTTAAGGTGCTGCCTTTCCTGAGGAGAAACAAAATGGTTATCCAGAATTAGTATTTATTCAGTTTTTCTACTTAGCACAGCACTGTACGTATTCCATTCAGGAATGCAGGCCCAGGTAAGGCTGGATATCTGAGGTGTTCACAGAGGGCTACGAAATCCAAGCTGTGCTATTACAGCCTCTCTTTCTCTCCACTGACAGCAAAAGAAATTCAGGTCTGCTGCTGTCTTGGGACTTGTTGGTATGATGAACACATTTGGGTATTTAGAAGAAATTTCTTTCTGTCATGTGAAGTAATAACAGAATAACAAAACTACTTTCTTGGCAGTGCTTTATTTATTTATTTTCCTTACCAGTGGTCAAAATTGTTTGTTGTGATGATGATATTGCAAAACCAATGCTGAACAGGACCCTGCTTATGCATTGGTTTGGTCATTGTTCCTATCAGCTGTCTCATTTCTATGTACTTGCAGAAGTGAACAGGATGAGCTTAAGTCTTGCAAAGTAAAATATGAGACAAACAAAGTGCTCTATGATTATATCAGGAAACTTTTAAGAACCTTCTTTTTACTATCGCCTGTATCGCCTGACTCAGCCTTAGCTACATATAAAATCAGGTGACTGTTGGTGAGCATCCATAGGTTTGTGTTTTGGTTCTTTCAGTTCATACATGGTAGTTCTATAATTTTTCCTTGAAGTGATAGTTATATTCAGTTTGTCTGTCAAGCAAAGCTCTGAGAAACGTCAAAATTTCTGCCCATTTTCTGTGATTTTCTTCTTAGTTTTTAATTCTTGACATCTGAAAGATTCTGGTTTAAATACAGCTAAGTTCTATGACCTCTTTATACTATTTATATTTGGTTTAGTTAAAGTATAGAATAGTAAAGTTCTTAAAATGATCTTTGTAAATAATGTTTTAGAATGTCTTTATAACAATATTTTACAACAATACAATCTTCCAGAAAGCTAACTTTCTGATTTCTTTAAATATTGTGAGAATGTAGTTTAAATACTCTAAAATGACCAGTGAACTGCTGCAAAGATTATAGTATTCCCGTGTGTTGACAGAGTAAGAGCATGAGGTCTATATTAAGAGAGAAAGCATTTACAACTTTCTCACAAGTAAATTGTGATGTCAAGCATTCGAGAAAAGACACTGGAGAGAAATAAGCTAGAGAGAAGTCATCTGCCTCTTCTTCCCCTGCAGAACTTACAAACATCAGGGTCTTAATGCTGAAAGGCATCTCAATGCATGTGAGAGAAATCTTTCAACACAAAAATCTTTGGTATGTTTGGATTCTGTTTCAAGTAGATGGTTTTTTCTTGGTGGGTGGATAGAAAGTGGCACAGTTTATAGCAGTGTTCCTCCTTGTTCTCCTTGTTTATAAGTAGGCTGTCTTTACTTTCTGGTCTTTTTTTTTTTTTTTTTTTTGAAATGTATGTACCTTATGAAGTTTCTGGTTTTGATAAAAATCATATACACGCTGAAGCGGTGGCTTGCCTAAGAAGAAAGACTTACTTTCAAAGTAAGTCTGTCTTGGCTGTGTTTACCTATCTCCTAGTACATTAATTTTAAAATGTGAACACCTTATAACTAAGGACCTCTTATCTGAATTACATGATATGAATCTGATTTACAATATATTACACAAACTGGATACAATATTACAGTATATTACACAATCTGAATTACACAATACAGTCCCTCCACACAATCCAATGTCTAGCTGTATTTCTGAAACAGGACATAATAAAATACCCTGGAAAACTGAATAAGAACTGATAAGAACACGACATGATCTATATAGACACACTGGGTACTTTACAGCCATGGGTCTTCTTTCCTTTGCCTCTTGAGACTCCTCTATGATGACGGAAATCAAAAAACCTTCTCAAATTTCTTTACTTGACTTAAACATTTGAAAACTTTTGGTTGCGTTTTCTGTGTCTTTTAACTATGCAGGCAACACTTATCTGTATAAGGAAACAGAAATGCAAGGGCATGGAAGTTCCTCTTTATTTTCCTAAGGTAGGTCAGGCATAAACCAAACCTGACATGTTAGAAATCATGAGAGTATAAATAAATTCCCAATATCCATGTGTGTTTATAAAGCAATTAAAATGTATGCAAGGAATAATGACATTCTTACTTTACAGTAGAGACGGTATGCTGGATTATTTTATTTGCTTTATATTTAAAGCACAGATAAAAGTTTGCATTAGTTGAACTTCAAGTGAATATTGCACATTACATTAATGGTATCTTCAAGGGATCATTGCTATGTAAAGGCTCTCTGGTGACAAGTATTAGAGTCTTGATTTTTCTTCTTCAAAAAACATTTTTTCTGTTTTGTTTTTAGAAATTACAAATGAAAAAATCAATTTCTGAATAACATTTCAAAGCAATCTGATTTGAAAAATGAAACATTAATTTTGCCAATTCCTATTTTTTTTCAGTGCCCAATAAGTTATTCATATAGCTCCTTAATATAGTGTAAGTATTGTCATACTAATGATGATGAGCTTTTTGTTCTTAATTACATGTTTACTGTACACGACAATGCAAATGTTAGAAATGTATAGAAAACTACTGAAAGCCATCTTTTAGACACAGACTCACACATGAAATGTCAAAAAAACATCTTGGATATAAATGTGAAAGAATGGCCAATAATCCAGTTGTTTTGCTTCAAAACAAACAAAATGGGGGTATTATGTTTCAGCTCTGGATATGATTTCATTTATACAGAACTTTCCATTTTCCTGTTGACTATCAAAAGTCAAGAGCCACCGCAACTTCAGGTTTTCAGGGTATTTTGCCAGGAACAGTCACCAGTTGCAAGTACTATATGTGCCAGAACAGGAGAGGGTCTGACCTGTTTTAGAGGAATTTAGGCCTTTGTGTTCCAAATGTAAATGGCAGCTGGCTTGCTACCCACAGAGAAAGATGAAAACATATGTCTATCTAGGGCGCGTTTTAAATAGTATCCTGTCATTAGTTATTTAGCAGATTGGAGTTCTGGTAACTATTTGCTTAAAATCACTATAGCCTAAGACTTTGCTGAATCTTTTTGTCCAAAATAGAGAAATTCTTCCCCTTGCACTACAATCAGAATACACTTTTTATGTACTTGTACACTAATTCACAAAGAGTAAGCTAGACCTAGACTTAATTGTTGAGCAGTGTGCTGCAGATGAGACACGGAGGCTGAATAAACTCATCCAGACCTGGATGAGTTCTAGGCAGGGCATGTGTCTATATATACATACATGCACCATAATCAAAACAAGTTTGAAGTGACAGTACCTCCAGTGTGTGCAAGGGACAATGAGGAAAAGGCATTTTTTAAGAATTAGGAAAGGAACCAATTCAGTGATGCAAAGATCCCAAGAAAGGCTGGAATTCTAGTCTTAGTAGTAGCTCTTAGTAGCTCTTCTCACTTTGGTTGGAAGGGACCTCTGGAAGCCATCTGGTATGACCCCCTCACTGAAGCAGGCCTACCTTGACATTTAGATCAAGTTGCTAAGCTTGTACAGTTCAGTCTTGGGAATCTCCAAGAATTGTCCAATACTGTTTATTCTGTTACCTCCAAATATAGGTCATTCCTGGTGTGGCCACTGACTGCTTCCGTATTTATATGATGCATGTAGGCACTTAGGTTATATGCAGCCCACTTTGTTATTTGAATTTAAAGACTTTTGTGGAAGTTGTACTTACATGGAAACTGAACTTCACATAATGTGTCCTTTCTTTTATTATTCTTAGCCAAAAGAATACCAAGGATTCCCAAACTAAATGTGGATGATGGTCTGCTGTTGGGACATCTGCATTATTCTCCATGGTCTGACTTGTTCCTTCTAGCAGTAGATGTTTTCCTAGGCTTCCCATATTTGCTAAGTGCTATTAAAATAAACATGAATAAATATTAAGGTGATTTAGGAAACTGTTTTTCCCTCCACATCTAAAAGCACTTTTCAATTCCTGAAGGTTTTGGAGGTGGAAGTGGTAGAACATGAAGAAACTCTTCATTTCTGAGTTGTGCTATGATTATTTGAGTTGGCTGTATCGCCTCAGTGGGAGCACTTGGATCTTTTATTTGTTCAGCATAAAGGTTATTGCAAGTAGTTAGTGAATAACAAGTGCCAGATACTGCAGCAAGAGAATTCGTATCAGTTGGGGAAGGAGTTTCCCAGATGAGAATTCATCAATGTAACGATACATAACTCTGCTAATTATGGTTGAAATACTTCCTAGCTCCTGTTTACATGGGACCACAGATGTCAATACAAATTATGAAAAGTTTCCTCTTCACTTCCCATATGTTGTCCATTGTAGGGCACAACAGAGCTCAGGTGCCTGGCTGGCATCCCTGCTTGTGTTACCGGGAGTTTTGTCATGGAATTCAAATGAGCTTGGATTTCATCTCCATTGTTTCTTCTCCTGTAAAAGCACTGTAAAAGTATCAGTTCTCTCTGCCCCGTTTCCTTCCATACTAATTTCACATGGCTGTTTGCTCTATTTTTCCACCCAGAACTTCCAGCAAAGAGGCTTTAAAAAACTTTCTATACTGACCGGAGATTTCTGAATGCATGATGGTACAAGAACAACTGCACAACATGCACAACACACATGGCACAATTCATCAGGCATGTGTATGTGTATGCTCGGTAAATCTAATGTGTTACAAAAGCCTCTATATGTAAGACAGCACTAAGGCTTATGTTTTCCATCAATTTGGGACACTTCAGACCAAGTATTGGTAACAGCCTCTAAGCAACAATGTGCTGCTCCCCACAAAAAAAAAAAAAAAAAAAAAAAAAAAAAAGCATTTGGTGAGGTCCACTCAGGAAAAAGCTGTAAAAACCTCAAGACAAATTGTGCTCTAAAGGCACCTTTTCAGAAAGATTACTTAAATTCCACAAAGATGCTTCAGCTTGTGAAAACCCAGCTAGCAAGTTTCTATCTTTCCCCCCCTCACACTCTGATTGTGTGAGCAAGATTTACATCATGTTAAAAGTAGATACAGCCATCAAAGTCAGAAGAAGAACAAAAACCTATTGAAATTTATCAGAGCTCAGAAAAAGCTGGAGAAATATTTAATGAAGTGCTTCAGTCCTTCTCTTTTCTTCCTCCAGTATCCACGACTCCCAGTGATTTTACTCATGCAGGCAACAAATCTGGTTCTGATCCTTGGCATTTAACATTGAAACGTGGGTATTAGTGCAGACAAGAAAAATAATAACAGTTATCAGGGCTTGTTTCCAAATGATGCTGTGAAAGCCAGCATTTACAGATGTAAACCTAATTGCTCATAGCAGCTGGTGGGCAAAAACCAAGTAAACACATGCGTGGCACATTTTCATGGAAAGCCGGCGTGCTCGTCTGTAGCTTGGGCACTGATGGCTGGTGTGAGCTTGCAGCTCCGTGCATCCCCACTGGGCACCTGCCACCTGAGTGAGGGGAGGACAGTAAAATCCTGATTTCCAAAAAGCAGGGCTCTCCTCCTCCTGCAGTTTGGGAGAAGCCGGGGCGAGGTGGGGTTGCTGGAGGTGCGGACTCCCCTCAGGAGGCAGGAGGAGCGGTGTCCTGCTCGCTCACGATGGACGCTCCTCTTCCCCGTCCTCCCCGGGGGGCTGATTTTCTTAGAAAAGCGAGCAAAAACCAACGTGCAGCAATGACAGGCTCACGCAGGGGATAAAAAAGAAGGAAAAAAAAAAAAAGGAAAAAAAAAAAACCGACAACAACAACAAAAAAAAACAACCCAGCCCGCCCCTCAGCTATCACCACTTTATCACCTGCATGTGCCTGGAAGGAGGCTCTTCCCTCCGCCGAGGAAAATCAGCTTAGGAAAGCAAAGTTTGAACAGCGAATTCCTGTTATTTCAAAGCACCCCATGTGACAGGATATTTCCTTATCATCTCGAGCCCAGAGCTTTCCCCTGATCCACCAGCCCTGCACAAGTGCGGAGGACCTGCCCGGCGGGGAGTCTTCTCCTCACAGCGGAGGGGCGCGACGGGAGAAGCCGCGGCGATGGCTCCCTCCCCGCTCCTGCTCCTTCTCCTCCTCGGACTTCTGCCCGGGGCTTTTCCGCTGCTGGGTAAGTGCCCGCAGGGGCTGTGCACGATCCGTCGGGAATTAAGAGGGGTCTCGGCAGGCTGTGTGCGGGGATAACCCCCGCGCAGGTGGGGGGCAGCCCCGCGGGACGGGGAGAAGCCCGCCGGCATTTTGCCCCCCTCCGTGCTGCCCCCGGGGAGCCTCGGGGTGTCGGGGAGGGCCGGAGGGAAGGTGGTGCGCCACCCGTCCGTCCCTCCATCAGCCGCCCCCTCCCCGTCCTCACCCTGAGGTGATCTGTGGGTGAAGCTGCCCCATGAGGCGGCCTTTTGGGTTTCAGTTTTTTTTTGGGTTGCAGTGGGCACCAAGCAGGGCAGCTTCTGGGTGTTAGAGTACCCCAGATATTGTCATAGAGTTGTTTGGGTGAAACGTGGAGCTTGCACCTCAGAATTTCTCTGATTTCCAGTGCACTGCTATATTCCAGCAAAAGTTTTGCCTCAGCCCCTCCTGAAAGCCTCCTTGGCATCCTTTGCAGTCCAGTTTGAGGTCTCCTGAAGCACAGATTTCTAACACCAGCTTGTAACCTTTTTTTTTTTTTTTTGCTCCGTGTAGTTAGCAGCAATCAGTGTAGGCTATCCAGTAAGCAAGAGCCTCCGTGGAGAAGAAGACAGTCATCCTACCTGCTGGCTGCCTCATTTCTTGCCCCTCTCTTGCCTCTGGCCTTTGGTGTGCTGTTGGGGTGCTCTCAGTAGGTGTTTGACACTGGTAGCCCTTCGCTGACTTCATGAGTCACTTCTTAATTTACACTCATGTAATCTGCGATAGTTTGAGAAAGCTGCAAAATCTGAAGCTGTGCTGGCATAGTGGAACTTTTAAAATGTAATCTCTACTGTGGAAGAGGTACTTGGTCAGTAACGTTTTACAGTACCTGCCTTCTGGGGCCAGAAATAGGCAAATCAGCAGTGAGATGGGTAAAGAAAACGAAACCTTGTGGGAAAAAGGATCTATTAGGATATGCTTGGGACAGTTGAGGTAATATACTAGATGTTTCTGGATAGGTTATTGTTGTGGTTTAACATTGACAGGCAGCTAAATACCGCACAGCCACTCTCTCGCTCCCCCTCCTCAGCAGGAGGATGATGGGTGTGGAGAGAAAATAAAATGGAGGAAAACTTGTGGGTTTCAGATAGTTTAATGAAAGAAAAGAAAATGGAATCATGGAATAAAAAGGAGAAAAAAGTAGTCTCAGCTACCCTTTAGCAAATGATATCCAGGTAACTGCTAGAATGTCCTCCCTTGTTCTTCCTTCCCAGAAGCTTTTAGTGTCAAGCACAACATCTTATGACATAGATTATCCCCAGCTGTGCCCCCTCCAGCCTCTTGGCCACCCCTAGCCAAGTGGCCTTTGGGGGGCTAAGGCCAGAGACGCAACCTTGATGCCATGCAACCACTGCTCAGCAACAGCCAGAACATTGGTACGGTATCAATACCGTTCTAACTGCAAAGCACAGCACTGTATGAGCTGCTGTGGGGAATGTTAACTCCATCCCAGCCAGACTCAGTACAATTCTAAGGGTGGGATGAGTTGGTACTTATGCCTGGAAGGTTTCTATGAACCTTTTTCCAGGAGTAATTTTTGTTATATGTTACATTATATGTTACCCTCTTAGAAACTGCCATAATTCGTTGCACCAGTACTTGGGATGATGCTCAGGTGAAACTTCTTGTGTACCACCTCCAGCTCATTCCAGAAGAATGGCCCCCTGTTATGGGAGCTATGACAAATGTTGCTACAGAACAGTGAAGAAACACAGTTAACAGTTACATGAATAGTTCTGCACAGCCCATTTTACAGATACAACTCAATATGTTGACAAGAAGTGATATCAAGTGGTTACAGAGAAGAGCTGGCAGGGTTTCACAGATACCTGACTTGTTTGATATTCTTGTAGACTCTAATATATCATGCAAGAAAGTATTGTGTGGGAATCTGCTTTGGTGTGCAAACAGGCAGAACAGACACTGCAGTAGAGCCATAACCTGGAGCAGCACAGGACCATGATACAAGTCAGCTGTATGGTCATAGATGTATCAGGAGCAACTACAAGGAAAAGGAAATTTTCCAACTACAGTCTCAACCACAGTTCTTCTGCCTTAACCGCTGCCTTCTTCTACCTCTTGTTCTTCCATCCTGCTTTGGTGCCAACTTCTTTTTAATGCCTACTTGGCCATGTTGGCCCTTTATCTGTTTAATACTCATAAGTATTATTTGTATTAATAATATTTAATTATTGTATTAATAATTGTAATAAGTATTTATCTGTATAATACTCATAAGTATTATTTGCTGTCAGATCCCTGTGTGCACTGGGGCCCTTGTAAAAGCTGCTGTGTTGCATTTAAATACCTCTTACACTTTGTAAAGATACAGTCAGAAAAGCAGAGGACCAAAGATTTTATTTCCCCCCTACAGACCAGACCTCTTTATTCAGCTTTCTGACTTTGTCTCTGAAGCCAAAACTCCCCACTCTTTTGGGCCTGGGTACAGCAGTCCAGGCTTTTGACTTTGGGGTACATTTTTCACATGCCTAGTGTCCTCTAACACCACAAGTTGCATAAAACTTATAATGTTACATTAAGCCACAAATAAAATTTTAGCAGCTTAAAAGATCAAGCAGTGTTTTCCACACTTGTGAAAAAGTGCGACATTTTCTTTTAACCGGAAGCTTTAAATAAGATTTCAGGAAAAGGAGAGCTGCAAGCATTGCATGTATCATTGGGCTAAATCCTAGTACAAATGCAGAATTAAAATAAAGTTATCACTAGAAGTGATAATTATATATTTCCTTGTATTGTCTATGAGTAAAGCTGATTGGCAAAAGGCAACAATTTTTGTCTCCGGTGCTCATCAGTTTTATACTGCTTCCCAGTGAGTTGGAAGCCAAAGGACAGGAGAAGGAAACTGAACCATGGGTGAAATAAGTCTAGGTCAGCTCTTTCTCTGAGATAGGGGTTATTTGTTCCCAGATTGTTCTCCTGTAGTAAATTATGATCATTTCCACATTGGAGCCTCAGCAGAGACAGGAAAATGTTTTGTGGTTAACCTGTTTCCCGTTAAATATTTTTTTTTCATTGTACAATTTGTTTAATTTGGTAATCTAGCATTAAAATAAATAATATTTCAATTAGCCTTAATCCTCGGAGTAACATAAATTAGTCTTTTTCCTAGCTTGTAGCCCAGCTAAAATACAGTTTTAAGACCTTGTGCAGTCTGTTACATTTTGAGTTAGAATATCAGTGAACTGTTAACTTACCATCCTAAAATGTATCTCAAGGGGATCAGAGGAAGGAGGAGAAATTCTCAGTCACTGGAAAAAAGTAAGAAAGGACAAAGTAATCACCGATTACTGCAGTTGAGTGAAAAATGAATATGCTGTTCTAGCCCTACAAGTAGCTTGTTTACAAAGGGTAAAAAATAAAAATCCTTCCACTCAGTTAAGACTTCAAGGATTTCAGCAGAGCTTATGAGAGCAAGAATCTACATCAAGGGGAAATGGAGCCTGAAGAACTTCTGCTGTAGGCATCTTCTCGCGCTTGGGAGCCAGGATCAAGGAGCTGAGTGCTCAGCGCCAGGATCCCAGGATCTGCAGTGCACGGTGTGCATGCTCCCTCCTCCCATTAACTCCCATGGCTGCAGCTTGGAATGAAATCATGAGTGGGCTTTTTTCCTTAGAAGGAAAAGAAAAACTTTTTTTTTTTTTTTTTTTTTTTTTTGAAAAAACAAACAAACAAACATGTTTTAAAGCTGCAGGAGACACTAGATCTGTCTCTACTGCCTTGCTCTTTTGGGTATAGGTGCTTTCACTGATGAAAGATAGTTGAAATGTCCCAAAATCTGAACTGTTGAACATCATCTAAACAGATGATGAGATTCAAGAGCAGCATCCAGACTCATATTTCATTTAGATAGTAGGTAAGATTGCTTCAAATAATTCCGTTGCTTTTTGCCTTACAGATACTAGCATCTTTTTAATATATAACGAAGACCACAAGCGCTGTGTACTGGCTCAAAGTTCTAATTCAGTGACTACCGCTCCTTGCGTTCAAGAAAATGAGTCACAAAAATTCAGGTGGGTCTCAGATCACCAGCTTATGAGCATAGCGTTCAAATTGTGCTTGGGAGTGCCTTCGAAGAAAGACTGGGTTCCGATCACTCTGTATCCTTGTGACAAGGCTAGCGAACTCCAGCGATGGGAATGCAGAAATGAGACTCTCTTTGCAATCCAAGGGGAAGATTTGTTTTTCAACTATGGAAACAGACAGGAAAGGAATGTTATGCTGTACAAGGGATCTGGTTTTTGGAGTAGGTGGAAAGTCTACGGAACCACAGACGATCTGTGTTCTCGAGGCTATGAAGGTAAAGTTCTATACATTCATTTCTGTATTCTAAGCTCATTTCTATGTGTATCTAATTAAACTATTTAGAAGTGTAGGAGAATTATCTTAGTCTTGTTGGTGATCAGTGAATGTGTCTTCTGGTGAAATCAGCAACACTTGAGTGTGCTTTATGTTTTCTGAGGGGTTCGTTTTGCTTTTCTTTTGTCAAAGTTATGATAGATAATTAACCATAGAAGGCAGTGTTTCATTTTGAGGAAGAGGAAAGCCCATGGTTGTTCAGAACATGTATAGCCATTACACAACAGTTAGTGATAGCTTTGACTATTTATGTCTACAGAAAAACATAGTATCAGTGTATAGTCTGTTGGTTATGTTCCCCCCTCCCTCCTGGAGAACAAATATAAATTAGATTGTGAGGATTTAATTAACTCATGATATCTTCAGGTCTGGTATATTTGAAGGTGCATTTCTAGGTGTTTGAATTGCCTCTCAGGGTTGGTGCTGAAGTGTTAGACAAAGAAATAGGACACTTTAAATAGTTAAATATGAAAATGTACATACATGTATGCTTATGATAGTACCTGGGAATACATCTGGCTTCCCTTTGGTAAACAGAAAGGGGCAGAGGAAGGGAAGGATGCATTTTCTAGGGTTAGCACAAATGCTGATTACAGTATTAGTCCTTGACCCAGATCCAGAAAAAAATGAACCCTAGCGAAGCAAATTATCTGAAAGGAGGCAGGGAGGAGATGGAGTTATGGCCCATCTCTCCTTTGCCTTTGTTTCCTAGCAGCTCTGTGGGACAGTGACCTTGGTATGTCAGCTCCATAGCCGTCCCTATCAAGTGGTGTTCCTCCGTACATCCTCTCACCGAGGTACATACGTTGTGTGAGCACACAGAAAGCTGCTTTAGTTACTTTGATAAGTTTCATCAACTTGTCTGTCTGATGAAACAAAATTGGCATTTTGATGGAAATTTTATTTGGGCATAGTATGAAGGAGTCACTCTCTGGTATATATCCTGCAAGTTTATATCTGTGTGACGTTATATCTAAAACAGACAGTAATTGAGTGAGTTATCAACACAAGAACAAACAGTTGGTTGGGCATAAAAAGAAAATTGGTTAACTTTGTGGATTTTATATTTTTGATTGTTATGCATGTAAAATTTAGCATGAGAAAGCACCTGTGTTGGCTCAGTCAGTTCTGGTCAGTAGTCTTTTCTGGCCAGTGGTCTCCTTAAGTGACAAAAATTTGTCTGATTGTGCAAATGGGTATCAGCTTGGACCTAGAGAGTAAAATCTAGCAACATCCCATTTCAAGTACGGATTGGATACTAAGCTAGCAAGCTCTGCTTGCTATAATATGGTCATAAAGTTGAACTGATACATATACCATGCTTATTACGTCTTTATTTTAAAATTCTTGTGTCTCCTTAGATACCTACACAGTGAAAGGAAATGCCAATGGAGCACCTTGTGTATTCCCTTTTAAGTTTGGTGGCAAATGGTACGCTGACTGCACAGATGCTGGCCGATCAGACGGCTGGTTCTGGTGTGGAACCACTTCTGACTTTGATGTTGACAAGATGTATGGATTTTGCCCACTGAAATGTGAGTTTTGTATATTGAAGATTCTGCTGTGCTCTGTTACTCAGCTGCCTGAGAATACTGCTGTCCTTGTGTGCTTTACTGTACAAAACACAATCTGAAACTTTGTGTTTTTCTTCTGTCTTCATGCAGCTTGCTATTTTTGAGGAACAACTTAAATACGAAAAAATGGGGCTCAGCATACAAAAATTGTCTGCCTTTATCCTGGCGAAAGCATGTTAATCATACACTGGAATCTGTAATTGCAGCATTTGCTCAAATAGCAAGTTAATTAGATATAAAGGTATGACATTAGTACATGCAAAAGGTGGCATAGAAGTTTGTGCTGCAGAACTGGAAGCTAGAATTTAACAACTGAAAAATGGGACTTCTTCATAGAAATTAATTGCCTTGTGAACATAAGACAACTTACATGAACTTTTACTAAATCCTAGTACGTGCTACATTACTTACTCTTCTGCATTACTTTTCTGTAATTAAAAGCCGTAGGAAAGGTCTATATTCTAAATTCCCTGGTTTGAGTATAGCTAGATTTTAACTGTCGTATTATGAAAATACAGAACTTTATGTAGAAATGTTACCATTCCTTTAAGTAAATTGGAGTGATATGCTTGTATATATTTGAATTATTTTCAATTTGAGTAAAGTTTCTCTGAACTTCCGTAAAATAGATACTGAGAAATTTGTCTGCAAGCTTTTTTCTTTTTTGGTCATGCTGGGAAAGGTGGCACTTTTCCTTCCCTTCTTCTTTATGATTGTGTTTGGCTGTAAAGCTCCAACTGACCACAGTGAGAACAAAAGAGAAAAACATATCTTTCCTTTGATGTGAAGAAAACAGAGTGGGTTGATCTTAACTGGTCTGATGATGAAGTATCAGTGTCCTCATATGATTTTCATGAATGTTGCATTCATTATTTCAGAAAAATGAAAATTGCATGCTATTTTTTCCCTAGGCCAATATACTTTTCAAGATATAAAAACATGTTGGAAATATCAACCCCATAAACAGAGCACATGCAAATCAGCTTAAGTATGCTACCTGTCTAGCATTCTTTGAGCAAGGCAAATAGGAGGTATTAAATTTTTGTTTAGTTCTCTGGCATAATTCAAGGAAATCCATTCAGATGACTGTGATTGTTTTTGGAAAAAGCTGCTTTATGCTGATTGCCTGCATGTTTCCTTCCTAATTCTTCAGTACTGGCTATAAAATATTCATGTTTAGATCATATATTTTAATGAGAGACGGGCTGGGGTAGAAAAATTTTAGCCAGCTGTGTGACTGAGAACTGCACTGCATGAGAGTGGTAAGTTGTTAAACTTCAAGAGTGCTTTTTAGACAGAAAACATTGAAGTCTTCTGTATGTTAAAGTTTATTTAATAAGATTTAAGCATTGTTCTTTTTCTAAGCTATCTGGGGGGAGCAAAGGTGCTGATATGAAGACCTTTACAGCTCTTCATAATAGGGCCTGGACACACAGTGAAATTACAATTGAACCAGTCACTTTTTATTGTGAGTAAAACCCAAATGTTTTCCAGTATGAGGAGGGCTAAGATTATGCTTATTAGTAATTATTATACCCAAAAGAAATGTGGAAATTTTACCAGGAGAGGTAACATAATAGTGAGTATGAGCCCTTTAGTGGGAGCTTTATAAAGATGCTGATACACTGACAGATGAAACTTAAATCCCACAGGAAGAAACTGAGAAGTGTTTCCACCACTTCAGACAATTTTTAATACCCTAGGAAATACTGATTCTTTACAGGTTACACTGTGTATTTTTGAGCTGTTTGTTACATTGCAATGTAAAACTAGGCACTGAGGAAGAGAACAGGTTGTACAAGGTAAGATCACCAGGAGATCAAGTCATGACGTATGCCCATAGCTGTATTGAAGTGGGCAAAAGTCCATTGAGGCTCCTCTCTTGAGAGCTGGAAGAGCTAGAGCTTCTGTAAAGAATTTAGAAAGCCTAGAAGTAAACGAAGAATGCAGGGAGTAAGGAAATATTTAAATAGTCTTAGTCTTGCATATTAATCATTGGGAAAATCTACATCCTTGCATTCATTCAAAAATATTGATTTAATTTTTTATTTTTATTTTTATTTTTATTTTTATTTTTTTTTAACGTCAGGCTTTTCCCCCATGCTGGCATTTCAAGGTGTTTTGAAGGATTTTTCAGTGTGGTTTTATTTCTAGTTCAAAATACCTTGTGAAATGACCAAATAAGTTGCATAGGGTGATTTACCATGTTTCTTCTGATTTACCTGAAAGTCATAATCTGAGTTTGGATCTCACAAATTTATCTAGGAAAAAGAAAGAGAAACACTTCAGGAAAAAACATCTAAGAGAAGATAACTATGTGAAGGAATTTTAGTGTACTTTAGATTTTCTTTATTACTATTGTCAGCATTTAGTTATATCATAAATTACATTATAAACTCATATAAAGTCTTTATTATGGGATTTGTTCCTGACAATCTGGTCAGAGAGGAAGAGATTGCAGTTATATTATGGACTGTCTAGCAAGATTTATATTCAGTTTTCTTTTGCCATGATTCTGATCATGTGGTTTCCAAGAATATTGGACTGAGACTCCAGCATGTTTGGGATGGCTAACTAGGCAGACAAGAACACTTGTGTTGTTACTCCTAGTCAAAGGCAAGATTTCAGCTTGCAATTTTGGAACTTAAACTTCTCAAGACCATTACTGATTTCCCATTTCTATTGTTTGCAGATTCAGTAGAAATACTGTATGTGATAAATCTATTAGCATTTTATATATATATTATATGTATATATGTATAATATATAAAATATATATATTTTAATTGTAATAAATATTTGCACCAATAGGGCAATTTTTCTTTCCTATAGGTTTTAGCTTGTTTGTCAAGGGCTATGAGTGAAATTCAGTGCAGTTTTGGTCTGCTTCACTTTGTTTTAAAGACTAAAGATAGTAGTCCTAGTGGAAACACCTAGCTCTTGCTAATTTCAATGTATACAAAAATGTGTGTTGAGTTCATCGGTGTAGGGATAAAGTTGAGCTCTTATAAATTCTTTTTTCAACTTATGCAATTGTATTCTAATAAGAATTAAGCTTAGATGCTAAAATATATCATTCTAGAAATGTGATTCCTCTTTTGGTTTCTATGGGGATACTAAACTTTAAACAATAGCATGTAGGTTTCCTAAAAACTGCTCTGTGAAGGTATTTGTCCTCATAAAACTAGAAAGTAGAAATATCTCTCTCTCTTTTTTTTTTTTTTTTTTTTTTTTTTAATGTTCAGAAATGAACTTTATTTTGATGAAAGACCAAAGTTCTATAGAGCAGCACCAAATGCAAGTCATCTATAAATTAAGAGAACAAGGGAGGGAGGATGAATGCCTGAGACTTGTTTTTCTTTTCTTCTGTAGTAATGGTCTAGAAAAACCCTTTTGTCAGAGACAAATTTCTTTACTTAATTATAGACTTTTAATATTACAGTCTCTATTTTATCCCAGGCATGTGCTTGTGCTCAGGAATTAAAGCTTTTGTAGAACTCAGTGTAGCGAAGCAATTTTGGCTTCTGGTAGTCACGATGTACTTTGGATAGAAGTTAGTTTGTGGGTAATGACAGTTGGATGAAAGTTCCCATATTTAGTGTCTGTATTACAGTATACTATGTATTTATTTTGTTGTGTAAGGGTAATTTGAAAAGAAGCACTTCATATTGTATATCAGATTTAATACAGGAAAAAGTGGAACTGGTTACTGACCTGCTGACATTTAACATGTACCATCCTTTGTCTTGAGTTTTGTTTATTGTACTGTTTTCCTCTTATTTACACTCTTACGTTTTCTGAGATCTCTGAATTCGGAAAAGGAAAAGACCCCTTTCTCTTAAATTTTCACAGCTTGCAACTTAAGGAGCTGATAGAGGCTGCAGGAATTTCAGTCCCTTTCCCATTGTCAGCAGACCTTCAGTGACCTCTACTATTTTCGGCTTTTGTCTTGCAACTTATGGAGTGATATTTTAGTTCAGTGTAGGGACCTACAGTAGATCCTGTTTCTAGCAGAGCAAGATCATGCTGTTGTATCTTGTGTTGTGGAGATTCACCTGACATGATCTAGGAAAGGCTGTAGCAGTTTGAGGAGTGTGGTTACTTCTAATGTCGGGCCCTGATAGGTGACATTTTCACTGGTTTGACATTGCCAAGATGTGCCAACTGCAGATTTTCAACAAGATTTAGTCAAGTCATGGGACAGAGAAGAATACATGGAAGTATATCACATACATGCATAAGACAAGTGAGGAATTGCAGAAAAGTGTGAGATTGATGCTGATAATTTAAATTTTGTGTCTGATGTTTGGGTCTAATTATCTCTATCTCAGTTAGAAAATCCACAGCCACTTTATATAGCACCCAACATTTGTAAAATAAACAGGGATTTCTTAGCTCAGAACAGTGGGCAGCTTCATGTACACCTTAGAGTCCGTCAGGTTTTAGCATTTTTCTCCATAGTTAAAAATCTGTTCTTTTGGAATGACTTTAACCATTGATCTTCTGTTTTAAACAGCAGCTTTGTTATACCAGAGAAAATAGTGGGATTGTTTCATAATGTGTTTATTGTCTGACACTATTGTCATGGTTTAGCTCAGGCCTGATATATTAGAGAACATTGGGACTCCTTTTAAACCAGTTCTGTACTGCAGTGCAGGTTTGTGTATTTTTTCTGGGCAATTCATTCCATATTTTATCTGGCTTAGTCTTCGTGATCAGTTTCAGCATTTCTTTTTCTCCTTGCAGTTAATAATATCGATTCATTGTGGAATACCGATCCTCTAACGAATGTCCAGTATCAGACAAATTTTGATGCAGCGCTGACATGGCACCAGGCAAGAAAAAGCTGTCAACAACAGAAGGCAGAGTTATTAAGCATCACAGAGTTGCATGAACAAACATACCTGACAGGTAAAGTAATATCATTCAGCAGTTTTTTAAAAAAGTGAATTATTTTAACAGTGGCACTTATATAGCATGTTCCATCTCGAAAGTCAGTATTTTGTTCAGTTCTTTTAATTAGTAGATTTAAATTGTTGTCTTGAATAATTCACCTGGAAAATTGGAAAGTTAATTATTATTTTATCCTGAATCAACATTGCCAGAAACTTACAGAAACATGAAAAATAACAACAAATATGTAATGCAAGCAATAAAGAAAGAATTTTGGAATGCATGAAAATTCAAAGTAGTTTTCAAAGCAAAAAGGCAGATACCAAGAGTGCATCTTTTTTAAGCTACACTTGCTGTGTGTACTAGTAAGCATTTTGGCCTATTTAATTAAAGCTCTCATATCATCACTATGTGCTGAAATATGAAAAGAATGTAAAAAAAGCTATATACAAAGGACTTATAAATAGCTTGTTTTAATTTCAGTCTCTTACATTATTTCCCCAAGTCATTCTCAAACTTCTCTCCTGAGAAAATTCACTCCTGAATTCCAGCTTGAATGCATTTACATTCTATAAAGAGGCAGTCTTGTCTTCACTACCTTCTGAGCCTGTGCACACACGTGAAGCAGTCCACTATATTACATTTATTAAACAGATTAGAAAAGACTTTGAATATGTCAAATCAATTGGGAGATAAACTTTGCTATGATGTAACATACATGTTGTGCTTTGTAAATTCAGAGGATGACTGGCTACTCAGTAAAAGCATTTTTAACGTAAGCCTTTTCTGTGTAAGCTTCTGTTTTCAGTTTAAGTATTTCGTCAAAACCTGAGTCTTATTTACTACGATAAATTTATTGTAAATTTATTGTTAAAATTAATGCTCAAGTGAGCATTGGAATTTAGGAGTAAATTACTAGGAGGCATGTTTGAACTGCAGACTATTATATATTGCTGCCAAATGTATGTGGAAATCCATTTTTCATTCTGCAACTATTCTGGCAGGACCAGGATTTCCTGTCGTGCTCATTTTTTACTTCTCTTAACCTCCACTTGTTTGTACAGAAGTAGTACTGGAATACATTACCGTGTTGTTGCCAGATCAGGCTCTGGTATGACATTGCAGTCCTTTCCAGTGTTTAACTACCCCTGCTTTTAACCTGGCCATGCTTCAAGTCCAGCTCATAACCACAGTGTCAAAGACAACTAAAATACATGGAGCAAAATTGCTTACTGGCATGATGCCACCAGTAACAGCAGAAATTAATAATATATGTTGTGCAATGATTTTCTGTAAGCTATGCAGAAATAAATTAATTCAAAAATAATCAGCAGTCATCCAGCTAGGCATCCAAGACTTATACATAAAGCAGAGAGAGACAATTGATTAATAATTACTATAAATAATACCAGAGAATTCAGTAGGACCATACATGAGCATAATAAGTGGTTTTCAGATGTGGAGCAGAAGGTTGGAACAGCATTTGGAAACCTGACTTACAGTTGGCTAAAGAAGTGAAATCAGATGAGTCTGCAAATGCACAATGTGTGCTGTTAAAAAGATGATTTTTGGAATGATCATGTTTAAATATAGTGTGATAAAATATGAACAGTACAATTACAATATTAGTTTACAATATTTTGTATATTTGAAACTGTTGGAAAATACACAGCAGGAAACAATTCATATTTGTTTTTTGGAAAACTGATTTTAGGAGGTTTTTGTTTGTTTGTTTGTTTGTTTTTTGTTTGTTTTTTTTTTTTTTTGGATCTTTTATGTAACTTCCAATCTTATATTTTATAATTATGCACCTTTCTTCATATTTATGACAATCAGCTTACAAAGAGCACATATGTCATTTTGTTTTCCATTCCAACACAATTCCCCACACCTAGAATTGTGAAAACTGTAAAGCTGAAATTAATCTTTTTGTATGGCCATGTAAGACTACATGTTGTGCAAGTTTAGCATAGCCACCTCAAAAGTATATTGTTAAAAGTTTAAAAAACTTGTACCATGAAAAAGGAGAACCAAAGAAGTTTAGCTTTGAAGTTCTAAACAAGTGTTTCTTTTGCCATGCACTGCTAGTGTCTGTCTTTGTCTCTGTTACCCAGGTTTGACCAGCAGGCTGAGTTCGGCTCTCTGGTTTGGTCTTAACAGTTTGAATTTCAACGGTGGATGGCAGTGGGTTGGTGGTGCTCCTTTTCGATATTTAAATTGGGTTCCAGGTAAGATTAAATGTGTTGCTAATAGGTTTAAAATAATAATAATATTAAAAAAAAAAAAAGGTTTTTGTGTAACAGATTTCTTCTCTTGTGATCTGTTGTCCTGCTGCTATTCATCTTGTTTTGATATTGAAAGATTCTGACTGTGGCTATAAATGTTGTTAATGACAGCCCTCATGCTATGGATAGATGATGGGTTTAATTTATTATTTAGGATGAAAAATGTAGCCTCCAAATTCAGAGGAAAGTTTTAAGTCATCTGTATATCTTACTTTGCTTCATCTCTATGTAAATACAGAGTAAATCTGATGCTCTAGGTCTTTTCATTTGTGTGCTTAAACTGGTCAGTTTTTTGTTTCCTTTCTTTTCCAGTTTGTTTTGGTTATTTGCTTAATGATTCAATTTTTAATTTCATCTTGGATTAACCGACCCATGGTAGCATGTATAGAAGTGAACATATTAGGCTAGCCTGCTTTGAAGCAAAAACGGCTGCTCCACACCTGGAGACAGCACTGTATTGAGCTCTGGTGCTGGTGTTAAGAAGCTAGCCTCCTATGCCTCAGCAGAGAAGAGGTGATTTTCCGGTTTACTATTTGGAGTGTCTGTGTTAAGGTGACTTTCAGTAAGACCCCTGTTTCCTTGCCCTGTGTATTCAGGAAGTCTTTGGAAGCTAATATAAAGTTGAGGTTTGAAGTTACACAGTGGGAATGTTCTTCATCTTCACTGAGCATGCCCCATGTATTTAATCTGCAGTAATGGTGTAAATGTACACTCCATCTTATCACCCAGTAGCTTCCTTGTGTAGGTAAGCCCAAACTACATTTTAGGTAGAGAAAACCTCTTTGTAAGCTTTGACATGAATTGAACCACTGTATAAATAGCTCTCCAACAGAGAGAGCACATGAGGAAAACAGATGGGCTGACCTGCAAGTTGCTGTGAGGGTATTTATAGGTCTGTCTTCTAAGAGCACAGGTGAGAATCTGCATGTAACGAAGAGCAGAGGAAACCTGACTGTGAGATAGAGCCAAATCAGCAAGGGAAGCTGTTCATGGCTGTTAAAACTGCTGTCAACTCTCACCTATCCTGTAAAGAATTATATGAGTTTTGGCGTAACCAAAATGGGCTCCATTTGTCTTTAACCCTTTAAGTTTCTTAATTTCATTCAAAGGTAATACTCTTATGTCCATTTAACAAATTTTACGTTTGTAATGTATCCTTTACATTTTGCTTTGGTTAGCTTATGTTTGTCTCATCTCCATTTTTCTGGATGTTCAAGAGTTGACTGTTCTCTCACTAGTACATTCTAAAAGAATTTGTGGAAGCTTCACATTCTTCTGTCTCACTAGCCCTTAAGAGATAACAGGAAAAAACAACAACAAAAACAAACAATGCAATAAAGGAACTAAGTTACAAACATTTAAACTAAAGTTATGCTGGTTAGGCATTTGGGAAAGATAACTGCCAACAGCTGAGCTTTTTTCATGCATTAAACTAATTAAATTTTTTGTTCTTGAGATAAAAATATTTTTCCTCCCATGGAAAGGACTGTAATTTAAGGTAATGAAATCATAATGACCCAAGACAAATTTCAGTGAATCTTGCACACTAAAAATTATTGTTTTGCTGTGTTTATTGTTGAGCCATTCTGACACTTCCTTGTTATGCAGTGTAATGACTTGTTGAGATATGAAAGAAAATCCATGTTTAGTTTAATCATAGACCAGATCTTGCAAAGTTCATCTAGTTTGTTGCAGAAATGTGCTGTATGCTACAATTTCTGATTGCCTTCTAGATGTTAGATGTTAGTGCTAATTCTAATCTTCAACTGAAGAGAGCCAAATAACTTGCTGTTGTTGTGTTGTTTAGACAAGTGGACAAGAAGTTCACACTAGCAGCATAACAACTTACTATTTTTATGTCTTTTATACTAAATGCAGAATTTCACTAGCTTACTGAACAGGTTTTCACCTAAATTATATACTCCAGAGCTGAGAAAGGGAAAAAAACAAATGAAATATGTGCACTGTAATACCTTACATTGAGACTTTGAGCGTTTGAAGAGGTTGTTAAAATTGTGAACTGGATAAATATCTCAGCTTGTGGTTGCTATGAGAAGAATATCTGCTAAGAGAAATGAGCTACACCATTTAGGCAAAGGGACTGTTGAGAATTGCAATTGCCAATATATTAACATATCTTGTAATTAATTAAAACATGGAACAAATTAGAATATGTGAGCAATTGGAAGTGTAACCACGAGGTGCTTATACTTGGTTATTGTTGTGAAATATATATTTTTTAATTTCTATCTTTTTTGTTGTTGTTTTTGTTTGTTTGTTTGTTTGTTTTTTATTGAAGGGCATCCTTCTCCAGAACCTGGAAAAATCTGTGCAGCATTAAATCCTGGCAAAGGTGCTAAGTGGGAGAATCGGGAATGCAATCAGAAACTTGGCTACATTTGTAAGCGAGGAAATGCTACTTTAGAATCTTTCATTGTTCCTACAGGTGGGTTTGGTAATAATCCCCTAACAAATAATTAATGACCAGTGTTTTTTTTTTTTAATCTATAATACTAATAGGTATTTGTTATTACAGATGGTAAAACTGACCAAAGGTCATGTCTATGCAGAAAGTGGCTTGGCTGAGATTCCCTGCAAAAGTGAACAGTGTGTACTTCCCCTTTATTTTGGCCTCTCTTATTCCTGTGTAGGCATCTTTTTTTTCAGTAAGATGCAGAAGTGGTTGAGTTCTCTTTCCAAAAACAAAAAGAACCATTAGAATTTGTAGTGTCATGGTTTAACCCGGACAGCAGCTAAACACCACACAGCCATTCGCTCACCCTCCCCCCTCCCTCTCTGGGACGGGGGAGAGAAATGGAAAGTGAAGCCTGTGAGTTGAGATAAAGACAGTTTAATAAGACAGGAATATAATAATAATAATAATAATAATAATAATAATAGTAATAGTAATAGTAATAGTAATAATAGTAATAATACAATGATGATAATAGTACTACTACTAATAATGTGTACAAACAAGTGATGCACAATGCAATCGCTCACCACCCGCTGACCGATGCCCAGCCTAATCCCGAGCAGTCCGGCCCCAATCCCCTGGCTAACCACCCCTATATATTGTTTAGCATGATGTCAGATGGTATGGAATACCCCTTTGGCTAGTTTGGGTCACCTGTCCTGGGTCTGTCCCCTCCCAGCTCTTACTGCACCCCCAGCCTGCCTGTTGGCAGGACAGAGCAAGAAGCTGAGATGTCCTTGGCTTGGTATAAGCACTGCTCTGTAACAATTAAAACATCGGGGTGTTATCAGCACTCTTCTCATCCTAAGCCAAAACATAGCATTTTACCAGCTACTAGGAAGAAAATTAACTCTGTTCTAACTGAAACCAGGACAGTAGATAGAATAAAAAGGTAAATTATTATTTATTTTTTTTAAAGCTTGATTATCTAAAGCCTCATGTTCTCATTGAAACAAATCTATTTCTTCTTGACATTTGTTCTACTTATGAAACAGAATAATTTTCACAGTGCAAGTTGGTAGTGGAATTTTTAAAAACTCTTTTGATATTTATAAACACATTTAAAATATTTAAAATATACATACATATAAAATTATATATATATATATATAAACTATTTCACCTGATTATAAAATTATTCAAATTATATATATAAAGAAATTTTTTCAGAAGAAATGTAATTCTGGAATTTGCTTAAAGTACACTGGAGAAACAAACCAGTGAGACGTTCTCATAGCTTTATTTAGACCCGATTCCCTATTTCTATAATTTATCTTGTAGCTTCTTCCTTTGTTTCTTCACTCTTTCCTTCTTTTATCCCTTACTTCCAGGTTTATTTATTTTTCTAGAACATACAGGTGTCTCCTAAATCCATTGACATTATTTTGCATAGGTTTTAGAAGCAGACAAACTACTACCATATTTCCACTCCATTTATTAATATACATTATTGGCAAACCAGATGTCAGTTGCTGAATTTCCAAAATATTCAGCTTGAAAACATTTTAAAATGTTTTCTCCTGCCATAGCCAATATATAACCAGCCCAGTCAAAACCATTTAGAACAGCCTCCTGGCAAACTTGTTTTGCTTTATTGCAAAAAGAAAAGAACACAAGAATGAGCTAGTGTATCGTTAAATAAATATTGAAATTACTTAATATTAATTAAATAATACTTCAGTATTGAAATCAAGCATATTTATTGCCTGAGTTTGGAAAGACTTTAGTGCATATTTTAATGCTTTCCTGAATTAAATCACAAACTTTTGTTAGTATTTGTATACATCTGATGACCAGATAGCTTAATTAATTTGGGCTGTCTTAGTTTGTTTAATTAGCTACTGCTCAGCTTTTCAGATTCATACATCCGTCTTTAAACACTGATGCATATAAATAAACTACTGATTCAGTTCTGGCTGCTATTTTATTTTGTTTTAAATTCAGTCTAAATTAAGTGTTAATTCAGGGCTAATGGCCATTTCCATTTTATGCATTAGGCTTTAACACATCCCTTCTCTCCCCCACCCCAAGTGCATCAATACTTTGGAGGAAGAACACCATTGAGACAAAAGTTATTCAGTTATTCAGAAAATTACTGAGTAAACATGGTGAGGTGACAGATTAAACAGAGATTGGTGGTGGTTCACATCAGAAACTATATTCCCAAATGTCCCGTGGGAGGAAGTCATAAAAAGAATGTGTGCAATCATGCAAGGTGTTAAGTGCCCTCAACTCCTAATGATGTAAAGGAAAACTCATGGCACATGATGTTTTCCTGACTAGGGTTCCTGAGTCAAAATATAAATTAATCACAAATTCATGCATGCACTTAGCAGTGTAAGCATAAAATGTAAAGGCAATCCATTGATATTTTAACGCTACAATTAAGCCCAACAAATCAGTGTAAATACTGTGGAATAAAAGAACACTTTAAAAATTCAATATAATTATGCTTGTATTCATAAGAAAGTAGAGAAAAATATTTCTAGAATCTTTATTTTTGTAACACTTTTTGCACTAAGTCAATGGCTGTTTTTTTTTTTGTTTGTTTTGTTTTTTGTTTTTGTTCCCCCCCCCCCCCCCCCCCCCCCCCCAGAAAAAGTTTTTTTCCAGCAGGGGGCCACATCATTATATATATAAAGTCATGTAGAATTGTAGGGCTTCAAAACATTTGCCCTGTAGTACGGCAAAGTGGATCACTAAAAACCTATTAATTTCATTTGCATAACTTTCCTATTTTTTAACTTCATTTTCTAAAGAAAGGCTGGTCAAGTGTCTACCTCCACCAAGCGACTGACAAAATAGATTTTATCCCAATCGGGCAATGTGCAATGATCTTAAAGTATTAAGTTCCCAAATATTTCATAAAATCAAATATCCATGAGAGAATTAAATGTTCTTAGTGTTACTGTTGTGACTGCTCTTTGAGCTCTCTCTTCTGCAGAGAATGGATGTGTGAGAGAGAAATTTTAATGCCTTAATTAAAACTTCAGCTAGTGCTTTCACCCTTTAAACACACAAGTCAATCACTGGGAGATCTTCAGCCTTCAGGAAGCCAAGATTATAGGTTACAAAATTATTTGCTCTCTTTTTGAGGGAAAAAAAACAACCTCTGTTTCATTTCTGTATGTTATTCTACAGTATACCACAGTATTCATCAGCTTGTCATCTGGGACAACATTTTTTATATATTAGCATGATTCCCTTTGTTACATCTTAGTTGTTTTAATTTGCCTTGTGTCTTTTGCTTAAGTCAGTTGAAGTTCAAGGTTTAGTACCTGTTTCCTTTAAGACGAAAAATATACCATATGGCCTTGTATTATTGTGCGTTGTCTTTAAAAGAAGAGGGAAGCACAGAGTTCATTGCTGACTAATGGAAATGAAGAAATGAAGGCTTTCTCTTACTGAGAAATGCCCAGCTATGTCGTGAAATAAAACCAAAAGAAACCCAATAAGACCACCAAAGTAACTGGACCGTCATCTACTATTCCTGTTTTTCTGTCTGCAACAAATTCCCTGGTGTTTTTGGATTTACAACCAAAAGAGTCTCCTAGCCTGTCATGGCTGCTTTAGTGTTTACAGTAATAGTCCTGCAGCCTCCTTCAGTCTGGCAGAGAGACCCTTACAGATTTACTGGGGAATAAAGACCTTTGTGATTCTCTTTTGTAGCCCTGTCTGAACTGCTTATATCTGTTCTATTCTGTTTACTGCAGAAGGGTGCACAGAGTGTGTTGAAGGAGCATATAAACCTAGATTTTTTTTTTCAGAGCTGCTCTCTGACTGTTATAGCAAAGCACTGTAAAATGCATATGCTCAGAGTTGGCAGCAGACATAAGACAAATCAGGCAGCTGTTTAAAGCATTGGACAAACCTCTCCAACAGTATTTGTCACCTCTGTCTCATTTCTCTGAAAAACACCATGTGCAATCAGTTTGTCTTTCCACAGTTTCCCTAGTCTCTATTCCAGTTCTTCATTTCTGTGGCAGGAGTGACAGGGCACTGATCATGCACTGAGCCCTGGGGTGACAAAGTTCAATTTTACTTGAACTTCTGATAAGGTGCTGGCAGTCAACTAGTTTATAGCTGTGCTAGAAATTGGGTTCTGACAATGAGTACCTACTAATTGTCAACATATTCCATCTGCAACAGGGTACATACTTGCAAACTGGGCATGACTGATCGTGACTTGGATGCCTACTTAAATATTTCCATGGAATATACTCCCCTGTCCTACAGAAACTCAATGCTTCTCCTTCCCCAACACATATAAGTTTATTTTGCCAACAGAATTTCTGCAAACCTGCTGTCCTTGTTCTACTCTATATATTGGTGTTTGCTAAACCCGTTTGCAGATTATAAAAATGCTTCAAGAGTCATAATTTGTTTCTGTAACAGTGGTATTCTGTTTATTATTCATTTGGATGGCACTTCTCCTCAGGCTGAATTGTTTGCTGAACAGCAGTGTGGTTGTTGGCAGTATTCTGCTTTGTTCTGCTGAACTCCTAAAAGCAATTTTTTAAGCATAGATCATTTACTTTGACACTGTAATTTTCTCAATGGAGCTTTTAAAAAAGACTCCTAAAGTGGTGTTCTTATCTGGGTTTGTGCACAATCCTGTAGAATCAATTTGTTTTTTTGTTTTTTCTTCGCTAATCTAGAAAATGTGGCTAGATTAAGCATAAAATGCTTAAAGTCTGCTGACAAAAGGAAAAAAAAAAAAGAAAAGCCACATACACACAGACACAAAAACAACCAACCAACACAACACCACCAACAAAAGCTTCATATATACGTTTTGTAATCCCAGGTTCTTATCAGGTACCTATGCAACATGGAGACATGGAGAATGAAGAGTTGTGCTGATGTGAGTGCAGGAAAGTGATAGAGCACAGCTCTGTAAACTTTACATTTTGGTATACATGTATACTTATAAAAGTGAAAAGTGTGTTTTTGTGGTCAGTTTAAATCTGTCTTTTCACAAGTTTCAAGCACTTGTTTTCAACTGTAGTGTTCTTAAAAAAAATCTGGAAGTTTTAACTTTTGATCATACTTGTATATTATGATTCCTTTATATATATTTCAACTCTGCTGTTCTTTGTGAAGAAAATATATAATTTATTTGTTTGTTAAATTTTTCCTTATGTAATTTTCAGTCTTTAGTTAAGAATAGAATCCTGAAATTCTTCACGGTTATTTTTCTTTTCAGAGACTAATGTGCCTATTAGATGTCCTGATCAATGGATATCATATGCTGGTCACTGTTACAGAATTCACAGGGACCCCAAAATATGGAAAGATGCCTTAACATCATGCAGAAAGGAGGATGGGGATCTGGCAAGCATCCATAATGTTGAAGAGTACAGCTTTATTATTTCTCAGCTTGGGTACCGTGAGTATTTTTTTGCAATGACATAATGAATTTTATACTAAGGAAATAAAGAGTTTTAAATAAGTCTTACCTACTGAGAAAATCTGTTTAAAAAACCAGTCTTGATCACAGGTACAAAAGGAGAATTTTAAACTTCAAAAATATTTGGAAGGAAAATACCAATATGAGAATTAAAACTACACAGACTATGCTGTCATGGAAAAGCTGTGCTCAGTGTTAAGACTTGCATCAAGCACAAGCTCCTATTTCTCTGGGTCTGCTTCTGCCTTCTTTTATACAGGTTAAGCAATTTATAACCTTCTCAGAAGTTGGAAGAATTTTTACTATTAGTCTGCAAAGATAGGTGAGGCGAAACAACGTTTTTTTGGTCAGAATTTGGGAAGACGTGGATCCTATTACCAGCACTGCCATGTTCCTATATTTCATGTCATGTCACTTATATTTCTTTTGAAAAAGGAAGCTGTCTGTCCCACTATGTGGATTCAGATGTGCCTCATCTGAAATGTGGTACTTAGGTGCTCACATACTCAAGTTGTTGCAAAGCTAGTTAAGCTACAGATGCTGTGTGTTCCTTGAGTGAAAAACAACCATTCTGATGCTGAGGCAATTTTGTAGTTGCTATTGCTTTACTAGGACCTGATTTTGCATTTAGTATCAGACATGACTTTTTGATGGGGGAAACGTTCACAGCTGTGTCTGTTTCATTGCAGTAACTGATCCTGTGTGTGCTTTTAATGCCAGGTAAGTTAGTTTATCCTCACTAAAAGTGCAGTAAGCTGCTTTGGGCAGCATAACAGCAGTCTTGGAGCAGCAATCATAAAACAGCTGGCATGCTTTAGTTTTGTATCCTGTCCAACTCCATAGCAACTTGTGCTTGTCCTCACATTCATAGTATCATAGAATATCCTGAGTTGGAAGAGACTTACAAAGATCATCGAGTCTAACTCCTGCTCCAAATAGGACCACCCAATAAAAATCAAACCATGTGTCTGAAAGTGTTGTACAAATGCTTCTTGAACTCTGTTAAGCTCAGTGCTGTGACCACTTCCCTGGGGAGCCTGTTCCAATGAAGTGGTCAGAAGAAGGTCCTGTTCTTTCTCAGTGAAGAATATTTTCATAACACCCAGCCTGACCCTCCCCTGTCACAGCTCCATGCCATCTCTGTCACTTGAGAACAGAGCTCAGTGCCTGCTTTTCCACTCCCTTCGTGAGGAAGCTGCAGGCTGCCATAAGGCCTCCCCTTGGTCTCCATTCCTCTGGGCTGAACAATCCATTCAATTTCAGCAGCTCCTCATATGTTTTGCCCTCTACACCTTTCACCATCTTTGTAGCCCTCCTTTAGACACCCTGTGATAGTATTATGTTCTCCTTATGTTGTGGTGCCCAAAACTGCACACATTATTTGAGGTGAGACCACACCGGTACAGACCAGAGTGGCACAATCCCTTCCTTCAACTGACTAACCTTGCTGTGCCTGATACACCCTGGGGTACCCTTGGCCCTCCTGGCTGCCAGGCGGCACACCACTGACATATGTTAAGCGTGTTATTGGCCAAAACTCCCAGATCCATTTCTGCAGGGCTGCTCTCCAGCCTCTTGTCTCCCAGTCTGTATATACAGTCAGGGTTGCATCTTCCGAGGTGCAGAATCCAGCAGAATCTTGTTAAACTTCATGTAGCTGGTGATTGCCCAGGCCTTTAATTTGTCAAGAGCTCTCTGCAAGGCCTCTCCACTCTTGTAACAATCAACAGCTCCTTCCAATTCAGTGTCATCTGCAGATTTACTTAGTCTATCTTCAAGTCCTGCATACAAACCATTTAAGAAAACATTGAAGAGAATTGGCCCTGAAATGGAGCCCTGGGGAATCCCACTAGTGATTAGCTGCCAGCCTGATGTAGTCCCATTACCTATAACTCTTTGAGCCTAATCTGTCAGCCAGTTGTTCACTCATCATATTATGTATTTGTCTAGCTGTATGCTAGACCTTTTGTCCAGAAGGATACCATGAGAAACAGTATTGAAAGCTTTACTGAAATCCAAAAACATTGCATCAGCTGGCTTCCCTTGGTCAACTGCATGGGTGACCTTGTCATAAAAGGAAGTTTGTTGAGCAGGACCTTCTCCTCATGAGTCTGTGTTGTCTGTGACCTATGACTGCGTTGTCCTTCAGGTATTTTTCAATAAATCCCTGAATAATTTTCTCCGTAATTTTACCAGGTAATGAAGTCAGACCGATAGGCTTGTAATTACCAGGGTCTTCTTTCTTGCTCTTCTTGAAAATTGGAACAACATTTGCCAGCTAGTCAACAGGGACCTCTCCAGATTCCCAAAACTGCTGAAAAATAATTGAGAAAGGTTTTGTGATGACATCAGCCAGCTCTCTGAGGCCCCTGGGATGAATTACATTGGGTCCCAACCACTTTTTTGCATGGAACTTTTATTCTTTCTAATGAGGCAATTAGGAAAGGTGGGACTTCTTGATGAGGCATTAGACATTTGAAAGAAGTTAGGCTCTAAAGGAAATTAGATATATTTTCACCATATGCCTTGGAAGTTGATCATTTCACAGATAGATTAATGCCTTTTCCAAAGGCTTTTCCAAGACTGACTGCACTGCACTGGTTTTGTAAAAATGAATGTTTCTGAAAGGCATATAGTCCTGAAGGAAACCAGGCCTCTCACATATGGCACACTCACTGCAACAGACTATTTTGAAAGTTCAGAGGGGGAAAACTGGAACTACTGAAGAAGCCTTTTAAGGCAGTTGTAACAACATCAGATTGCCATTGCTCACCACTGAGATGAGAACACTCTGTATTTCAGTGCATAGAAAATCCTGTCTGCATCAAATTCTGCTACGAAAGTGCTGTGCAAATAGAAAAAAGTCCATCTTTGCACCAAGCAATTCACAGTCCCATGATGAAACCAAGCAGTAAGGGGTACAATGAGATAAGTATTGATGCCAAACTTCTTCAGTTTTTCTTGGCATCACCTCCAAAGGAGAACTTTAGAGAGGAACATGAAGAATAAAAGAGAAGTGCATTGTATATGTTTACACAGAAGTGCAACATCTGATATTGCACAAACGTGGCCCAATGCATATCTGAGAGAGGGGGAAATAACTCAGTTATACTGTTGTTGTGGAAAAATAGTCTTGGTATTTAGTCACCTGGTTTTAAAGAAGATCGCAAGACTCTGACAGCATTTCTTCTTCAGAGGAGAAAAAGTTAGGTAGGAAGAGGCTTCAATAATTTGTGGTGATTTCTGATTTACATGGCTTATTTAGCTGACTTAGATGTTAACATTTTGTTATGGATTGCTGTTTTTTGTTGCTATTACCATGGTATGAGTCCACCACAGTAGGAGCTCTTGCCACCCAGCTCTGTTGTGCTGGGTGCCAAATAAACACAGTTAGATTTTTTTTTAAACAAATAAACAAAAAAAAAATTAGAGAGCATGGAAGACAGCAACTAAAGAGGGAACAAGACATTAATGAACATGATGGGCAGTGAAATAAGAAGAAGGACTGTGGTGGTTTTACCGTGCTGGGCAGCTAAACCCCACAACCGCTCTCTCACTCCCCCTCCTTTAGATGAGGAGGGGGAGAAGTAAAGCAAAGAACAACTCACGGGTTGAGATAAGGATAATTTAATTAAAGGGAAATAATTATAATAATTAAATAAAGACTACCATGAACTAAACAATTTAACTAAGGGGAAATAAAAGGGAAAGGGGAAAAAAGGGAGGAAAACAAACAAACAAAATAAATGAAAGCTATATGGAAGTGCAGAGGAAAGAAATTACTCTCTACTTCCCACAAATGAGCGATGATTGACCACGTCCTTGAAGCAAGGCCTCAATGCACGCAGCCGGTGTTCGAGAGGAGGACCGACGTCTTCTCAGTTTTGGTATCAGAGGAGAGTTTAAAGGATGGTACTGAAATGTGTTGTTGGTGGACTTCTGAACATGAAGTGCAGTCTGGAAGAAGGGGTAAAGGTGACTGTTGAAGATGGAGCTGGTGTCCTGTGAGTCTGAGCCCTTGGTACTGGGGGAGAGATGGAAAGGACAGTATGGATGAACTACGAGGGCTGATCATATTCAGGTATAATAAAGACAGGAAGGAAAATGGAGGGAAACAGAAAAGAGGTGACTCCATAAAATTGACAAACTGGGAGGGTGATTTTTGCAGGAACTTGATTTGTCAAAATCGGAAGCCTCTGTGTTCCTGTATCTAGCAGATGGGAGAAATGTCACAGGAGAGTTTTAAGTTGTGGGGGTGTCTATTAAACCTCCACCCAAAAAGTATTATCAGAAAAGGATTGCCTTAAGGGAGATGACTTTTAACAGTGCTTTACAGACTTCTGTTGCTAGTGACAGCAGTAACAGAATAGAAACAGCTCCAACTTCCATTCAGAGACCACTCGAGCAGCAGATATCTTTATGGGGGGACTCACAATCCCATTTTTAATTTTCATGGGTGATTCCATTGTCAACTTGACTGTGGTCAGTCTGGACAGAAGATGATAGAGGAAGACTTCTTCTTCAGAAAGAAATGTGGGAACAAACTGTGAACAGGAGAGTGTTGTACAAATTTTGCACAGAATGAATGCTAGCCAAGGGAAGAACTCTGTGTAGCTGGTCAGTGTGATCTGATTCATAGTGCTGTGGAGCAAAGGAGACATCTATACTGCCTTTAGTCTAGGCTTGATGACAGATTATATGAATTCTATAGCAGGCCTCAACAACAGGGACATACCAGAAGGAAAGCAGGCCTTTTACTACAGTCATATTCAGATATCCATCAGTCTATAATTTTTTCTCTCCACAAAGGTACATTTCCTTCAAAGTACAGTTCTATCATGCTGCTAATAATGGAATTAAATCTCTTTTATGCTTCTCATAATAAATGCACTTAACAAAGTCATAAAATCAGTACTACAAAGGAATTCCCTTTGATGATGATTGAGTTCACATTCTAAATGCCAATTTTTTTTTCCATATTCAAATAGATTTTTTTTTTTTTTCAAAAGAAAATTAGATAATGAACTTTATAGTAGCAATATGGTAGAGTACAGAATTTTAAGCACCAACAAATAAAACTCTAAGATACATCTGCTGTAAAATAAGATAACTGATTATTCCTGCACTTCCAACTAAAAACCATCAGTTTACCCCATTGTGAACTAAAAAAAGTCCAACAACTAGATGAATTTCATTTTGGTCTGAAATGAAACAAAATCAGGAATGCATAATGGAAAGACTTGCAAGTGCTCTGACTGTCAACTCTAAAAGACAGCACTGGGTGTGTAAGCATTAGAAAAGATGGCACTTCTACTTTCTTTGCTGTACTAAAGGTAAGAGGAAAACAGAAGGTAGAATTTTCTTTACATATTGTCAAATCTTGTTGTTTATGTTATACAAGGGTTTTGAGCTGGAAATGAGAACAAACCAAATTGTGCTACAACATAATTCAACACAGAGAGTAAGTGTGCTGTTTTGTACAAGGCTAAACAAATTTTATTGCATTTCCACTAGAGTGAGTGGTCCTTCCTGATGACTAGAGCAGGTATGTGAGGAATGGTGTGCTGTCTTTATGAAACAGGGAGACTTAATATCCTGTGACTACCTTTTACCCTTCTAAGAATAAATTCTTTGCTGTTCCTTGAAGACAAAATTTCCCATCATATAAAAGGATTGTTATCAATCTTGTTAATCTTGTTTTAGAGCCAGATGATGAGCTGTGGATTGGGCTGAATGACTTCAAGGTTCAGATGTATTTTGAATGGAGTGATGGGACACCTGTGACGTACACCAGGTGGCTTCGTGGAGAGCCCACGCATGCAAACAACAGGCAAGAGGACTGTGTTGTTATGAAGGGAAAGGTAAAGTCATGTTTAGCTATTGACCTAATTATCTTATTTAATCTATCTTTTGGGACTTTTTCTATGCAAGAATACAAGAGTGGGGGGTGTTGCTGTTTGAAGCAGCCCATTTTAGACTCTTTTAGGTGTTACTTTTTAGATGAAAGTTCCCTGTTCAAGGTTGTTAAAAGTTTTCCATTGTTGCTTCTTTCAGAAGCAAGTGGTGGCTTTATTTCAAGGTAAATGACCTGCAAGGTCCTGAGATTTCAGTATTTGCATGTGAGTTTTGGAAGAAACTTGTAATTACATCGTGAAGCACGTGAACATATAAATTCTTCTCTTCAGGAATCTACAAAGATGTTTTAGATGCATTTGATTTTTTTTCTTTTTTTTTATGCTTTAACTGCATATGTTGTATATAGCTACTTTAAGAAAATGCATTAGCAATCACTATTTGATGCTAAAGAAAAATGCTATCTTTAGAAGAGAAGCCTTTGTTTTCTTTTTCTATGCAAAGTAATAAAACCTGGGTCTGGGATCTAGATGGATTACATATTGTGCTTGTGTCTGCACTGCATGTGAAAAGCTGTGAGGAAAGTGTTTAGCAATGACATTAGAGGAGGCCTTTCCTCAGTGACTATGTGCCTACAGTTACAAGGCTGTATTTAAAAAGGCTTCCTTTAGGAATATAGCAATGATCAGTATCTAGGTGTACTGTAGGAACTGAAATAATCATCTGGTATAAAAGTCAATCAGTGCGATGTTGCAAAACAATATTTTTCCTCTTAGCAATAATTAAAAATATTGAACTTAGCACCTCCTTGAGGGTTTACTTATTTTACCAGCAGAAAAAAAGAGAATTTACCCATATCAAAGGCATCTTCTTATTTAGCAAAATTAACACTTGAGGGCTGTACTTTTGGTGAGTGCACTTCAAAAAGAGAATAGCTACACTTTTTTTCCCAACTGGCCTGAAAACTATACAGAGCTTACCTCTGTGTCGGCAAGCCCATGCTCAGTAGCAAAATTAAAGAAAAAAAACTATAGTTCTTGCTTGTAGTTCCCATATTTCTCAAAATATCAAGTCTTAGAATATTCTATCATACCTAAGGAACAAATACACAAATATAGCTTGTTTTGTATTTGTATATTTTTGTATTTTTCATTGACACTGGGGGAAAAAGTCTTTTTATTTTTCAACTCTTCAGTATACTTCCTGGGAAGTACACTAATGACATAAATATATTTAATGGCAAATATCCAAAAAATCTGGAAAGACTTCAGTGTTTATTACCTCAAAATGAGAAGCTGTTTGAGAGAGTGTTGTGGTTTATCCTGGCAAGCAGCAAATTACCCCACAGCCATTTGCTCACTCCCCTCTCACATAATGGGATGGGGAAGAGAATTGGAGGAAAGAGGTAAAACTCATGGGTTTAGAGAAAGGAAGTTTAATAAGAAAGAGAAAGGTGGGAGAGAACAAAAATAAAAGAATACACAAAGCAAGTGATGCACAATGCAATTGCGTACCACCAGCTGACTGATGCAACCCCAGCCTCCTTGCAAAGAAGGGCGGTATGAGAAGCTGAAAAGTCCTTGATTTAGTATAAGCACTATTCAACAACTACTAAAATATTAGCGTGTTATCAAGATTATTTTCCTACTAACTCCAAAACATGGCACCCTACCAGCATTATGAAGAAAACTAACCTTCTCCCATTTGAAACCAGGAGAGATACTCTAGATGGAAGAAAATTGGAAGGAAAGTGAATCCAAAGGTGTGAGCATAGCAACATGGACTAGTGGACTCAAAAAACGAGACTTAATTAATTTAGGGAAATTAGGATTTTTTTTTTTTTTTTCACAAGAGGTTTAGTGCCATCAAGAGCAACAGCGGTGTGCATACATGTAGCTGATTCAGGTGTCTGCATCGTTCTGGTGCACAGACACACCGGTTCAGAAGGTGAGACTGAGTGCAGAGGGAGCCAGCCCTGTGACACTTCTGGCTGTGAGGGGCATGGAGGAGTTAGCAGGTGGAGCACTTGCAGAAGGTGAAGAAGAGACTACATCACCGTTCCAGGAAGGAATGAAGAAGAGAACTGGAATAAGAACCTTGGGAGAGCAAAACCACAGTAATTAATATCCATGAAAGAGGAAGGCCTGCATAGGCTACAACATACAAATCTCCCCAAATTGAGAAGAGCTATATGTGTTTATTGGGGTTGTTCTCTCTGGGCCAAAGTCGAGATTTACAGTTGCATTGCTGCATTAAGAATTCAGCAGGGAGAAGGAACTTAACATGCAGTTAGATGTGTCTGGAAGGTTAGGATTTGTTAGGTATTTTCGTGAAAAGTTTTGCAGTGGTTAGAAGCTGGGGTGAAGTTATAATCTTTCTAAAATTCTTCTCTGTTGCAGTAGTCGTCACGCTCTGGTGCCAAGGGTGTAAATGCGTATTTCTTCCACGACAACCAGGCCATGGTTTACATAGTAGCTGACTAAACAGATTCTTAAGGGCACAAGGATTTTTGTACTTCACTTCCTGTGTTTCCTGGGCAGTGGTTATGACAGTGTTAGACAAGTATGTAGATGCTTTGTCCAACTTACAGAATTATAGGGTCATATGACGTTCCATTCTTTCAGTATAGTTTCCATTGAATGCCATTGTTTCTTCTGAGAATCTGTAATATGGGGAGTAACAATCTTAATACTAACTTTACAAGGAATTTTTTGCATCTTCTAAGGAGTTTTTGCAATGAAGTCTTCTGTTTTCTGTTGTAACTGCATTTCTGCAATGACACAATAACATCTGTTATGTAACTGCATTTCTGCAATGACACAATAACATCTTCCTTCCAGTACCTAGAGGGTGCCTACTGGAAAGCAGGAGAGGGACTCTTTGTCAGGGAGTGTAGTGACAGGACAAAGGGTAATGGTTTTCAACTAAAAGAGGGTAGTTTTAGATTAGATATAAGGAAACATTTCTTCACTCAGAGGGTGGTGAGGCCCTGGCACAGGTTGCTCAGAGAAGCTGTGGATGCCCCATCCCTGGAGGTGTTCAAGGCCAGGCTGGATGGGGCTTTGGGCAACCTGGTCTGGTGGGAGGTGTCCCTGCCCATGGTAGGGGGTTGGAACTGGGTGATCTTTTCCAACCCAAACCATTCTATGATTCTGTGATCTCCTTTTCCTCCTACATGGTTATTAAATTAGTAGTCTTTGTAAAGATAGTGTATTGTCACCTCAAAGCATTCACCTTTCAGCAGTGTTAATAATGAAGGAAAGTGTAAGTCAGTGGCGAATCAGCCTCAGTAGAAGAATGGAGGTTGGAATGAATGGCTACTACTGAATTTACATGTAGGTTTTACTTCCTTTAAAGGTAGCAAAAAGTTGATAAATACTTAAAAGCATAGAGCACATAATTTGAAAACTGAATCCAACTTGACTGTATTGTTGTGTTCTAATGTTCAGGATGGATTTTGGGCAGACCATTCTTGTGAAAAGAAAATTGGCTACATATGTAAAAGGAAACCCATGTCAGAAGCTCCAACAGAAGAGGAAACTATTGACACGGGCTGCCAGAGAGTAAGTAAAGGAAAAGTTGTCAGAGCCGAGCAGGCTGCTAGGGATGACTAAGAGGAGAAAATAGCACGTGGATGGCTCTGCAAGGACAGAAAGACAAGAAAATGAGTTCTATTTTGTCACCTTAGAACAGTTGGCTTTCTCATTTCTATGACAGATGGGTGAGGTGATACATATTAATAAGTCTAGGCTCTGACTGTCATTTAACTCTTGATGTTCCCTCTAGATTTCCAGTGCTTCAAGCAAAATTCAAACGTGTTGTTCATGCAGTAGACTATTTTTCAGTGATTGTCATTCAGGCCTTCATAAGAAATTTGCTTGCACCAGCAGTTGCTCTTTAGCTCTACCTAAAATTTTCTTCAATATTATTCACAAAAGTAAGGGTGTGCTTGTCTTCATGCTGTTCTGGCAGTGCTCCTTACTTTGAAGAATTTGTTACCAGTGCCTAAGCAAAATAGATCCACTATGCTCTCTCTGAACTGCTCGTGGATCTACCGCTGATTTGGAAACGTTCTGTTGACACAAGTGGTTCCAAAAAACTGACCGTAACATGTTATGTCCTTTTCCCCAAAGTCTGTTCTACACAGCCACAGAGAATTCTTTGATATGAATTCCCTGTATTTGTGCAAGAGGCCCTGGGAGAAGATAAAGTGATCCTAATGCTTATGTGTGCTGTCCTTGTCTAGAGAACTAAGTGCATACTGGTAGAAAAAGAAGTCTCCTTGTTGAAAAATTTAAGACCATCTGGGAAAATTTGTGTGAATTGTAGCTGGGTCACGGCAAACTATTCTTCCATAAGCATATTCCTGAGCTAATGACATTTGAATGACAAAACGTTAGAAAAGAGTGTTAAAGGTAGTTAATAATAACCAAATGTGTTTGAGGTGCCATTCTCTTTCTGAAAAGCCAAGCTGAAATTTACTTCTCATGAGCATTTTCATGATTGCATGCTCATGTGCCAGACAGTCCAATAGTGAACACTGAAGGCCTACAACAAAGCCTCTCATGCTTTTATAGAAGTGAAAAGCACTGATTTATTAATTCATTATATACCAAAAAATATTTTATTAATCAGAACTTTAAAAACTGGTTTTGGCTATTTCCAGCCTGCCTTATCCAGTTCAATTGTTCCTTTGTCCAATGGTTAGCTGACAGTGTCATACATCACTTTTCCCCCATATTTTTTACATTTTTCATTTATTTTTGATAAGCAGTTTAGAAAAGTTATAACATATGTGATCACTTCATGTTTATTTTCACAGGGCTGGAAAAGACATGGCTTTTATTGTTACTTCATTGGAAATACATTTGTGTCATTTTCTCAAGCAAATCAAACCTGTGAAAGGCATAAGGCTTTTTTAGCAAGTGTTGAAGACAGGTATGTGAAAACGGCTTGCACGAGGGTCCCCCTGAGGATTTAACATCTAACATTATCAGAATATCAAAATAAAGATTTTGATTGGATGAAAATCTTGCTTGAGAGGACAGCTATCTGAAGATAGAGAATTTCTAAAGGTTTTTGCATATGCATTCAAATCTAGGAACTCAGTTTATAGTAAAAATAGGCAATGGCTGTAAAATCATTGCTACAGATGGTTAGAATTATTATAATATAATAGAATTATATTTTCTTTCTTTAATTGCAGTGGTTTGAGCATGGATTTACTTAAGTGTAGTACACAGAATGATTCTGAATTCTCAAAAGTTAGTTTAAATGAGCAAGAGAACATCAGTTTCACCTATCTGCTCTTCTCAGAACTGAGCTACTTTTTCAAAGTTAAAATGAGAATCCAAATGAGGATAGAAGGGCTTGGTGCCTGAAAATCCATCACAATTCCATCAGGGTTCAGAGTGTGCTAAATTTCTGAGCAGCTGATACACATTATCAGATATGGCATATTGTGAAAATGAGGTGGGGTTAAGAAACGAAGCTCACTGCACCTGCAGTTGACTCAGTGCTTTGCACTTTGTCTTACTTGCTTCATTGTAATTTAAATAGGCGTGTTCTAGCCTGAAAAATCTGTTGTGGATTGTAACTCTCTAAATGTAGGTAGCACTGCAGCTGTGTTTAAATTGTTTAACGATAATGTTGTAATTGTTTAATGATAATGTGGCTATACGTTGTTATGGGAAAGCCTTTTTAAAATTTGCTCTGAATTTGCAAAAACTGATTGTTTAAACACTGTAATAAACTATGGTAGATTTTGCCTCTTCATAGGTTTGTTTCCAACATAACTTTTCAGGTATGATCACTGCATCTAATTTAGGTTTTTTCTTAGTTTAGTAGTTTAGTATCTTACTACTCTGGCCTTCAGTTTGTTGTATTTCCCTAGTAGTGCTGAGACTTCTTGTCTGGTTTTGGTTTTGTCTGTAGCAAGAATTCATTAAATTCAATGGTACCAGAAACTCACAGTAATATAGTAATATTCAAGTAAAGTCCTGTAAAGTTTCTTCCTTCCCATATCCTCTCCAATTTGAAGTCAGTCCACCCTTAAATCACTTTCTTTATTGAGTATCAGAAGAGAAGACAGAATATTCTGTTATTCAAACTTACAAAATAAATATTATGACTGTTTTATTTAGTTTGTTCAGGTAAATCCATCTAAAACATTCATTCAAGAAGGTACGAAGGTAATTCTGAGAAAATAAGAAACTATTAACATATTTTAAAAAATATTTTAATGGTATTAATTTAACAGTTGTGTTCTTTTGAACAGATATGAACAAGCCTATCTGACTAGCCTGGTTGGGCTGAGGACAGAAAGATACTTTTGGATTGGACTTTCGGATGTTGAAGAAAAGGGAACTTTCAAGTGGACTAATGGCGAAGCTGTCTTATTTACACACTGGAATTCTGAAATGCCTGGTAGCTATGACTCTATGCTATTTAATGAGTGCAGTGCTCAGAAAACATAGCTTGCCACTTGTTTTTTTTTTTTTTTAAAATTTCAATCCATAGCCCCTGCTTGATGGTATAATGAGCGATTGCTTTCAAATATACCTGGCTGCTCTGTCAAGCATGCAATGCTGTTGCTAACTTTCTGCATGGTGCTCAAGTGAGTTTTTAATGTGAGCTCAGAAAAAACTTTAAAGTGAGGACAAGTTCAGGTTTACTTTCATTCTGCATGTCCTACTCTAGAAGATTAATCTCTGCAGACACACTGTGCCTTGCTTGCAAGCCCTGCCTGTGCAGCATATCTCTTAGTATACTTGCTCACTGCATACATAAAGTGTCTGGTCTTAGAGAAAATGGCATTGTGGGAAAGGAAAAGAGGAAGGTTTGTGTTTAGTCTTTTTAGTTAATATCTTTTCTAGATGAGTATGATTTTCCTTATTTACTATGCTGTGTTGATGAAAACCTTGCTATTTTTTCCTGTTCTAATGAAAAAATGGGAATCAATTGGGGATGTCCTCAATGTATATAAATATCTAAGGGGTGGGGGACAGAGGGATGTAGCCAACCTCTTCTCAGTGGTTTGTGGGGATAGGACAAGGGGCAATGGCTGCAAGTTAGAGCACAGGAAGTTGTGCACTGACATGCGAAAGAACTTCTTCACGGTGAGGGTGACGGAGCATTGGAACAGGCTGCCCAGGGAGGTTGTGGAGTCTCCTTCTCTGGAGATATTCAAGGCTTGTCTGGACGCCTACCTGGGTAGCCTGCTCTGAGGAACCTGCTTTGGCAGGGGGGTTGGACCCAATGATCTTTTGAGGTCCATTCCAACCCCTACAGTTCTGTGATTCTGTGATTCTGTGAATGGGAAGCCTTTTTGTCTCTGACATGGTTACATCAGAAAGAGGACGGTGTCTAGCATTCAAGATTCTGGTGTGTTGTATTTGGCTTTCAGGAGATCCTCTGATCCTCAGTAATTGAAGTGCCTTAAATGCTGATTTAAATGTGTCAGGTGGAGTGCTAAGGATACATGGACTGTGAAGCCAACAGTAGGTCTGCACATAGCCAGCTTATTTTTGAAAATCATTGTCAAATGAGACAAATCTGAGAAAATAACTCTAAATATATCTTCAGTTTTAGAGGAGAATTAGTAGTATTGGGGAGAATTAGTAGAATTGCAGGTTATAATGTTGCTTGGAGGCTGATGTGATTTGATGTGAGATATGATTCCATATCTCACATATGGGTGAACAACAGATTTTTATTTTATTTACTTTTTTTTTTATTATTATTTTTGTTGTTTTCATGAATTTAAAGCATTTTTATCTCTGTACAGACAAAGACTTAATTTCCATCATCACAGAATATGAAGTTTTCTAAGTTTGCAATGACCCCTGAAATGCTACTTTTATGCATTCCTGTTTATAAACAGGAAGAAAGCCAGGCTGTGTTGCCATGAGAACTGGAATTGCAGGTGGATTATGGGATGTAATAAAATGTGAAGAAAAGGCAAAATTCTTATGTAAAGTGTGGGCAGAGGGAGTGACACCACCACCTGTTCCTACAACTACTCCTGTTCCCAGGTGTCCAGAAGGCTGGGACTCAAACAATCGTATCAACTTCTGTTTCAAAGTAAGTATGTTGCTTAGTTCTGAGTTAAGGTAGTTTCTATTTGCTGTGCTTATATGCAATAAAAAATGTTTTACAGAAGACTTGCTGTTTCATAAGCATATTTATGGATTGTATGTGGAGGTCTTGTTCCCTTTTATTAAAATGCTTATGGCTTTGTTTACTCCTCTGAAGTCTGATCTTGAGGTCTGATCTTCTGAGCTTAATTTCCCATCCCTTGTCTGTTAAGATTGAAAGTACCTTTCTCTGTGTGTTGTCTTGGAGCAGATACTGCTGTCAGCAATGCAGTCTGCTAACTTGCCTCAAAGACACTCATGTGAAACCTGTTTTTCACACAGATGAATGCTCATTAACCTTATATTCCAAGTTTCTGTAATCCCCACAGAACAAGTTAATTGTAAATGAATTACTTTTGTGTTGCTGGTGTTTCTTTTTCTTGTGATCTGTATGGCCTACTATATCTGATTGCAAAACATGCTCTCTTTAGCCTTTTTCAAAAGGAGAGCAAAAGAAAACATGGCTTGAATCTCAACAGTTTTGTCGAAGTATAGGAGGAGATCTGGCCTCCATTAATGGTAAAGAAGAACAGTACGTGATATGGCGTTCTATTGCGTGAGTATCTGTTGCATGGTCATCCATCCGCTTCAATTACCCTTTTGATCTTTCTGAAATATTTCATTTTAGGTCTGCATTTTTACTTTAGTACATGTATAAGGTAGTCTTGATTTATTATCAGCACCTGCATCAAACACACAGCAAAAAAGCAGAGCTGATGAAATAGCCGTTGTAGTATGACTAGTGGCAGTCACCCCAGAAGCTAATGCTATTGTGAGATACCTCGCTGAGACAACATTTATGATCAGATATGAAAATATTTCCTGTGGATTTGTGAATATTATAAAATTACCTCAGATGCCTGTTGGTTTAGCATAAGCAAATGTACAAATAGGGAAACGGTCATGATATAAATCTGGTCAATGTTTTGTTTCATTATTTTCTGAACAAATCAGGAAGCACAGGTAACTTCAGATTCATTTTTTTTTTTCCATAGACAGAATGTAAATAAAGTTTATAGGTCCCTGAATTGTAAATAATAATAATAATAATAAAATAAAAAATAGGTGAAAGATTTCTGAATGTGTTCAAGAACTGTTAAAAAGATAACACTTGTGATATGACCTGAAGAGGCTGGGCTCAATGAGCACATACATGTGCTGACAAGTGTGTCTAGAAAGCATGACTGAAACATGACAGCCTTGTAAAATATTGCAACCATACTAGAATCACAGCTATGTACTTCTGGAAAGGAAGAAGTCTCAGATGCTGCATTACCATATATTGACTCAATAAATTCTGATAAATCAGTAAAGTGTGTCTGCTTACAAGAATTCGTTTAAGATGATTTTTATTTTATTTTATTTTATTTTTTTTTAATGCAGTTCAACTGCAGCAAGTATTTTTCAGCTTGGATACTGTAAATGCCTTTAAAGAGAAAATGAGAAACAGTAGACATTGGACTATTAGAGAAAAGTAATAAACAACCTTATCAGATTTTCAGCAGTTGGATTGGTTTGACACTTTCTGAATAAAGTCTTGGCCAGTGTTTCAATTTATCTGAGTTAATGTACAGTGCTAAGAGCTAGAAATAGTTGTATTTTCATTGTTGTCTTCCCTCGTTATTGTTTCCAAGAGTTTTAAGGATTTTTACAGAAGTTTATCAGCTGTTGTGGATGATAGATTTTAAAAATATTGTAATGCTCTTATTAGCTTTGTTTTTATGTTTAAACTTCTTATAATTTGGATATTTATTATTTTTCTTTTTGTTTAGGAACAATGGTTATTACCACCAGCATTTCTGGATGGGTTTATATTATTTGAATCCTGATGATGGCTTTGTTTGGAGCGATGGATCTCCAGTGAGTGGTTTAATTATTCACAGGTGTTATTTTGCATTCCCCATGTTTCTCAACTGTGTGTGTTGTAGACGTCTGTGTGTAATTTTATGTTTAATCATAATCCTCTCTTGTGTCATGATCTCTTTAGGAAAGCTTATGAATAACAATTTCATGGCTTGATTTTTTTGTCTAAAAGTACTGACTTTCTTTTTATAAGAAAATGTGCATTAAATTATTGAGAAAGTTAAATTCATGTAGATGGAAAAAAGTGTATATACATATATATAATTAAGTATATTGAGTAAATATAGTTTATTATCAATATATGTATACTTCAGTAAAATAGTTCATCATTAGTATTTCTCTTCTTTGCTAATTAGCTCTTGATCTGAAATGACCTTCATTCCATGGAGCTGAAGGCAATTTCTTATGCCAGTGTAGAAAACTGTAGAAACAAAAGTGATTCTAGAGATGTGATTGCATCTCATTCAAGGTTGGTCAAAATGTATTGATGGAATTTTACCATAGAGAAAAATGAAATTGGTATTCATGCAGGAAAATTAGAATATCAGTATTTTTATGAGTAAAATTCCAACATTTTTGTTGTGTCTCAGCAATGTCCTACTATTTTACTTGTATAGGATATGTAATTAATTTAATAGCAAAATGTAGCATCATCATTGTTGTTAGATGAATTTTACAGAATTTATATCCTGAAAAAAGATTTCAATATTCTTCCAAGTGTGAAAAGAAACAAGTTATCTAAGCTGTGGTCCAGTTGAAATCTGAAAACAAATTTGAAATGTCAGCATTTGCAGGGGAAGTTCTGGTTTCCTTCTGTCTCATAGACTGACAGTAGGAACAGATTTTAGGTGTCTGTTTGATGCCATATCTTTCCCCTCTCTCTTGCTGTACAACAGAATCCTCACAAAACCTTTTCTTTTATAGGTGAGGTATGAAAACTGGGGCTTTGGAGAACCCAATAATTATCAAGGAATTGAACTTTGTGCAGAGATCAGTGGCGATTCCAGCATGCTTTGGAATGACAGGCACTGTGATTATCTATATGGATGGATTTGCCAGATAAGAAAAGGTATTATTGCTTCCTTATGCATATTATTATAATAAGAAAAGATTCTTGGTTGATATTTTTTTTTCCATAACTTTGAGAAACAAAAGCTTTCAAAACGTGTTTCTCAGAATGGTTCCCTGTGGAAGGTGAAATATGAAAGTGGCACAAGGATTTACCTGTCTTCAATGCATCTGAAGATAGAGTCCCTGTGGCACCCTGCTGGGAATTCTCACAGATCTTTCTCTGTGATTTCAGAAAGAACAATGTGATTCCTCAAAAATAGGAAATGTTACTTTGAATATTAATGCTTACATCTCAATTCATACTTACTCCAACAAATGGTATTTTGGATTCTTTTTTTCATGAGTTGAGCTTCAAGTTAGAAAAAAATGGTTCCCAAATCAGTTCACATACTTGAATTTTCATGTGTGAAAACTCCCTCCTTTACTTGGCTTACATACTTGGCTTTGGTCAGATAATTGAATCTATAATTGCAAGATGCAGCCTGATTTGGGGATATTTTATTTTACTTTGGCTGGGTTTTATATTCCTTTGTTGGTTTCTTGCAAAGTCTTCTTGAAATCAAATTTTGGATTCTTTTAATTTTCTGAAAACAAGACAAAATTTGTAATTTAGGGAAATTCTGAGTTCCACAAACAGCACATCTAACTACCTTTGAGTATTTTGGAAAATGCTTAGTTAAGCTTTTTGCCACATTCATGTACTGTGAGGGCAGGGTGCAAAATAAATATGCCTCACTGGGCTATGGACAACAAACTAACAGATCTGCTTTATGTTGGTAAAAGGATTTCTTGGACAGGGAATATTTTATTAAGTGCCAATATCTGTAAGACTCTTTTTACTACAAAGTAAATTGGTAAACCTATAAAGTGAGAGATGTCCTGTTTTAGAAATTGTTTTCCTTAGATGCTGATGACCTCCATGATGCTATCTCTACCATGCCATAACCAAAACAATTAGGGGAATTCTTTAGCATGACATCTTCTTGCTAGAAAGAACCAGTTAATTTCTTGGGAGCATATCTTTTTCCAGTAGGATTTTTTCTATGGAATTTTTTAAGAAGCTCTTTCTTCTCAGAGAAATGGCACCATGGAAGAAGATAACCCAGCTTCATTCCTGCTATCTCTGGTTTAATCCAGAATCCTTGTATACAAGACCTGGGGAAAGGAGGGAGGGGAAGATACAGGGCAGTCTTGATAGCGTTAATGCTTTGGGACAGAAGGTTTTCAGCATCCATCAAATACCAAATATAATTACTCAAATCAGGCAAATTTCAAGGTAGTTCATAATAGCTTGTGCTTTAGGAGTATCTTATATTTAGAGCCTCAAGGAATAAGAATATGTATTTAAAAATACATGCCCAAATAAATGGCCAAAAAAAGATGTGGGCAACTTAGTTCCCTCTAGATTTTGTTAAAACCATAGCTAACACTAAAATTCGATGTCAAGAGAAAATCTTGCCTGTCAGTCATGGTAAACACTTTCTCTTACAGCAGTACTAATAAATATTTTTTTTCTTACAGGAGCAAGTGTAAAGCCTGAACCAACAGAATCTCCTGCACCCAGTAAGTGTTATTGCTTTTACTCTTTGTGTGTGTGTTGTTTAAATGCATTTTTAAAATTCTATTAATGAGAATATCTTGTACCTCAGGAGCAATATAGTTAGCTTAGTATTTATTTTACAGAGTACACAACTACTGAGGATGGATGGATTATACATGAAGACAAACATTATTATTTCAGCACAGAGAGTGTTCCTATGGAAAAAGGTCGTGAATTTTGCAAAAAGAACTTTGGAGACCTTGCCGTCATTGAGAGTGAAAGTGAAAGAAAGTTCCTCTGGCGATATGTAAGAAAAATCACTAATATTATGAAATAAATTATCCAGAACAAGTGATTGTGGTCAGAAAACCTTTTCAACCTGTTGTACTTCCTACAAGTTTTATGAAAGTGAAGTCAGTTAAATTCCAATAACATTAAGCCAGATGAAAATGAAGGACAAATCCAAGTCTTTTTTTAGATTGTTTTCTATCTGAGACAGGGTCTAGGTTGGTCTAGGATTTTTTATAGAAACAACCACAGTAAGCATTAAAGAAATCCTTATCCACATTTAAATTATACAACGTGGCAGTTACAACATGTTATCAGAGTATTATAGAATCATAGGTTTTCCTGTGTTTGAAGGGAACCAAGAAGATCATATCTGTTATATCTGGCTGTGACTGCTTATGTGTTAAGGTAAATCTTAATGTTTAATTTTAATTAATCTGTGGCTTCATTTTAGCAAGAAGTATTATAATCTTGAGCTACAGTTCTGTAACGCAGGTGAGTTAACTGAAAGTAAAGGTCAGCAGAAAAACTCAAAGTATTAAGTAGCAAATCAAAACCAGCTATTAATTTACATGCAATTCTCAGAAGACTGGCTTTTGAGCTTGTCAGTGTATCTGAGATGTAGTTACCTAGCAGCCTCTTTTTGGTCCTCAGGTTTCCCCCTTTGCCTCTTCCTATGGAATATAATTATGAGGGAAGAATCTGAGTCACAGATTATGGGCAAAGAGTTTTTAAATGATGTTTCCTAGGTGACTGGGTGTTAGTTGTTGGTTTGCTATCTTGAGACCAACTTGTTTAAATCATCAATATCCTTAAAAGTCAGATTTGAACTATTTAAATCTTTTCTTGAACTGGCTGAAAAGTGCCAGTGAGATGACACAAGAGCCTATATTAATTGATTGTAGGAGGGTTCATGTCTTGCAAGGTATTTGTCAGATGACATATGCCACAGAGGTTGTGTAAGATTTGATGATTTCACTGACTTTCAAGTAAGAAATGATGGCCAAAAACAAAACTTTTTGGCCAATGTTGACAGTTGTCTGAGGACTGTCAGCTGTGAGCTGCTTTAACTTTAGCACTGTAGCTAGAGAATATAGCAACTCATAACCCCTGTTAATAAATAGTTTATTACTCATTATTAACATAACGGATTTCTGTGATAAAAAGAGGAAGTGTATACAATTTTAATCGTTATATTCTAGATCTTGAAAAACGGCAAAGAGGATGCATATTTCATTGGTTTACAACTGAGTGTTGATCAAAAGACAAGGTAGGTCAATGAGAACCATCAAGCTTGCATTGTGCTTTGAAATCAAGAAAGAAGAAATCTACTGAGCAGAGAAAAAAAGATGAAATGCTTGTATGAAATTGTGGCCTATCAAAGTGAATGAGAATGTTCTTGTGTTTTACTCTGAATTCCCTAGGATTGGTATTTCATGCTTGATGGGTTTGCTTATGAAGGTTGTAAAAATGTATTAAATATCACAGTGCATCATTATATTTAATTGGTTTTATTTTGAATCCCACTTCTGTTGTTAGGTATACTCACCCTACTAATAATATTATTTTATATTTTTTATAGAATGAAAAAAGCTTGTTTTGAATTTTGCCCTGATCTGTTGACTGCCTTGCCCATACTCCAGTAAAATATAGCTAATATAAGGAATTAAAAAAAATAATAAAATTCTGTGTTGATACTAGTGAATTTTTTTCTTTAAGGAACGATCAAATCCTTTTATAGTCACCATAAGATGAGTGCTTAAGTGATGTAGCTGGTGTGTGTGCCTAAAGTTATAAAGGGTTCTCTGGGCATCTCTCTCAGTTGCAGTCCAACAGGAATGTATCTTTACATTAATATTTGATTGCCTGGCTATAATTTTTTTCTTGACAGTTTAATCTACATTGATGTACAACTTTTTCAGTATTTCTATTTTACCTTGTGGGGAGGGAAAATTGTCACAGGAATTGCCTTGTAGGTGGTTTGTCATGACCTCACAATTTTTCCTCTGCATGGGGGAATGATCAAACATTTGGCTAGTGTTATGACTAATATCTCTGATCTCTGTAATAGGCAAAATGAATGTATGACTTGGAGAGAAATGGTGAGCACCTGGGCTCCCTCATGCTGAAATAGTGTCTGGCTTTCATATTGGCCTAAATGGTGATTCTGGTTATTCCATCGGCTGCAAATTGTCAGTGTGTTGTATAAATCCAGAGTAAGCACAGCTTCAACGCATATGCTATGTCTTTATACAGAGAGTAAGTTTAGTGCAATTAGCAGGGAGGCAAATTGGTCAAACAGTGCACCTTAAAGTGTGAGCAGCTTTATTAAACATTGCAGAATAACTTTTTCTAACATAGAAGCAAACCTACTTATATGTTAAAGTGTTTTGTTGAATTGTTTTTCTTAAGCTGGATGGATGGCACCCCAGTGAATTATTTGGCATGGGCACCACATGAACCTAACTTTGCAAATAATGATGAAAACTGTGTAGTCATGTATAAGAATTTAGGTGAGTTCTGTGTCATTGTTCCTCAATTTCATTGTTTGTGTGTTTGTGTCATAACTTTTTTCTTCTGAGAGGTGAGAGGTACCCATTCTTTTTTTTTTTTTTTTTTTTTTTTCTTGTTCTTTCATGTAATACTGTAGTGGAAGACCATACTATTATACTATCATAAGACTTGTGTTCCTGTGTTTACCTGAAATCTAACATGAGGAAGCTCTAATAGAGGTCTGTGGTTATTATACAGCAGTTTTATATTTTTTATTAAAATTGGCCTAATATGCCACTACAAAATTGATATCTCTAGTACCTATTTCTACACTGCTTTCAACACCATAATTATAGTGTGTATGAAGTGGTGTATTTATCCTAGGTGCTGTTACAGAATGAAAATAAACTGTGAGACTTTGAGGATTTCATCTTGTCTCTCAACTTTTTTTAGAATGAATGAAATTGCTTTTGATTTAAACAATGCTGACTGTGGTGTCATACAGTTCTCCATTTATCTTACATTCAGGATTTTGGAATGATATAAACTGTGGTTATCCAAATCCCTACATATGTGAAAGGCACAACAGCTCCATAAACTCAACAGTTCCTCCAACAACATTTTCAACTCCAAGAGGATGTCGTCCAACTTGGCTTTCCTTTCAAAACAAGGTACCATAACAAATAAAGAGCATGTTGGATGTTTGGCAGAACAATAACTAGAAAGCAAAGGAATGATTTAATACTACTGTTTCTTATTAGAATAAAATATTGTTTGTTCCAGAGAGCTGGTTGTTGCCTACGCATTTTGCTTAATTTGCCCATCCACTACTTTGCTTTTTAACACTTCATTAGAAGTGGTATATAAGCATATTTAACTGTAATTTATGAAAATCATTCTCTAGCCGTCTCTTCAAACATTTTGATATGGTTTTCCTAAAGAAATTGGAGAGTTCTTGAAATATTGACACTTTGATCTTCTATTTTAACCAAGTCATAATGTTCTTTCAGTACTGAATGTATTTTGTCTTTCTTGACTTTAACACTGTGATATGTTTTGTAGAGTTAAATTAAAAAGGAACAACAAGAAACAGGCAGACTAATATCAGTCATGCAGAATTTACCAATATTAGTTGACCGTCTATAAAAAGTCAGTTTTGCTTGTTTTTATTTAGCAATTTCAGATCAAATCTATTATATGTCTTGTTTAGCAAAACATTTTCTTGAAATATTATTTTTTTATGTAGAAAATGGACCAGCACAAAAAGCTTGCTTTAAGTTGAATGTGTTTTTTTTCTAGATAAATCTGTTATTTTACTGCCTTTTCTCCATCCATCTTTGCTTGAAGCAGTGATTTTCAATCTGTAAGAGGTGTTGGAGTAAAGATAATATATGGAGAATTTGTTCATGTTTTAGTGTTACAAAATATTTGGATCTACAGAAGATGAACGTGTCACTTGGCATGCTGCACGAACAGCTTGTATGAATTTAGGAGGAAACCTGGCCACTATTTCTAATGAACAAGTGCAAGGTACTTTAATTAGTTCTGTAGCAACTAGATGAAATGGCATTTAATCTTTACAGGATGCCTGTTGTATTTGTATAAATATGGGCAGCAGTTGAATGATGTCTGCACATCTGATTTGGGTTCCAAAATATAAAATATTTAGAAATTTACAGTGAAATCTACACATGAATCTACAGAATTCTGATGTTGGCTTAGATATGCATGTATATTATCTTGGCAGCCAAAGTAATGCTTTGTCTGCCAGCTGGACCCAGCATGATCCTTTCCAAGTGATGTAGTTTCACTAGGTGGCATTAACTCGCTGCATGTCTTTCCATATTACCTCAAGAAGAAAACCTTTGGGATTAGAATTTACTGTGTCTGGGCAGTTTGGGGCAGAGGTTTGACTGCTCATACACCTACCCACAACTCACAGCACAGATGTTCTTCTTTTCACTATAGAAGCTGATTTGAGTGATCGGAAGAGCCACATCGGTGACTGGGGGAGATGAGCAGAGGGAAACTACCCCACGTTTCAGTAAACATGGCAAACATTCAAATTAAAAATTGGGAAAGATTTTGATAGATGGTAATAACACCTTCTTTTTAGCAATACTGTTTTTTACTTTTATACTGCAGTGACGAGAAACCGATGCTGCACACCACAAACTGTGAACTTAAAAGAGCATACTGAAAAATCAACTACTGTAAAATAAATCATTGTTGTAGTCTCAGCAATTAACAAGATTAAATTTAGATTACTAACATGACTTTAGCACTACTGACATTTTCCACATGTGAAGACATGAAGAATCAGATTTTCACTTTTCAAACATATTTAAATCCTTATTTGACATAACCTGCAGAAAAGCTTTCTCAGGTGGTTCATGCACAGGGATTGAATTCTAGATAAAAGAGAAATGACCAATAAAGCTGTTAGCACAATACTATTGTTATTACTGGCAAGATATAAAGGCTTCAATTCCTGTTACAATTTCTGGCAGACTGACAATATTAACATTTGGCAAAGAAATCTATAGGTCTTATTCCTGAAAAGGTAAGTAAGTTGCATTCATTTTAAAAGACTAAGGCCAGGTGAATGGTTGATAGAGCAGACAGTAATGTAAAGACGAGTGAGCTCTTAATGTTGACTAGCAATTGGCAAAAGCCGTGATATATTTATTTAGCACAGTGTTTGATATGCTGTGGTTTAGTGGGTTGATAAATGCCAGCTGACCTGGCCTGCTCTGTTTTTGAGCTAGCCACACTAAGATGCACAAGCACCTTCATGGACTGTGCAAAGCTGTGGTAATCGATTCACTTGTGATAAACAGTTCTGTTGAAACTCATTTTAAAGCATCTCTCTTGTGCATTCTGCTCCCTGTTATGGCAGTGTCAGCTGTTGCCCAGGTATTCCATTGTAAGGGGAAACACATTTGCTGTTACAGCTGCAGATGCACAAGTTTTTGGTGCTCAGTTGTGTTGTCTATATGATGCCACAGTGGCATAACCACACTGGTCAAATTATCAGAAATGTGTGGAATCTACATGGCTTTATATTTCTGTATCAGTTGTAGGACTGGGATTTAAAAAAGCATTGAGACATTTTAAAAAGCATTCCCGTCATGCTTTGGGGATTCATCCCTGTACCAGGTTAGACAAATAGCTGAAGTGTCTAGCACAAAGCAACAGCTTTATATGTGATTCCCTGTTTATTAAACTAAAAAGTCAATTCCTTTTCATCTTACGTGTTTGTGTCGTCAACAATAAATTGTTCTGTATTTCAGAAAAATACTTAATCTCTCAGCCTTACACCTGAGTTCGTTTACCATTCATTAAAAGTATTTTTTTTTCTTTCTCTCTCTCTCTTTTTTAAAACTTTAGCTTTCCTCACCTTTCATATGAAAGATTTTGCTACTGACACATGGATTGGATTAAATGATATAAATCATGAACTGAGGTTCCTCTGGACAGATGGAACAGGAGTTTACTTTACAAACTGGGCTAAAGGCTTTCCATCAGGACATATGGGTTTCTACTCATATGATGGCCAGGTAAATAGCAATCACAAAACAACTGCTGAAATTTGTTTTTAGATTTATTTGCTGGGATTTGAGATTTTACTGCTCGACTTATTGGTTTCTTGATTGCTATGTTTACTTACATATCTAAAGACTTTAATAACAGCACTGTCCTCACTGTTGTTTTTCTTTGTTAATTTTTTTCCTCCCAGAAACCTGGTATTTTTAAATTGTTATTTAAAGTGTTTTACATGGTGCCACATATCTCATTGATAAAATAGTTAACTACAATCCTTCTTATACATGTCACGCACAAATCCAAATAGAGTGAAGGGCTCTGAACTGTATTAGCTCTTGATGGGATCTGTAGAGTGCTCATACAAAGATTACTTTCAGATTTCAATTCTCTGTGTCCATGAAGGCTGCATAACACCTCTGTTTGTCCTGCCTTTTCTAATTAATACACTTTTGAAACAAGATGGTGGGATTCCTGCCTTGTGGCATTGCCCCCAAAATGCACTGAATGAGCGCATTCTCCTAGTCCCTTGACCATAGTTGTGCCTGAACTTTGAAGGTTTCTCAGTTGACATGCAGATTGCAAGAATCATTTACAGGAAAACCTTCCCTACTGTACATTCAAGCAAAATTTGTCATTCACATTTGCAGGAAGGATATGTTTCTGTAAAAAGCTAGCCATTCAGGCTTTAAGGAGGGGGGAAAAAAAAAAAAGAGCAAAACACTTCTGCTATTTGTCATGCAAACTGACCTGATAGGTCGTAGAGTCCTTCTCTTTAATCTTACATATTTATAACTTACAGCTGTGCTATGGAACTACAGCATGTTACAACACTAGCTATACATTTCTCTTGAATGGAACTCTTACCATAGAAGTCTTAGTTTTATGTACAAAGTCCTTTTCCTTTTTTTGGAAGCATCACCTCTGAGCTTATTATCCCTAATGGAGGAGGAAAATTTGGGACAATAAAAATAGAAAAGCAACTTTAAAATGTTACTTTTGGAAGGAGCAATATATTTTTATTTTTTATTTTTTGGTGAAAACTAGCAGGGTTTCTATGAAGTAATCTGTGAAAACTTGTAAAGCCCCTATTTTATAAATTTTAAATTTATTTTTACCTGACCTCAACAAAATAAGAAGTTGTCACAGTTAATACAAAGTTCTATGGAACTGTTCAGTTGGAAAGATTTAAGCCTTAATGTATTTTACTTGCAAGTCAAGTTTTTCTCTGTGCATCTCCTCCTGGGCAGCAAAAATCACTAAGAAAATAGAATAAAATAAGCATGAATGTTCCATTGCACAAAACCATTTGTAAACAAAAAACCTTCTGCATTAGTCACTCTTCATTCAAAATGTGCTAGCATAAATTCTAGCCGTCGAGTCCATGTAAGAGAAGCTGAAATGTACAGCACACTCTAAGGGTGGTATGCACAGATAAGTGGCTGACTTTGAGTACGAGCAGTTGTAATTTTGCTGTTTGTGTGCTATTACAACTTATAACAATAGGTTTAAATAAAGGACTGATATATCAGAAATCATTGCTTTTTTTTTCCTTTTTTTTTTTTTTTTTTTTTTTCCCTGGGGCAAAGGTAAACACTCTTTTCTTCAAAAATTCAATTCATTTCTCCTTGTTTGTGGCTTTCCTTCTCTCCATGTTGTATGCCCGGAGATGGGAGGATGCCAGAATTTCTTTGGTTTGCCTATTCACCCCAGTGTTGTGCAAGATAGAGCAACAGTAACAAATTTGAGAAGTACAAGAGGAACAGAAACTCCATGCCATTAAAAACATATACTATTCAATATTACAAGGATTGGAGAGTAAAACTACAGTATTATTTTTGTCTGAAGATGTAAAAGGGGGACAAAAGTTTCTTATTTGCATTTTCTAGTTATTTGTAACTGATTTTGTATCTTTTTGTCCCAAGGCTGATTGTGTTGTCATGAGAAACAATCCTGTTAAGGAAGCAGGGAAGTGGGCTGATGAGAGCTGTGATAACAACAGAGGATATATATGCCAAATTAATGCAGGTACTTACTTGTTTTTTCTTTTAAAATATAATCAAAGCTCATGAGTTTTCAGGCTTTTGCTTGGTTGTTAAGTGCTGTGTTTCAACATCATTTCACTCAATAAAAATACATCCACAAATTGTTTTTCAGGCAGGAACATAAGGGTCACATTTGTCAGACCAAAGGTCCAGTCTCAGCAGACTCTTCCCAGTAACTGCCATATTATTAACTTCCTGAGCTGGAATCTGTAGCTTCCTCTTTGTGTTTAGTATGACCCTTAAAATGACATATGTTGCATGATTTTGTCTGCCATTTTCTGAACATGTTGGCTTTCAGAAGCCATTCTTTTTCTGGAAAAGAATGAATTGTACACAATAGCATGAACAATCTGGAGTGTGAATGCTGCTCATCCATGTTGAATTTGATTTACTCTAATTTACCTCTAGAAATTAAATTAAAACCAGTGAAAACCTGGATTTAAATATCAGATTGATTTGTAAGGGCTGGTCTGTTATGGAGTTTTCCTTTTCTCTGGCAAAAAATGAAAAATCTGTCCAAAACAGCCAGTCTCCGCAAAACACTTTTATTGAAGAAAAAAATATTAAAGAAATCATGGCCTATGCTAATCCATTTCAGTAATACTGTGTTATACAGAATGCTCCTTTAGTCCATGTCACAGGTTGCTTTAATTAGCTCCTTTCCTTTCAACAGTTCTGTATTTGATTTTTATTACTGATGCTGGCTTAAAGAATAGCACATCCAACCCATGCTGGTCAGGGAATATGAAATCAAGAAAAGAGGCAGGTTGCTTTATCCTATTTGCAACTGCAGCCAAATCATAATCACCTTTAGAACAAATATCTCTCCTTTATTTTGCAGATGCTGAACTTCTCCTTTCTACAAATACAGATCCATCAAGCATTTTCCGTTATGGTAACAGTAGTTATTTGTTCATCCATACCAAAATGAAATGGGAGGATGCACGAAATAACTGCAGACGTGATCAGTTTGATCTTTCCAGTATCTTAGACCCCTACAGTCATTCGTTCCTGTGGCTAAAGATATTAAAGTATGGGGTGCCCATGTGGATTGGACTTAACAGTAATGTGGTAAGAACATCAAACTGGCTGAACGTGATGCTGCTCCTCTTATGGGCAACTTAGAAAATGCAAAATCTTATTATCTTGTTTTACTTTAGCTTGTTAGTTAGTCTTGGTCCTAAATATTTTTATGTATTGTCAGATTTACAGGTTGAGGTCTCCTCTTCCATTACTCCGATATATATAGAGTAGACATATTTTTCACGCTTGTTTTATGACATTAAACCCTGTGAACTTCCAAACAATACATTTTAGGCTGGAATTTGGAAATATTTCTTTATAGTGCAACGTTTGCTTTTTGAGATAAAATCCACAAATTTTAAGATGTACAGTGAGAATCACTTATTCTAAATAACAACATTTATTTTTCAGAAATAGTTAATTGTTTTAATTCATTTTATTTTACTTGTCTGCCCTGTCCTAGTTCTTTGATACACTAATACTTTCTGGATATTAAAATGCAGCACCTTTTCTGCTTGGCACAGGTTCTAGTCATGCATTCCCTCCATTTGGCTGCACACATGTAAGAAATACAAATTAGTGAACATAATACACTCCTTTTTAAATAAATAAAACATTCCCCAAACCTAATCAACTGAATGATTCCATTAAGTTCACAAGCTTAGGTGGGAGATAATTCAGTTTTTAAATGTCCTTTAAATTAAAAATTTTACATTTCTTGCAAAGTGGGGAAAACAAAAATTACTAATCAGAATTTCACTCCTAAAAATATTTATACGAAATGATTGCAACCAAATTAACAGTTTTGTTAAGTTCAAAATTAATTCAATGTCACTTCCTCTGCATTTCATTTTACTGAAAAGCATTTGTTGCTCTGCAGTATTTCTCAATGAGCAGCTGCTTGTCACAACATAAATTTAAAAGTCTAAGCAATTTGTATTTGTTATCGATTTCTAAATGAAAACTTCTGGCACAAGCATCTACATAGACATTTGACTAACAAAGAAATGGTTAATGCTTAGGGTTTAATCATTCCTGTTGTTTTTTTTTTTTTTTTTTTTTTTTTAGACTAATGGACGTTATGAATGGATTGATAACTGGAGAATGAAGTATACTAAATGGGCTGAAGGGGAGCCAAAGCAGAAAATAGGCTGTGTCTATCTAGACATTTCTGGAGCCTGGAAGACAGGATTCTGCAATGAAAGTTACTTCTCTGTTTGCAAAAAGAATGATGGTAAGAACTTGAATTGAACCATCGTAATTACAATGATGAACTGTTTAGAGTTCATTGTGCTGGGTGGTGCTAATATATATTTAGATGCCGTGTTTCATTTCAAGAACTAAATAGATGAAGTGATTAAAATTTAATTGGTTTGAATGGGGCTGCTTTAAAATGAAGGCCAACACTTACTAACAAAGCTAGATTTCCTGTTAATAGCCATCATTTTACATTATTAGTTATATAGTTCAATTTTATTCCAATATTGTGTAAACATGTAAAAACAGCAGTCTTCAAAAATCCAAATGTAATGAATGTGGTCACAATGGTATGGTGTTGAGGGAGGAACGGCTGAATGACCAAGACATAAACTTACAACAGTGTTTACTCATAGCAGCTTTCCAGGTTTTCCCTTTATAACTGAATAACAAATTATAGGTAGTACTGAAATTTTCAAGGACACTCCTTCAGGCCTCCTCTTCCGTTTTTGATCTGAAACTCACATTGCTCTCATATGATAATGCATTCTGCATTCCATGATGGTAGGTCCCAACCTGTATAATTAGTCATTTGATCATATGGCTCCTAATTCAGCAAAAAGTCAGCTGTGATTGTGGGTAAAGAGTAGAGCTCAACTTAAGAATGTGTCAAAAGATAATAGAAATATTACCTCCCCTCTCTCTCTTCTCCCCCCTACTCCTTTTTTCCTGCCTTTCTTTCTTCCTTACTTCCATCTGTCATTTTGACAGTTCAAGCTCCCACTGAGCCCCCTCAACTTCCAGGAAAGTGCCCTGAATCAGAAGGACACCAGTCATGGATCCCTTTTCGAGGTCATTGCTACTACATTGAATCTTCATCTACAAGAAACTGGGCCCAGGCATCTTTAGAATGTCTTCGTTTGGGTAAGTATCTTCAATCAAAATCACATCTTTCCGACATGCTTTTCCTCCTGTGGAAAGCTGAACATGGGGTGTGCATTTTGTGACTTTGAGGGTGGTCCAAGTGTTAGCCCACAGCATAGTTCAATGCAATTATTGCCTTAATTTTGAGGAAATGGAGCTACTGTCTACCTCTGGCACACACCGTCTTTCATGTACATGTATATGGCACCGGGCATTATAAGAAATGCATGGCCTGCAGTGAAGATCACTAAAATGGAAACTAGGTCCTTTTACCCTGCTAGGAGGTAGTCAAGCTCATGTGTAGCAATCACTAAAACTTGTTTTAACGACATTTTTTACATTTGCATTTCCAATCTGATTTGTCCCTTGATTATTGCAGTTTTATGCCACTGGAATGAAAAAGTTACAGCTGTCTAGGCTGGATAATGTATTAGTCAGCTAGGGCTGTTTCATTCTTGCAACTTCCTTCCCTGGAAAAGTGATGTAAGGTTCATTATGCCAGACTTCATATGTCAATAGTATTGATGTCTGTAGCACTGGTGGCTAAGTGACTTAGGTGTTTAGCCTCCTAGTAAAGTATGCAGAGACCTCGTTACTTCAGTCAGTGGAACTAACTACATATTATTCTTCACCTGAAGTATATTTTGACATTTGGTCAGATGAATTGTATACAAAACTCCACTGAATGGGTTGTGTATGTCTCTGCTGGCAATAAACCTACCAGTGAAATGCCTGTCAAAGTACAGACACTGGAGTTGGATAAGAAGAATCTCACTCTTTCTGCTGGTAGTCAAGTTCTTTCTTGGGTTCTCAGGAATTAGTACATTACTAGTTTTAGTTTGAGAAACTTTAGTATTTCTGAGGGAAGGCTAAGTTTTGGTATGGGTTCTTTAAATCTTATTATGTTCTCCACATCAAGATTTGCATAACATTTGGATGAAGATGTAGCCCTCCTTTGGACAATCTCTAACAGTTTTATGTCACTCTTATATTGTGGTGCCCAAAACTGCATGTAGTGCCTGAGGTGAGGCCACGCCAGGGCAGAGCAGAGCACGACAATCCCCTCCCTGCCCCAGCTAGCTACTCTGTGCTCAATGCACCTCAGGGTACCCTGGCCCTTTTGGCTGCCAGAAAACACTGCTGGCTCATGTTCAACTTGCCATCAACATGTCTTGGTGAGTTTCGTGCCTGGACACTTGGACTGATGCTGTCCTGCGACAGTGCTAGGAAGGACCAGAACAGGATGTCCTTTTCCTGAGTCCATAATTTGGGTTCTTCCCTTTCCATTGTGCCTCTTTGCCCCTCTGGGCTTGTGGGGAATGACCTTTGATGGGCTGATGGCTCCTTTGATGAGCCTGGAGTAGCCAAAGAAGCGTACTAATTGGGGTCCCTCCTCCTTGTCTCTCTGTACTCCTTTGTGGATGTGCAGAGGATCTTTTTACAACAAACATAACAGTAAACAAACATCTGAATCATTCAGCAAAAGAGGAACCACTAAAAAACCATGAAGACTGTAGTGAAAAAAAGAGGAACATTCCATGTTCTCCTGTATTCTGCTGTCCCTACTTGCACTCTGGGTTTTGTTTGCAGTTGGGCATTTTCTAGTTATATCTCGTGCATAGTAGAATTCTGAACCATAGTAGAATTTATCACTAGATCAGCTGTGATCCAAATTACTTCTACATTTTCACTCTCTGTAACTGTGCCTTCTTTACCTGAAGAAAAACACCTTTGAAAATTCAACAGCCCAATCAAAACAGTGGATTGTCAAACACAGCTGTTGCTATATACCTATTGACTGGATTTCAGTCTCACACAAGATAAGTGAAGATGCTCTTTACCCAGTATGCCACTCCATACAAAGTTGTGTAGCTCATTCTCTCTGCTGGCACACTGCAGGCTCCATGCTGTGACCTCTTGTCTGCTAGAGCATCAGACAGAATGAATCATTATAGCAGAATGCATAGTGTTGCATGTGGATGACTAACAAGGTATTACACTATCTGGACAACAGATGATCAAAATGATCTTTCTTTTTTTTTGATGGGTATAATAAGAATGTAGGAAAATAAACATGACCTGTTTGAAGAGTTACACTAATGATTTATGCTTCAGAAAGCCAGTAAGTGTGCTTGCTATATGTGATCTATACATAGGCACAGAAAATATGTAATCATCAATATGTAAAGTTATATTGCACGCAGACTAAAGGTATAGCTACTGTTTACTAAAAAGTTGTAATTTTGTTTAGAGACTTATATTTATAGTAAAACATCAGTAGAAGTTTATACTGGATAACATATTCGCCTGTTGTGTTGTTCCTTAAGTTGTTAGCTGCGTTGCTGTTTCCCGGTGAATGAGAAAACAGTGAACAGTGCTAGTGCAATGTTATGAAAATGGTAAGAAATACCTAAGTGACAGTACAAGCTTGGAATTTGGCACAGATAATCAGTAGTAAAAATAAGACTGACATCTCACAGGATAACAATAATGCATTCCAGTATGAAACTTACATCTCTAAGAGATTTTTCTCTTTGGGTGTTGCAGGTTCTTCTTTGGTATCAGTTGAAGACTCAGCTGAAGCCAGCTTTCTGACATACACCATTGAACCACTTGAAGGGAAAACATCAACTTTTTGGACAGGAATGTACAGAAATGTGGATGGTAATTTCTTTTCTTTTGACGTCTTTTTGTTTGGTGAATAATTGTTGCAAGCTGTTTGATGTGGATGTTTAAAATTTCATGTTACACTTCTTTAATAAATATCATGGGAAATTGGAAAATGTTGTCGGGTCATGAAACGAAACCAGTCAATTGCAACCAAGTAGTAACCAATAATGTATAACAGAAAGACCATGCTCAGAAAGCTCGTCTTGAAGCAAGAAAAGTACTTCACAACAAAGTAAAGTTCACAGGCACGTATAGCAGAGCATAAAGAGGACCATGTTGGAAGTTAAACTAAAGTCAAATGGTTCTCAAATGGAGAGACTCTAGGCTGATGCGTTTGTCACTCCAGTTTTAGAGAGAGAATAATGTTTCTAACATTACCTCCTATCTTTGGAATCACCATCCTGAATGACTAATCTCCCGTCTTTAGTTATGGCTGGCCCTCAGAACTTTGCTTTGAAGCTGGAATTGTTTTTGTCTTCAGAATTTTGTAGCGTAACTTTTTCTATTTTCTGCCTAACTGTCAGAAAATGAAGGAAAGAGACAGCAGACAGTAAGCTACTTTAATGAAATTACTCCTTATAAAAATAAATTTGCTTCTTACTGTTTATTTATTGATAAAAATAATACTCAGTTATATAGTTACTTCTGTCTAATTGATAGACCTAAAGGCTACTTCAGTTTTGTGCTACTCAGGCTAAGACTCCAGTTTAACAATGGCTGAGACAGGACTGCAGAATGGTTCACAGAATCACAGAATTGTAGGGGTTTGGAAGGGACCTCAAGAGATCATCGGGTCCAACCCCCAGTTCATAGTACTGCCTGTTTGCTTGTCTGAGTTTTGGAATTTTTTTTCCTACCATTGCCTGCTCAAATACTTCAATACACCACTTAAGGGGAAGAAAAATATTCAATTATATTACCTGAATCTTAGCCAGGAAACCGGAAAGTTGTCACCAGAGGATAAAAGAATTTGAATAATAATTTATAAGTTATAACACATCAAGAAAAGCTGAGATTTACTCATGTGGTTGATTGATACATAAAATAGTTTTGGAAAGTAGTTCTAGAGTAGGTGTAAAACAATGCAGTTCCTACAGCAATCATAAACATGAGAGCAGCTACAGCAGGTATATGCCATTGTATAGCTACATGGTATATAGTGACTGCATCTAAATTTAATGATTGTATCAAAATATCATACAGTGGAAAAAAGGCAGGTATTTAAAACTAAAACGAGTAAAAAATGAAGACTTATAAGAATAAAACAACTTTCATGCTGAAGCTAACCATTTGCTTATCTGAGTACAACTTAAAAGTCACGTGGGGCACATTTGTTTTAAATAAATAATGTTATTAAAAGATAGTAAAGGAAAAAAAAAGGAACAGGAAGGATGAAACAGAAAGTCCCAGCATACTTGAACAACAATGATCACAAGATTTTTAAAGCAGATCTTCAGAAATGAAAATTGTGTGTGCAAAGTCAGTGGGAAGAAGCAAAAACTGAAAACCAAATGGGAAAAATTAGACTTAAAAGGACTTTAGTGGGAGCTTTGAAAAGAGTTATATAAAATCTCCCTACATATTACTGAAATAAAGCACATTTTGGTGAAGATAAATTATGTGTTTATTTCAGGCGTTTCTATAAACTGAATAAAAAAATGTTGCTACACCAGTGCAATAAATTATGGGAACTTCATAACTTTGTAACTTTATTAGCCAGATTGGTCTGCAATTTCACCAAAATTGATGCTTTATCACTGGCATAATAAATCAAGGGCAACTATGATGTGTCAGGCCAAAAACCTAAATAGTCTAGTGGCCTGTCTCCAAGAGTGGCCACAAGATTTCTTAGGAAGGCAACAAATGCAGAACAGGTGGCAAAGATGGAAATAAATACTATCTTGTTTCTTTCCATATTCAATGTTTCCCATTTAGGAGAATGGCTGTGGCTAGACAACACTGCAGTGAATTTTGTCAACTGGAATGTAGGAGAACCTTCCCCTCAACAAAATGAGCACTGTGTCGAAATGTATGCTAACTCTGGGTACTGGAATAATAACTATTGCTCTTCCTACAAAGGCTATATTTGTAAAAAGCCAAAAAGTAAGTGCTACATTTATAATTTTGTTTGATGTTTTGAGTATTTTTGTGTGCTAGTAGATGGCTTTTACAAACAGTGAACTTCAGCTGGGTGTTTTGTGTTTTTACAAATGCCAAAGGAAGTACATTTGCATACCAACAGAAAGAAAGACTAACTCTTGCCAGAAAGAATTGCAGACTAGTGTTCAGATTCCTCAGAATTGTTTTGAAAAGCCTGTTTTCCATTATTAACTCTTTCTAGTGTAGACATTTTACAAGATTGCCTGTCCTGTATTGATAATTGTTCAGTAATCACATTGTTAATACTGTGCTTTGCACAAATTAGTGCCATCTCTTTGAAAATATATTCCTCGGGGAATCCCTTCTCAACACAAGGAATACCCTTAGCTTATTTCCCTTTGGCAGGCTCATGTGTGTACTATTTGTGAGTATGAAGCAGTGCTTCTGTAAATTGACTATTCATGAATTGTAAATGAACAATTTTGGACCTTTTGTCTCTATATTGTCCTGTTTTGAGATGATGAATACGTGAAAAGCAAAACAAATAGCATAGCTTGAATGTACTAAACTGGAAGTGTCCTGAAATAGTAAAATGTGCACATTTGGCAGTAAGGGCATCTAGTGCATACATTTTCATAGAAGTCATGCTAATAATTTCTTACAGTATGTTGCAATATCAAAAATCTACAGTTAGCACCTATATACCCACTTCTTCTACAAGACTGGATATGAGAGAAGGTTCTGCTATCCTTTCTATAAATTTGCTGTCGTGCCCATTTTTACTGACTTACTCAGATACTCGTAATGATGACTGTATCTTGCACAGAAAATACCGCAGAACTGTCAGATATAGCCAGCCATTCAGATTTTACTTATCTATCTTTTTACATTGTGATTGAAAAAAAGAAAAAGCAATTTATTTTCATTCTTTAATTGAAATAGTCTTAGCAGTAGATAAAAAGTATTACAATCAATGGCCACCATTCCTTTTTGACCATTCAGCTCTCCTCTTTGTTCTGGCATTGTTATTCACCTGTTTCAATGCTGAGTCGGTTCAAGGACCTTAAACAGATGGAAGACAGTTACTTTTTTTAGGACTCGCTTTGGCCAGTCTAGAGCTGGAATGCTATGGAGTCAGCAAAGTGCCAGTGTCAGTGCAGGGACTGTCAGCTGCTCGCTCAGGGGTGGGACTCAATTGAGTCTTACAGTGCTGTAGAAATGCAGCTCAGGTTGGCAGAATTTTGCTATGATAGTGCTCCATTTGCAGTGTTGAAAGGATATATTGAATAGCTAAATGGAGTGTTAGAAGCATCATTTTATTTAGTTGCACTTTCTGTGCCTTGCTATGCTTGCTGTTTTCTGAAGAGGCTGCAAATGCAAACCTGTGATTGAAGTTTTCTTGTAAAATAGATGCTATTTGCTGTTCCGCTTACTGAGGTAATTTTTATCATAGCAATTTGAAATTCTGTAGCTGGTCTATTATATAAATAATTTAACTTTGTTTTGTAAGTATGTAGGTACTTCAAAGAACTGTTCAACAGTTCAACAGGTGCTAGTTGACCATGCTACAAAATAGTGACTAGGAATATCATGTTCATTGCACCTCATTCTCACTTCTTAGAAATAACAGATTTGTACCAGTAAATACAATGCTTGTTTAACATGTAGGTGAGTTTAAAATGCAGTCATTTCATAGCAAAACCCAACCATGATGTGCATAATACACATGATCAGTGGAACACAACACTTGGTCAGCTAATAATTCTTGGCTGAAAAAAAATATCTAGGTTATTATATTCCACTTTTTCTCAGTCAAATGAAGCAATGCAGCTAGAGGATTATTTTCCAAATGTAAATTATTTCCTTCTCTTTCTTGCCAAGACTGTCTTTTACACTGTGATTTCAGACAGAAGGTAGCATTATTATCCCAGAATCACAGAATGGTTGAGATTGGAAGGCATCTCTGGAGGCAAAGATCTGGAAGCATCCAAATAATTGTGTCGAGTTTTACTTTAAAGATGTAGAGCAATGTAGGTTTGTCTCTAAATGTAAAACTAGCTGTGCTGACAGTCCAGCAGTGTTTTGGAAAATCTTTGGAAGCAAAGGTTGTTAGATTATTAATTAAATCAGACAACATAAGCGAGGAGATTGGCAAAACAATTTAACTTCCTGGGTTCACCTTCATCAGAATGAAACTTTATGCATTGATTCAACATTTTACGTGCACATAACAAAATGTGGATTTAATCTTTTATAATCACCTACTTTTCCCAGCAAGCCAGATTTCATGGTCCAAATATTTAATTTTAAATGGGCTACAGACATTTTGGTTTGGATGTGATGAGTGCTAAGACATTTTGGAGTTCAGAAATGGATTCAGTTATCTGTTTAGGCTGGTCATCAAGGTCTCTTAGCAAACCAAATATATCACGTTTGCTACATTTATATAGAATGACAAGTACAGCAAGAATTTATAATTGTATTCAGGATCATGTCTGAGCATCTCTGCCCCGATCATGTTTGAACATCTCTGCCCTGAAGAACTTCCTTGTGGTTTTTCAGTGATGTAGGGATTTGTCTCCATGGTGGCTCGTCTCTTGGATTTGTTGCTTCTAGTAGTTGATATAAACACATACATAAGAGACAATAGCACAATAATCATCATGCTGTGACTTTTGATAGGTATATGTGTGCTCCAAACCAAGGTGTATGGAGCATTTAGAGATCTGTATTACCATATATTTCTCGGAATATGATTTTTCACTACGTTTCAAATAATGTAATTAACATAAGTAACAGAAAATACAATAATAACATCATTCTTTTTCAATGTTTTGAAACACCAGCAATTGAAATACCGCCATCAGCTGAAATGCCACCAGCTGAAATGCCTACAAAGGGTAAGAATATTTTCTTTCAGGTAGACAAAATCTTTTCCAGTGTAATATCATAAACAAAATAAATCTTATTCTGTGAATCTTATTCATGTATCTGAGTACCAGATCTGTTTCCTATGAGCATGTTAATACTTAATGGAATACAATGTACTCAGGCATTGTTAGCCTTTAAAAAATCAAATAATTTTATTCTATTATCTCATTCTCTTATTATTTTGAAGCAAATTAAACACTTTGTCTTCAAACATAGTGGAAAAAAATTGCTTCCAGCGCTCAAATAGGAAGTGTAGAATAACCTCTTTATTTCTTTTTATTTGTTTTCAGCAATGACAAAGGATGAGAGGGCTCCTACTCTAAGCCATGGAAAAACAGGAGTTGTGGTTATTGTTGTCATCCTCGTCCTAGTTGGAAGCAGCCTTGTGGGCTATCTCTTCTACAAAAGAAGAAAGAATCGTTTGTCAACAAATGACAGCTTTGAGAACAATTTGTATTTTAATAGTGATGCAGTTCCTGGAACTAGTGACACGAAAGATCTTGTGACCAACATAGAACGGAATGAACATGCAACACTGTAATGTAATAAAATGAAATGTAATGTAATATGTAATGTAAAATGTAATGTAATAAAATAAAATGTGCCTTGTTTTAATAAAAATATGCAATTACAATTAAGCCAAAGCTATTTTTTCATGTGCAAATACTATATCAGCCACTTTCACTGTGTGCATAACATAGAGCAGTGTCTTTATACTGTAACCATTTTACGTTGTGTAAGATTTCAGACCTCATGATCTGAAGACCCATGCTGCATTAGAGATAATGCAAACTAATTATTAAATGGAACGATGAAATGGTTGCAATAAAGAAAGTGAAATTTAGGTAGATCCACTTGAGAAAGCTTCCAATGTTTGAAGTTTCTGCACCAGATTCATTTCAAACCTACATTTCATGTCATAAGGGACAGATTTACAAGCTGTTCAGCAAACACCTCACTAACTCAGCCAGCTTTCAAGTACTCCTGGAGGCTTAACTGCAGCGGTAGTTGCTAGGTGACAAGTCTGTGTTTAGGCACATCTTCTTTGAACCAACAGATGAAAAAATCCTCTCATGACATAATTTCAGTTCCCAAAATTTCACACAACATAGAGAACCAAGATTTTAGTTCTTTAGGCTAATTTATTCTAAGATTTGATCAGGTAAAATCTGTGGGCAGGCCTTTGAAATGGAAAAGTGTGGTTGGTGTTAATTGCCAGAGTTCTGGCTGGCCACAAGTGGATGTGTCTGGGAGAGGTGGTAAAGGTCATGGCAAAAGTTGCTTCTCATAAGGGCAGTTATTAAGGAGGGGAGGAACATTAGCTATGCATGTTCTGAAGGCTTATTGGAGTGCTGGGCCGTGGTGATCACATGTTGGTGCTGCTCTCCTATACCCTCTGAATAAACGGCATAGGTTTGTGAGGTGTGTGCTGGAAGTCAGGAACAATTTAGCTTTACCAATGTATCAATTAATGCTGATTTGTTTCCTTTCTGGATCAGTTACCATTTATGGAAATCTTAGATTCCTAAGTGTGGAGTTTATATTCCTAATTTTTGCAAATCTTGTAAAACGCAAATCATACATGATTCCTCACTCGCATAAAAAGATGTGCAAGATTTAATTTTGTGGTTTCATATTTTGTTCCATGAAATAAACAGTAAAATTTGATTAAAAAAAAAAAATAAAACAGTTTTGCATTGTATAGTCTTGACAATGTAAGACTGTAACAAGATAAAATGGAGATGATCTGACCCTGGAGACATTCCGTCCTAAGCTGTTATCTTCCTGAATTTGTCTGTGGATTATGTGCTCAAACAATGCCAGCTGAGTGATCTAGAAAAAAATCTGGAGTTATATATGTATGCAGGTAAGATGGGGAAATTTGTTCTGGAGTGCCTTTTCTCCTGCTCTGCTCCCTTTCTCCAGGTATTTCCTTTTTCAATGCACAGCTGTTGGAGCATGTCTTTTCAAGGATTAGTACTTCTAATGGTCCTTCATCCCACCTGTTGGGGTTCATGAACCAGAATTTTCATAACTGATTAATGATGTTGAAGGTGATGCCATTTCAACTACATGGTTGAAACAGAAAGCTATGTCAAATGGGCAGTGAAATGCCAAGAGGCCCCGCTTGCAACCCCTGCCTCATTGCACTGGCAGTTGTGCAAAAACCAGGCAGGTGCAGTCGCTTCCCTAATGAAGTTCGGCCCTGTTCTGAGGCCCTGCACAATCTTAAGGTGGTATCTGTGCACTGAATGGTTCTTCCAGATAATAATTTGTCACATGTACATGTGACAATGATAGCTGCTTCTGTAAAGTGCTGTGTCTGGTCTGCTCTAAGACTTGAAAGATTTTCAGAAGATGAAATTTAAGCCACATGGTTTACTGTCCATCCAATTGCAATAAAATGGAATTGAAGCACATCTCCCATTAAAAAGAGAAAAAAAAAAAAGAAAAAGATAATTATGGTTCCATTTAGTAAGCTTAAGATGAGCACTGATGCTCTAAACACAAACTTTAATGGCAATTTTTGGATGGAAAGCAGAGAAACTAACATGCTTGGACACTTAATATCTAAGTATATAATTAACATAAAATTAAACGGAATGCTAGGAACTTGTAATCACACACACACAAAAAAAGCACCTTTTTTTCTCTCTTTTTTTCTTTTTTCTCTTTTTCTTTTTCTTCCCCACATACAACCTTTCCTGATAGCAACTCGTTTCTTAGGCTGTCTGAATAAAGAGCCCGTTTTTTTTGTACTATCATTATTCTTTTGGTCATACTTGTGACAAAACTGATCACACATCTTCAAGAAAGATTGAGAGTTCTCCAACTGCTGCTCTCTTTCCACACCCTCATGTTATTTCCAGCATCCCTGGACTGAGCTGGAATGCAATGGATTTACCAAACAGCATTAGGTGATCTGGCACTACGTCCACTTTTCCTGCAGCTATGCTATAATGCTTCTACCAAGTGATGGCTACATAGAGAAGTTTCCAAGATTGGGCTGCAGTAATTATCCATGTTGCTCTGTTGGTCTGAATAAAATCACTATGTCTTCCTGGTAGTGATTCATATTCATACAGATGCAATACAATTTGTATTAACTTATTCTAAACCTCCACCAATTCTTGCAGCCATTCTCTACGGCCAGCTGCTACTACTTCTGGGCTCGGTCAGTTGTCTTAGAAGCACCCTGTTGCTCTTCTGAGTTCTTATTTTTTCTCCTGAGTAGATGCCGCTACTTGGATTTTGCTTTCCTGAAGTACTCTTGCTATAAAAATAATAACAGTAACAAATTTATTGATAAGATGAAAGATAAGGACTGAATAGAAAAGCAAAAGAAACTTTTTAATAGATCCTTAAGAATTCAGATCCATAATCCCTAATTCTGCCAAGTTTTCCTATATTTCATCTTGGAGGTTTAAATAAATGAAAATAAAAATAAAGTTGACGCTGTACCATGAAACTTTGTGATTATGTTATATATGGGGTTTCTGTGTTGATAATCACAAAATTTCTTTCTAATTTTTATAGCAATTTTTTAACTTCTGTAGGGAAGCATCTGGTGGGACTTGGATGGGATCGCCCATTCATTTCTGCAGGCAGATGAAGAAAGACTTGGTGGTAATAGTTGACAGCATGTAAACGTTTGCCTTTTTGCCCATTGCTACATTTCTTGATACACTTGCACTTTATTTCTGTTTCCCCTTTTCTGCAGAAGGGTTCAGACAACAGAGAAAAGTTGGGGAATCTGCATGCTGTGAGTGTAACTTCCTGCCTGGGAGCAGAGATTGCCAAAGGAACAATGCTGACTTAACACAAACCCCAAAGCCAAACCCCTCTTCGACACTTCTAAGAATTCAGACTGCTTTGCCAAGTGGAAGGTGCTGGACTGCGTATCTGCCATCTTCTGTTTTTTTTTTTTTTTTTTTTTTTTTTAAATTTCTGGGCTGTGACAAGGTCTTCTCAGACAAACATGGTGGAGAAGCTGACCTTTGTATATTTTACTCTCTTTCAGCTTCTCTCAGCAGATCCTTGATAACAGTCCTTTACCAAACACCAGTCCTTCTTTGGAACAGAAGTGGATTATTTTCCCCTGTTACAATTGCATTTGGTGCCTCCTGTTAGCTTTGGAGATGCTGGGACATTGTTCATAGCAGAACCACAGGATGTTACATTTCTCCTGCCTAAGTAATAAATGACATTTTTCCATTGCACATCTGAAGCTCCCAAAAAGGAAGCAAAGAAAGTTGGAAAGCTGATGTAGCAGGGTCAAGCATTCCCATGCTGGGGAGTACTAGAACACTATGTCAATGTAGTCATCTTGGCATATGCGTCATAATTTACAGAACAATTGTCCATCTGTTTCTTTGTTGAGGCAGTCCTCTCTCTTTCCTCTTTCCTCAGCTCTCGTTGTCCTTCCCAGGCTCCCATATTTTCCTTGTTTTCAATCACTGATCTGCTGGTCCCACTCTTTTCTCTTAGCATTGTGATTCTTAATCTACTCTAATTCTTTGTGTACCTTTTTAGACCAAGTATGTCATCCATCTGGATCTGAATCGGAACAATAGAAGTAGGATCCCAGTTCGCCATGTAGGTACGCAGAGTTTCTATTGCCTACAATAGCAGCAATTTTCAGGGAAAGTCTTATTTTGGCTTCCATATTTCATGGAAGACCTCAGGGTGCTGTTAATAGAATATTAGAGAAATTATCCCAAAGCAGCCCCTCCTGAAAATAAGGAGACTGAGATTTTCCAAAGGCCATATTCGAGGATACATAAAGCATTGCAAACCTACTCCAGAAATCAATGCCTTTTCTCTTCCATCTCCTCTACGTATTTCTAATTCTTTTACTTGCCACAAAGGAGAAAGGTTTTTTTTCAAAGTAAACATCAAAATTTGTCAGTGTCTGAACAGTGTGTACTGCAGTGGGTGCAAGCTGTCATAGACTAGATGGGTGAAAAATATGGCAGCATTCCTAATCAGTTTAGTTTTCCTCTCTAGCAATAATTGAAAACCCACAATTTTCCGGTGGCAGATTTTTTCCCCCCTGTAGTTGTGTGGTTTCTTTTCAGAATTTCATCAATTGTTGCTGTCAGTTTGGGGACGTTGCTTCTGCTTATGTCAAGAATGGAGCAAAGGAAGGGACAGGTGCTTCCTGTGGTACACAGAGTCTTCTGCAGATTTTCTTTATGGAACTCCAGAAACAGGAAATTCTGGTTCTTTTTAATTCCAAGCTCATAGTTACTTGATTTGCATAGTTTTTTCAGCCAATTTTTCACAGTATTGCATTGCACTATTTTTTTAAATCATGTATTGATCCGTACAAGTCTTTTTCTCTTTTACTTTTTTTGTTTTCTTCTTCTTTTTAAAAAATATTTCCAGTAGAGAGACATTCATGTCACCTACTTCTCCAAAACAATGTTCCTGAATTGCAAGGTACCTTGCAAAACTCTTCACTGAAATGTGACTTCTTAGAACTAATACATCCATGGAAAACAAAACTCTTTATTACAGTAGAGAAATTAGCTTAGAAAACAAAGTTTCATTACCTCAGTCAAAGGAATCATTACTTCAAAGTTACGTACATGACACGATCCAGTTCCTTATTTGCAGATCCGAACTTCCCTGTATCCGTCAAGTCGGAAAAGCTGAAAAGGATTTGTTAATCTGGGTCAGTGCAGAAGGGTTTTCTTACAAGGCACAAGCGTGGGCTTCAGCATCACTTTGAGGTGAAGGGGAGAAAGGAATGAAACACCTGGCAATGGCTGTCTGCCTGCTCCTGGCTTTTCTCTTTTCCTTTAGTACAGCTCTTCAAGTGCCCGGTAAGTCTTTGTCTTCTGTGGAGTGTGAGGGTTCACAATTGTGCTTTCTCGTGCTTTCCTGACATCTTTCTTCATGGAGAGATAGTGCAGCTTAGATCTGTTTGCAGCATGTGATTTGGAACAGTTTCATTCAGCTCCTAAATCCACAGTTACCTGTATAGGCACTTTGTTTCCCTAATCTAGTTTTCAAGGAGGTGTTTGAGTGAAAGAAATATGCCTACAGGTGCGGGCATAGCCTAAGGAGTGCTGAGTCTTCGAAATCAGCCAGCTGAATGGGGACATAGCTGACCTGAAATTACTCCATTGGAGGGCAAATCAGCTCAGAGATACAAGACATTGTCCTCTCAGCAGGCACAGGACCACTGGCTGATGTGTGCATTGACTTTCTTAGCTCACATAACTATGGCATGAGTTGTTTATTGGAATCCCATTTCCAAGCTGATATCTTTAGGAAGGACCTAGAAAGCTGCTAGTAGATTTCAGGAGCTCCTACTGCTGAGAGGCAAAACACAATCCCGTATGTGCCATGCTTTCTCCTGTGAAGCTCCCAGCTGAAGGGCTGCTGGGAGCCCGGTGCTCTTGCATAACCAGCAGCACCGATCTAACCCACTATGGGAGAATTTCCTCTGTGCAAGTTTTTGGACAAAACCAAGCTGGCCCTAACCCATCCCCTGCTAACCTGCTGAAGCTCCACTGCAGCAGGACAGCTGTGTGGTTGTTCTGGCCTTCAGCCCTTCAGAGGAATATCACCAAGGCTGTTTGATGGCTCTCTGGCAGCCCTGGGATGCTGGGGTTCTGAAGCCCCATTTAACTATCTCACTCCTGGCAGGAAAGCTTGGGTGCCAGTAAAGCTCAGTGGCACAGCAGAGCAAGTTGGATGATGTTGCTGTCACTTACAGGGGAGCTGAGAGTTACAAGACCAGCAGCAAAAATATTCAAGGTTTGGTGCAGGCTGAAATCTTGCCCTGTTGTTGCAGTTGGTCTTTGGAAACAAAGCTGTGCTGTGCTGCACTTCACATTTCTATTTACATTGCAGCTATTAATGGCATCTAGTACGCGTGGCTTAGCTGTGCTCAGGACTGAAGTGATGATGCTGCAAGTTGTGGTTTCCCTCCTGAGAAATGCACAAGCTGAACTCTGTGAAGAAATGACTTTTTGCTCTGTTGTCGAAAATTTCCAAGATAAATAGCTAAAAGTGAAAATCACTGCTTTTGTTTGATGAGCTGCAAACCATGATGTCATTCTTGGCCAAATATAAAAATGGTTGAATCTTGAGTAAAACCTCTTTAATAGTTCTAAAGCAAGAAGCCCTTTTACTTGCAAAATTAAAACCTATCTAACGTGCTGTGTGGTGATGAAAGTTTGAAACTTAAAAAGTTTTTTAATGGAAAATAAATGATGACATTTTTGATTAACATTTGGAGAACAATGTGCTTTAAGAAAGGATGTGAAGATGAAAAAAAATTATTCTGAGTGCTATATTTCCAGCTTCTGCATTGTATGTATCTTCAGAACATTCTGATGAATGTCCTTGATACTGCTGATCAAACTCCCTGGATTTCTTTCTCTATTGACTCTGAATATTCAATTTTTTGTTGTAGCAAGCTGTCAAATAGCAAGTAACTGACCTTTCTCCTACTGCATCTCTCCTCAAATATTTGCATTCTGATTTTGCTTTATAGATAGTGGAAAATTTCTAATCTATAATGAAGACAGCAAGCTCTGTGCCCAAGCTCAGAACACTAGCTCGGTCATAACAGCTCCTTGTGATGAGCACAACGAGTTCCAGCAGTTCAGGTGGATATCTGCCATACATCTGCTCAGCATGGGGATGAAGCTGTGCCTGGGAGCACTTGCCAAGGAAGACGAGGTTGCCGTCACATTGGAAACCTGCAACAGGACGAACGAGCTTCAGCAGTGGGGATGTCGAAATGAAACCCTTGCAATTAAAGGCAATGATTTATTTCTCAACTATGGAAAAGGGAGGGGAAAGAAAATCAGGCTGTCCAAAGGAACAGGCAAAGGGAGCAGGTGGAAAATCCATGGAACCACACACAGCGTGTGCTCCCAGCACTATGAGGGTGAGTAGTGAAAATTAATCTCTATTTCTAGGTAACTTAGCTGCCCCTATTTACAAAAAACATTCCACCCCCTGTCATGCAGCCATCCTTATGGTACAGTGACACCAGTAAGAGAAATGACTACAGAGAGTAACAATGCAATGCAAATAAGATTGTATACTTTTCTGCTCACCTCAGAAAGTGTGTTTTTGTCAAATGAAAGAATGAAATGGCAAAGGCCTATGATGATATCAACAGGGAGAATGAGAATTCTTTTTGTACAGCATCACTGGAGGGAATCTGTGATTTTCAAAATCAATCTGATCCTTTTGTGGAAGAAATGGTGAATTCTGTTATATTTAAATGTTTATTGTTGTTCTGATTTGGTTTGACCATGTGTTGTCATTTATATCAGCAAGCTAGCCTGAGTAGAGATAGGACTGTCACTTTCCAGCAGTCACTTCTGAACTTAAAATATACCTTCCTCTGATTTAGAACAATAAAAAACATACTAATAACTTTCCAAGCCTCTTCAAACATACAGGGAAAAAAAAAGAAAAGATCCTAAACATCATCTGAGGACAGAAATATATGTGCGATGAGCTGAGTCATGAGCACTACTGAAACAGCAGTCCAGATAGAAATGAAATGTTTGACAGAAATTTGTCTGAGGGCCAAATCAAGGCTGTTTGAGAGTTAATTTTGAACATCTCACCTCAACCTTACCTAATTGGCATAACAGCCTTGTAAAACGTTGTAGTAATGAAGTATTGACCTTCTTTTTCTACATCAGCTCTTGTACAACTTGGCAGTGTCCATGGAGTGCTGCACACACTGGTCAACACCAGATACAAACCGAGTGCTTTTGATCTGTTTCTCTCCACAGATATGTATACACTGGGAGGAAATACTTTTGGTGCTCCTTGTGTGTTCCCTTTCAAGCTCAATGGTAAATGGTATGCAGAGTGCATCACTCGGAGTGATGATGCAGACTCTCTCTGGTGTGCAACTTCTTCGGATTTTGATAAAGACCAACGCTTTGGATATTGCCCATTAAAAGGTAATTTATTCAGAAAGATTTCAAGAAAAGCATTCAGTAAAATTTTCATCCTCTCTCATGGTCAAAATCTGCTCAGGATGTGGCAGTGGTATTGGACAGCAAGCTCAGTTCTGGCTAGCCTAGTTGAGCGGTGCGATATGACCTGGAGTGCCTGCTCTGCACTCTCATTGCTTCTCCAGCTGAGGAGTGGGCTTACCCTGCCTCCCAACACTGGTAGATGTGGAGAGTACTGTAAGGGTGGGGACTGGGACTGGTGGAAAAAGGAAGAGAAACCAGAGGACTGGATGAGAAGAAAGTCAGGGCAAATGAAAGGCAGAAAGAAGTGCAAGGGATGAGGCATGTGGGATATGGGGTAAGAGGGCTCCCAAGGTAAGAAATGGATGTGGAGACCAAGATTTTCTGTATGCGGAATAGGGAATAGATCAGTGAGTGGGTTGATGTGGACTGAACTGTGAAAGACGTAGGTGAGATATAAATGGAGAGGGACAGGATGAATGTAGAAAAATTAGAATTGTAAGGAGAAATAATTCATTATGTTATTAATGTATTATTAATATTGAATGGATAAAACACGTACAAGCTGGAAAACCTACCTACCAAAAGTTACACTGTTTTAGTCGGTAATATATATATTATATATATATTTCTGTATTAACAAGTGCGATTGTCTTGTCAAATTGCTTTTTCATATTTATAGACACCATCCACAAAGACTTTTGGAAAACAAATCCTTTGACAGGAACCTACTATCAGATAAACTCAAACTCACTTCTGACATGGCACCAAGCAAAGCAAAGCTGCCGGCAGCAGAATGCAGAATTATTAAGTGTTACGGACCTTCATGAAGAAATGTTTTTATTAGGTAAAGGAAAAAAAAACGTGTTGCACGTTGATGCATGTGTTTAAAATGAGCTTTAACATGGATACATATATTCACCCTGTGAAAACAGGTCCAAGTGACAATTTTTATTTGATAACTTATCAGAGGCCTTTAATAACTTCATTTATTTTGTACATGTAGGGCTCACTAATGATCTGGGTTTCAATGCCAAGCTCTGGACTGGTCTTGTCAACACACTTAATGGTGGCTGGGAATGGATTGGGGGTAGTCCTTTCAGATATCTAAACTGGGCTCCAGGTGAGTGTACTTATTTGAAATGATGAAAGGCATTGGGCCAAAATTCTCTTCTCTTCCCTGAATTCCTGTTATCTAATTCCTTTGGTTTCACAGAATTTTCACAGGTTACAAAAGATTATGATAAAAGTAGGGTATTACAGTAATAGGGGTCACATCTGAGATGGATTAATGTATCATCATAATTCTGAATTATCCAGAAAAAGCAGACAGCTCATCCGAAAAAAAAAAAAAAGTATTATCAACAAGTGTTTGCACCTCATTCAATATTTGATTTTCCACCTACAGCTTTCTCTTTGCAAGTATTATTCAAACAAAACAAAAAACTCATGAATATTGATATAAAGAAAAAAAATAAGATAAACATCATATAAAATGCACTTTAATTGTCTTTCTCATGTATCAATTATGACATTTATGTGATAAACTTTGGTATCTTAACATTTCCACTATATTTCTTAGGATCTAATTCATGTTCATGTTGCCACATTGTGTACTTTCAGAGTAGCAGTTGTGGCTACTGGGAAATCTAAAGGGCAAGCACTCACACGGAATTAAATATGCATTTCATGTCCAGTGTTTAACAGCACAGGATGATGAGTTTTAGCAATACTACTACCCCATGAGGAATTGTGCTTAGCTGAGTTTTTATAAAGTGCTTTTCTGTACTCTGCAGTATTTCAAACATGTTGAATTTCTGCTTAAACAGTGCATGTGATAAGAGGGGTAAGTCTCTTTAGTGCTGTCTCATTGTTGTCCCCTCACCTCTCTTGGGAATTATCACTCTGAAGAATAATACACCAGCGGCTTTGTTGCTGTGACATACTTGCCCATTCCCTCCTGTGGTGAGACAAACATTTTCAACATTAACAGAGGGATTATCTGTATATTTTGACTCTTTCCTAAAGGAAATCCATCTGTGGAACATATAAAAATGTGTGGGACATTCCAAGGCAGGAATGGCAAATGGGAAAACCAGGACTGTGATCGGAAACTGGGATATATTTGCCAGAAGAGAAACTCCTCCACTGTGGATTCCTCCACTATTGTCCCAGGTATGATGGAGGACAAAGAATTCTATTTTTAATTGAGTGAGAAATACCAGGAAGGTGCCATGTATGAAATGACATGGTCCTCCCTGACGTGGGAGGACTTTCATTTTCCAATTCATTTTAAAGATGATGTTTAAATGTTGTTCAACCAAAGATACTTTTGAAAAGATCCCAGGTTACCAAAAAAGGTAGGGTCACACATTCAGTCATGTGATCCAGATGTCAAAATACTGCTGAATATTCTGTACTTTGCAAAACACACTAATGACAAGTCTTGCAAAAAGGTGTGAGCCAAAGTTCAGGCTCCCTCTTCTCTCTCTGAGCATTCCTGCTCTGTTCCAAAAAGAAAAAGTCAGATCTTGGGACTGGAACTTTTTCCCAATTGAGTTCCCTTTTTACCTGAGGTAAGGTAGTCTTATCTATGGGAAAAGAACGGTTAACAGTTACTTCACCTAGGAATTCCCAGCAAGCTACTAGCTCTATCATAATTCCCCTGACAATACATATAATAGTATACAAGCTATTCACTGGCCTGGGGGATGAATGGCACATCATCCTGTATACTATGACTGCATCCAGACAGCTTACTGACATGTGCTCACCTCCAGAACATGCCAGGATGTTGTCTAGGGGAACGCAAGCTTGCAAAGGGCAAAAATGTTTTTGGGGACTGTGATTAAAATTGAACAACATGGCTGATTACTTGCCAATGCTGAGCACACACCCTGCCCTCTTCAATATGTGATATAGGTGTAGACTATGTGAACCTTCAAGGAAGTGAAAGGTACTTGATGACACTAAATTCATACCAAGACATAGCTTCTGAAGAAAGTGCACTGTATTTGTGTTTGGCTGGCATTTCTAACACGTCTGGTATAACAAGAGCATGTCTGGGTCTTCTTGTATATGGTTTGGGCTATTCAGGAGCTCAAAGTGGTTGCCAAGGACTTGGTGTTTGCAGAGAAAATCAGAAAATCTCCACAATTCACCAAGACCTCTGTCTGGGTAGAAAAAGAGGCCCCATGTTGTAAAACATGGCTGTACCCAGCACATCATGGATTTAACATAGAGTTGTACCCTGCAAGTTTCCGTGCCAAATTAATTAGTATTAATGTCATTTTGTAAAAAGAGCTTTTGGGTAGCTCCCAACACAATATTGTACTGATGGAAAAATCTGTTTTGCATTCTTTGTGATCCTCCCAGCTTTGTTTGTCTTCTTTACCAGTATGTACTCCAATATCTCAGATGTCAGTTCAGGTAATTTTCTTTTTGATGGACAGAAAACACTGAGCAGGGCTGCACACTAATTGTTTGAAATATTCTTTTTAGGTGATGTTAAACCTGTTAAGTGCCCCAGAGAATGGGTGGCCTATAGAGGCCATTGCTACAGAATTTACAGAACACCCAAAATATGGAAACAAGCCCAGTCATCTTGTAGAAAAGAAGACGGAGACCTGACGAGTATTCATAATATTGAGGAGTACAGTTTTATAGTGTCTCAGCTTGGGTACAGTGAGTATTTCTACTTTTTTTTTTTTTTTTTTTTTTTTTTTTAATCTGGAGTTATACTGTTTCCACTACTCATTTTATTCATGAAAAATCATTTTATTCATGATTTTATTTATTTTTATAAACTCCTTGTTCAGTCAACTGTAGATGTGAGACAGGATTGCTCCATTTTAAGACAAACCAATGCCAACAATTAACTTTATGTTTCCAGAGCCAGATGATGAGCTGTGGATTGGTCTAAATGACTTCAGGTTTCAAATGTATTTTGAATGGAGTGATGGGACACCTGTGATGTACACCAGGTGGCATCACAACCAGCCAACCCATACAAGGAATAAGGCAGTCTGCATTGTTATGAATAGAGAGGTACTACTTCTTCTTTCCTTCTTTTCCTTCTCTCCTTCATGCTTTCTTTAGTCTTTTGTGTCCCCCAAAAGGGAAAAGTCTGTGACAAAAAAAAAAAAAAAAAAAAAAAAACAAAAGGACAAAGGTTTTAAATGTTTTTAGGAATTTAGTTTGATTCAGAATGTCTTAGTGAGGAGGAAGACAGAAGACTGGAGACCAGATTTAGAAAGACAGCATGGTGAAGCACAGGAAGTGACACACTGTGCTGACTTGGGCTGCTTTCTAATAGTAGCAACAAATCTCTCATCCGAAATTGGTTGAAGTAACTCAACTTCTGCATTCAGCATGGATGATCATAACTGTATAGTGTTGCTGTTGGAACAGGGACTTTCTTATGCTTTCCCCTAAAGCATCAAGACATATAGTTTTCAGCTAATCTGGAAGCTCATATTACTGGAAGCACAAAAAAATTGGTTCAAAAAATTGCAGCCTGTTTTATCCTCACTTTAAAATGACATATCATAACATTATGGAGAAAGACAAATAATATATTTTTAATATTTTATTTTTAATTTCTCTTGCACTTCTTGCTAGTGTAGTCTGGGTAGATGAACATCCTGTTTTTATAATCCTACAGTGGTGAGAATAGGGTGGAATAGAGTATTTCCTTACTTTTCTCATTAGCCGCTGAACCTTTATTATTTATTAGCCGCATGCAGTCCTAATTCTCATACCTCTGAGGAAATGTGGCCCTCTGTTTGTTGTGTTCCCTGTTTGAGAGGTTTGGACAAATTTTAAAGGTGTGGAAATGCTGAACCAACCTTAGCCATATGAAGAGAGAAGTGGTAATGATAATGGTAAATATTCCTGTTGGATCCAGATTTTCACTAGATTTCACTTCTCTTTGTTGTTTCTTCTTACTATGCTCAGGATGGAGCTTGGGCTGACAGTGCTTGTGAAACAAAACTCGGTTACATCTGTAAAAGAAAACCTTTGGCAGAAGAATCAGGGGAAGCTGAGGTTGTTTACCCGGGCTGCCAGAAAGTAAGTGTAAAATAAAAGCAGTGAAGGGTAATTGTGTCTCACTTTCTCTTCCATGATGGTAAATATCATAGACATCAATTATTTTGACTGTTCTTTGTGGAACCCTAGAAAACTGTTAATTCATATTATTGGTACTTCTCAGATTAATGGGGATGCTTTTATTTATTTATTTAAATAAAATTTAGAAACATTGCTCTTTTTTTTTTTTTTTTTTTTTCCTTGATTATACATGCACTTCAGTCAGCTCTCTTGCTGTGCAGAGCTGGTCCCTTCACCCATGCCAGCATGTCATTATATTTTCAGGCTCTATCTCATGGGTTGTACACAGCCATCTCAGTTCAATCAACCCATCCTGTCAGAAGGGAGGAATATCAGAGCCAACTATATTGCAGGTTGTTTGCAGCATGGCTTTTTACAATAGCTGCTCTTACACAACATGACAGCAGAGCAGGCTTTACAGGAGAAGCTGCACGGTGACTGTGAGCATGCTTTCCAGCTCCAAGCTGTAACAACCATGGCCCATTACTCACAAAGACCCCTTTCAAGGGGCAATGAACAAAGCTGTATTTGATTAGCCTCTTCTTTTTGTCTCATGGCTTCTGAGGCTGATTTTGGCTTGGGCTCTGGTTTTAATGTGGCTTTTAGAAGTGCACTGTGGTGGGCAATCTGACATCCCCCCTTGCATCTCTGCTGTTTGCACTGACAGGGCTGGATGAAGCATGGCTTTTACTGCTACTCCATTGGGCAGTTACCAGCAACATTTTCAGAAGCAAAACAAATCTGTGAAGAAAATAAAGCTTACCTGGCTACTGTGACTGACAGGTATGGAAATGTAATTCTTGTCCTTTCAAATGTGCAACCAAGCCAAAAAGTCATCTCTTCCCATTTTGCAGTTATTAACAGTGTCCAGTATTTTACCACCCCTTCAGTGGAAAATATAAAGTGGAACTGAGTAAATATTACAAAATAAAACAGGGGATGGTATGTCATAAATATCAGTGTTCAAGCCACAGCTGCTACTCCCCTACACTCTTGTGGAACCCAAGAATAAAAAATTTGAGTCAACTCCTAGCAACTCAAAGTTGCCAGACTGTTTTAAAACTCATTGAATTAAAACTAAACAGATAAACGTGGAATTATTTACTTCTTGAGGATATGAACTTTTCAGACTTTTCTTTGTAACAGAAAGATCTGAAAAATTACCCTTTTTAGAATAAAAGTTTTTTTCCTAGATTAAAAAAATTAAAGATCTAAGCCTTATGTTGAAGCTCAGTAAAACATTGTATTACTTATTTGTAAAGAATGAATAACACAAACGCATTAACCCAAGTATCATTCGGTTTATGCTGTTAAATGTACACTACAAAGGGAGAGTAGAATCACTTTAAATTCTAAACAGATTTACATTACCAAATTGTAAAATAATTTATGTAATAGTAAGACCTATAAAATTAAGACCATTATGCTGGCTTCAACCTATGCTTATTTTTCCAACATATTAACAATTCTTCTTAACTTTACCACATTTGCTACAATGAACTGTTTGAAGAAATGGGAAATTGCATTCATACATTACTTTAGTGCTTATTCTTCACAGATATGAACAGGCTTTTTTGACTTCTGTAATTGGATTTAATCCAGCAAAACATTTCTGGATTGGCCTCTCAGACATGGAAGAAGAGGGGACATTCAAGTGGGCTAGTGGGGACATGGTCATCTTCACCCACTGGAACGTAGGGATGCCAGGTAGGCACTGCAGGGCAGCAGCACCTCCATGACCAAGGATGCAGAATTTCTGCTATGTCTGGCCAGAAAGTTGGGGTTTAGAAGCTATAGGGTGGTTTTGAAGCTCTGCTGCCATAAATGTGCAGAAACAACCAGGCAACTTCTGTTTGTGCTCAAGTGGTTGAGTTGGGTATCATGGTAGCCCATTCAAGAGGTCACCTGAGATTGTAGGTGTCTGCTGATATCATTCACTCTTTGTTGTCTGGTGGTTTAGATATTTTTGTGAGTCATAGTAAATCATAGTATAATATAGAAGAAATCGGATTATAAATTAATTCAAGTGCACGTAGACTACTGACATCCAAATGCAGTGGGAACAGGTACCTTTTAAGTAGATAGCATATGCTTTGAAAAGATGCAGCTATTTATCAATAAGATTTAAAAAAAATTGTCTTTCATGAAGGAAAGGAGCCAGGCTGCGTGGCCATGAGAACAGGAACTTCAGCTGGATTATGGGATATTCTCAACTGTGAAGAAAAAAATATGTTTCTGTGCAAGCAGCTGGTGGAGGGAGTGACCCCTCCACCTCCTGCAACGAATCCCCCACTCCCGTCCTGCCTGGAAGGATGGCATTCTGTTCCTCAGAGCAGCTTTTGCTTCAAAGTAGGTGTTTAACGTCTGAAGGAAAGCACTTGTCATGTCAATGAAGAATGTGTTTTGTCTGTGCATGGAAGGGGGATTTTACCCTGCTTACCTGATCAGTAGTCTGCTGTAACACATTTCCAGCCATGCCTGTGTGGTGAGGCTGTGTTGTGCTGGAACTGGTGTATATGCAGGTGGAATTGAAGTTTGGACCACAGGGACTCTGAGATGATGGGAAAAGCAAAGTTGTGACAACCAAATTTGTTAGATGACCTCACAGTTATGGTGGCACAACTGAACTAAAGGGCAAGCGATAAAACTTGAGGCTGGGAGACCAGAAGAAAGACAGAATGCTGTTTCCAAATTTCTGTTAATATCTGAGACAGTGTTTAACTGCCCACTTTTCACAGATTTTTCAGAGAGGAAGGGAGAAGATGGAAACATGGTTTGGAGCAAGAGATTTTTGCAGAGCCATTGGAGGAGATTTGGCATGCATTCACAGTGAAGAAGAACAAAATCTAATAGCTGGCATGTAAGTATCTGCAAAATCAACTGCTTAGGAAAGAAAGCATTTTAAAAAAGTGATCTTTCTATAAGACATAAAGAATTTCTGGTGATCATTTTCTACTTTGGAAAGACAATATATGTATCTTTTCAAATTGGCAGAACTAAAGAGGTAGAGAGAGGTGAGAAAAGGGTTTCTTGGCAGGCCTCTGTGTAGATGCATCTCTGTGTGGAAGTAGCCTGAATATATAAAATATGAAATATTTTATATTTTATATGAAATATAAAAATGAAAGAAGCATCAGCAAAATTGGTTTAAACTGAGTTTAGTTCAAAAAGAGAAACCTGATCTTTTTAGCTCATTTGTAATCGACAAGTAGATTAAATAGTCTTGATTAAAAGAACACTTTGTTCTGTGAAAGGTGCAATTCTTTCTTTAGTTATGGGAAAAACAATGGAGACTAAGGGAAGCCAGACCTATTGATGTATTTATATAAATGTTTAACTCAAGCATATGACTACAGGCAGGTTTGGATGCCTAAGTTTCTTTGGGGGACTGAGACCTTCAAAAATATTTTCACTTAACTCAGAATTTATGGTATTGTGTTATCTACGCTCCTCCTCATGCAACTCTTCATGTCCCTGTTTCCTGTCATGTGCAATACCAGGGTGTACATAAATGGAATGATTACTTTATATGAATGTCTTAAACGGTACTTCAAGTACCAAAACACTGATAATGTAATGGTATGTATTTTCCATCTCTGTTTTACACTGTGATTGTGGTATTTGTGCATAATCATTCAGGAAGAGGGATTATCTTCACTTGTCTTACTGGATGGGTTTAAGTGCTTTGGACTCTGATGGAGGATTTACATGGAGTGACGGCTCACCAGTGAGTAAATAATCTCTTCCAGCTTTTTTGCTCATACTCCATATATATCTTGGCAGACAGGTACAAACCACAAGTGAGTATAAATCCTAACTTCCCAGTCCCACTCCAGGAATTAGTTTTTATCTTTTGTTAGTTCACAATCCCACACAGCAGTATGTTTTTTATAGCAATGAAATAACATCACCAAAGATGGTGATACCTTCTTATAAGAATATTCTTTTTTACTTATAATAACACTTATATACATATACATACTTAGAATAATACTTATATACACATACAATACAAATCCAGCTGGAGGTCACTAGTGGCATTCCCCAGGGCTCAGTACTAGGGCCTGTCCTCTTTAATATCTTTATCGATCATCTGGATGAAGGGATCGAGTGCACCCTCAGTAAGTTTGCAGATGACACCACGTTAGGTGCATGTGTTGATTTGCTCAAAGGTAGGAAGGCTCTGCAGGAGGATCTGGATAGGCTGGACTGAAGGGCTGAGGCCAATTGTATGAAGTTCAATAAGGCCAAGTGCTGGGTCCTGCACCTGGGGCACAACAACCCCAAGCAGCACTACAGGCTGGGAGATGAGTGGTTGGAAAGCTGCCAGGCAGAGAAGGACCTGGGAGTATTGGTTGACAGTTGGCTGAATATGAGCCAGCAGTGTGCTCAGGTGGCCAAGAAGGCCAGCAGCACCCTGGCTTGCATAAGAAGCAGTGTGGCCAGCAGGGCTAGTGAAGTGATTGTTCCCCTGTACTCAGCTCTGGTGAGGCTGCACCTCGACTACTGTGTTCAGTTTTGGGCCCCTCACTACAAGAACGACATGGAGATGCTCAAGAGAGTCCAGAGGAGGGCAACGAAGCTGGTGAGGGGCCTGGAGAACAAGTCTTACACGGAGCAGCTGAGGGAGCTGGGTTTGTTCAGCCTGGAGAAAAGGAGGCTCAGGGGTGACCTTATTGCTCTCTACAGGTAAATTAAAGGAGGCTGTAGCGAGGTGGGGGTTGGTCTATTCTCCCATGTGCCTGGTGACAGGACGAGGGGGAATGGGCAAAACTGTTGTGCCAGGGGAGGTTTGGGTTGGATATTAGGAAGAACTTCTTTACTGAAAGGGTTGTTAGGCACTGGAATGGGCTGCCCAGGGAAGTGGTTGAGTCACCATCCCTGGAGGTCTTTAAAAGACGTTTAGATGTAGAGCTTAGTGATATTGTTTAGTGGAGGACTTGTTAGTGTTAGGTCAGAGGTTGGACTTGGTGATCTTGGAGGTCTCTTCCAACCTAGAGTATTCTGTGATTCTGTGATTATTGTCTATCTTGGTTTTAGCAGCTCTGGTTGTACTGATCTTTATATTCCCATTTGACATTCACTGTTAGAAATAACTGTATATATCTAGTCAAGCTAAGCTTTGTGGCCCTTGCTCTCTGACAGAGCAATGCAAGGCCCAAGTCTGTACCACAGAACTTATGGATTTCTCAGGCTGAAACATCAGAGCTGAATAATCAACCTGGGGATCAGAGGAAGATTCTTAGATGCTTCTTTCTAGACCTTAACAGGACAAGTTCATGTCTCCTGATAAAAACAAGGACAACAACTTGTCTTACTAGCATAGCTTGTAGATACACACAGCATGATCACCATTCTGTACAATGGTCAGGTCCTTCTTACAGGGTCTGGCACCAAAGCATAAGATGGATCATGAAATCAAATGATGTACATTCTTCTTTAACAAGATAATATAAGACAATTTTGTTTCAGAAGAAAGTACTAATGAAGCTGTATTTCCACTATAGGTAAATTTTGAAAAATGGGCAAATGGAGAACCAAACAATTATGATGGAAATGAAAAATGTGGAGTGTTTAATGGCTACAATGATATGAACTGGAACGATTTATTTTGTGAACATATGCAGGACTATGTTTGCCAAATAAAAAAAGGTAAGAAGACTTTTTTTTTTTTTTTTTTTTTCCCTTCAGAAGTGTTTAGAAAAGGTTAAGAACATCCTGTCCATGTCAAACCACAATGTCTGCATGCAGTAAAGCTAGTATACCATCAAGAACAATGAAACACAGTACATTTCAATTTAAATAAAAGCAGCTGAAAACAACAAATTCGTTCATAAGATACATGTGTAAGTTTACAATGTACATGCAGCATGTTGAGGAAGTGAAATCAGGTAGTCTAAATCATGCATAGTTTCTGTAAGCTTAACTTGTGTTGGCTCTAACACTGCTGAGTGTAACACTTTTTTTCCAGATATTTTTAGAAATTCTCTGAAAAAAAATAAACAGAGTAACCTCTAGGATTTTTTTTTATTGATAGGATTTTAAATCCTAACAATGTAATACATATATTTAATTGAGAGATGTAATATACTCAGATATCGATTTATATTGCAGGAGCATCATTGAAACCAGAGCCTACATACACATTCGGTAAGTCTTGTACTTCTACTAACAGAAAGAAGTTTTCATATGATGACGTTAATGTCTATTGTAGACACTCTGCTTAATGATTTATCTTGCAGATTATGAATATATTGTTAGTGAAGATGACTGGATAATATATAATCATAAGGAATACTACTTTAGCAAGGAAGCAATGGCTATGGAAAAAGCGAGGGACTACTGCAAGAAGAATGGTGGTGATCTTGCCATCATTGAGGGTGAAAGTGAAAGAACATTTCTTTGGAAATATGTAAGAAACTTGCTTTACTTCAAAAATGCACAGTTCTGTCCTGCACTGAAGCATCTTTTTCACCTGGCTTCTGAAATATTAGAAACTAGTCCCCATCATAAAAAATCAGTGCCACTTTTCATGGGTTTATCTACTTAGAAGCTTTACCATGATCATTATTTTGATAAAAAATTGCTACAGGTAGACAAATCCTCAGTTTCTTTGTAGGAGCACTCCCAGAGTGTAACTTTCAAAAATCCTATTATGTTTATCTGAAAGCTAGAGTTAGCTTGTTTGTTTTCCACCTCATTCTCTTCACAGAATTTCCCCCCTCCCCCCTCCCCCCCAAAAAAGCTTTTTCCCTCTTGTTGTCAAAATGGATTTCAGAATTTCAATAAAAAAATTTAAGCCAGACTAATTTCTAATAGGAAGTGAATAACCTGGTTAGGATAGTCTTTTGTAAATAGTTTTCATACTACTGAAAACCAATGATTCCTTCCTGTCCTCCACATGACTAAGTACTAAACTCCACCATTTACGTGTAACATTTTGGCAAATTCTCACTATATTTTCCTAAAACTCTTAAAAGTACTGCTTTATTTTATAACCCGCCTGAGGCTTTTTTCTTTTTTTAATCTTAACACAGTATTTTATTCCATTTCTTTTTCGTTCCATTCTGCTTTTATTTTTATTTAAATACTAGAAATTGGATGAAAGTTTTACATTTTGCAGTTCAAGCACATAATCCCAGTGAATCCATGCACACTGCATACTATGTAACCGTACAACTAAAACTAAAGTGTTTTTAAGTACTTGTTTATTTGAAATCTGTTATTTTTACATCTCATTGAAGCTTTTTATTCTTCTTATTCTTATTCTTATTCTTATTCTTATTCTTATTCTTATTCTTATTCTTATTCTTATTCTTATTCTTATTCTTATTCTTATTCTTATTCTTATTCTTATTCTTATTCATTTTGTGTTTGTGTATTTTAGATTTTTTATAAAGATTGGGGAAATAACTTCTATATTGGCTTAAGTGTGAGCCTTGATAAGACATTCCGGTAAGTGAAAATATTAAGTTTGTCAGATTTATATATCAAGTGTGAATATTTGGCATGGATGTCTGTGAGATTTTTTTTTTTTTTTTTTGGTGAGGGCATGTTCACTCAGTCAGTGCAGTCCCATTCCCTTTTCCTTGTTAGACAAGACATAAAATAGGTTGGAGGTCTCTAGGGATGTGCCAGATGGTACTTGAAGACATTACTGAATATTCAAATAATCAAAACCTTCCTCCCCCTTCACCTTCTGCCTTTTTCTAGTGTCTTTTCCTGGGATTTCAAGCTTGGTAAGATGAGTCTTAGCCTCTTCATTTCTCTTAATTTCAGCCTTTCTTCTAATCTCTTGGGATGTCTTTCTTGTCCACAAGCCACAAAGACTCATCTCTGTGGAGCTGAGACAGTCATATCCCATTCTTCTCTCCACTTTTCCTGTAGGCCTCCTTTAGGTACTGGAAGGCCACTATAAGGTCTCCACAGAGCTTTCTTTTCTCCAGGCTGAACAACCCCAACTCCCTCAGCCTGTCTTCATAGGAGAGGTGCTCCAAACCTCTGATCATATTCATGGCCTTCCTCTGGACGTATTCTGGTCCATGTCCCTCTTGTGCTGGGGGCCCCAGAGCTGAACGAAGCACGCCAGGTGGGGTCTCACAAGAGCAGAGCAGAGGGGCAGAATCCCCTCCCTTGCCCTGTTGGCTATGCTGCTTTTGATGCAACCCAGAATACAGTTTGCTTTCTGGGCTGCAAGTGCACATTGCTGGCTCATGTTGGCTCACATAATTTGTCTTTGTATTATTTCTCCCTGTTTATTATGTACCATTTATCCTGCTTGACTGAGGAATACTCAGGAATTCAAACTAGGAAAACACTGGATCAGGTGTTGTCTGAAGTCTTTCAGACTTGGCAGATTCCCCACTTGACTGTGCTGCCACCAGCACTCTGAAGCTTTTTCATTTTGTTTTCAAGTTTTTTTTTTTTTTTTTGAGAATAAATCTGTGAATCACCAAATAGGAATTGTGTATCACACAACTGAAAGCAATAGGTATATAATATTAAAGATCTCCTTTGTTTAATAAAATGGTTCCCAGTGTAAGGTTCAAGGATCTCTCTTACACTGCAAGATCTTATATTACATTATTATTTTTATTGTTATTATTAATATTATGGTATAATATTATATTATATTATATCTTATATTACTCTTTTTGGTCCCAGGAAATTACTAAACTAGGCTCATATTTCTGCTTCTGTATTCCAGGGAAGGTGAGGTCCAGTGTTACACTGGTGTGTTTTCTTTAAGCTATCAATGCTCAGAGGCCAAGAAGGCTGCAACCACCAGCTAATTAGTTGAGACCAGTTCCAGGTCAATAGAATAGGTAGCTGACATAAAGATTTTTTTAGTGATTCCAGGTGAAAGGTCTTGCTTTCCTTTTACCAGAGAACAACACATGTTGGTACACTAGGATACAAGAAACAAAATATCAAGCTCTAGTATGTCCTTTACAAAGAAATACTACTCTGTTCAACTAAGAACTATTATTCCCCTAAATTGCTTCTTTCAGATGGATGGATGGAACTCCTGTCAACTATGTTGCCTGGGCTCCAAATGAACCCAACTTTGCAAATAATGATGAAAACTGTGTGGTCATGTATACCCAAACAGGTGTGTGCTGTAACAACATTCAGTCTGCATGGTGTGATATAGGCTTGGGAGAGCTGAATGTTTAAGTCAGGGTCTTAGAGATTTGCATCAGATCTCAGAGAGGTGAATTAAACGTTTGAACTAAAATTCCTCTTTGGCAGTGTTATGGTTTGCAATCACTGAAATATTTCTGTTCTTAGCCAAAATATTAATATTCTCGGTTTTGCTGGAAACGTGAATATTTCTAAAGAAAATGTACATAAAAATTATTCTTTGTTTCTGGCAGAGAGAAATATAAATATGGTAGTCAGTTCTACTTCCTATGATGGATTTGTTTTAGGAAAGGATACTTTTTATCCCAGTCTCTGTTTTGTTTTGTTTTTCTTTAATTCTAATTTGTTTTCAGGTACATGGAATGATCTCAACTGTGGCAGTGTTGAATTATTCATCTGTGAAAGGCTTAACAGAACTGTTCGCCCAACTATTGCTCCCACCACACCACCACCAAAGGGTGGGTGTCCAGAAGACTGGCTTCTCTTTGATAACAAGGTGCAGTATGAAAAGTCAGTATACTGTACTTAAAACAGACAAACAAAAATACAAAACAAACATATTTGGTTCAGTTTTTAAGTTGTAGCAGGGTTTTTAGTTGTCATAAAATACGTTTTGATGTAAAAATATGTATAAATGACTCTAAAAATGTTTTCTGATATCGAGATTATCGAGATAGTCTTTATCAAGATAGTCTTTATTGGGCTAACAACAGTTCTGAAAGAGGTCATGAGCCATACAAGAACAAAGCTTCATCTTCATCTATTTTTTTATTTTTTTTTTGCTATGATTTAATGTTACCAAAGATGGTTGAGTTGAGTGGTTTTCCTTGTGTGGGAGAAGCAACTGCAAAGCTGTTGTATGTTCTTATTTACTTTGCTGTGTTTATCTGGCTGCCATTTATTGCCTGGACACTGTTTTGTTCCTTGCCTAACATGCACTGGCTCTTAAACCACTAAAGCACCTTCCTTTGAACATATTTTTTAGGTTCTTTGTGCAACTAAATATTTGTTAAAGTAGACCAGTTATAAGCTTCACCACAATTCATGACATGAGATCATTCTTGGTCTTCTCAAAAGACAAAATTTCAGGAAAAAAGAGTATATACATTTAAAACCCAGATATTTTTGTCACTAATACAAAGCTATAAACAACTAGTGTATGCTGTTAAGCATACACCTAGCAGTAAAGATAATCCTAGATTACATTGCCTCATCTGTCTCTCTGTCCTTCTCTCCTTCCCTCCTTTTCCCCCTCTCTTTCTTCTCTCTAAGCCAAAACAGGATTTAAGTTCAATGGAACTCCTTTGTGTGAGATAAACTGTCTCCTCTGATAAGCTGTCTCCTCTTTCCTTCTCTCTCTCAGTTCCGGGGAAAAGAGTCACAGACAGAGATTTTTCCCTTTTGCGATGCTCACTCAACCTAAATGTTTCTCTCCTTCTTACCTCCTGGAAGGGGAGCTTCCAGGCATTCCTCTCTGCTTGTTTAGATAGCACTCCATTGTCTTTTATCCCCATTTTCTCCCAAGATTCCTGATTAACTTTTCTATTGCAAACTTTAATTAACACATTAGGGTTGCTTGACACTTGATATTTAGCTTCAATAATGTCTCATCCCTATTACACATTGATTTTTGAGGTCTTAGGCATTCCCCTGAAATGCTGAGGAACCATCACTTTGGCTTAATTTCTACTGAAAATGTTAGACTGACATATTCCTTATTTTAAGGAGATGATAAAATATGGAGCTTTAAAGCAAGCTACAGAGGACTGTTAAACCACCTAATCTCCCCTTTTTTGGTATAAAATATCTAACTTATCTCACTTGTTACAAACAGAAATGTTTTCACTGGAAACTCTGAAACACCATCCAACTATAGCTTTGGCACACTTCTCTTTTTCAGTGTTTTAAAGTATTTGGCCTTGATGAAAATGATACACTGACGTGGCATGCTGCACGGAACAATTGTATTAATTTTGGAGGAAACCTGGCTACTATTTCAAAAAAGGAAACACAAGGTATAAAGCACAATTTTTTTGATACTGAATGAGACTTCATATAATCATTGAAAAATAGGTTAAAACAAATATTAAATTTTCTGAAATATATGCCACATTAATATCAAGTCATGTTCAATGAACAAATTGCATGTTGGAAAAAAAAGTTTGTGTAGATATTAGTGTCCGGATTAACTTTAAAAATCAGAACTTTGGGGACCTATAGGACCCACAAAGGAATTTATACTGTTCAAATATTAAGATTTTGTATTAGGGGCTTGTCATACAATAAAATGCCCCAGTACTGGAGTTCCCATGTTCCCCTGTTCCTTCTGCTCTTCTAGACCTCAGCCTGCTTGTCTTGCAGCTCAGCTTATTACATTTTTTATTTTTATTTTTATTTTTTACTGAGGCTTCAAACTTCAATACTGAATGTAAGGAATGAAAAGTAATGCATATAATGAAAGGAAATGTCATGCCACAGGTCTGCTGAGGGCTGCGTAGACCACTTCTTAGCTCGCTCCATCAGTGTTTGTGTTTTATCCTTTTTTTCTATAGCAGAGGAAGGACAGTCTTTGAAAGTCAGTCTAAGCAGGAGCTAAGGGAAACAGCATTTGGCCTTCCTACGTGCTGAGGTCTTAGTACATACATACTTAGTTCTTAAATAGTTTTATTTGCATTGTATCTCTTTTGAAACCGAGTCTTTGGATCTGGTTAACAAAGAAATTACTAAAGAAGAAAATAGACTGCAGTCTGTAGACTCATTTTCTGTGTGACAAGGTGTACTGTCCTGATGGTAATTTCTGTAATACTGTTAAAACAATTATCCCTGCTTCTTCAGATGATAAATAATGCAGGAGAGTGGGCACACAAATTCATCTAAAAATGTTGAAAACAACTCTATGAACCAAACCTTGTCCTTATTTTTATTTTCATCATAAAATTACCTCTTTATTTAAAAAGAGAGAGAGAAAAAATCATCATCCCTTTTCCAGGCACTGCTCTATTTAGGGAAAGGTAAATTCAGTTTCCCTCTTTGTGCAATTAATCTTTTTCCTTCAGCTTTCCTCATGTCCCTCTTAAAAAATGCTGCAACTGATGCCTGGGTTGGACTGAATGACATAAATCAGGAGCATGTATATTTATGGACAGACGGAAGCCCAGTTTACTACACAAATTGGGCAAAAGGTTCCCGAAGTTATTATAGCAAGGTAAACATTAATTTATGGTTATCACTTATTCTCGATAGCTTTGGTAGATTAATAGAATATATGTACCTACAATAATATTTTTTGTAAAGTTTCCTTTATAAAGTTTTTTAATGATCTTGTTGCTTCTGAAGGGAAAGCAGTAATGTGAAAGATCTACTTTCAGATATTTTCTTCAACTTCTTTGTTTTGTCATGATTTATAAATCCAGACAGATATTTGGAATTATTGTGCAAAACTCAGATAAACAAGCAATTATCCTTACTTTACCATGACTGATCAGGAGATTCAAATAAACCATAGTATAGCAATACCTGCATAATTAAGTGATACAGAGAATGTCATTTAGACTTCTCTAGGAAAATATGAACTGTACAGTTTACATTTCATAGTGCTGAGCTTAGTAAGATAAATGCATTGAATTCAACCCTCAAAAGGAGAATCTGGGTCTTCCTTTTGTATTTTCTTCCCCTCTATACCTTCTATTAAATTTTCTCAGTTTTACAGAAACTTTTCTGCACGCTTTGAAACTTTCAGCACTGCTATACCATTTTGTGTTTAATTGCAAGAGAAAACCAAGTGTTTTTCATTAATTTTAAAACGGCTAATGAAAAATACTGATTGATAGCACCACTTCTTTGCTCCTTTGCTAGCTTTACCAAGTTTCTCTCTTTTTCATGACAGAATTGTTTTGAGTCTTGCTGAAACAGGAAGCAGCTCTGTGAGGTCCAACCTCCACTGCCACCCAGGCTAGAGCTCAGTTTTAGGCTCTTCAGGACTTCCCCATCTCACACACACGTGCTTTTTGTAGAAGGCTATGCCCATTTCCCTTCACAAATTGTTCCCCATGCACTTTCCTTCACTTGCTGCTGGGCTATTTTCTCTGAGGGGGTCAGAGACAGCATGAGGTTATGCTGAGATGAGGGAGGGAGAGCTGCTGCTTCCTGCTGCAGAAAACTGGAGGAGGCAAAGGAGGAAGCAGAAGAACCAAACCTGGGGTGCAAAGGGTTGGGGAATTGTCCCTCACAAGAAATTGTTCCTGCTTGCTACCTATATGCTACTGAGCAACATCTTTGGTTTCTAGTGCTAGACTGGTGCAGAATGAGGGTTTTAGCTCTCTAGGCAAGCTATAGTCCCGATAAGAGTTTCTGTATAACCTCCAGGAAAATAACAGAGCTCAAATGTCCTGTGTGCCATATCTAGCATATGTGCATCTACCTGTATGCACACACACACACAGATCATGTGGACAGGTAGTCCCAGATGCTTCTCCCTACCTCGGAGCTGTGATTTGCAATCCCTCCATCATCCAAGCACAAACTGTTCTATGGATGAGTTGTAAATGACTGTTGTCGTTTTACTGCTTCTGACTATTTCTAATATGAGTTCATACAGATTATCTTAATTTTACTCAGGTGTGTGTGACAGGTGAGTCTGTATATCCTGTAGGAAAAGGAATGTTTCCTATTTTTCCACATCTTTTTCTTATTAATCTCATCTCACATGTAGGATGACTGTGTCTATATGATAAAGAACCCTATTGAACAGGCAGGGAAATGGAAAGATGAAGAATGTAAAGCAAGCAAAAGCTACATATGCCAGAAAAACACTGGTGAGTTTTCTTTCAATACTTTCTAGTACAGGTAATTTATTGTGGTTAATTTAAACTGGTGGTAAAATTAACTTCCCATGCTCAGTGCTATTTTAATTGAATTTAATTTAACAGTGTCACTTGCACTAGAAACCATTTATACAAAATGAACACACATTTTATTTTCTGGAGAAAAACTCTTGATCCTCTTGATCTTTCCTATTTTAAGTACCAGACCAATACATTAATAATAATAATAATAATAATAATAATAATAATAATAAACAACTCTATGGAATATCATGTATTTTACTATTTTTGGCAGTCAGGAGGGGGAGAAACAGAGAGAACAGTGAAGTACTTTGCCTTTATATGGACAAATTCTTTAAAACTGAATTCTCCTGTTATATTTAAAAGCACTGCAACAACTTTGTTTTGAAAATCTGCCCTGCTTGATTTTCAGTTTTCAAGTGCCTTTTTACAGTCTTGGGCAATTTCATCAGCAGCAGTATCCCTTTGCTCACAGCATGCCAGTTTTACCTTCTGCTACTTTCCTTACTCTTTTTCTTATCAGAAATACACCAAATACTAGTATATCACAGAAAAAGTGGGAGGATTGTTCCCTTTAATGCCTTACACAGTCACTTTGGGAAGGTCTAGAGTTTATTGGGCACGTTCCTAGAAGCGATACCGATATTTATGTTAAAAAGTAATTCTAAAAAGAATTAGAAAAGTTTGTTACAGAATGTGAGAACATGGCTTCATCACTGCAGTGTTAGTTGGGAAACATCTTAATTTGTTATTGCAGCTTCCTTCAATTACTTGACTACCATGGTAAAATAGATCCTCTTTCAGTGTGATACGTCTAGCCTAGATATAGCTATGGACTTTCTTCTTTTTATTTCTTATTTTAATTTTTTGTTTGTTTGTTGTAGATCCTAAACTACAAAATTCCCAACCTACGGTCCCAATGTTCGGCTTTAACAATTATGGTGATGACCGCTATGCAGTCATCAACTACAAAATGAGCTGGGAAGAGGCACAGAAAAACTGCAGAGACCAATATGCAGAACTTGCCAGCATTCTGGATCCTTATGCTGAATCCTACCTGTGGTTACAAATATTAAAGCAGGGAGAGCCTGTATGGATTGGTCTTAACAGCAACACAGTAAGTCCATCAAACGCTTGTGACAATCAAACCTGTACTCCAGATCAACATAGATCAGCCAGTTTCTTGCTCAGAGGTTTGCAGGATCCACTCTTGCAGGCTCTGGTGTGAATGCTCTTGATCAGATCTATGACTGCTTGGCAGGAATCAAAGTTTTGCTAAGGTATTTGACTTGGCTCCACTTCAGAGGTTTTAAACATCTAAACATTTGGCCAAATTGTAAGTCAGAACTTTCACAGCCCGCATTTCAAAGGCCACCAAGGATACAGCTGCAGTAGCTAGTGGCTTCAGTGGCTTTGAATTTTTGCTTCCTATGCCATGGATGGGCCATGCACTCACATGTGGCAGCACAGTTATTTCTCAGGACATTCTGTGGAGCTCACCATAGAAACAGCTTGGCTTAAAAGTAGTTGTTTCTTTGTGAGGTTATTTTAAGCTTTATTATTTCAATTTACAGACTAGCAGTACAAGAACATGAACTGTTGTCCAAGCAACAGGAGAGACGGCAAGCTGCAGCACAGAGGAAGGAGCAGGCCTCTGGCAGGGGGGATGCATTAGGTTGGTTTTCAGAGATGATGCCAGTGCCTGAGGGAAAGCTGCCAACAGCCAAGAGCGTGAAGGCCTGAAAGGGGAAGCGCTTACTAAAGGCATATAAAAAGGACATGAAAAAAAAAAAGATGCAGCTGGATATTTATGGAAACAGAGTTGTGAGGAAATAAAGAGTGGAGAGGTAGAGCTAGCTGGAGCTTGGTGAGACATGGGGCAGAAGGAGGGCACAGTTCCTGATGTGGGAGGAACCACGGTTGAACTTCATTGAGAGCAGGCACTGAGAACCCAGGATTAGATAGGAAGCTGGGATGACACTTGGCCAGGGAGTTCAAAGGAAAAAGGACAGGAAAGCAAGTGTTACAAAGAACGGAATAGGAGCCTACATCTAAAAGGTGGCAGGAAGAAGAGGTCAGACTGCACAGGACAGGGTGAGAGGAGCCATGGATATGACTGCTGTTAGTCATGTTTTGGAAATAATCATGAAATCCATTGAAAAAATAACATGTTGTAGAGAGAAAAGTACTTACAGTTAGTAGCTGGTCCTTGCAAGAGCTAAAAACCTATTACAAGTCCTGTTAGCACAAGTGGACAAGTGGCAGAGGTCTGTGGCATGTGTCACATGAAAAACAAAGTCAGTATTCTTGTTTGAGTGGAACTTCTGCTTTTTTTTTTTTTTTTTTTTTTTTTTTTTTTAATATAGAAGAGCTTGTGTTAGAGGAAAGCTAGGAATAGTTTATCTGCAATCTTTATTTGATCTCTGTGTGTATGTGGAGTCCATTGATACTTTTTTCTGTGACATATTTATATTTGTTACCACAAGGCTCTTTGTCCCTTTACTGCACAAGCCAGATGGTGTGAATTGAACAATGCAGGTTGAATAGTGAACAAATGTCAGGAAGATCACTGTATCTTACTGTAAGATCCACTGTAGAGAGTGGAAGCTTGGACCAGACTTTTATATAATCATGACAGAGGAATAATAAATTATGTGCAGGAAACTATGATTCTGACCTGTCCTATCTTTTACATACCTGCAAGCAATCTTAATATTCTTTTAACCTAATTCATGTATGTGACATAATCTTTATTGTCATTTGCTTTTAGACTCGTGGCCGTTACATGTGGTCAGATAGAAGGAGGAGCAGGTATCATAACTGGGCCAGTGGAGAGCCAAATAAAAACAGAGCCTGTGCCTATCTAGATCTGGACGGTTTTTGGAAGACAGCATCTTGCAATGAAACATTTTTATCTGTTTGTAAACAATCTGATGGTAGGTTATCAGTAGGAGAAATGTGATTAGGGAGGCTGGAATTTAAATTCTTCTCTTTATTTGAATTTAGGTTTTGCACATACACAATGATTGTGAGAGAAGTTTTATGCTTTGTTATAAACTATTGCTTTTGTTAAGGAAGAACACCTAGATCCAGTCTGTCTTGAACGATTTCCAAAGACCTTCACATTTCATTTCCCAGGCCAGTCAATACGTGCACATAATAAAGTCAACTGCAACATTTCATGCCACAAGTGGATATTTTCTGCATCCTTATTTGTCAGGGATTGCAGAATTGGTCAACCTTAACCCAACCGTAAATACATTAATATATTTTACATTTCAAATAATCTTCTGTAATATTGGGAGACAAGAAACTTCACTTTGCAGAACCAATAAGTGCAGATGGAAAGAGGACCAGGAGGTAGACAAATATGGAAACATCCAAAATGATGAATTTATATTTATGAAAAGTATAAAATCCTGGGAAATTTTGCTTGAAGTACTTTTACTGAAGTACCATAGGGGTTCAAATATTATACCTAATTATCAAATATGTTTTAAATTATGTATGGAATTTATGATCACTTTACCAGACTTCACTGTAAATGTTTTGCTCATTTAAGCTCTACTTTGCCTTTAATCATGTCATTCAATAGGTTGCTCTTTCTACTTTTACATAGTTTAAGATGTATGTACAGGGACAGATACAGACAGATTCTGTGACCTTGCTACAAAACAGCTGGATGCAAGCCACTGGCAGTGTAACCAGACCAATACAGTCCAGCTATGCCCAATACCATGCATGCTTCTGCTGCTGTGGAGTATTGCTCATTGTGCCTTCTCTTTTCATCATTCCTCACTCTTGCATTTCTTAGAAGGGTGCTGCTTGGTGGCTGTATTCGCAGGAGAACAAAAAATACTTAAAAAACATAGGAAATCTGAATGCTGCAAAGCACACCACAGCAATGAATGAATGGCACTTTGAGAACCCATCCCCATGTGGTGGTGGCTTTGAGATACTTTAGGCATACTGACTAATTCTTTTTTGTAAGTTTTGAAGTTTTAAATTGCCTAGCTGGAGACAATTGCAGTTAGATTCCAGTAAGCCTTCTTTAGCATGTCAGAGAACAGCCCCATCCAGAATACATTACTATTTTACCATGATTAGTCCTGTTATTTATTTATTTATTTATTTATTTTATTATTAGTTGAGCCTATGGAATATTCTTTTACTGGAATCACTGTCAAAATGACCAGACTGATATGTGGTGCAGCAGTATGTTACCCTTGTCTTCTACAGCCCTACTGAAATCTGTCTCTCCTTAACAGAGTTAATCCCTAGTGAACCACCACAGCTTCCTGGAAAGTGTCCTGAACCAAAGCGTGGTAGATCTTGGATTCCCTTCCGTGGCCATTGCTACTATGTCCACACCACTTCCGAAGAAAGCTGGCCTGATGCTTCCATGATGTGTATTCAGATGGGTAAGTGCCTTTTTTATTAGTCAATTTTAAAGGTTGTTTGTGCCCAGAATAATGTGACAGGTAGCAGTCTAAATTTCATTTTTGGCTTATTGTTCCATTTTTCCACTAGTTCTTGTAAAAATTCAAGCATCTCAGAGACCAATGTGGGTAGGTTTTAATCCTTTTTTGATTGCCCATTAGGGTAGGTGGCTTGAAAGTGTCCACTTGTCTTTTTCACTTATGCCTCCCTTTTCAATCCATCACCATGTTGATTTTCTTGTTTGCTTTATCTGACCTTTTTGATGTCTGTTCTGCATTTTGTCTTTTCTTCCTCATCTGAAGTTCCTACCCTTGTTTGTAGAGTGTTTGTATTCTTGGTCTCAATTTGTTGCAGTCCCTATCAGGTTGAAGACAGCTCATAAAAGGTAGAAATATATAAACATGTCCTGGACCTTGGGAGGGACTTTTATTTTTATTATTTTTTTTATTTTTAAATCCAGAACCAAGAGATAATGTGTAGATTTATGTGTGTATATCAATTCTAAGCTTAAGCAAATTTACTCTCAAGCCTCTCTACTATATGAAAAATCTGATCATGAATCATATCATGTTTTTTTTACTGAGGTAAATAATTTATAGTGGAAAATATTGCTGAAATTATATGTAATATTTAATTTATATCTTAGGTGCTTCTCTAGTTTCCATAGAAGATCCAGCTGAACTGAACTTCCTTTTACTGTACCTGTCTCCACTTGCAAGTGACTTCAGAAGGTTTTGGATAGGATTATTCAAAAATATTGATGGTAATTATTTCAAAATGCATAGTGAGATGAAAATAAATACTAACTAAACAGGAGAATTCTAAGTAACACTAACATTAAATACTAATATGTTAAATATTAAATGATTAAACAAAGAAATCAACTGTTAAGTGTTTAACAGCTTTTCAGCTAAAATACTTACAATATATGCCAGATAAAGGCCTATATTTTTTTTGTATCTTTATCGTAGTTGGAGTATAGTTCAGTCTGTAAAAGATTCTAGCTTAGCACTGCTTACTAACTAAATTGCTTACTAACTGCTTACTTACTAAAATTGCTTGACAGCCAGAGTTAGTCTTAAAAAAAAAAAAAAAGTCTAACAATTGAGAACTGAGGCAGCTTTTAACTGAAATTTATTTCTAAACAAAACAGAGAATAGCAGAATAGCAACTCACAAACTGCCTAGCAATATTTCTTAATCTATTCTTTTAAATCTTTTTCTTCATAAATTTTTGGTGGAACTTTTTGCTGTCATCCAAAAATATTTCAGCTATTTATTTGGAAATGCAGTTCAAAATTTCTCATTCAAAATGTTGGTAAAAACAAATTTAATGTTTTCTATATAATTATAATCCTAATCCTGTTTTTCACAGCAGGCTTTGAAGGTAGGGCTCCAGAACAAGTGGGCTGCTCTGGCCTTGGCTGTGGCTGCCCAAGTCTCTGTCCCTCCCCATCAACAATGGTGGGCACCTTGTAGCATGGTTGGCCAGGCTGAAAACTAACAGTACAGAAGAAGTGTTTTTTTTTCCTGACCTGGCCCACTACCTTTCCACATTGCTACATGCCAGTGAAAGCAGAGGCAAAGGAAAGTGCAGCTGCAGACAGTGGGATGGAGATGGTGGTACTCAGGTGGCAGTGAGCAGATAGGATATCCTGACATGAAAGCACACCCTGAGGGAGCAGAGATGGCAATTATTTCTACTTGATGGCCCTCAGCAGGAGAGGATCAAAAAGTTATTATTAAAGAGATCTGATTCAGACTGCAAAGGCAATTGATTATTCAGTGATCTTGGATCCACAAGTAAAGAAAATTTTCTGAGCAATCTGGATCCTTAAACTGCAGAGCATGGCTCATGTGGGCACTCTGCTTTTCTGAAAAAAACACAATAGGTGGGTTCTGGGCACAGACTTCAGCTGAAAGTCCTCAGGCAGCTTGGGCATTTCTTTCTTTCTTTGTTAACAGCCATGGCCCTGGAGGGTAATGGAGTTAACTTTGTCTGTGTACAGCATATGAGCATTACATTTTGTGCATTCCCATCTGAACACCTCTGACTGTTAAAAGAGTGAAAAGTGAGTCCTCTGTGATGATAGATTAATCAATAATAAATTTGGTATGCAATGTCATTGGGCCTGGTAGACTAGAACTGATTCCCTACTTCATTCACTTACAATTTAATACTCTTAATTTTAGGGGAATGGTTATGGGCAGACAGAAGTGTGGTAGAATATGTCAACTGGGAGAAAGGAGAGCCTACAGTAATTTTTGATGAACACTGTGTTGATATGGATGTCTCAAGTGGAACCTGGAGGAACTATTACTGCTCCGTTGACCAGAATTTTATTTGCAAAATCCCCAAAAGTAAGTTCTGATTTATGTTTACCGCGTTATTTTAGAAGTAGCAGTTAACATATAGCTGGTCAAACTAATCATACACTGGGTACTTTTTATGTGTTGATGTTGATGCATGTGCCTCTGTATTAAAGCCAAGAGTAACTTTTGTTAAGAACAGAAGAATAATGTTGGGGATTTTTTTTTTGTTTGTTCTCCACATGTTGTCAATGGAGTAATTCACAAGCTTTGTAAGACCCAGCCAGCCAGACCTGCATGGAATTGACTGAATCACAAGCAAGGGAGGGAGGAAAACAAAAGTATATCTTAAAAGTTTTCATATGTAAAAATGCTTTTCAAGTATAAAACATTGAATTCCTCTATGTGAAGGATGGGTGCCATGAAGGTGTGAAAACTTTGAACAGTAAAAGTGCTCAAAGCAATTAACAGTGAGACAAAAGTTTGGGGTTGTTATAACAAACATTTTAAATAAGAATACTTGATTAAATTATTGTGAATTCTCAGGGAAAATGCTTTCATATATTATTAATCTGTATTATGTAAAATCTAATAGGAACACAAAGTAATAACTATATACTGTGTACTTAGTCTTTGAATGGTTGTTTGTGAACATTGTATAATATATCCATATTTTAATTTTAAAGTTATTGAAGTTGAACCAACCCATGATTCATCCATCAATAAAGGTAGGTTGTTTTTTATAAGCATATTAAAAAGAAATTTCAATAAATTTATATGCATTCATTATTTACAAGTAAAATTGCCTCTAGATGAGTTTCATTGAAATACCCATCTAACTATCACTGATGATTTTATTTTAAACTTGTTGAAAAAAAGAATTTTTTCTTTCAAACTGGGTGGCTTATTGATATTTTTGTTATTTTCTGAATAAAGTGGGGTACAATATAATGCTACTTTTAAAAGAAATGTAGGACAGATTGAGCCCAATTTTGCTCTGCCCTTTGAGACTGGGTGTTGATTTTAAGTGTGGTTATGATTGTTCTGTACTTTTATAGTTCACCCAGCTGGTTTACACAGGAAAATGTTTGTTGTACACAATAGCAGTCTCTGTTCATTTGTGGTAACTGTTCTGTTTTGTTTTTCATAGCATCAAAAAGAGAAGCTGCTGCTTCATCCTCACATAGTTTAAGTGTGATGATTGTTATACTGATCTTCCTACTGCTAGCAGGAACTGGCCTTACAGTCTATTTTTTCTATAAGAAAAGACAAGAACAGAAAACAATTACAGCCAGTTTTGACAATACTATATACTGTGGTGATGCTGACCCTGGAACTCATGAATCAAGGTGTCTTGTGACCAATATTGAAGAAAATGAACAGGCAATGGTTTAATAATCAGGACAAACTTGGAAATGAATTACTGTTTCATACTAAGGACTGATTTGGAAATGAATTAAAGCACTGGAATGTCAGAATTCTTAAGTTAAAGTGATTTTCTTCTATGGAAACTCTAGTTCATTTTGCACAGGTTGCTTCTTGCCTTATGTACTAGCAGGAATAAACAATCTTGCAACACTCTGGATCTGCTCTCAGACAGTATTACCTGGCAGGACTGTAGGACATGCTTATGACCCTGGAGCTACGCTGTGTAAAGGAACACTCGGGCTGTTCCAGTCTCTGTATGGGTCCTGCATCACTTTGGGGCATGAGGAGACCCATACTCGTCACAGGCAATTGTGAGAATAAATGTCTTAACAGTCTCCAAAAAGTAATTCCAGATCTGTAGAAATCCTGAAAATGTCACTACTGATGTCCACTGATCACAGGCTGGCAGAATTGCATGGGTCGGATGGGATCTCCCAGCTCACTTCGCGCACATCCCTGCTTGAAGCAGGACCAGCTCCTCACCCCAGCTAGGGAGCCAGCTCCCATGCTTATCCACACTCTTGCTGAAGATGGCTTTCCACATTTGAATTTCCCTTGCCTTTTCACTTTTGCACAGCAAAAGACTGCACACCTCTGTGAAAATTTTGGCTGCATCTTTTCTCTATAGTTTATAGTTTATAAAAAAATATAGTTTAATATATTTATAGTTTAATACAAGACTCAGGTCTCCCCTTAACTTATTCTCCCTGCTCTTTCAGATTCTTACTGTTACCACATACCTATATATCAAGTCCCCTACTCCTCTCAGTGGCCCTCAGCTAGACCCTTAATTTTTCCACCACCCAGTTCCAGCACTTACTGCTTCATGGAGTCATACCCCTTCAGGTGCAGGATACACTTCAAATCATTGACAATATATTACCCTTTAGACCTGCTGGGCCAAGCAGTTTTTCACCCAACTTGCAGTCGACCCACTATATTAAGACAGAGGATTTTGAAAGTCCTGCTGAGATCAAGGTAAATGACATTCACTACTTACTTCCTTTTCTGGGGACTGCAGACAATAATTTTGTTATAGGAAGTAATTGGTTTGGCCAGGCATAATTTGCCCTTTATAACTGAGTTCTGGCTCTTTCCATTCCCCCTTTTTTGTCTGTTTTGTTCTTGGAAATCGCTTCCAAGAGAATTGTTCCATAATTTTCCCAAGGACTGAGGAGAGGCTGACTACACTGTAGCTTCCAAATCCTTCATCATTCCTGTTTTGAAGGTGTGACATCTGACTTTTCCAGTCACTGGTGCAGTCATCGTGACTTATCAGAGGTGACAGAGTGCAGATGCCCTGTGACCACAGCCAACTCTCTCGGTATCCTCAGATACATTCCCTCAGGTCCTGTGGACGTCTATAGGTACAGCTAACCTTATCCCTAACTCAATCCTTCTGCACCATGGGTTGTACTGTTCTTCCCTAATATCTGCTGCCAACTAGAGACCTGGGAAGTGTGAGAAATGGTTGATAGCATTGAATACTTCAGCCGTATGTCTTGCAGGTCTCCTGCCCCATTCAGCTATGGGCTTGCATGTTCCTTTTGCTGCTGAGGTACCCACAGAAATCCTTTGTGTTACCCTAGTTTGAAACCCAGTTGAGCTTTAGCTTTCCTCGTTCTGTTCCAGTGTGTCCAGGACATGTCCCTACTTGTGTTCTTGGAAGCTTGTTGCCTTTTTCACCTTCCATACACTTTGAGCTCTTTGAGTTTCAGCTCAATCAGAAACTCCCCATGGGGCTAGGCCTGCTTGCTGCCCTGCCTACTTTGTGTCTTGCATATTGGGAGAAACCATTCTTGAAGTTTAAGGAGGTTGTCCTTGAAGATGGAAAAGCTATCTTTGGATCCTTGGCCTTTCAATAACCTCATTCAGATTTGATTTTTCTTTGGGTCGGTGTTGTATAAATTCAGGTCAGAAAGCTCCAAAATGCAGATAGCATGCATTCTCATACTGGGATATTTAATTCTACAGCACATACCTGTAATATAGGAATGATACGATACTTCAGAGTATCTCATCACAAAAGTATTATTAAATCTTATTCTGTTGGTCTTTTGTAAAATTCCAGTCTTACCTGAATAAACACATTTTCCTCTTTATATAACTTATAAAGTTGAATTGAATGCATTGAATGATCAGCTATGATAAGAAGTATGAGTGTATTGTGAATAGAAATACGTTCTCATTTAAATAACAGAATAGGAATTTCAAAGGAAAGGGGGAGAACGGGCAGGGTACTTAATACACAGCTGACAAAACTGTGTAAAATTTGTTCTTGATATCTCCAATACCAGTGAAGATTTTGTACCTTTTTAGGCCATTTTTTTTTTCAAAGTCTAATGAAGCTTGTTATTAGAAAGGCTTTCATAATTTCTCACTGAATTTTGCCTGTCAAAGTCTGATTCAGTCCTGTAAATTTAATTCCAGACTTCCATCAGGACTGAGCTGATAGCACTGCATTTTATACGAGTGTATCCTCTGTGTTCAGAAAGCTTGAAAATAAACAGTTGGTTCCTATATGTAAAAATATTTTAAACATTTTCATTTTTTTTTGGTGCCAAACATAAACAATCAAATGACTCAAAGATCGTAGTCTCAAGAATATATTTAATTTGACATTTTAAAATATTGTAATCTTTTGACAATTTTTAATCATGTTTAAATTAAAATATTTTACTTGTATATGAAATACATGTAAATAAGTTTTTGTTCTACTTTGATTCATTAAATAGTCATTGAAAGGTTGGTTATAAGTAAAAGTTTGTGTCTTCTTAAATAGAACAATTTATCCTAAATGTGACATAACAGAAAGGAGAGATGATAATCTTAAGGTTCTGTACTCAAAATAACCACCTATTTTTCTTAGTCTACCATGTTCTTAAATTCTAGTAGTGATTTGTCTTTGCCATCGTCTCACTGTTTCTTTATTCCTGACATTTGAAAGTTTGCCTCAATAAAAGATAGTGTAGTTTAACATTGTTCATGTGCTGTACTGAATAGATAGACAGTTGTGAAATTAATTTGTGCCTTCAGGTGAGATTCCAGTGGGCAAGAGGCAGATTTTGCAGGTTTGAACTGCTCCATAAGCATAAACTTTCCCTGATGTCACCATAAATGGACACAGGAAAAGTTTGGGTTCATTTTCTCTCTTCTCTGCTGTGCGGTTATCTGACATATCCAGCCTTCCTCCTTCTCGGATGTTCTGTGGGGCACAACTTTTAATATGATATTTGATAAACAATGTCATTTAAAATGTTTTAAGAATATGCTTAAAAGTTCTGGTTCCTCTGAGAAAATATTTACTCCCATTTCAGGAGAATTCACACAACGTGAGTGTTATACTGTATTTTTTTATCCAGCCTTCTCACTCAAGCAGTTAGATGAAATTAATTTAACCTACTTTCAGAACTTGTTGACATAACTCTCCTTTGTAGTCAATGCTCAGGAACATACTTGTAGGGTTATCTGTTCCATGGTCCACCAGAAGTGGCTAATGATGGGACAGAGCTTCCAGAGGTGGGAGGAAGTAATGTTCAGTAATGGGAAGAAGAGGAGTACATGCAGTGAGAAACGTAGACTTGGGTTGATAAGAGGATGGATCTGACCAGCTGGGAGAGCCAAGCAAGGCTGGCCAGTCCCAGTGTCTTGGCATGGCAGGGATGTTGGAAATGCTGGAGTGCAGAGAGTTCAAAGGTTGTTTTGATACTGCAATGGAATTGGAAGACTCCTGGTTATGGAGAAGCAACGGGGGAATGAGCATGCTTTAAGCAGGAGCTACCCAAGATATATTTGTGTTTGTTCCCAATTTGCCTGAGTACTCTATGTTCTTTGGAAAGGCCACAGCTGGGGAAGGGAGGCTCCCTCCATACCTTGCACTGGCTCCTGATGTTTTCAGAGGGCAGAGCCATCCGGAATGATGAAGAGATGGCTTCTTCATTGAGAGCAGTGAGTGTGCACAGGTTGGGGGCAGCACTCTGTAGCATCGTAACAGAGTTGACACTGGGAGGGAGTCTTTAGTGCAAGTAGAAACCAGGGCTTTTGTGAGAGAAACAGAAAGTAGATTTGTGGGGAAGTCTCTGGAGTGATGTCAAGGAACAGATTTCTCCTAGAGAGGTATAGAGAAATTGTGTGGGCTTTTTTGCAACACATTTGGTGTCCTGGGACATGCTTGATCTGAGGAAAAGTTGCTGGTAATTTCACCTACAAGATCTGGCCAGTTTGGGTTCTACCTGCTGGGTGGGGAGAGAGCAAGATGAACGGGGAGGAGAAAAGGTGTATTTGGTGTATGAGTCCTGTGTTCAGTGGAGGGAATGAGAAGGATGAATCAGCCATGAGGAGGCAGGTAGGAAAGTCCATTGTAAATCCTCAAATAGACAATTTTTAATGTGCAATAAATGTGAGGTGATATACTATGATTTGCATGGAACAGGAAAAAAATCCACATAGAGACTTAACAACAGGCTAGAAATACCCTCAGTGAATTATGATACAAAATTTTGCTATATAAATAAGCCAGCAGAGGAAACAAAACAAAACAAAACAAAAAAAAAAAAAAACAACAGTATTGAAATAGAAAAGCATTTAGTATTTCTTCAGCATGCTTAATTATCTTTTCTTTCTTTGGAATCTTTTTGGATGTTCTGAAACTTCACATGTATCATAACAATTTCTGACAGCAGTCCTTTATGTTTTCCTTACAATTCCAGGATTTCCATTTCTATTCTAACAACACCTGCCTATTAAATGCCTGACAGGATGAACAGCTTTGGCCAGTGTAGCATAGCTTGCAGAGTGTCAAAATATTATAAGACTTTCTAATGGTCATAAGAGGGTAGAATTCTGGAGAATTTCTGGTAGAAATCCTCTGAAGAGGCCTATTGTTTTCTCCCTCACATTTAAAGACATTCCATAATCTTGCTGAATTCCCTGGCTCATGCCAACATAGCTTGACTCACTGTTTCTCAGTTGACAACTTTAAAAAGAAAGCATTTTTCATGAAAATATACTTCTCTTTTTGTAAGTATCCCCATGGCAGACTATGCTGGTTAAATCAGAGTTTATTTTGAGTTTTAAGAAATACAACCCTGAGTCACACCTTTTCATGAAGAAAAGTGGTACTTATACATATATATTATCCTTTACTGTTGGTTTCATTAGAGGAAACTTTCTCTGATCAGTCCTTCCTTGCACAATAGTCCTCAGTTTTGTATTTAATTTCAAAAGCCAGATACTATGTACTCTTTATGAAGTTCATTCTGCATTTTAGTTTATGGATGTTTCCTGCATCACTCTCTGCATCAGTGTTTGGGCTTCATCAGGAACTGTAAGTGCCAAGAAAATGAAGAAATGTGTCTCTTCTAAATATTAGTAAAAATAGTCCTTATAGAATTTTGTATTTAAAAATACCTGAAATGAAACAACTGCTTTAATGCCAATTTGAGCAATAAATGCAGTTACTGATAAAGAATGCCAGAACTTTGTAATCATACCTACAATAACCAGTCTATTTCATAAATTTGTTTGTACATAATATGAGCTAAAGATCTAGTATGGGAAAAACCCCATGCAGCTCAGTGAATGCTAAAAAATGATCAGAGATAGTAGTGGGGTAAAATAATTATTTAACTCATGCTTTAAAATATTCTTAAAATTTTTACCATGTTTCTGGGAAAGCTGTCTGTCCATTCAAGCTCACGGTCTGCTCTTGATTAGGCTCTTGACAGAAAGTGAGTGTCATTCTGCTACGTGAGTTTGCCAATGAGAGCAGGTATGGATGTATGCAGCCCCTTCAGGTGCAAGAGGTGTGAAGGCATGGTTCATGTGGCAGCCTTCTCAGTGATTAACACAGATTAACCTGGTCACAAGGCATTGGCTTACAGATGGGAACAAGGTGGCTCTGGGCCAGCTCAGATAACTGGATCTGCTGTGCAGACCATAAGTGGCTTCCTCAAGATGCTGATGCCCTAAAAAGCTGCAGCACCTTTTATTTGCCACTGAGGGGAGTGCTTATCAAGATTGCAGATGTGCAAGGATCTATTCCCAGTCTGCTGCACAACATTTTGCTCAGAGCAGCTTGGCAGTGAAGCCATACCCTGGATTGTTCAGGGCAGGGCTCATACAAGAGCCCTTTTGGGGCAACACTGTCAAATCTATAGTTTCTACCAATGGTTTAAAGCAAGCAACTTTTATGTAGCAAACGAGAGGTCTGGTTATAAAAGAATATTAATTTCAAAATACATATATCTTTACCTGTTAGGGATCACTGGTACTTTCTTACCTGCATTTTCTGGATTCTCTTCTATGGCCATGATTACTATTTCAACCAATATGGAAAGCTGAGCTGATGCTCCCATATTTTCAATGCCTATGAGTAATTAAAGGATTTTGGTTGATCCTGCAATCTAGATAAATTATCATCATAGATTGGGGTGGGGAGAAGAGAAAACACTTACACACTCTAGAAGTCATAAGTGTTTTATTCCTATTTTTTTAATAATAATTCAGTGGGAATATTTAGCATCTCAGCATTCTGTGGAAGCTTAATGTGCAACAACACAAAATCTCTCTTCAAAACTACATAACTACATATATAAGGCTATTGAAGAGCTGTTTTATTTTATGGTTTTCTAACTATGTAGGAGACCTTTCTGATTGATTTAAATATAATTATTACTTCAAAATGACATCTCTAGCATTTTTGTGATCTGAAATATAGTGAGTCATTGCAATAATTAAGTTTGCAGCTTTTTTTTTTTTTTTAAACTATATAATTTGTTGTAAGTGAAGATTTAAATATTCTAAGTAGTATCTGAAAGTTATGGTGAGTGAGCTGGCTTGAGAACTTACACCTAAAGATAGACGGATGTCCTAAATGATCTAAAAAGACACCAAAATATGCTTGTATTTATTGACATCTAATAAAATTAACTACAGAAATTCAAGAAAATATTGCTGAAGTCATAACTGAGATTGTTATATCTCTTGTCTGTCTAAAATCAAGACTCTTCAAACTTGATCTCATATAGACTTCAAATTAATTAATTATGGGTTGAACATACACAATACATTTTACCATACTATTTTTTGTAGAAAATATACCAGGAAATATTACTGATTTTAAAATCAGATTCCAGTCAAGGAGGCCTGATTTTCAACTGAGCATGTAGAAGTAGCATTAGTTTCAGAAGTCTAGAAGTTAGATTTTTCAGAACTTCAAAGATATCATTCTTTCCCATAGTCAAAGATGATCTTTGCACTTGTCTAAAGCATTCAGAAGAAGCATAATGTCATTGATACATCTTCATGAGATCAGTAGCAGTAAGTAGTTCTTCTTACTCTCAAGAAGTAACAAAGCCCTGGCAGACTTCAGTCATACACAGTAATCTAAATGAAATTGCTTCTGAGAGATTGATTAGAGAATATTTTTGTCATTAAAAAGAAAGAAAGAAAGAAAAAAAAAAAAGGAATATCATTCCATGACAAGTAAATAAAGCTTCTGATGGATGAAGGTACTTGTACTATGAACAGTCAAAAACAAAGTGCTTTTCTCCTGGAAGAAATTGTTCATTTTGCCTGAGCAGTTTTACAGTTTGCATGCTAACCAAAAAACTATCCCTATGATTATGTTACAGGATATTGAGTCTTATCTAAGCTTAATCCTGGGATAAAAATTGTGAAACCCACACGCTATGTGAAGCAGTTACCCACCTATTCTAGCCTGTACACAGTAGTAACATCACTCAGAGAGAGTCAAATTGTGAAGTTCATCTAGATAACTTCAAGAATAGCAATTATAATTCTGAATACACAGCATCTGTGAAAATCTTTTGTAGTGCTGGAAATGTCAAGCTCTTAGCTGATAACATTGCATTTCACTTCATAGTCATAAAAAATCGGTATATAAATCTTTCATACAAAAACACATTTTGTTCTTGTACTGTGATCTGTCATTTTCATGTCACACTAGCTCTGTTCTGTGTATCACTTCAGGTTTTTAAGCTCCAAAAAAATCTTATTTTAGAATTTAGGATAAACATACTCTCTTTTGTTCTGGACATGACTGAAAGAAAAATGTGAAAGGATTTTATTCCATATAATGCCATGGTAAGTGTTAGGCAGCATGATATAATTTAAAGGTTAAAGATCTTAGAGATGTATATATTCTACCAATATGAACCCTTTATCATATTCATAATAGAAACAGGGAACTGAAAAAGTCCTGCCCAAAGGCAGTGTCAGCTAAAACTAAGCAGCTGCTGACAGATATAAAATCATCTTATAAAATTTCTGACAATTATAGTGATTTCACATGTCCCCAGGCAACATATCCAAAGCTTATTTATTAATAATGTCTGTGTGCTTTTTAATGTCACCAGCTCCTTGGGACAGCTGGGCTAGAGTGGTCCAGATGTATGCCAGTAATAAACTTGTGGTTGCTGCAGACAAGGCTGGCAGTGGCTGCATCCAAACTGCCTTGTGGGAACGGTCACTTGAATGCTGTACACGCAAAACTGGGCCTAAAACACCCTCTGGGAGAACGCTTGCTGGTGTGGGTGAGGGACATATGCATCATCCACTCACAGGATAGGCAGCTCTGCAGTAATGCCTCTTCATGGGCACTCTTTAATTTCAGTTAATAACTTATTAAGTTCTCATTTTGTTATTATCTGAATAGTTAACATTTAAAATAGCACAAAATTTGTCCATAAACGTGCTGTCAGTACACCTTCCCATTCTACATAATCTTAATTACCTTTCTTTCCTTAGAGCTTGACTGTGATGCCTGTCTTTTCCTTTCTAGAAATTTAGGTTATGCCTGAATTCTTTGGTTCCTCTTTTTCCTCATGCTGTTTTTTGATATGCTGAAACCCTATCCTTTATAAGGTAGAGTTTACTGAGAATTGTACATGTTTCTGAGTACTCCAGCCAATTCTTAAAGTGCTAAGGCTAATCAAATAATAATAACAATAATAATAATAATTTATTTATTTTTATTTTTTATTTATTTTTATTTTTAAAAAAGCTATATAAAGCTATATACAGTTTTGAAAATAATGCATGGAGTTGTTCTGCAGCCCACATATCATGTTTCGTTTTGATCTTTAATCCATACTGTTTTATGCAATGTTGTGCACATCTTTTGCAGAGCTAATCAATGTTCATGGTATAAGAAATGATCTTGCAACTCCTTGCCCATCTTCAGGTGTTTATATGTTTATATAGTGAAGCAGCTGACAAAATGTTACTGAAGTGAAAAGTACTTTAAATAGTGCAAGCATTTGTTTTATGTGAAGAATTATGTTCATGAATGCAGTGACACTGTCTCATGCAAAATAACAAGAAAATGAATTCTTCACTGAAGCTTTCCAAAACAGACTTACGTTTGATAGACTGTGCTGCTGCCAACAAAAAGGGCAAGATTTCTAAAAATGTGGGCAGGAGCCCAAACTGATTTTGCATGCACATTGGCTTTGGAAATATGGAAATTCAGCTAAGTTCAAAGCACCCCATACATGCAGCGAATGTTTACAGATACAAATAGCATCTGCAAATGTATGTCTTGATGAAGTGCCTACTTAGATGTGTGTTTAGAGATAAGTGTTAATTGAAGACATTGGCTGCAGAGTATGTTGCCTTGGATAGTCCTTTAGTAGGGAACTGGCTGTGGTTCAAATCTAAAGTTTTGGCCAAGGCTTACCAGCTTTCTACAGATATTTCAGGTCAGCTGAGCAATTCTGTAATTCTAAGTGTCATGACATGAGGCCTTATATTCGAGGAGCTGAAAACATTTTTATAGATGTCAGTTAGACTTTGCAACACCATCATTTTATGCAGGTGTGGGAGTTACAGGATGTGTGGTTTGCCTGGAAGGGAGGAGGGCCTGATAAGTTGCATAAGTGCAGGTGTAGGAACAGAAAGACTACACTTTTCCTGTGTCCGGATAAGTTGAAAATCAGGGCAGCTTTGTGCAGTACAAAATTTTCTTAATCACTGTAGTGATTCTGGTTTGTTCATGGAAATCTGCTTGGAGACCACCAGCTCATTTCACAGTTGTTTGTCAAATGCATGTTTCTACATATAGCCAGTGGCTGCAGGTTACTGTCCATCTTGTTTGTAACGACTGAGATGTTTGAGGAAGACCAACAGTAAGTAAAAGAAGTTGAAGCTACACTTCTTCAAAGTTCCCAAAGTGCCCAGTTTATCTTATCTGAGGACACTCTCCATCTCTCATCTGTTGTCCGTGCAGCAAGGAGTAGATGAGAGAGAAAGAGAAAAGGCAAGAGGGAGGCTGGTCTAACTGTGTGCTCATGATCAGCACTTGTCCTGCAATTCTGAACCATAAATTGAAAATACGACCATAACCGCTGCAGCTCTTTTCAGGCTCATTAGTGAAGCTCAGATCCCTGGCTGCCTAAATATGGATTGCTTTAGGTATGGGTTAGGTGCCTTTCCCCAAAACAGACAATTCTGCATAGAGTGACCAAAGTTGTGTGCCCAGGGTAAGGTCAGGCTAAGTAAACTAATACATTAGACAGTCCTGAGAAGTAGGTAAACTGCACTGATAGCTGCGCCTTAGGCAAAACATCTTCTGTTCCCAGACGGTTGTGAATTCAAACCCCAAAAAGGCATCACAGAAGAATAAATTGCATTGCAGTGATATCGCAATGCTCAGAATATGCCTGGAAGAACTGTGATAGATTTAGATGCCCCTCATAACACAGAAATCTGGAAACCATTTCAGATTAAAGTCATTCCTTAGAGCAGCTCACAGAGTTCCTTTCACTCTTTATAGGAACTCTCCTGTGTGTAACTGCCCAGGAAATAAAAGTAGGAAAAAAAAGGAAAACAAAAACAAAACAAAACAAAACAACAACAACAACAAAAAAGAGCCCTACAGATCTTTTTATCATTTCATAGTTAAAAAAATCCTTTGGTAACAGCTCATGTGAATGTCTGCTGTCTTTGTCTTCTCTGCTGTTAATTATGGAATTTCCTTCCTCTTCCAGAAAATAGGTATGATACAATTGCAGATGGCAGGTGTGTGAAGAAAGGACTAATGACAGAGTCTTCTTTTCAGGCTGATGAAGAAAGAAGAAACTTGAATTACTACAACTCTCCCACCTCCATATGGACGGACAGATTGGTCAGGGCATGGATCAGTGTTGGGCAGCTAGCTGACATACGGACTTTTTTCAGCTGACATAAACCATTGTTATTTAATATTTAATATGAAGCTTTGGACCTCATCAATCTACAGTTAGTGGGGGAAGAAAACAGCCTTAAATACATCTTTCTGCTAACCTTTCTGCTTCAATGAGTTTCTCATATATTCAAGTCAAATCCCACACTTAGATATGGTAGAGAGCTAACATAAAAAGAAAAGATTTAAAAGGTGTAGAAAATAGAAGTATTATCCCATGGAAAATATTTTGAAACATTTCTTTCTGGAAAGCATTTTATTTTATTTTATTTTTTAATACGGAAGTAAAAAGTGATAAAGCATGGGAAGAAAACAATACCCATCACAAAGATAATATAAAGAACAGGGATTTTTCAAGTTATTTTTAGAACTATATACTGATATCCAGGAAATACGACTGGACAAGTTAATTTTTCTTACACGAGCTGTGTATTTAAACAATAGTCCAAAGATGTATGCTGATTATTTCTAATGGTTACTGAGGTTCAGTTAGTGAGAAGCTGCTAAAGGGCAGTACAAAAGGTTGATGAGTGTATCTATAAATCAGCAGTCATGGAGCATACGTTAGCCTTTTGTACCTCAGCCAAAATATTGAGGTTCAAATGCTCTTGGGTCATTGGGCTAGGCAGCTGTGATATGACCCTTGGGTGCAAGCCTCCCATGTGGGCCCTTCCATCCCTGAAACATGTTGCCTGCAGCCCCAGCGCTGGGACTGGTTTCCTCAGATATCTGTCAGTATGTAATGACTTTGGCTCTGCAGTTTACTCTCTCATTTTAGCATGCCACTCTAATTTTAGCACCCTAAAATTGTGGAAAATAAGAGAAGTTTCCATGCAGTCAGCTCCTTCTTCTCTCCATTGAGGGCTTGGGTAGGTCTCACCAACCCCTGTGAGCCCAAGGCCAATACTGCATGAGGGACTTAAAGATTTGGTCTTCACACCAGAGATTTTTGGGCCTCACCCCTACCTCCCATGCACTCTGTAGCTAGAGTAACCTTGTTATGAGCTGCTTTGGCACAGTAAGGGGGAAAAGAAAGGGCTATATTTCAGTTGGATTTGTGTTTTGAAATGGTTCTGTACAGAAGCTGGCAGATTCAGTCCTATTCCTGGGGTGAGGGTGGCCCTGCCCAGCTGGTCATGAGATGCGGTGAAGCCATTGTAGGCCATGGCAGAAGGACTCAGGCTGTCAGTGAAGCCCAGCCCCAAATCTTTTTTATTTTACTCACATTGCAAAGGATGGTTGAGTTTGTTTTTCACCACATTTGCTTGCTTTTTTAATTGATCCTGTGTCCCTTTAGTTATATGATTGGTCTGAGGAGCTGCAGAACCAACTTCTTCCCCCAAACTAGGGTAACATTAGTGCCCAATGGGCCTGGTAAAGCAGCTGAGAGGCCACCACAGTGGAGGGGGCACCCATGACAGCTTCTCAGTGGCAGTCACACATCTGTTGTCATGGTCTTTCCCTGTGTTCTGTGACTGCCTGAGACTTAGTGAACTGCATGTCGAAACCCTGGGACTTACCAGTGCCACAAACAGAAGGAGATGGAGCAGAAGAGATTAATGGTGTGATTTTTCATACATATCTGAAATGGGTGACAAATCCTTTTCCAAGTCTCTCACTAAATAATCTGTCCAAGTAATTAATTCTTAATTGAAAAGATTTTTTTTTTTTTCCCTAGTATCTCACCCTCCTCTGCTAAACTGATTCCATTGTTTATTTTCCTGTACTTCTTGTCCTTTCCTGAGTAGATATGTAGAGTAATATATTTTCCACATAGAGACATTTTACAACTTCACAGATCACTATTGTGTCCTTCTCCAGTCTTCTTTCCGTTGGTTTAGGTTCCTCCAGCATCTCCTTGGAGTTCATGTAATTATTCCACATCCTTCTGGGTTTATGGTATTCTTTTAAGAGGAAAAAAAAAAAAAAAGTTTTAAAAAGTTAAAAAGTCTTCTCTCTCTTTTAAGAGTTTCTTGTTACAAAAAGAAAACAGATGTGTAAAAGTCACAGACAGTAAATAGTATTCTTAGTTTGAATAACAAAAATAAGAGAGGAGCCTTGAAAACAGAAGACTGCTTATGGTTTTATGAATTAACAAAGTGGCCATATAGAGAATTGAGGTGTTAATTTGGAGTATGCTTAAGCAAGGTGTAGAGATGTTTTAGCCTTGGAAATCCCTACAAATTCTCTATGAAATCGGGCTGGGCTGATACCAAACACATGAAGTGAAACACTTCACAAGAAGTGAAGGTCTGATGAAGTGGCTACCTATGTTGAATGTGTAAATGTACATCTTGGTCAGTAGAATATGTCACTCAAAACATATCATCTTACAGAGTTCGAAAAGGAATATATAAATTAGATGGTTCTATCAGATGAAGAGAGCCTTTTTCTCTGAAACATATTTCCTTTACTCCTACTCAAGAAAAGATCACTCATATTTGTTACTTGTGCTTGCCAAATCTAAGTTAGAAGAATGATAAGGAGATTGTCAGAATTTTTACACCAGTGAAATGCTTTCTTGAGTTGACCTGTAGTGTTTTTTTTACATCTTGCTTGTTTTTGCTTTGGAAGTGTACAATGTATAACAGGTGTACAATGTTAGGCAACAGGTCCAACAACTTTCTGGTTACTCCTAAAGAAAAAGACTATTAGAGAAGTAGGTATTTAAGGAATATCTCCATATATCAGTGAAAAATCCATGCTATTTATCATTATCTTTCTGTTGAAGTCAGTGTAATCCAGAATTTCGCCTTCTTATAACAAATAAAATTTGTTGTTAAATCTGATTTAAGCATGTGTAACTCTCTGCTCCGGTATTCTAAGACTTTATACACGCATAATTTCTTGGAGATTACTGTTAATGGTTTAATATTACTACCAGAAATATTTCAGTCCTTCAGTCATAATGTAAGCCCAGAAGGTAAGTCTTATTTCATTTTAGTGTGCATCCTTTCCTTGCTTTAATTTCCATTCTTTCTTTCTCAATGTAGTTAACACTGTTGACCATTCTGTCACAATTAACTCATTTTGTGAAAATTAAAATAACAAAAACTTGGTGTATTTTTTACTTCTCTGTGTCATTGCAGTACTTCATGGAGCTATGCTTTCTTTGCATGCTGTTTTCCTTGTTCTAGTATATGTATAGAGCACATGAAATTTTCCTAATTTGTGATTAATTCTAGATGTGGAAACAATATGGTCATTTTTTATTATTAACTGCATTGTATTATTGCTAGTATAATACAGACCGGATCATATGGAGCAAATTATTCATCCCATTAAAAATATTCACAGCATTTTTTGTAGAAAATGTAAATCAATTGTATGACAATATGACAATTGTTTTTTCATTACCTCAGAAAAAACTTGCTGTCATTTCAAAATTTGTGTCTAATTTAATACTTCCTACTCTGGATAATAATAAAGTGCAGACTTTTTATGAGTTCCCATTCTAATTAGTGAAGATTCATTTAATAATTCTGTATTAGGGAAATGTTTTTTCATTTAAAGTTTCATTTTTCATTTGTATGTTGCTAAATTTGCTTTTAAAATGTCTATTTTCCATGTAGTACCCACACATGTAGTTTCTGGCAGTGCATAATGGACTTAAGATGTGAGGATGTCATAATTATGGTCTTCTGAGATGAAACACATGTAAATCCCAATTCTTTAGAAAAAAAGTAAATAACCAGACAATATCCCTCCTCAAACAATGTTAAAATTTGTTTCTCCCCAGGGAAAATTTTTGGTCTCCCTTTCATGATGAACTTCATGATGATGCTGCCTTTCTGCTCGATTTCTTCTTGCTTTCCATTTGCTTTCAACAGACATGTGCAAAAATCAAGAAAAAGAATGCATTAGCAATAGTATTTTCAGTCCAAGTGTTTGTTTTCCTTATTCAGTTTTTATTTTGACCTGTGTGGATTTTATTGTTTGAACTACTGATAAACAGCAGCTTTAAAGTGATAATTTTATCAGCCTGATATTTACAATGGATGCCAGACAGCACCTGTCTCCGCTTTCTGGAATTGGCCCAGAAAAATAATGGGTAACAAAGACTCATCACATCTCTATATCAAAATATTCAACTAAACATGGCACAGCATGACTAATTAATGCTGTAACACATGAGAGCAATCTGCTCACAATCAGTCCCTAATGGTCAGGACTGGACTACAAGCACAGGAGCGCATCAGCTGTTCTCAACCACTACATCTGAGTGTGTGGGAAGACTTATGCTGGGACTGGTCTTCCAGCAGAGCAGATCCTAAAGCCTCTTTGATGCCAAAGGATCTCAGAGCACTTTATGGGCTCAACAGAAAGGTCTTTTTATGTCACTGTAGCTGTCAGTGAACACCTGACATCAGTGTCTGGCAGATTATTGCCTGAAAAGCAAGCATCATTAGGTCCCTCCTTTTTTTCATTTAGGCACATCAGATATACTGAGGTACAGGGTGCTGTTGATATTGCACTGTTCTTTTTCTCTCAATATTTGAGTAAGTAAAAGTTTATTGAACTGATTGTGATTTCCAGGTGAACCTCTAGCAAGTCAACTTCTACTCTATTAGTGATCAATCTCACTAATAGAATTAGTGATCAGGATTAGTGTCTTGGATGTAGGTCTAGCAACTAACACTGCAGTCTCTCTGAATTTGAAGGAAAAGAGAATTGACAAATTCATGCTAAGGAGTATAACTCTGCTTTTAACCCAGCTTCTGATCTTTTAGATCAGGAATGGCCAACCTGCACCCGCACAAATGCATCTTGGTGGGATGGCGGGGCTACCCCTGTGGACAGCATTGAGATGAAGGCACCTGATGTTGCCTGATGACCTAAGTGCCAGGGAGCAATTAAACAATGCCATTTTCTGCCTGGCACTCCCCAAGGTCTGGTGACTTGCAATGTCAGGAGGTGTCAGGCACAGGTGTGACGATGCGATAATGATGAAGAACACTTCTGGCTTTACTTTTCCTCAGAGTCTGGTCCTAGGGATTTTGATGGCCTTGATCAGCCATCCCCTTCCAGGAACCAGCACAGTGCCTCATAATTCTCCATCCTGGGCATAGTGGGAAAGGTGTAAGAGCATTCAATCTGTTAACGAACCAGTGTTATACTGCCAGATGTGTCAGTCAGTGGATTGAGGAACTGCAGAGGGCAAAGTAAAGGGACCATTCCCCTTTTACTTTTTTTTTTTTTTTAATTTTGCAATTACAAAGAGAAAAAAGAGGACTGTCTCATGCTGTATCAACTCCTGAATAAAACAAGGCTGTTAAAACTCTTGACAGAATAAGTGACAATCTATCTTTTATATAACTAGGCCACATGCCATAAGGAAGTGCTGTCTATTTGAGAGATACCAGTTCAGGCTAAAGAAAGCTTTTAAAGAAATCTTTCCAGGCAAAATGTTTGGCAGCTGATTAAAGGACTTAAAAAAAAAAAAAAAAAAAAAAAAAAAAGTTCTAGAAATCTCAAATGTCTTTTCCAGGAAAAGGTATTGACTTAATTGTCATTGTTAATATATTTTGTCACTGTCTGAAAAAGAAAATTCAGTTAACTTTGTCCTTAACTTCCTAACTTCTGTACCTCCTGTGTCCTTGTACTTTCTTATTTCGCAATTCAATTTCTCCTTTTTATTTTAATCTTGCAGACCTTCCCAGAGACTAACTCTCTTTCTTGTATTGTCTTTTTGCTGACTAGCCAAGTATAAAAAAATCCTGTACTTAGGAAATGCAATCGTCATGGCAATGAAGAGGAGACAATGCCAAATATCCTTGCTATCACACTTTTGCTACAGGTAAAGAATAAGTATGTTGCTACACTTTGAATGATATTCTCATGCTGTAGTTTGATTTTTCTATTTAAAAGTTTTTCTAAATAGAACAAAACATTTACCTGGTAGAAATCCACTGTGGTAATGTCAGAACTTTATGCAGTTATAGGGATAGTCTATTGTGGATCAGACAGGAACACTGTGTTTTCCAGGTTTCCACCAATATGCTCATGAGTTTGGTTCTGTGATCTATATAAGATCTTACGCATCTGTAGATCTGCAATGCATCTGTATACATGGCATTTCATGAAATTGTGGATGGCTCTTGGGATCACTGTCCGACAAGATTTGTGTTTTCCTGTGCATTTTCATGGGAAAAATGGGGACTGTTTTAAAAATGAGACATTTTTCAGGTAGATTTGGGTCTTGGTCTCCTAATTGTATTTCTACAGAACTCAAGGTCAGTAAGGTAATGGGAATCTCATGTAGAAGGAAACAAATTTTAATAACATCCTGCACAGTGAATTTCGCTGAAATCCTGGTCCTTTAAAATTGAGTTCTGACTCATCTCACACATGAAAACATGAGACTGACATTTTCCTGATGGTGTTTTTTCACTGTGTGATTAAGGTGTTAAGGTGTTAGATAGCTGTTAGCTCCATGGGTGTTTCTTCAGGAGAGAGAGCTACAAAGTGTTGAGATATAATTTTCTGTCTATCACCTGCTTTCTCAAGGCAGCACAGTTTGCCATCAGTTAGAAGTCCAAAGGCAAAATTGTGCTGTGTGGTCATTTTTTTTTTTTTAAATATGGCATGTGACAGAATATTTCCCTATTTAGCACCCAAAGCTTTCTCTTCAACCAGCCAGCCTTTGAAACTGAGAAGGACTGATCACTGTCCTCTCTCCAGAAGGACTTTATTATCAGCAACACTCATTATACATCTTCTGGTGGAAGAAAGAAAAGAAAGTAGCATTTGCAATGTTCTCTGGCTTCTTGGTTGTTCTTTCTGTCATTCACAGTGCTTTGCAGCTGGCGGGTAAGTGCCTCCCGCTTGTCTCCTGTAAAACTGCGTGAAAGTGCTTCCGTGTTTCCTGACATTTCAGAGTTCTTTACAGTCCTGCAACAGTGCCTTTATGTACATTATTAGTTTGGGACATATAGATGGGGAGTTCTTCAGGGCAGGCAAAAAGCAAGGGCGGGATCTAGGAGTTTAAAAAAGAGAATAGACATGGAAACAGAGACTGAATTCTTAATGCCTTTATTCATGTATAGTGGTAGGTCATTCTGAGGTCATTTCAATGACCTCAGAAGATCAAACCTGGAGAAAATTATAAGATAATTTTAAATGTCTATTTTTTATTTTTTACATCTGTGTTCTTATTTTTTGAACTGTTTTGAGGTGTTTGAGTAATGTTTAGCAAAATCAGTCAGGAAAAACTTAAGGGGTGGTGAAGTGTGGGATTATTTGGAGGACATTAAGGTGTTCACAGCTGATGGCAATCCAGTATTTACTGGATTATTCCTCTTCACTCTTTTGAACAGACTTTCTGAATTCACTGATACTGATAAAATGAATGAAGTAAAATTTGTGTGAAATAAAGTTGGAATACCTTTGGGAAGTTATTGTAGAACTGTAACGATAAGAGTACTTCCATTCCTTTCGTTACACTTCTATTGTAGATGTTAAGCAGACAACTTTGGAGAACCAGATGTCTCCTGAGTAAAACTAGTTGTTATTGATTGCCTCAGAGTATCTATATTTCTTAATTATGCATAGTATCACTGCAGGGGCAGAATAGTTATTTTATCTGTGTTGTAAATTATCAATTAAATTGATTTAATATTTTTGCAAGCTTTTTTTTTTTTTTTTCTTTTTTTAAATTTTTTAAGAATATATGACCCCCAGTGATAAAAAGATGTATCACTGACCAAATTAAGTTATGAATCTCACAAACTTTGGAGGGAAATACAGTTGTATGTGTCACAAGGTACATCATAAAACAACAGAGCACACTCATAGATGTGCCTGTATTGATTCACTATTGCTACCAATAAACTCATTGTGGGACTGAAATTAGCTCAACTACTTCTACTTTACATCAATGTCAACACTGTGGACATGATCAGTGACACTACCCAGAGAGCTGAAGACCCAATTCCTGTTACAGGTGGACCTTCTAAATTCCACCAGCCTTTTCCATATTGCCAAGTGGTGGTCAGATGCCCCTGCTATCCAGTCCTTGCTACTTTCTTAGACTGTTTGGCTTGTCAGTGTCATTCCTAGTTTTATATTGCCTTGGCTCATAGTGGATACTGCAGGTCTTGTAGGTCAGTGAGGCCCATAAACCTTCTTTGAGGCCCAGAGTTGTTCACCCACATTTATTCAGTGAAAAGGAACAAAGATATGGCTTCAGGAGGGAAAGGATAAATGGCTCAGCAAAGATGGCTGTGACCCTTCTAGGACACCTGTAAGGTCTGGCAGCATTAGGAAAATTTGCAGAGGTCAGAAGGCCAAGCATCTGAGAACACATGGAAACAGGGCAATGGTGATAGCAGTGTGGTTGAGGAAATTCACATAACTAATATAAATAAATCCAAGAAGATGTGCTTAGCTCTGCTGTTGCTGCTGGCTGCCACTAATCCACAATATAGTGGCATATAATAAAGAAACACATATTCTATTGTCTACCTTATTGCTTTTTAACCAATAAAATTGATGTTGCAACACACTCCATTCAAAAGCATCTGATAAGAAAGAAATGCTTTCTAGTTTATGTGAATGGGAAATAGACTTATCATGTCACTTATCTTGACTATATATATTGTTTGCATTACTTTGTTTTACAGACACTGAAACATTTTTAATGTATAATAAAGACAGCAAACTCTGTCTTCAGGCTTCTGTTGCACAGTCAGTTAGAACTGCGACTTGCCACCAAGACAATGAAGCACAAAAATTCAGGTGGATTACTGATCATCAGCTCATGAGTGTGAGACTGAACCTATGCTTGGGTGTGCCACTGAAGGAAGATGAGTCTCTTATCACCCTATACCCATGTAACCAAACTAGTGAGCTCCAGTGGTGGGAATGCAGAAATGAAAGCCTCCTTGCAATTCAAGGAGAAGATTTGTTTTTCAGTCCTGGCAATGGAGAATATGATAATGTTATATTAAAGAAAGGCCTTAGTCCAAAGAATAACTGGAAGATGTATGGGACCATGGATATTTTATGTTCCCAGAGATATGAAGGTAAAGAAAATCTGTTCTTCAATCCATTGCACTAATTTCGTTGTGTGTTAGTGTTTTGGATCTTTGGTTCTGAATATTCTGATTCCTTCAGTAACCACCAGAGCTTTAGAAAACCAGTGCACTGGTGAGAGCTTTGAATTTAATTCCATATTTTTTGCATTATGTATAATATATATATATAAAACATGAATTCACATATTTTATGTATATAGTATACACAGTATAATATTACGGTATATATAATATACTCTATTAGTACTATTAGTATTTTAGTTATTTATATAAGTGCTGCCTTAATATAGTAACATAATTGAATAGTTAATTATGTGAATAATGTATTTCAATATACTATTATTGAAAATTATATAATCAACATATTAATAATACACCATAATGATATTCAATAATAAATATGTTACATAAATCAACAGTATTAAAATATTAATATTATATCATATCATTATTAAACACCACATAATTATATAAATATATATTATATTATATTATATTATATTATATTATATTATATTATATTATATGTACTTATGTACTTATGTACTTATGTACTTATGCACTTATGTACATATATACTTACTTACTCACTCACTCTTATTTGTAAGCATTCTCTAAATCACTATCACTCACCATACCCTGTCAGTATATTTTTGGGAGAATATAAATACTGAGAATTTTCTTATACAGCAACATGAAAATGAAATTATATCCTCGAGAGAAAAGCACAATATGGTTGAGCTGGGAAAAGGCTCACTGTGGGTGGAGGAAGCATGGCTTTTGTGACTCAGAAGATAAGGATGCTCATGGCATGATTATAATTACCAGTGCAATTAGCCTTTGTAATTGGCTGAAGTCTGATTGTTCTGAATGGCTTTCCCACATCCAAAACAAATGTTCTGAAACCACTAACCCATCTTGCAGAATATTCTCAGTATTCGTCCCCCTGCCTTGTATATGGGGCTGCTCCACTGTGTGTGAGGTGATTAAATGCTCACTAAAACAAAAACAGAGAAGAACCTGATGTTTACTTTTTTCCAGGAAGTAGAATATCCAAATATTAATTCCTGCTCTTGTGCATTTTATATAACTCTTGACATTGTTTAAAGTAGTACTACCTTAGGGTAGTGCTCTGGAGCTTTATTAATAGTTTCTGAAAGCATCTTGGTCAGAACAAAGAACTAGTTTTAGACTTAGCTGTTATTACCTCAAATAACACTGCTCTACAACATATATCAGCCGTTTAAGTTTGTAAAGGTTCAGGTGCAATTCTACCATTGGCATAGACTTCATATTTTTCAAACTTTTTTTTTTTTTTTAATTTTCCATATTGTCATTATCATTTTGTCTTCTCAGAGACTTTTACACTGCTAGGAAATGCTTTTGGAGCACCCTGTGTGTTCCCTTTCATGTACAAGAAGCAATGGTATGCTGAGTGCACTGATGCTGGCCGATCAGATGGCTGGCTCTGGTGCGCAACAACTGCAGACTATGATGCAGACCAGCGATATGGATTTTGCCCATTAAAAGGTAAGATATCTGTTCCCACACAAGCCCCCCCCCACCTCCCAGTGTGGCATTGTCAAACCAGCACTAGCAGAGCATCAATGTCTTTATACTGATGGGTAGTTTACATGAATAGATTTTAGTAATATTGCCACATCCTACAGCATTCTACACAAAGAAATAACATGTGTTGCATAAAGACGTGGAGAAAACTGTGACTGAATAATAAAATAACATGCAGTTCCCTCTAATTGTGGTGGTGTTGCTGAGCAGCAGGGTAATTTTGAGTTCCTCTCTGTTTCCCAGGCAGGATGCAATCTGTCAGCATTGTACAACCTGTATAATCCCTTTCTGAGGATCCCCACTGTGATGGATGTGGGCATAAAAATAAGAGCTGTAGGAAGCTTGGTGACGAAGTTAACAATTCAGTCTTTGTGATTTTCATATGGATATATATATATATATATATTTGCTTAAGTGGTACATGTCCATTTACTGATCTTATTAAGACCTCTTCACATTGTCTGGAAAGCTGTCTTTCCACTCCCCTGACAGCTGCCTCCCATCCCTGGCATTTCTCTACTACTACTTCAATTGCTTTCTGAAAATTGTCCTCCATTTCTGTGGTCACTTCTCTCTCCATCTCCCTTTATGGCTTGATGCTTGACAAATAAGCTTTGGACATCTGGCACTTCTCAGCTCTCCTCTATCTTTGTCCCCATTGCTTCTGATCAACGTTACTTCTATTATTAAAACACTCCTTTACCCTAGTCCATTCAAAATGTGCATTTGGTTTGATTCAGATCTATAATCAAATACATTTTCCAGGTCCCTGCAATGATACCTATTACAATGAGTCTAAATAGCATGTGACATAGGGTCAATGAGTAATTTTCAAATCCTTTGAAAGCCAATTCTTAGTTCTTCTTTTAATTTAACTTCATACTGGTTTTTGAGACTAATCAAGCATCTAACTCAATTTCATACTGCACTTTATTGAGCATGTATAGATCCTCAACAGATCAAAGAAGCAGAGATAATCAGGAGATGAGCACCACGCAGCTCAGTACTACTGCAGTGCCCCAGATCTGAAGCTGTGTGGCAAGCACATCCAGAAGCTTTTAGCAGGGGAAGATTTATCTAAAAGCAGTCTGATGTTAAATTCAGTTCTATAGCTAGGTCTCACAGATCTCAGTGGGAACTGCTGCCAAGAACGAGAAGGAGAACTTACGTATCTTTTTATAGATTTCAACTACAGTATCTGCCACAGCATGCCATGCAATATATTTCTCCATGCAATCACTTCCCTTGTAGTAACTCCTGAATTATGTATCTTCATGCAACAGGAGGGAACATTTGCCAGCACTACCTGTCAGATGACAGGCCTTAACTTCTTCCTTCCCTATCCTGCTTGTTACACTTCCAGTGCATTTGAAAGAATAGCACAGCCAACTTCCCATTCTTTAATGAGAATGTCATGCATAAAGAGAACCTTCAACTTGTTTTTCTGTGAGTGAATTACTATCACCCCATAATAACTATTTTCTCCACAGATAAAGAGACAACCTGGACTACAGATCTGTCAACAAATGTCCGCTACCAAGTAAACTTGGAATCTGCTCTCACTTGGCACCAAGCAAGGAAGAGCTGTCAGCAACAAAATGCGGAGTTATTGTGTATCACAGACGTTCATGAGCAAATATACATTAAAGGTAAGGAAATAAAGCAAACCCTGACATTCCGGATCCTTTCAGTCTATCATCACAGCTAAGGACTACCTGGTACAGTTTTGGCTAATGCCTATGGGCCTAAATATACAAAAGTAAATTAGCAAAATCTTTTAGAAATTGCAAATTCATCTCAAAATCACTGTCAGCTTTAAACAAAATTCATAGTATTCCAGCATCCTGCTAGTGTGGCAGTTTGACTTTCTATTTAGAAATATCTCATTTTAAGAGAAAAAAACTTCCTAAATGTAAATTAAAATTTCCTTTTTTTTTTTTTTTTTTTTTTTTTTTTCATAATACGTAAACTTAAAAAAAATTGAAAGTAAGAGAAATGACTTATATTTATGCAAAAAGAAAGATATGTTTTTTGTCAAATGCAGCTTGGCACCTGTTTATTTATTTATTTATTTATTTAATTTGACAAATTGAAAAATGTCAGTTGTTCATACATCCCGTATCATGTATGAATAGAAGAAATATACCACCTGTGTATTTCTGGAGGAATTGCATGGAAGAAAGTCTCAGTTGTTTTTCTAATGATGAATTTAAATTATAAGACTTTTGCTTGGGAGTTTACACTTACACTACACCAATATTTCCACTTGAATATCTCCAATCTTGTAAAGTGTTTGGGCTATTCTACAAAAACACTTTAATTCTGAATTTACTCTGTGGCAACTCATTTTGCAATAGGTGATTGAAAGAATAAGAGAATGTTGTTGTTTACATTTTACATTGATCAAAGCTTTGGAATATTTCAGTTTATCAGATATCTTAATATCTAAAGACATTTGTAAATAGATATTTAAGAATTGCAAATCCTCCTATAAATATTATTAATGAATAATAATGATTAATATTATTTGCTAATAAAAAGTGATTTATAAATCTTCCTTTGGTTATTTAGAATTAACAGAAAGTACAGATTCTATGCTATGGATTGGGCTCAATAGACTGGACTTGAAGAGTGGCTGGGAGTGGACTGGAGGCAGCCCTTTCCAGTATTTAAACTGGGCTCCAGGTAGGTGTGACTTTCCTTGATTTTGTATTTCTGAAGACAAAAGATACCTCAAATACTTCTTTAAATTTTATTCTCAGTTTACCTGAGCATGAGAAAAAAATAGAATGTTAACATTAAGCCACCAAAACAACATGGATTTTAACTTTTATTGTGTTAGATTTAGAAAAGGTTTTGTCTGTATTTTTCTATAGCTTTTTCTATACTAATAGAAATCAGAAACTTCTGTGTATTGCAAAAGTTGTTTAGGCCTGAGAATAATAATACAATCCCCATAAACACACATTCTCCCATTTCTGGTCTCTAGCAACAATATTAATTTACTATATTTTAGTATAGTTACAGTTAGTATACTAGTATAGTTATAATTTATTATACTACTAGCAATATTACCAGCAAGTAATATTAAAAGTCAGAAGAATGAGTTACCTGTTCACGTACACTTAAATGATGATATATTAGACATCATGGAGGCATTCCCAGTACCTCAGTTCTTGTTGAAGGTGGAAAAAGCTTGATCTTTGGGGCTGTCACTTCTAGCAGTAGTAATTACTTCTGTGCATTTTCGGGCTTAGAGTTCTACTTGGCTTTCAGAAAAGTTCACCTTTTTTTTTTTTTTTTGTACATTTCCCAAAGGAAGTCCCTCTCCAGAATCTGGAAAACTCTGTGTGGTTTTGAATCCTGAAACAAAAGCTAAATGGCAAAATTGGGAATGTGATCAGAAACTTGGCTACATTTGTAAAAAAAGAGACACTACTTTGGTACCCTCAGGTATGTTAATCTATGTTGATAATTAAAAATAAAAGCCATTATCTGAATTGCTTGGTATTCCTAATGGCAGAGACAAAATTAGAAATAAGATCTAATTTTAACCAGTACTGTTTTTGTTGTTGTTGTTTGTTTGTTTTGTTTTGTTTTGTTTTTTTTTTTCTAATTCATTTTTTAAAACCTTTACACCCTTTCTAGGCTGCTCTCCAGTCCACAATACACAGAATGAAAGAGTCAGGTCTCCTCTTTGAATACACACAGTACTAAGCATGAAAAAAGAGAACAAACCAAAAATTATTTTTGGAAGAGGGGAGTTAGTAAATATCTTTAAAGGAAGGAGAATGGACACATTGCAAAGATAAAAGATATTTTAAGTGAATAAGTATTTTGTTGTTGGTATTTCCCTTTGTATATATCTAGCTGCAAATTTGTCTCCATGATTTTCACTCTACCAACATACTTATCTTTTAGAAACTTGTAAGCAGTCTGTTAAGTGCAGATGATGACTTCTGATTTCCCTTAACTGCTAAATAGCTACTAAGTAATACAGAAGGTGTTAAAATTTATACATTAGTTTATTTTATTCACATTTGACTATATAATAACTCTAGAATTTGTGTTAATTAATATCTGTATTAAAAATCTTTAATTTTCCTAATTAAACATGCCATCATGGAATCATATTTGTGTTTAAGGTTTTCCATCCATAATTTCACTATAATAGGAATCTCCAAAGAAAATTCTTAGTTTAGAGCTTTTACAGAGAATGAGTGAAATAATTTTCAGCTTCATGTCTTTTGGATAGTATTTGAACTGCTCTAACACAGTGATGTTTATTTCTAGGTGATACTGGTTTTATTACTTGCCCAGATGGATGGGTACCATATGTAGACCACTGTTACAAAATCTTCAGGGAGACCAAAGGATGGCAAGAAGCTTTGACCTCCTGTCAAAAGGAAGGGAGTCACCTGGCCAGCATCCGAAGCCTTGAAGAGCACAGCTTTATAGTGTCTGGGCTTGGGTACAGTAAGTGTTTCCAGGTTTATATTTGCTTGCTTGTTTTTTTGCTTGTTTTGTTTTGTTTGTTTGTTTTGTTTGCATAAAAGAAGTATTAGCTGCCTCAAATGAGGTGTAGAAATTGTATTAACATGAAACATTGCAGCCAAAGACATGCAAGGACACACAAATCTGCTAGTGTTAGTGCAGAACTATCCTTTCTGCTTCAACACTGATGCCTTCCTCTATGCAGCAACTTGCAGACTTACTCAACAGTCCTGATGTGTTTTGCCTTGCACCGGTGCAGGGGGCCAGTCACCCAAGTAAGAAGCTTTCTCAGTGAAGTATTGTGAAATATAACTGTGAATCTGTTTTATATGGAAAAGCAACTTGTACTGCTTTCAGCACATTTGGGGAATTTACAGTGTGGCTCTAAAGCATTTGCTGTGCTTTGCTGGTCACCCAGCACCAAGATCAGCAAGATCAAGAGTTTCTGCAGAAGCAATGGAAGGAACCACCTACTGAAGAAAAGTGCTGGAATTTGCCAGAAGGAAAAGATCTGCAGAGCAAGCCAAGGGGGTTTCCAGGCAGACAGCTGTGAAATTGCTTGGGCTTCTTGAAGAAACCTACTTAGATGACTGGATCTAACATCATGATCTCACCATGGCCTATTTTAATAATACTGACAGAAATGTGTAGAGTCTGTAGACATGTTGCTACTTTTTGACCCTGTCAACTATTTTGCTTTTTCCTATGCATAGAGGTAGTGAAAGCCCTAATTAACTATTTGAAAAGTGCAAAATCAAGACAGAAAATTTTTGTTTTTCATCAAAAGTAACTTATCTGCTTAGTGTCCAACCATTCTCACAACCAGCTCCTACAGCGAGATATTTTTGCTTTTGGTTACTTTTTGGTTCTGGTATCATCCCTCAGTTTAATTACTACTGAGAAAATTGTGAATATTCTTCCAGAATTTTTTCTATCTTTTCTGAATGCTGCCTAAATTTACCATTCATTTTTCTCACTTTCCTTTAATTTAGAATGCCTAAAACCATTGGATCTTACACTGATTTAGGCCAGAAGGGACCCTGAATGTCATATGGTCTGGCCCCAGCTTGCATGGCTAGCTTCAAAGTTAGATCTGGCTGCTGATGTCCTTTCACTGCTGAGTTTTGGGTAGTATCAGAGATTTAATTTATTGCCTAAAGAAATTATCTAGGTCTTGGGGGATGGACTTAGGGAGGGTTCTCTGCTTTTCTTTCTTTCTTTCTTTTTTTTTTTTTTTTTTTTTGAAAGAAAATTAAAACATTTATATTCCAAGTTAGATCAAAACAATATTTTAAAATCTGACCAGTGCAATAGAACCTGAAAACTAACTATTCACACAGTTCCACCATTGTACATCAGCATCAGCACTCTTCTTCCAGTGCTATGAGTAAAAGAAGTGATTTATTTATTTATTTAGATTAAGTAAGGGATTTTTAGGTAATCCTGTGTAGACCCAGGAGTTGGACTTGATGATCTTTGTGGATCCCTTTCAACTCAGGATATTATATGATTCTGTTATTTCATTATATCTTATTTTTGCAACACACTGAACACACTGTATTTATTGTAGTATGTGTGAAAAAATTAACATTTAAAATGATCATGCAACAAACTAAATAATGTTATGTTTGATAAATTAAGGGAGTATGTGTTCTAGAGCTTGAAGTTGCTGAGAAAGGGATGCAGCACCGTAAGAGGTCCTTTCTAGTTCTGTTTCCATGTTTTAGAGCCGACAGACAAGCTCTGGATTGGGCTGAATGACCATAAGGTTCAAATGTATTTTGAATGGAGTGATGGTACACCAGTGACATACACAAAATGGCACCTGGGAGAGCCATCCAGCACCAACAACAGACCGGAAGATTGTGTACTGATCAAGGGCCAGGTAACATTATTCAGCATGGATCTGATTTTAACATTGAAACTAAATTCTTAGCAAAAGAATAATGTGCACTGCTATTTCATCAACCATTTAGGGCCAGGAAAAAGGATGTGAGGAGAAAAGATGAGACTAAAATATGACCATTCATTTAAATAAATAAATTAATAAATAAATAAAATGAAAACATTGCTGCATTGTTAAAAATTTTTTCTCTTCAAGTTCATCTCAAAGTCACCACTGAAACTGGGGCCATAAAGAAGGTCTTTGAATGTCATTTGGATATAGTCTCCTCTTCCTTTTCTTCTTGTGGCAATGGTGTAATGTGGGGATCCCTGCTGCTGCCTTTGTGTCTGCTTGTTTGCCTGTCCCTGTGTGGCACAACTGCCTGTGCCTGCTCCTGCAGACCAGGCTGAGGACCAGCTCCAGCTGAAAAGAGGCCAGGAAACCCAGCACCCATATTCCCATTCATCACTACTGGCCATAGCAGTACTACCATAGACCACTCTGCCATTTCACTGAGTGTGAGAAGATTTAGCTTTGTTATCAGCTTGGGGGACTGCATAAGAAAAACAATATGTTTCTGTTTCAGAGTCAAAGGAGAAAGAAAATTCTATTCAATTTCTTTAAGTTATTCATCTTAATCTCATTGCTATTTCTTTCTTTTTCCTGCCTCGTAGGATGGCTACTGGGCAGACTATGTCTGTGAGAAGAAAGCTGGTTACATTTGTAAAAGAAAACCTGCATCACAAATAGCTGGAGAAAAGGAAAGTACTGATGTAGGTTGCAAAAAAGTAAGTATAAAAGACTGAAACATTAATTTTTCAGATCAAATAAGGCCCTTGTCTGAGAATCATCCAGAAATATTTGAATTTGCATCATTTATATATAAAAACAATTTTTGTATTTATTATGGAATTTATCTCTCTCTCTTAATGTTACTATAAACTTTATTAAGCTACTTACATAAGCCATTTAGAAAGAATCTAATTTCACTGCAAAATTTTGCTAATTCATAATACTTATGATTATTTTGCTTCATTCACTTAAAAATTGTATAGCTCACTTAATACATGACACTACAATTATTTAAAACTCATAAGGAGATCCTATAATTATATTACAGGGCTGGAGACGATATGGGACCTACTGTTATTTTATTGGACATGCACCAGCAACATTTTCAGAAGCAAACAGCACTTGTGAAGGAGAAAAAGGTTACTTAGCCACAGTTGAAAGTAGGTATGATAATCACTTTTCTTTGTCTTTTGAATAGGTAAAGGTTGTATGTTCCTAAATTACTCGTGGAACTACTTCACAGTTCTCACACAAGGACAGACAGTAAATTACCCAAGTTACAGGTGAGATCTGTAGCTGAACAAAAAAATCCTTTTTTTTTTTTTTTTTTTTTCTGTTGTTGATTTATGTAGTGCCAGAATGCCCTTGTAAGGCCCTTCCTCTTAATCCAAAGCAAAGAAAAGGAGAATAGGATTCATCATCAGACCAGACAATTAGAATTTGGATAAAGGCTTTTGCTTCCACTTGTGTTACTGTGATCTCCCTTACAGGTATGAACAAGCCTATTTGACTAGCCTTGTTGGGCTGAGGCCTGAAAAATATTTCTGGCTCGGTCTCACTGACATAGAGGACCAAGGCACCTTCAAGTGGACCAATGGTGAAGATGTCTCCTTTGCACACTGGGATGTAGGAATGCCTGGTAGGTGTCGATGGTGGATGCACTCTGACCCCACGGTCCCTATTCAGGTTGGCATTGGCAACATCCACTGAATTTTATCATTTAGCCCTTCAGTATATTTCAAAGGAACTGGAAGTTCCCCAAATCCAACTTTTAATTTTAAAGGAATAATTTGAATAGCAGTTTTATATTTGGACATCTGATATACTTAAGTTTAACCTTTTGGCTCATCTTCACAAAGACAACCATTATCAGAATCTTGAAAATTGCCTGCTTTCTGATAAACAGGCTACAGGCAGTTCCTGAGACCATTCTGCAGTCATAAGAAAGAACCTGAAATGGAACAATTGTATTAAGATTTTAAAGTTAGAATTACAAAATCACAGTATCAAAAATGATCATACCATATATTTTTTACTTGTGATGCTAAGAAAACTGCATTCACATCACCATACTGAAACTGTCTTTCAGCTAATCTGACCTGACAGAAGAAAGCTCTTGAAAAGAGCTTTTCAGAAGAAAATTTGGTTAAAAGACGGGTAATGGAAAAGGCTAGAACTAATGTCTAATTTCTATAAGGAAAGAGTGCTCACCAACAGAGTTCTGTAATGATCTGTGCCAAAGCCCATGTTGTTCAATATATTTACAGATGATCTGGAAAAGGTGGTGAATAGTCAGATGACAAAGTTTTCTGATGATACTAAATAATATCTGATAGTGAAAATTTGACTGTGATAAAATGCAGGACAATCTCAGGCAAATGAGCATGATCAGAAAAATGGCAGGTAAACTTTGATGCATGTATAGTGATACATACATGTAGGAACAAAATGTCTTGAACTGGCATAAAATGATGGTCTTATAGCCGACCATTTCATTTCAGGGGTGAATTATTGCGCCATGGTAGACATGTCCATTAGAATTTCAGCTCTGTGCTCAACAGGAACGAAAAAAAAAATAAAAAATTAAATGTTAAGTAAACTTAGAAAAAGAAGAAAGAACACAAATATGCCATTGTATAAGCTCATTGTATGCATGTGACTACATCTTGTGTGGTGTGTGCACTTATGAAAAGCACTAGTAACTGAGGATATACCACCTGATATAAAGTGTGCTTAATGTAAGTAGGAATGAAGTCCTCACTTGCAAACAAATGTTTTACCTATTAAAAAAAAAATATTTTCTGCCATATAATTAATTATGAAGGACATTAAAAAAAGTAAAAAAAAAAAAAAAAAGCAGAATCTTCAAGTAAGAATTAAACAAGTTAAACTGTATAAGATAGCCAAAGTGTTTTTTTATTTCTCATAAAGGAAGTAAGCCAGGATGTGTTGCAATGAGAACTGGAACTACAGCTGGATTGTGGGATGTTCTTGACTGTGAGACAAAGCAAAAATACATCTGTAAACAGTGGGCATATGGTGCAACTGCCCCACCTATTCCAACTACTGCTCCAGCACACACATGTCCTGAAGGCTGGGTGTCAAACAAATATAGTAGTTCCTGTTTTAAAGTAAGTGCTTAAATAGTTAAAAGAAGAAAGACTTTGGAATGTTGGGTTTGGGGAGAAAAACAAAACAAAACAAAACAAAACAAAAACACAAAGGGTGGAAGGACAAAGGGACATCTTCATCTGGCAATATTTGCAGTGAAGGGCGCCTATAAGAAAGATGGAGTGACACTTTGTTAGGGAGTATAGTGAAGGGAGGATGGCTTTACATCCTCACAAGGGGGAATGGCTTTAAACTGAAGGAGGGTAGATTTAGATTAGATATTCAGAAGAAATTCTTCTCTATAAGGATGACGAGGCACTGGCACAGGTTGCCCAGAGGATGCCCCAACCCAGGAGGTGATCAAGACCAGGCTGAATGGGGCTTTGAGCAACTTGGTGTGGTGGGAGGTGTCCCTGCCCATGGCAGGGGGATTGGAACTGCATGATCGCTTCTAATGTAAATCATTTTATGATTCTATGAATATCTGAGATAAGAACAAGGCCGAAAAAAACAAAAACAAAAACAAAACAAAACAAAACAAACAAACAAAAAACTCCAGGAATCATCTGTAATCGTCTGTAAGGGGGAAGAAACTGAGGAAGGAAGATGATGTTTAAGGAACTGGGCACAAGGTGAGGAAGAAAGATGCAAGAAAGAAAATCAGGAAGTTTGTGCCCCAGGGGTAGAATAAACTGGAGTAGAAAATGGAAGAAGGGGAAGAAATATTGAGTCTCTAAAAAAAATATACATGTATATGGAAAAGATAAGAACAAAGATGAAACAACATAATATTTGCAACATTATTAAGACAGCAATGTTGAGAGTTTGCATTAAATAGTAGTAGCAGCAAAATTTGGCTGTAAGCTTGGCTCTTTATATCAGCTGTGGTCACTAGGTTGTGCAAAAATCCCATGTTTAGCCAAGGTATGTGAGAGCTCAGGGAATGAAATAAAGAAACAATAATGTCCGCCCACACACAGCAAAATGCCTAAGGCTTAACCTTGCTAAGAAAACCATGTTACCCCCAAAATAAAGGATAATACATCGCTTGAAAGATTAATCATCCAGTTTTTGTGAAGCTTATGAACATTTATTAGATAGCTGTAGCAAAGCTACAGATAACTTTTATTTGAAGCACACTCAATTGCAACTATCAGGCATATGAAAGGACTTTGATCAACAAATGAAGATAGAGTGTAAATATTGATTTGGAATCCTGCAGAACAGCAACATTCTAAGTAAGTGTGAGATGTTAGTATTTCTTATAACTTTATTTGAATTAATGAGGTCTTGTCTTTTAATTGTTGTTGGCTTTGTTATTATTATTATTTCCATTTCTTTCTTTCACTCAGTGGGAATGATATTTACTTGGTCTCCTTTATCCCCATATCATCATTTTTAACTTTGGTCAAACTCATGCTTATTCTCTTTTAAACTACCAAACTGTTAGATATCATACTGCAAATGCAAAGTGAGACATATATTCACTGAGTTCAAACTTTTGCCCATGTCTTCAAAATCCTCCGTTCTGCCTTGGCCACAACTAATCTCCTTTACCTTCCTTTGGAGGGTGGCCTGGGCCCTCCTACAAGCAAAACAAGTTAAAGTGAATTGTTTTCCCTTCTAGCAACTCCTCCCCTTTGCTTGTCACTCTAGTGCAACTAATTAAACCACTCTAATGCAAAACTTTTATGAACAGCATAATCCATGCTATTTCTCATGTGGGCTATGACTTGGCTTGTATATTTGAGAAAGAGTACATTTCTTCATTTTTTTATTTTATGTGTATTATACATAATGTGCATTACATCGCATGTTATGTATGTATATGTGTATATCTTTATTGTCCATTTTAAGTGTAGAATATGTTTTAAAGTAATTTCTCTCCAGAGCTTTTGCAGATCAGATATTAAAAAGAAATCCTGGCTTGAAGCTCGAGATTTTTGTAGACAAATGGGAGGGGATCTAGTGACCATTAACTCTGAGGAGGAGAAAGAAATGTTATCAAGAGCAAAAATGTGAGTATCTGCTGTGTGTTTATCCTACCAGGCCTAAAAAAATATTTAATATGAGCTATTATAAACACTCTTAAATTATTTCTGAAACAGACTCCTCAAAAGCCAAAAACACTGTAATAAGCTTGAAGTTTTATCTACACATTAGTATTAACAGTTTCATGAAAAAGGAATTGTTTATATCCAAGAGATTGAAAAATATGTATAATGGCTAATAGATATCATTCAAGAATACATAAAAATATGGGGGCTGGTATTTTTAGCAGGATAGAAAATATGACCAATGTATTTACTTTTGTCTCACTGTGACATAGTCAAAGCTGAGGCAATTTTCAAGAGGATCAGCCTCTTTGAATCAGTGAAGGCTTTTCCATTCCTAAGAAAACTGAACACAAAAACAATACTACCAATAATTTTGATAAATAAGCCATTGGCACTAAACAAGTGTACAGTGGCTTCTCATATGGCAAGTAGCAGGGCTAAAATGTGAGCTATTCTTACAGCACCATAGTTAGGGTATTGATGATTAGTTAGGGACTTTCTGATCTTTAACATCTTTACTAACCTAAATGATTCTATGATTCTATTATCTTTGTTCAAGAAACATCCATGGTCTAAAGTATGCAACAATTACTAATGTTTTTAAAGACCTTAGTTACATTTCTGAGTTGATACAACAGTCTTCGCATAGCTCATGATGTCAGAGCTAGCTCTTGGCAAGGGGCTCCGCTGGTTACATTTGTTGCACTAGTACAGTCAAACTGGGGATACTTGTTGAATGTAAGCTCTTGTACATTCCAGAAAAACTGTACAAAAGAGTAAAAGCAAGCAAAGCAAGTAAATAAGCATATAAATAATAGATATTTCCAGGAAGAATATAAACATCTGTATGATCTTCATGAAAGCTAATAGGATAATTATTACAAGTTCAGTGCACTTTGGAATCTGCTGTAGAAGTTTTCAAGATGTGTTCCTGGATGTTGATTGTTTTGGTGTTTACACACTGTTCTGTCTTGTAATTTGTGTTAGGGTTGGTCGCTGTTCATTTGAAACATTTTGGATTGGTATATTTTCCTTGAATCCAGATGAAGGATTTGCCTGGAGTGATGGCTCTCCAGTGAGTATTTTAATTTTTCATCAGATTTGTTTGCTTAAGAAGTCTTGGGGTTTGTACACGTGCTTTCTGGGTTTTTACTCCTCCTGTTGAAAGAGAACTCTAATCCTGCAAACATTTATATGGTTGTTAAACTTGATAACCATTGGTAAAATCACAGCAACACATCTGAATACATGGAAATGATGTGCATTTCACTATGATCTGCAGCTTTCTGCACAGCATTCCAACATATTTTCTTTTTCAAGAATATAATATGAACTCATAATGTCAGAACATTAGTCATATCAGACCTTGTATCCTGTCTTTGGGAGTGGCCAGAAACATCTTAAGAGCTAAGCATGCAGCAAACAGATTTCACAGTATTCTCCTGTATCGCCCAGAAAGTGATGCCTCAGGGTCTTTCAGAACCAGAGCTCAGAACTTTATTCTTAATTCTATATTTCCATTAATTTATCCAGTCATCTCTTGAGCCCATGTAAATATCCACAAATGTGTGAAATATTCCTGCAGAATTCCACTCATTGCCCTCCATGCACTCCTACTCCCTATTTCCTATTTTTGACCCAGGCAAGGAACTTTTCCTCTTATCTTGTAACACATTTACACATTTGTTTCCTTATTTTTTTTTTCCTAAAGAGATCTGGACAAAAACTTTTTGAAAATCCCAAGCAGGTTACAGCAAATGGATCACCCTTCCCATTTGGATCTCAGTTCCTTAAGGTAGCTCCACTAGGTTTGTAGGACAAGACTTCCCTGCTAAAAGCCACACTCCTGTCCTCATTACCCTCAGTAAAGGGAAGCCGTGAATGCTGAATTGAGGCACAGTATGGTCACAGCTACCACAAGGTTGTTGGACAATATCATTTTGAACCAGGTTACAGCTGATGAAGTGCAAACTACCTTGCTTGCATAGGATCAATGTGACTGTGTTGGGGCTGTGACTGTGTTCCAAACTAGATGGAGGACATTAGAAACTGTCCATTTGCATGTTTTTATTCTGCCTGTGTTCAGAGCTTGAGGTACAAACAAGGCAAAAAGCCCTCTATGTCAAGACAGCCTGATCTCCCAGTCAGTGACATTTCCCCACTGTAAAAATTCTTGCACCTATTGTTTTTCCTGTATTTATCCTAGTGAGAGATGGAGTCTTTCAAATACCCTTGTTTCTTTTTACCAATGGAGAGTACACCTGCTGAAACAGATGAAAATATATTTTCTTCTATAGGTTAGGTACACAGTCTTGAAGGATCATTCAAGAAATTCAGGATGGTACAAGTTCTGTGGTGTGCTGGGTGGTGGGCCATATTCTATGAAGTGGCTCCTTTCAGAATGTGAAGCACTACATAACTGGCTTTGTCAAATAAAAAAAGGTATTTTCATTCTTCTTTTTAATCAGGAAGCTTAAATAATTTTTAAAGTAGAAGTTTTCTAATGTAATTTGCTGGAGAAAGGTACAAAATTTTGAAAACTGTACTTCCAAACGCATGCCAAGATAATTATGTAGCATTATGTAGGCAAGGATTATTCAGTGATAGATGATCAGAGTAAATGAATTTATTCGTTGGTGTATATTAGGATGTATTAATAACCCATATATTTGTGAGGGTTACATAGATTGCAAACATTTTGTTTATTAAGAACTTTCTGTTTGTGTGCTTGTGGTGTAGGAAGTAAGGAGTTGTACAGTCCTTACAACACTTTTACTTTTATACTAACACAGGTAAAGCTAAGAAAAATAAATTAATATTTGTACACCAAATATATTTTTGCTTTAAGATATAACTAAATTTACCACAAATCAATTAAAAGGGTTGAGACAAGGTGATGAGAGATGGACGGAAGCAGAAGGCTTTGTCTTGCCTTCCTGCAGCGTTTCAGCCCTGATGCTGAGTCTCCTGGGGCTGCCTGAGACCCTGCCCCATTTTTCAAAGGGCGAATAGCTGAAGAGTCAGACATGCCATGTCACTTGCCATGCAGCCCAGCTGGCCATGGAGGACAATCAGGAGCTGCACAGTATTGGAGATTCCAGGTTTCCTGTCTGACATCCACCAAAACTTTGGAGTATTGAAATATTTGTCTGGGATATTACATTTGTCTGTGATGTTTTAGTTCTGCCAGATCACTTTTATTTATTTTTTTATTTTTTTTCCCCAGTTCCAGGAGAAAATTTTCTGCTGTTTTTTGTTGTCTGAATCCACTTAATGAAAGAAAAGTGTTCAGGATCACAGTTGTGTTGGTATGTTTGGCAGTTGTCACTGAGGCTAGCCATAGCTTTAACAATATCATTAGAGAAAATTGATGAAACAGGTCTGTAAGCAGTGCTCCAAGCTCTCTTTTACAATTATTCAGTAGACATCTCTTTCTAGAAAAGGAATGGTTCAAAACAGTGGTATTTCTTTTTCCAACCAGAAGCAGAAACAACTTGCAGTCAGTATACAAAGTCATATTTATTTTTGCTTATGAATATTTGGGACTGAGAGAATATTTGAAAGAGTCGAAGGAATCTAGTGGAAATGTTCTGCCTCTTGATGAGAAGATCTTTCTGGAAGTTTATGATATATCTACTGGGGTTTCACTAAAGGGCTACAAAACTGAAGTTTAAAGAATTTCAGATAAATCTACTTTATCTTACAGACTGGAAAACTGATTTTCCTTTATATTTCTCTTCACAGGTATGTGGTCCAAGCAAAGTTATGACTCTGCTGGAACAAAGCACAGTTTATGATACAAAATTATGAGTAGATGACCATGCATATTTCATAATGTGTAGCTGAAATGTGTGATTAAGCCTGCTTCTTTTCTAGTCAATGGCAAATGGGTACAGAATTCTGCCCTGGTCCTCACCTGGTTCGTTGCAGTCAGTCATAAAAATGTGCTATATGGACACATTATGCCTTCTGTTCTCTTGTTTTGCAGGAGTGATGCTAAAACCTGAACCAACTGACACATATGGTAGGTTTTTACATACATTTATTCGTTTTGTTAATTATTTTTTATCAAAATCATTACTCTAAAATTAACTTTTATGTCCTATTGATGAAGAATTTAAGAACCTTATTTATCTTCCAGAATATAAAACCACTGTGGATGGATGGGTCATATATGAAGATAAACTATACTACATCAGCAAAGAACAGGTCCCCATGGAAAAAGCCCAAGAGTTTTGCAGGATGAATTCTGCAAACCTGGCTGTTGTTAGTAGTAATAGTGAGAGGAGGTTCCTACAGAGAGCTCTGAAACAAAATGTAAGAATCAATATAAAGTAGAAATGCTTTTGACAGCCTGCTTGCAAAATTTGAATTGTGTCAGAAATAGAGCCATCAGCATTTTTATTAATGAATTCTACCTGAAATTGATGAATTCGCCCCCCCTCTCCTCTCCCTTCCCCCCAAATGTCCTTTGTTCCTGTGCGATTTGGTCTCTTGTTTGGCACCAGGCATGCTGAGGTGGTGAGGAAGAGCAGTGGAAAGAATGAGGTGTAAACTGTGCTGGTTTGGGAAGAAGTTGGTTTCAGAGAGGATTGAGGTTGGCACTAGACAGTGCTGCAGCCACAGAGGGAGGAGAAAAGACATGTACCAGTCTTTGCCTCAAACTCTGCTTCCCTCTCCTCATCCTAAGGGTCCTCAGAGCTGCAGGTCTCTGCTGCTCCAGCTGAAAAGCTGACGTCTGCCCCTGAGCATGTAAACACAACTATGTTTAGCTGTAAACACATGCCTATTGCTGATGACTTCTGTAATTAATAACATATGCATTTCTGCTTGTTTTATTTCAAAGACTTTTTTTAATTAAAAAAAAATAAATAGTTGCTTTCTGTTTTAGGATGGTTACTGGAGTGAGTCAAGAGATTACTTCATTGGTTTAAAAGTGAGTCTGGATAAAAAGTTTAGGTAAGTTCAGATCATCACAGCAGCTCTTAGCATGTAGAAACAAACAGTATTTTATGTAGCTGGAGGTACTAAATGTGTTGTTTTACAAGGACTGAAGGATGTATATAACAAGTACAAAGCAGGATCCTAGAATAGTCTAAGTCCTAGTAGCGTAGCTTTTCCCAAAAAGAAAAATGAAATCAACATTTTTTCTTGAGTTGATACTTAGTCAAGAAAAGCTTGACATCCATACTCTTATGCTTTGTCAAGCCTGTTTCAAAGATTGGCCCCATAAACTAGAGAGATGTCTTTCTGTGCTGGATTTTGTACCTACAAGCACACACACATACATGTATGCATGCACACACAAAATATGTTTGATTCCTCAGAGCTTCATTCTTCATCTACTTTTGATCTCTATACTGTAGCTCCAGAGAAACCCTCCAGAATTAGGAAGGACTACATAATGAATTCAAAAGCTGCTTCTGATTGAGGTTTTCAGGGCAGTCTCTGCATACTCCCACCTCAGGAGGAATACAGGTATTAGCAGAAGTTTTTACACTACAGTAAAATTAACAAGTATTTCCAAAAATCATCAACAAACAAATAAACTTAAAATTATAGTAAAAGTTACTAAAGAGCACAATACAGACAGTGCCTAACTTCTCATCTGCTAGTTAAGACACTTCTGGGAGGTGACAGACTGTGCTTTTAACTGACCTGAAGCAGGTTAGAGGAATTTTTAGTAGAACCTTTCTATATTTTTCCTCCACTACTGAGTGTCTGTAAACCATTAACCATGGAAAGAGTGAAAGAGAAGCACGAGGTTATGAGTGGCTGAGCCTGTGCCTGACTGTCTTCCTGATTTAGTACACAAATCAGGGGAGAAGGGCTACTGCTTGGGTCCAGTGAACATCTCATCTGTATAGATTTAAGGGCAATACCCTTCAATAGCAATTTATTAAGTAAAAAGCATGCAGGACTAAAGAAAAAAAAATAATTTTGATACTTCAGAAAGAGTAGTCTTAAAGGTGACAATGTATTTCTGGACACATGACTTAATTAACCTATTGAAATATTTCTCTTCAGAGTAAAATTTACAGAAGAATATTTTTGTCCTTAATTGCATCTATGGAAACATCAGGAATACTTAGACTGAGGAGCATAATATTATCTAGATGATAAAATGTGATCAATTAAGATAAATATATATATTTTTTAATATTCTCTCCATTACTTATTATGGCTAACTGAATAATGGTTTCTGATATTAAATGATGACTGATCACTCCTGCCTGTCAATGGAAAATATTCTTGGTGTTTTCTTCTGTTTTGCAACCAGCAATATTTTACACTTCAAATTTGGATAATCAAGTAAGGAGAAAAAAAATCTGTAACAGCCTTTCCAGTTTTAGCCAGTTCCCATTAATGCTCTTTGACATTGTCTTCACGTCGAGATGTTCATTAGAATTTTCGTCTAGTGACTGAAGTGTATTAACTAATAACTATTTTTGTATCTTTTCTTTAAGCTGGGTAGATGGGACTCCAGTAACCTATGTGGCCTGGGCTCCTAATGAACCGAACTTTGCAAATAATGAGGAAAATTGTGTGGTAATGTCATCAAAGCCAGGTAAGTAACAAGTCTAAACTATTAGATTTTACTTCTCTTTGTTTGGATTATAACTGATGGTGTCAAACTTCTGCCTTTAGCTGCGATACAGTCTTTTACGGCTGTTTTGGGGAATTTCTGAAGAGGGACAAGCTAACAATATATGGTAACAGGCATAAACTCCAGTCATGGAAGAGTCTATGTCTTTAGAAGGGGGAGACTTTAGAACCACGTGTAATTTAATGTGGGCATCTGTTAACCTTTATAAGATTGACATTACACATTATAGGGTCTTTTACTACTTCTCTAAGTAAAAATCTAATAGATGAGCAGAGCCTATCTTTACTCCTATGAACTTGAGAAAATATTTATGATTCAGCTATAGAAGAAAGGGAATTGAAAGTAAAACCAATGAGTAAAAAATATCAAATATTTTATAATACACTCAAACAGTATAATGTGCTCTCAGATTGATCCAGAATTTCCTATCTCATCCATTTTACATCTGTTTTCTTTCAAATTTGTTTTCTGGTGTATTACCACTGCTGCCTGCAATGTAATGATGTCATGGCTTGAACCAGTCGTCAACAGGTAAAGACACTGTGGAGAGCCCTGGAAGAGCAGCAGGGTCAGGCATTCAAATTAAGCACAAAGTGCTACAGCTGTGCTACTATGAGAACTTCAACTGGCTCAGTCAGATCTGCAGTGGTTACTTTGCTCTCAGATCAAGCTGAAACCTGAGATATAAAATGCAGCAGATTGTGTTCTGATAAAAGAATATTCATCAGATTTTTTTTTCCTCATCCTCTGTCTTCTGTAATTCTCCTACTCAGTTGTCTTGGTGTGGGTGGGGGAAGGGAGGGTGGAATGGAGCTAACTGATGATAGAGCATCTCTTCTGAGTCACTTGCCCTTTCTTTGCAGTCCTTTATGTTATTTATTTATTCATTTTTGCAATTGCTAGGCAGTAGCCCACAAACTAATAGTGTTGAGCAGCAAAAGTCATAGAATCATAAAATCATAGAATGGTTTGGGTTGGGAGAGACCTTAAAGATCACCCAGTTCCAACCCCCTGACATAGGCAAGGACACCTCCCACCAGACCAGGTTGCCCAAAGCCCCATCCGGCCTGGCCTTGAGCATTTCCAGTAATGGGGTGTCCACAGCTCCTCTAGGCAACCTATTCCTCACCACCCTCATTTTCTTCCTCATATCTAATCTAAATGCACCATCTTTTAGTTTAAAACCATTAGTCTTTGTCTTATAACCACACCCCATGACAAAGAGTCCCTCCCAAGCTTTCCTGTAGACTCCTTTTAGGTACTGGAAGGCTCCTATAAGGTCTCCCCAGAGCCTTGTCTTCTCCAGGCTGAACAACCTGTCTTCATAGGAGAGGTGCTCCAGCTCTTTGCTCATCCTTGTGGTCTATGAAGACCTTCTGTTTGTAAACAATAGCTGATTGCATAAATATAGCATGCATGACTTTTAATCACTTCGATGGTCTGAGAAACAGAGATTACCCTCTTTCTTACTCAAAACAGGGAATTATATATTATTGTTACAAATGTTATAACATCTTGACTTGTTTACTCAATCTAACTATTTTTAGGTTTGTGGAACGATGTAAACTGTGGTTCCTCCAATAAATTTGTATGTGAAAAACATAATAGCTCTATTAATTCAACGTTTGCTTCTCCATTGCCTCCTGGAGGATGTCCAGAAAGTTGGCTTCTCTTTAACAACAAGGTATGTCAACAAGCATCTTTAGCGAATTATGTATGACAGTGGGCCTGAAAAAAAGAACTGCAAAAATATGTTTTTATGGTTATGAAATAAATCTGCAGTGTAGTTACCCAGTCAGTACATGTTGGGTTGATAGCTGGACTTTTCTGGAAGTAACTAAACATTCAACTTTGCAGAGGGATACAGTAAAAATAGGTGTATGCTGAATAACTTTTAGAGAATATAGCCTGTGCAAGCTCAAAATACATTGTTACTGTTTAATAATACTTCTGTCCTGTGTTATGTATTTAAGTTAGGAACTGAAGCTTATAGTGGTTCATCTCAAAAAAAAAAAACACCAAACAACAAACACACACCACCAAAAAACTCTTCAAGTGAAGTGATTTAGAAAGAATGCACTTGAACAATCCTGTTGGCTTGTATAGGAGCTCCCAAAGCTCTGAGTTCAGAAACATGATGTCAAACTACAATTGTTTTGAAAGCGATTTCACATACAGTCCTAGTCTGGAAGTCCTCATTGCTGTAACATAAGAATTTGTACCAACTGGAGGTGAAACTCCATTTGCCAAGGGCTGTTTTATCTGCTGTACACACTCTGCACTGCACTTGCATCCTCAGAATGTTAGGTCAACATGTCAATGATATTTCACACAGTTTGGCAGGACGAGCAGTTATAATCACAGTCATTAGAAGCAGGACAAGGAGCAGTGGAGATCGTTTTCTGCAGCTGTGTTACCCAAAGCCACATTTTCTTGAATTTAAATGATCCTTCTGTTACTGTAAGAAGCAGGCAGAAGAAAATGTGAAGCAGATTTATAGACCTGATGTCATTATGATAAATTTAGATGATACTCAATTCCTGGGTTGCACCTTATGTGCAAAGAGGGGCCAAATACCTACTTCAAAAGATGTATGTATTTTGTGCAAAGATCTTGCACACCATTAATTTAGCACTCTTGAAATCTGTTATTTATTTTAGCCCTGATTTCTTCTGGAGAAATAGTGTCCTATAACTGGTTGATACTATTCATAAATAACAGTTTCCATGTTTGTTTGAGTAAATTGCTTGCTTTTTTTTTTTTTTTTTTTTTCCCCAGTGTTTCAAAATTTTTGCTTCCAATATAACAAGAAAACTTGTGTGGCATGATGCACGAGATATTTGTATTAATCTGGGAGGAAACCTGGCTACAGTACCAAATGAGCAAGTGCAAGGTACATATACAAGCTTTACTGAAACATGTTACCTCTCAAAGAAAAATGTTCATCTCCTACTAAGGAAAATACTATACTTTCCAAAATACATAAGCAAATTAACTGCTGAAAATGTCTTATTAGCCAGGTCAGTTTATACTTGGTTTTAATTCTGAAGTGTGAAACAGTAGATAAATTATTAGTTGTAAGAAATAATGTGTGTTTCTAGTTCTTTCAGTTGCTCAGTTTTCATGAAACTTCCGGTCTGTTTTGAGTGTGGTTGCACAAATCTCTCAATCTGACATCTGTATTCTCTGTCTGTCTCTCTTGCTCTCACTGGAAAACTGGCAATATGATTTTCTGAAATGCTACATGTACATATGTAGTAGGCAATAGAACATTTTCTAATTTACTCCAGTGTCTTTTTTTTTGGGGGGGGGGGCTATTTTTTCCAACCATAATGTTGTGTAAGTTCCTGCAGATGCTTTTCTAAAAGTTAGTTAAAAGTAGATGGGTTCTATATTGGGAAATATGCTTTTAACATGGCTCCAGTTTCAAATTTGTCCACATCTTTTCATGCTTTGGGTGAGTCATGATGAGCTTTCCTTAATGAGTTCTTTGCTTCCCTCTAGCTTTCCTCCACTATCATTTAAAGGATGCTACAACTAATGTTTGGATTGGGATGAATGATATCAACAGAGAGTCCACATTTCTTTGGACAGATGGGAGCACTGTTTCCTATACCAATTGGGTTAGCGGTGCACCAGAAAAGGCACAAACCTACTTCAACTATTATGACTTTGAGTGGTTGGCAGACAACACTGTAGAGGTACAGAAAATTTAAGTAACCTGTATATCTTAGACAGACAGATAATTTTTCTTAAGGGGAAGCTACAGCATCAATAACAAGATGCTGAAACAGGACCTTTTGCATCAGATTGGGGTAGCAAAGTACCTGATATCCCTTCCAAATATACCAAGAATATTTGGCAGAGATTCTGAAGAAGGACGTTGTGCTTTTCATCATTTTTATATTGTAAAATACCAATTCTGTAAAACAAGCCCAGGGAGGAATATTTTAAATCAGTTCCTGCACAAACCACATTACCACTGACATTAAAGTTGCAGCACCAAGCAGAGAAAAGTTACAATAAAACAAAATTAAGGTTATTGTTGAAACATTTATTTGTCTACCTATGTGTCCCATTTCTGGATAATATGATCCCACATAGTTTCATTAGTTTCTAATGGTAAAAAAGGACATTTTCAACAAAAGGGAAATCATTCTGCTGAAATTAAATCTCCTTCCCAAAGGAAGGACATGCATAGTTTCTGCAGAAATTGTAGGCAACTGGAAAGCTGGTCATGGAAAACTTTTGACAATTGCCATCAGTCAGAGTTTTGAGTTTTTATGATTAAAACTTGTTTAAGTCAGTATAGCAGAGAAACCTGGATATGCTCAGAAATGCTGAAAGATGGACAAGGCCAATCCTGAAACTAGGAGAGCCATCTGAAGAAACTCTTGAAGAAATTAAGAATAAGGAAGTAAAGGGAAATTTTGGTTGTTCCCCAAAATACCTGATAATGATATCTTGATAATGACTGCAAACAACTGATAGCGAGTTCATGCTTTCTGTTAAGATAAATCCAGACTATTGTTTTCAATAATAGTTCATATTTTATTTTTTTCATACATGGATTTTTTTTCTTTGAAGTAGTTGTACATAATTGTAAATCAGCATTGAGAAGACATATTGCAGGTACCCTAATAAATTCCGTAGTCATTAAAGGATTCTTAATAAAACTAGTGGGACTGTTTTTGTAGACAGTTCTTTCAAACTTTGACTGATATCAGTGAGAGCCTAGGTCAAATGGGCTGTTGAAAAATACCGGGTCAAGCCAATTTGAACTTAGGCAAAATGAACTATTTACAAAGGTGCTCAACGAGTTCCTCTCTTCTCACCTCTCTTCTCTGTCATCAGTCTTGCATTAGGAATATAGGAGCACCTCACCACATCCTGTTTGCCATTTCTAATGATTGCATACATTGTCCTCTCTTTCAGACTGATTGTGTTTTCATCATACATTCAGATGGGAAATGGCGAGATGATAGCTGTGAAAATGAGAGAGGTTATATATGCCAAATGAATTCACGTGAGTTCTGTTTAACCCAGTCTCCTAAACAGCATAAGTAGCTCAATTAGACAAGCATAATATGAAATGCATGGAAAACCGATATGATTTTTTTCTAGATTTGAGCCTCATTCTGAGTCTCTCAGATTTTCTGAGCACCACCAGTCTTAAGAGAAGTCTGTTTTTAAAGTACTTTTTATGCTGTAGATATTACTGGAGAGGATCCACTATCTCAGTTAGGATTATGTACCTAAATTACAAACAATACTAGAGAATAATATTTGAAAACAGATTTCTTACTGAAACAGAAGTCATTTTGGCATCCTCTTTAAGTACAATGTAAACCATGGAGTTGCATACTCCTGTCTATCTCTGAGTAGAGCATGTAATCTTCATCTATGAATGTCATATGGAGTCTATTAAAATGTACAGCCTCTTGGCCGTGTCTTAATTGTTGAAAAACATTTTACACCAAAGCAAATAATCAATGTTTATTCTCCTGCTATAGATTTGTAATCATGCAAATTGTGTCAGCCCAGCTATGCAATAGGAATAGAGGAGCCAAAGTATGGGTAAAAAAACAGTTTTACCTCACCTTTACCACATCATTAGTAAAAACTAGCTGCCTCATTTCAATTAGCTTCTGCAGCTTGTTCACTCTCAATGTAGTCTGTGAGAAACGCATCTCACTACACAGCAAGTAAGTTTTTTAAGAGCTTTAGAGAGGCATTTTTATCTCATATAATCCCACATGTGTTCTTTACACATCACTGATTCACATGGTAGAAATAGACCCTGCTTGGCTCAAATGTTCAGACAACATTCACCTTATGGACAGGCTAATGACTTAGGGTGAACAGAGTGGTGGTCAATTAACATCAAATATCAAAGTCTCAAGTTGTGATAATAGAGAACACCAGTAAATGCCTTTAAATACTAGCCCTAAAACCTCTGTACCAGTTACTCAGATATCCAGATTTAGTCAAAATATATAGAAGTGTAGGACGCCAAATATCTAATTTATGAGTCAGGCACCTAGCAAATATACTGCCTACTTCATGGGATTTTAATCTGCTTTTTACATTAACAAATTTGGTTTTAAATTTTTTTTGTTTGTTTTTCATTTACAAATTGCTCATGAGCTTAAATGAATATTTTGGCCTTTTGCTATTTTGCAACTTTTTTCTTTTCTTTTAATTTCTTGTATGCTAGATAGCCATGGTATGTTTTAAATTCATGCGTTCAGTTTTCTCTCCGTAGTTACCACACAGTTTGAAGTACCAGCAACAAATCCATCAACTGACTTTGTCCGTTATGGTGACAGTAGCTATTTAATCATCCCATCTGAAATGCAATGGGAAGAGGCTAGAAAAAACTGTCAAGATAAACATGCAGAGCTTGCCAGCATTTCAGACGCCTACATCCATTCCTTCCTGTGGATTCAGATGTTGAAATATGGAAAGCCGGTATGGATTGGTCTTAACAGCAACATGGTAAGTGCTGGACAGATGGGAAGTTCAGGTGCTTGGTGAGCTCTCCTGCTTCTTATAGTCCTGCTGTATGCCCAGTTTGTAAAAGTGTTGAAACAATCATCATGCTAATGGTTTCACTGTGTGTGTAATGATTTTATGTCTGATTTTGACTGTTTACTGTCAAATAATCTTTACTCATCAAATTGCTCACAGACTAAATTTAAACAAAACAGATTAGAGGGGGTGAGTTATTTTTAATTGCTTCTCTTGGGATGAGATTTGATACATGACTTAAGATGAACTTATCTGATTTTCTTGTTGTGTTTTAGAAGTTTGTGTTACTTCCAAAAAACCTTCCAAAAAGTAATGCACTGTTGAACACTATTCATATGTAGACTGCATGTAACTTATAACTACAGCATTCAGTGACATTGCTTAGTACAGTGAACAGTGTTTTAAAAAAACCGGGCAACAAAGGGCTTTAAAGGACTTCCCCCCCACACCTTTTTTTTCCTTGGAAAACTCCAATAAACATGGAATGTCATGTGTCAGAAATTTTTATGTGGAAAAAATGAACCAAACCAAAACACAATGTTACCAAAACTTACGAAAATTACCAAAACTTAACTGTTTTCAGACTGGGAGCTATTATAAATGGATTGATAACTGGAAAACCAAATTCACTAAGTGGGCAGCAGGGGAGCCAAAGGAGAAAAATGCTTGTGTCTATCTAGACCTTGATGGTACCTGGAGAACAGCATCCTGCAATGAAAGCTACTTCTCAGTTTGTAAGATATCAGATGGTAAGCAAATGAATGTACTCACAAATTGTATGATTTTGTAGAAGTGTGTTGTTTTCTCTCCTTGGGGTTTTAAGGTTGCATGATATAGACTGTTCCATATTTGAGATTCAAGGGAGCTTCCAAGTTAAATTTTCTAGCTGTAAGTTTGGTCATTGTATGCAGTTCAAGACCTGCAGACCAACAGAAGTGAACAGGAGTTGCACTGATTTGGTGAAAGTATGTTCCACTAATGGCACCTTCCTATAGTGACCACACACAGACAGCAGGCAGCTGTATGATGTGGGACTGCAGTAGTCATTAGACTATGAGAGCCTGCTGTGATGTGAAAATAAAAATTTGGGATGGGTGTCATCATTTCTCAGGGTTTCTTTTCCTCACAGTACTACAAGCCACTTAGGTATTGCAGGATGTGTTTTGCTTCCTTGTCCTGAGAAATGTGATTGGAGAAGTAAGATGTTTTGCACTGCTGACTGCCTAGCTTTCCCCAGTGTCTGGGCTGGGGGCCTGAAGGAATAGTCAGGAGCAGACGTCTAGGAAGTTAATGCTTAGTGGGAGAAATCCCACCCTACTTATGCACATGTCCCGCTTGGTGGGTTGCTCATAATACAATACAAATTTCAGCCCATATGTCATCTTTAGTTGTAGCTCCTACTGACCCTGCTCAGCTGCCTGGAGACTGCCCCGAATCAGCTGGTCTGCAAGCTTGGATCCCTTACCATGGCCACTGCTACTACATCGAAGCATCAGTTGTGACAAGCTGGGCCCTGGCTTCCCTTGAGTGCACTCGGTTCGGTGAGAGGCTTCTCTATCAAGTGACAAGATTTGTAGAAATTTATACAAAACACACAAAAATGTAAAAAGATTGTTTTAAAAAGATCATTTAAATACTTTATTTACCTAAATCTGCAGATTTAGATGGGGCACAGCAGCTCCCTGTCAGTCTCTGGCCTCTGGGGCTTCATCCTGAGTGAAGCGGTGGGGAACCATGGCCACCAAGCACTTGCAGGGCTCTGTCCTCCACAAGAATCATAAAATCATAGACTTTCCTGAGCTGGAAAGGACCCAGAAGGATTGTCGAGTCCAACTTTTGGAGATGAAATGAGTGAAGCCAGCACGCATAAAGCTTTTGAAAGTTTCCATTTTTACAGACTTAAAAGAGGAGGTCAGTTTAGTAGTTGCTCATATAGGTTATGGTTGTTTGCTTGTTAATGCCTTTCAGGTGCTACCTTGGTTTCAGTAGAAAACATGGATGAATCTGACTTTCTGATCCATATGATACAACCACTTGTAAACAAAGTAGGAGGCTTCTGGATAGGACTTTACAGAAATGTGGATGGTAATGTCTTATTTTCAATGTTTAATTTAAAAATGCTTTTCTAACATTAAAAAAATGAGGATAACTTTTACAAAAAAATGTAGCATCTAATTTTACTTTTTTAATGCTTAACGTCAATAAATAGAAAGATATAATTCATGACAATAGGATGGTCCTTATTTGGTACAAAAAGTTTATCCTACTACTTGAGCTGGCAGATAATTTACACTAATGAAATGAAGTGAACAATATGATGATGCTTCTGCCTCCCGGTGAACATCACTGAATGCTTTGGGAAGAAGTAACCTCCCTGAACGTCCATGAAGAAAAGAAACTTCCTGCCTCTCTGACACAATCTTCAAATTTTAGTTAGCAGATTTGTTGAGTTGTGCCTTACTCAGGATGTCTCTTCTGGGTTTTTGACCTCAGCCTCCCCATTTGGAAAAAAATGTATATATTGTGTTATAAATTCCAAGTCAATTTAGCTTCATAAGGTTTATTCATGTGGCAAGTCAATAAAAGGCAAGTAAACAGCGCTGGGTGCATGGGGAGTCTGGGCTCCTCCAACACGCACGCCCGTTACATCAGGCGGCTGTTTTTTATGCTCCTAGGCTAATACATATTCATTACTACTTCTAGAAAAGGCAGGTTTATTATAATTAGTTCCCAGAATCCGAACCCTCCCACTGGCGCATGTGTATCAGTCTCCGGTGGTCCCACTGGGGTTTGTTTGTGCTGAAGGCTTGTAGTCTTCCTCCCAGGCTTCGTACGTCAGTTGTCCTTCAGCTTCCCCTTTCTCCTTAATCTCTTGGCTATCAGAGACTTGGATATCAGAGATTTGCACAGCGTCCCATGCAATAGTTACAATAGTTAGCAGTTATTCTGAAACCCCTTTGTTCTCTTATCTCCGGATGTCAGAGACTCAAGCTTTACCCTTCAAACCCTCTATTGACACGAATTGGTGGACCATTCCTTACATATTGTAATTAATTAGGCTGAATTATCTGGATGACTTCCAGATCATGTTGCTCACTACCACCCTGGAAATGCTAGAAAAAGCTCAGACCCAGGATGTGAGTTAAAATCAACCCAATAGTCAAAAAGTGCAAAATGGTCACGATAATCATTGTGACTTGTTACTGTCTCCACAAAGAAAGGTGAGACCCTACTGGCATTGTAACTGTTTGAGTATACTTTCCTCTAAAAACAGTGTTGCTTGACATGGTGACTTGACGTGTCTTTGGAAAGGACCCGGCTTCTTCCTAAGTGAGAAAAATAAAAAAAAAAAGTGCAATAGCTATCAAAACTTGGATGATTCAAATGTTCTCTTATAAATTTGGTCACCATCTGTATAAATAGCTATACAAATTTCTCCCCACCCCTTTACCTCTCCTTCTCTCTAGAAATATGTTATGTGCATTGTGTTGATCTACAATCTGTTTCTAGTGGTGGCCAGAAGCTGGTCAACTGTCAATCTACATAGATCACAGAGTCATAGAATGGCTTGGGTTGGAAAGGACTTCAAGGATCACCCAGTTCCAACCCCCTGCCATAAGCACCCACTAGATCAGGTTGCTCAGGCCCTCATCTAACCTGGCCTTGAACACCTCCAAGGGTGGGGCATCCACAGCCTCTCTGGGCAACTTGTTCCTGTGCCTCATGACCCTCTGAGTGAAGAATAGATCCTGGATCCAACAATTTACAGCATGACCGTGGAAAAGCACCAAACAGAGCCTGTCTGTTCATAATTTCCTACAAGAAGGCAGTGCTGGAAAATTGCTCATCTAGTCAGTATCACTCTAATGCAGGGTGCTCCATATGCATATGTGACAGCTCTTCTTCAATATGTATGAACTGTTCAGGGCATAAAGTAAAGATTTATGGTGTTTCTGGAGATTTATTGATAGCCAGATGAAACTGAATGAAGAGATTACCCCATTTAGTTAAGTGATATTGCAGGTATGGATAACCTGACCAATAACAAAAAATATCCTGCAGCCAATTCTATCTGGAAGATAATTACATAGTAAATTTAAAGCAGATTTCTAGAAGAAGCATACAGAAGCATGCAGCATACAATCAAAAGACTTATTTTGCCATTAAGTAGTATTTTATTAAATGAATTAGCTGTGAAAATAATTAATGAATTATCTCTCCTACAATAATCCACTGCCTTTTTATAAGGTCTTTTTTCACAAATGTGAAAAAAATCAGAATGAATGGCACTCAAATTCTAGCAGAGTCTCATTTCTAATATTCCATGCTGTGGCACTATTTTTGTAATATGGACAACTTTAGCAATTTCCAGAACTCAAATGTTTAAAAAAGTTATTCAGTTGCAACTTTAATGAAGACTGTTGTACTCTGGAATTTCTCATTCTGTCTATAGCTATTTTGGGTGCCAATTAATGAAATACTATTATACCTATAATAATTTTCTACTGTTTTGGTGTAGCATTTCCTGAGCCACCTTACTTCAAGAATCTTCTAGCAAGAAAAATGATGTGGTCTTCTAATGAAAAAATGTATTCACTATTTTTTTCAAGTAATTTGCTGAGAAGTTATATATCTCATGGAAGTTTTTCAAAAATTTATTGCTCTATATGTTGCTCTTTAGACCAGTGGTTGTGGCTAGACAATTCTGCAGTGGACTTCGTTAACTGGGAGGAGAAAGAGACCAGTGTGGAGCACAATTGTGTGGAAATGACTGCACCATTTGGTTACTGGGCCAACACTGATTGCTCTTCTGAAAAGGGATTTATCTGCAAAAAAAACAAAGGTAAATCTTTGGGAATAGAGCAGATCTGTTTACTAGTAGCAATTGTACTCCTCTACAACAAGTCTGTAAATAATTTCTGATGGTTTGGTTTGGCATATCCCACTTTTTCAGATATTTGTATTTGCCTGTGTTTGCAGTAATGTCTGCTCTCACATGGGAATATTACTGCTGTATCAATCTAGAGTGTATACTTGCTGTATACACTCTAGATTGAGAATGAGACTTTTAGAAGACTTTTGAATACCTAACACAGACATTAGTATGGCATCTGTCAAACACTTGTCCAAACTTATAACTTTTCCAGGAACTAAGTATTGTCATAATTGTTATAATCTTGCAAGGAAGATTTTGTCTGAATATTCAAGCTTCTTTTTCAAGCTTGTTGTACAGTAATTACATTACTGCCCAACATCAAAAACCAGAGTAACATTGGACCTGATTCAACAACCTCAAAATGCCTCAGGAATACAAAAATAACAGCTGGTTGTGTTGCAATATCAAGCAAACTTTCCTGTTAAAAAGAAGATTTCAAGAAAGTCACTACAGAACCTGTCAAATCAGTATTTCTGGAAAATTTGGGCCAATAGTTGATATGCCAGACCAAAGTTTTGAAGGTGAAAAAAATAAAATAAAAAAAAAGCAAATTGCCTTTTCTTTCTTTCTTTCTTTTTTTTTTTTTTTTTTTTTCCCCTCTTGTATTCCCAAGTGGAGATACAAAAATACAATTGTCTTAAAGAAAGCACTATCATGCCCTTTTAATTTAGGTGCTAAAATCAATCTTACCTAAAAATGGTTGTTGCTGTCTTTAAAACTGTGTACTTTCTTTTGTAGTACCTGTGAGACCAGGTTTAATTTTACAAATTTTGCTTTTTGTTCTGTCCTAGGCCTGGCATGTAATACAGTGGGGAGTCTTGTGCCAGTCGATAGTGAATCATGCAGAATGCTTAATAAAAAAAAAAAAAAAATGAAAGAAAAGAGAGAGAGAGAGAGATTAAAAATACAACCATGAAGCAGTTATCCTCAATGCACTTTTAATTTTCATCTTTACTGCCTGTCCTTGGCAGTAAATGAGTTTACTGCCATTAAGATTTTACTAAGAATTTACGAATTATAATTCAGCTATTCCTTTCTGAGGTTTGAAATATATTTCTTGTTATAGTTATGTTGGGACTGTATACAAATAACCAAAAGAATTAATATCAGCAGTTAACGTCTTAGTTTCTGTGAAAAAATATAAAATAAATATTATCAGCAAATAAAAGCTAACCACATATTTTATCTAATTAAAACAGTTAGAAAGCACTAAAATCTTATCCATGGAATCATAAGATATTCTAATATACATGTATAGCTATTCCCTGCCTAAGTAGGGAGTTACTGTTCCTTTGTATCCATTTATTTTAAGTTCAACTCTGCTTTTTTGTTGTTGTTGTTTTCTTTTACATTTTGCTTTAATAACTTGTCCCTCAGTAGTGAACTTGTCCAAACTGTAATGCAAAGGAACCCTGAGGAGAAACACTTTCTTGATAATTTAGGAAGTCTTCTTTCAGCGTAATTTTTCTTGCTGACTAAGAACATCTGGTATGTTTTATTTTTCCTCTTTTCTAAATTTAGTATATTTTTACACCTCTTTCTTAAACAACAACAATAACAACAAAAGATTTTTTAGTTATTTTATTTCTCTCTGTTCCTCTCTTTCGTATAGCCACATTGGATGATTAAAGCCTTGGTTCACAGGGTATTTTCTAGGGAAGATATTTAAGAATCTCAGACTTCATTGTAACAGTGGCATCCTACCGAACATGAGGAGCTTCCTAGAATATACTATGTGAAATTAATCCCCAGTGTTGTACATCATGTTCTTAGTAAATTAAAACTAATATTAGAAGAAAAATATGAAATGATTTTTGAATGAACATAGAAAAAAAGTCAATATTTAAGTGTTATTAAATATTAAAACAAAATAAAGATTTTAATGAATTTACTAATGTTACATAGGAAGGTAAAACCTTAGCAACTTATTTTTTGCTTAAATTATGATGCCTTTTATAATAGACATATATGACATTAACACAATGGTGATACTTCAGGTTTTTTTTGTTGTTGTTGTTCCTGTACAATTTTAGTGAAACAGTCAAACTTATGAATTCTAATGAAGTGTTATATTGTTTCTCTCTGATATTCATTGAAGTTGAGCCAAGTGGAAGTCCTCTATATGAGAAAGGTAAGAGCTTTCATAAGAAAATTAGAGAAAACTTAAATAGGAAAACAAACAAACAAAAACCTTAAAATGAGTTTTTCTCAATCATCTCTTTTTAGAGAACAAGCTTTGCTGACAGTTACTGAGATTCATGGTTATAAATCTCTCAGGATAATCCCACATACACATGAGTTCTTGGGTGACTGGATTGCCACAGGGCTAACCCTGAGCTGACAAGCTCAGCAGTGATCCAACTAGTGACTAACATTGAGAACAGAGAGCTTTAACTTGGCTGTAAAAACCTATATAGGTGTATATGCAAATTGATTCCATAGGTATTATTGTAAATAATCGGACAGAAAAATATTGTAAAATTGACTTCCAAATAATTAGCACCCCTTAGCCATATATAAAGTGTGACCTAAAGCATGACCTAAATCATGACTGTTAAAATTGTGGCTCTCAAGATCTGCTCTTTATGGAACAAAGGTCTTGAGTTTTTCCCCCATTCCCTCATTAAGGCACTGGAAGATGCTGTAAAAATGATACTTCCGTGTATCACCGTAGTCCAGATCCACTGAGACCACATTAGTGTTAGCAAAAGTGATCAGGCTACTGATCAGTAACAACTCAGGGCTCAGACATACTCTGAACTGACTCCAAGTTCAGACAGGAGAGAAGAGCTCCTTGCTTTTCATGTTGTACATTTAATAATAATAATAGTAAATAATAACAATAACAATAACAATAATAATAATAATAATAATAATAGGGTGTCTCACAGTAATATGCATTCATTTCAGACAAGGAGAGGAATGAAGAGACTCATCCACCTGTTCATCTCTCTATTTGGCTTCTCCTTGTCTTGGCTATTCTCACTCTTCTTGGAGCTGGCATGGCAATCTACTTCTACAAGAAAAAAAAGGCAAAAACAACTATCAAGAGATACAGCCAATGAAACACTTCTAAAATTGTGGGTTTAGTCATTAAGGAATTGGTGAGAATGGGTTCTGTGGCACCTACTAATTTATAGGAGCAAGTTACATGCTGAAACTATATCTATCTGTTGAAACTCTTCAGTGAAGACACCTGTGATTTTAAATCAAGCCCTCTGTCTCTTTTTGTGATAGCAGATTTTTTTATCATGTATCATTACAAAATAAGAATTACAGATTTATGTTGTACTTTTGTAAAAGTCAAGATGTTACTCCTAAGCATCTTAGCAAAAACACCAGTGTGAATAAATTGTCAAAAAGAAACTAACATACTGAAAAAAAAAATAAAAGTGAACTGCTGAGAATAAAAAGTTCTATCAAATATGATTATTATTTAGAACCGTATTTCTATTACTTTTTGAATGTGCAAAGAACTCAAAAAATAAGAAGAGCCCAACTGTGTTGAAATCAAGAAATCCTTTTGTCTGATAAACTTTACTCCAGCTGTCCACTTGTTTTATTGTTCCTTACAGCTGTATCCTCTTTAGCATAAAAATGGGGCTTGGGGCTTCGTATACTTGTTTCAGATAACTTTGGCATATAAAACTTTGCCAATTTCATTTTCTCCAATGGGAAACATTCCATACCCCATACCTCTCTATCTTTCTCTTTCTCTCAAGCTCAGAAGTAGACTTCTTTTTTTTTTTTTTTTTAATTATTATTATTTTGTTTATTTTTGCTGTCTGCTGATACGATTGTTAACAGTAATACATTCAATAATGTGAATTAAAATATTTTGACTTTTCCAAAGGGTTTAACATTGCATTCCTCCTGACTGTTACTGTTGTAGAAAAAAAATACAATTTTTATTAGTATAATTTTCAAAGAGTCCTCTCAGCTTTACACGGTGCTGGTAGATCCTTAGTGACATACAGCACTGCTTCTCTGGATGTTGGTGTCTCCTCTCCCACGTTTACAATGCCCAGTTTCCCAGTACTTTCCTTTCCCATGGGCCGGGCCTGGCCTTGCCTTGCAGCCTCTCGTGCATATGTGATGGCTGTGCTCAATTTAGCTCAATAGAGCCAACATTCGTCTATGCTGATCGTGTTAGGTACTGATTGCCAAAGGCTGTCTCTCAGAAGTGTCACAATATTAAACAGAAAACAAAAATAAACTAGAGTATAAAAACACTTGGCAACACTTAGAATATCACTTCAGCTGCATGCTGCTGAATGTTACCAACAGGCAAAGCACTGGGACCATCACTAGGACTATTTGTTAGTCATATGGATGCAGCAAGAAGCCACAGCCAAGATGCTGAGTACCAATACGGTTGCTCCCAAGCACCTTGGGGGCCATTTGAAGGAAAGGGAAGGGAGGTGCTCCCATCTGAGCAATCACTTTTTAATAAAAGGAGGGCTTCTCTCCCCATATCTTTGAATTCAGCTTGAGTAAACACCAGTCAGCTTGAGTAAATACCAACTTGCAATTTTTAAATGCAAGAAAAAGGAACTGAAAATTGAGGAATGCAGCAGATTATATGAGGAATCTACAAGAAGATAAACTTTAAGTCATTAAACAGCAGAAATCAGTACAAAATAAAATTTAGGTGAGCCGCAAATACCAATTAGTCACTAACCACTTTGTGGGGAGTACTTAGCCATAGCACTTACCATTTTACACACAACTTGCCTTCTCTAGGCTATGGAGAACAATCAAGAAATTTAAAAGCAATAATAATAAAAAGGAATAAGTTTTCCTTTCTAGGCATTGGAACCCAGTTTTCTTAGCATAAATAAAATTGAGAGTTTAGCACACTGCTACATCAGCCTCTGGCACAAGCATAATGTGGCACGCAGAACACTCCCTGAGGCACTGGTAACCAGCATCAGTTCCTCTGTTAACTTTTAGCCTGTCTCAGTATCTGCACTGAGCTTTCCCAGTCGTTCTGCAGCGTTGGGGAGCTGAACCCTTACAAGCATTCATGCAGTTTCACTGATACAAATAAACAGAAGGAACAGCAGGATTTGTCTGCATGTGAACATTTGCCAACAGAACTTTGTCAGCATAGTTGTACAAGAATTGCCAGGCCAACATAAGTCTTCGGGTGAGCGCTTTGGGCACAGATTAAAAGGACCTTTTTGATTTTAGCTTACTTTAGTTTAGTTCTAGAACAAGATTTCTCCCTTGTTGGGAATTTCTTAGATAAACAAATATATAATTTTGCTTGACAGAAGTACTGCAGGCCTTAGTTTTCTTCCTGATGCAGGGAAACTTATCACTAGCCTATGGCATTGAACATATTCACTTCTTTCAGATCTTCAACCAGTAGTTTTAAACAGCCCAGCCTCAACTATGATCAAACTGTGATCAAAGGAAGAAGTGTAATAGTGCTGAAAGCAAACAAACAAACAAAACCTCCATAATTTTAGCCCTCAAAATGAGCAATAATGCACAATGGACTGAATACTGCAGATTCTGTAAACTATGCTGTCTTCTAGACTTTTACTGTGACACTATGGTGACGTACTGAACCTCTGGGGTCTTGTCTCTCTCTTCTTCTAAGGTGTGAGAGTAAAAGCAAAGGTTAGGTTTTTAGTCCTTGATATTTTGCTGCAGGTTTCTTATCAACACTTTTCATCACAAGTTGCTTTTTTACAGATTTGGCTCTTGTAGCACCTCAGCATCTGACCCATTTTTAATATTTGCAAAGTCACAGAAGGGACAAACGTCTCCCTTCTGTTTATCATCTCTAGTAACAAGGATGGAAACTAGTTTTGGAAGCAACTTGCTCCTCAAAGAGAGCAATGTTTGCTATGTGCACTTCGGTTATTTCAAAATGCCATGTGACAGGATATTTCCTTATTCAGAGTACATCAGCCCTTTGACAGAGAGAAGGACTTCCACTAGCCTCACTCAAAAGGATTTTATACACTACTTTTGGAAGAAGATTGAAAGGAAAACAAAATTTGCAATGACTCTCACCCAGTTCCTGTTTTTTCTTTCCCTCATGCATGGTACATTACAGTCACTGGGTAAGTCTCCTGCTGGTTTTGTGTTAAACTAGATATGAAAATTCTTTTCCTTGGTCAGCTTTACAGTGTTGATTATTTTTATTTGCTATCAGATTTGATACAGGATGTAAAGAGTATGTTAGGTACTGTACTGGTGGCTCTGGATTCAGAGAATTAAAGGAGGGATATTTGGAAATGTTGAGGGGAAAGCAGGTATTTAAACTGGTGTTTCTGTGAAAATACTAAAAGAGATAGGAGTGAACAGGAGGGTGTTGGGAGATGGGGAAAGCTCTCTCCATTTACCCTCCCCATAATCTCCATGTTGCAGTAATCAGTCACAGGTATTTAGAGCCATATGTTCATGTTAGCTGTAGAAGTTTCTCTTCTACTTCAAGAAGTGAGGTAAGAGCAGAAAGAATTGGCTCCTCCCCTCCAGTCTGACCGAATTAGAAGAGTAGTTCTAGTCTAAAGGCATATGTCAGTCACTGGGTATAGCCACAGAGAAAGAAATAGTAAGACAATAATGTATGTAGAAAAAAAAAAAGTGGATGGCTGTGTTTGCATGAATGTGAGATTGGGAGCAAGTGTTGGAAATTTCAGGATAAAATAACTCTTCTGCAATACTGTGATAATTTAAAAATATGAAGCATTGCTACCCTTAAAGAATCTGAGTTGAGGGTGAATGTGCAGTAACTCTACAAATACGGAAATGTGCAGTTGAAAATTAAACTTTTTACTGCTTAGTTATGTCTGTCACAACCTGACCAACTGAGCTACACAGAATACTACCATGCAATGAACTCCTTTATTATCTGAGATATACTTGAGGCTTTTCTGTCTTCAAGAGCCACAACTTATCATCACAGGGCGGAATTAGACTTTCCTACAAGGCGTATATCAAACTCTAAAAACAACATTTAAAACCCAAAGCAGACTAATGCAACATTTAAAATCTCTAGCTAAATTAAATTAATAAAAAGGATGGTATGATTCCTCAGTTTAGATAGGCAGAGAGACTGATAGGTCTATTGCTAGGAAATCAGATTTATGAGTTTATGATCATTTTCATATGTTCTCTTAACTCTTTCTTCCCCATAGAAACCTTTACATTAAGAGGAAATGCCAATGGACAGCCTTGTGTGTTCCCTTTCCAGTATGAAGGCAAACAATACAATGAGTGCACAGATGCTGGTAGGTCAGATGGCTGGCTCTGGTGTGCAACAACTGAAGACTTTGATGCTGATAAACTGTATGGATTTTGCCCACTAATAAGTAAGTCCTGAATTTTATTTATTAACTTGTCATGAAATGGTGTTGAGAAAGCAATCTATTGAGCTAGCAATGAGGTTTATTATCAGATACAAGCTTCACAACCTCACATCAAACCTTTTCAGGGTAGCCCCAATGAAAAACAACTGTCTGAATATTAGCTCCAGTAGACAAGTGCTCCCTCTAAAGTGAGTGGAGGGGAAGAGTTCCCTCCAGAGCATGGTTCAGCCCAGCCAGGTTCTGACTTTCCTGTTGGAAGTGCTTGTTTCTCTTCAGGGACTAAAGAACTGAGGAGGCTCTTAGATGTCTCACTTTGTGGCTTAAGCGCATAGCATGACCAGCTTGAATCTAGACTGTTATCTTCCTTTCTTCTCATTACTTTTTATTCCTCAGGCGCATACTGTATCAATTCTCACTTACAGTAGTGGATGTATATACATATATATATATATATATATATATATATTTTTTTTTTTTTTCTCCCTTAACATACATATCCTGTTTATTTTTTGTCTCCTAAGGATAGCCTAGAAAATGCTGTTGCTAAAATTATCCTCCTCTGCCATCTTTGTACTAAACCTATGTTTGGGATTCCTCTACCTCAGAACACAGACTGCTTTGCTTTCCTTGCCAACTGCTTTCCCAATAGCTCAACAATTTCACGAGGATTTGAGTTGTTCTGCAAACAAAGATTGCAGATGATCTATAGATTGGTGCTACACAGACCATTTTTATAGCTCCTTGGACTGTCAAGGGCCAGGTACTCAAATGTCTGAAGACGCTACTTCTTTTGATGATGAACTAAGAGGGAATTCCTCTTCTGGAGAGCCTCCAGTGTCATAGTTCTTCCTTTGACTTCATCCAGGATTTTTTTTTCTTTAATATACAGACGTGTCTGGTTTACCTAGTATTAGTACCCATTTTGTGAATAAAAACAAATATTGCATACTGTCTCATACCTTCTAAAAACTTACAACATTTAAATAAGATTTTAATTTAAAAAATACACTTTTTTATTTGATGACTAATCCAATTTCAATTTTTTTAGACTTGATGACACCATACAGTTAATACTGTGCATTTTTATAGCTTTTGCAGCTTCACATACTTCATTTGCTTTTAGTTGATGCAATGCCAATCCTCTAAGAACAGCATTCAGTTTCACTTCTTCTTCCAGATGACACAGAAAGATTTTGGATAGAAGATGCTTCAACTGGCATTCACTATCAGATAAATTCAGAATCGTCTCTAACATGGCACCAAGCAAGGAAAAGCTGTCAGCAGCAAAATGCAGAACTATTAAGCATCACAGAGACACATGAGCAAGCATATATAGGAGGTAAAATTATAAAGAACAGGACTGTAAAACCATAAGTTATGCATGGGAGTTGTGCTGCCCCAGAGCTCTACAGGACAAAGTTGGCTGCCTTGTCTTCTTCCAGCTCAGTGAAGAAGACAGGCTGTCAGGTGTGGTTTGGCAGGAGACAAAAGGGAGGTGCTCTGTGCCCTTACATTAGCAGTTTTGTTTGTTTGTTTGTTTGTTTTTGGGGTAGGGGGAATGACTGGTCATGAATCAGTTCTGGGAAGAAAGGGGCCCCATTCCACCTTTGCACTCCAAGCAGGAGTTGCCACATCTTCTACAGCTTGCTCCATCAGGGAAGGTTTCCTCCACTTGCCTTCCCCTTTAGTGCACTCATTCCCCAGCAGGACTGTTGACTGTTCCTCAAATGTACCTCTTTCCTCTGTGGTTCAAGGATTATTTTTAATAATATAGAGGATATAAATGATAACATATGATGGTGGCTAGATTTGCGGATACATTTTCATACAAAACATTGCTAGCGCACTGTCTTATTAAGCTTTTTGATGTGTTTACTCCGTGAAATCTGTTACAGAAATATTTTAGTGTAATACTCTTATGAAAATATTTTTTGTTTTGTTTTGTTTATTTAATATCTCTTATTTTGTAATGAAACAGGGACTTGTGGCAGAGTGAGAGATGTAATTACTTAATAAGTAGTAAAATCAGATGTTAATTTTTCATTTTTGCTACCAAGATGGGATCTTTGCTATCTTTTTACTAACTCATTTGCAAATCTTACTTTTTTAATCTGTGAACTTCATTAATGTGGAAAGCAGTATTTTTAGTCTAAACTGGTTTAAGCCAAGAAATGTACTTTTGACTTTATTTCTTTTAGATATACTAATATACTAATAATGAGAATAAGGAGGTACCATGACTTTCTTTTCTAATTTAGAGCTAACAAAAAAATTCAGTTTTGCATTCTGGATTGGATTGAACACTTTGAATTTCAACAGTGGATGGCAATGGGCTGGGGGCAGTCCTTTCAGATATTTAAACTGGGCTCCAGGTAAGAACTATTTTATAATCTTTGAATGGATTCTGATAAGAAACCAACTAAAAACTACCCCAGCTGCTTTTATTTCAGGGAAGTCCATGCTGATTTTCAAAAGCCAAAGACCTAACACTTTATTTTTATAGTACACTTTCAAATTACAAAGTTCACTGTGGACATCCGTTATAGCTGGTTCTTTTATTTTCTCATATAAGCAAAGAACTTGTTTATGAATGGAGAGTCTCTTTTGGAGTGATGTATAACCCTGCAGATCAGAGATCAGAATTTTTCCATAACATCTTATCCAAGAATATAAATTTAAATCAAGCCTTCCAAAAGTAGCAAAGTGTTTAGGAAATAGTGGCACTATGCTGTCTGGTCAAATTCTAAATATTATTGAGAGCCAGCTCATAATTCCTCAACACTACATGCAAAGCAGCACTGGGCCACCTGTAAGAATAGAGACAAGGGTGGGCTTGTGATGCTCCTCACACAGGGGGAGAAAGATTACCCAGAGAGGAGGAGAAGCAGCCCAGAGCTGGTGGCAGAGGTGTGGGTGGTGGGTGTGGAGTTTGCCACTGCCAGGGCAGTGAGGACTTCAATTTGGCCAATACCCAGTTATGTTCATGTTTTGAAAACTCTAAGTTTTCAAAAATTCTCTATCAGGCAATTTCCTCTGCTGCTTATTTTTTCTGTTGTGGTGTTCATTCACACCACAACAGAAAAAAGAAAAACTTTTATAGGAGAGTAGAACTGGAAATTCTTCTGGAGATATATAATTTAAAGGTGAATATTTTTATTTACGAAGTTTTTGAAACAGAATGGAGACCTAGTTTCCACTGTTCTGTCTATGAGCACCAGGATATAATGAAAAGATATAGAAAGTTCCCAATATTATCCTAGGATGAAATCAAGATAGAGTCATTCATCTCACTCAGTGTACATACTCCACTCTCAAAACATAGACCAAAAACAGCATCCTGCAAACTACAACAGCAGTTATCTTATGGGGGAGGGCTTCTTCATATCAAGCACAGAAAAAATCAGAATAATCTCATGTTTCTACTGATCTTTTTGTTGATCTTTTTGTTTATATTTGTTGTGAGATACTATTTTCTCTCCTACTCAAAGGAAATCCTTTCTCAGCCCCTGGGAAAATCTGTGGGGTGATGAATCCTAGACAGAACGCTAAATGGGAAAACCAAGCATGTAACCAGAGACTTGGCTACATCTGTAAAAAGAGAAAGTGCAGTTCAAAACCTGACAGTATACCCAAGGGTAAGTTAGTCAAATAAAAAGAAAGATTTTTCTCTAACTTCCAGAAAGAGCAATCTATAAACACCCGCAAGACATAAAGGTACGCAACATTTTTTTTCAACCTCTCATTATATATTAATCATCCATCGGAGAATATTATTATTTTGTTCCTTCAATCTATCATTCATTTTAGTGAAACTGATAGAAGTTGCTCTGTCACAGTAACCAGTGTCAACAATCACATTTGCATAAATACAGTAGGAATTTTATGCTTCTCATTTGATTCAAATTAGCAATTGCCATTATTCCAATATTTATGTAAAAAATTTCCTCAACAGCAGTGTGTAACTCGATGAGTGCATACGCACAGAGCAGGAGGAGCAGCAGTATTCGTGCAGGCGGCATTTCATCCGTGGGCCATGGCTTCAATGACACCACCTTGTGTCTATGGACGTGCCCCATGCAGGAGGGATCTACCAGAGGCTGTCATCTGGGAATGTTATAAAAACTACTCTTATAGCAGGAAGAAAACAGAGCTTTGGTCTCTCTTTCCTCCCAGAGTATAATTTTAAATTGCATCTCTGACATAATGTGGGTAGTTTTCAGTGATGCTCTACTTAAGATACGAAGACTTATCATTCTTATCACTCTATTTGCATATTGAGCATACTGTGCCTTAATGACATTTGTTTTTCATTTGAATGTATTTGCATTTCTAACTGCAGCTTTATGTTTATTCATATAGTACTACTTGTAAAAAGTGCTAGAGAGACCTCATTCTAGTGTTCTTTATTTTTCTCTTCATGAAATTATGCTAAAAATGTGTGCTTTTATTTTAGAGGAACTGAGACCTATTAAATGCACAAATGGTTGGTGGCCGTATGCAGGCTACTGTTACAGCATTCAAAGAGAACCCAAAACGTGGAAGGATGCTCTGACTTCATGTAAGAGGCAAGATGGAGATTTGGCAAGTGTCCACAACATCGCTGAGTACAGCTTCCTAGTGTCACAGCTTGATAACAGTGAGTACGCATGTAGTTTCTTTGTCCCATCTGTAATAAAAAAGATGGGCTTTGTTAAATATTAATGTTTTCTCTGAAATGTCACAAGCTGAAGGCCATATCTAACCTGTGTTCTGGTTGCTGCAGTTACATAAACAATGATATATATTTATCAAGATATAATCTACATTTTAAAACATTTTAAAGCAGGAAAAGAAAAAAAAAAATATTCCTAACAGAGACACGTAAAAACCTCCAATAATCACAGTATTTGTGCCTTTTTGCTATGTTAATTGGTTTAGAAATGAGTTCCAAATCTAAAAGAAATTTAACTTCTTGCTGAGGTTAACCTCTTGATATATCTTCTTCCAAGAAAATAAAATTTTTGATTTTCCTTGGATCTGTAGCAACCATGTGCCTTACATACTGGACTTGGTGACCACCACTGGTTGGCCATTACAGACCCTCTCATGCTCCCCTGTTAAAGACATGTTTTGACAAATGTCTTGATGGCTTGTGTTCAGTATGATCTCCTGACTGGCAGGACACACACAGCCACTCCCTGCTCCAAGTATTTTGTTTTACCAAGTCATAGGCACTCAGAAAATTTGCAAAAATCTTCTGCCAGTCATAAAAAGCCATGTGTTTATTTATTTCAGAATTCTTGGATGGCATCTGAGGCCAAGATACATACACTCTTACAGATCTGAACAGAAACCAGAGCTTTTGTTGAAGCACAAAATCAGCTGTCGCGTACCACATCCCACCTTCTATCAGTCACTGTTTGTTACGGGTTTGGAAGTATTCATAGTATTGCATAGCAGACCATAAGCAAACCTGTCTCTTTTCATGTTTCAGAGCCAACAGAAGAGCTATGGCTGGGTCTGAATGACCTGAAGGCTCACTTCTATTTTGAGTGGAGCGACGGGACTCGTGTGACATTCACCAGATGGCAGCGCAGACATCCCACCTACATGAGTGGTCTAGAGGACTGTGTTGTTATGAAGGGGCAGGTATAACTATGCAGTCATTGTGTAGAAATGCAAGCTAATAACTGCCTCAAACTGAAGTCACTTGTCCCTACATACTTGTTCAGGAAACTTTTTATATCTTAGCTTAAAATAATTTTCCCCATAAATTTGGCATCAGCCAGATGAGACTTCAGAGTACAGTGGAGATCAGAAACAGAAAGGCATTATTTTCCTCGGGCTACTTTTTGAAATTTCTTACCTGGTACAAAGCCAGGTTCAGAAGTTTTACGTTAGCCTTATTCTGCTGGCTGCAGCAATAAAAAAGGTTGTAGCTCTGGAGAGGGAGGAGAATGAGCAAGTAATATGTTATGCTATCATAGATGCTATTCGCATACCTTGTCTTCCAGTCTGATAGACCATTAAGTTCCGCAGTGTCATTTCATTAAGGCATGAAGACCTGGCATTAGGGCATGGTTCTTCAGCTGTAATGTGAGTTACATCTATCTGCCAAATAATCTAACCTAAAACCCTATAGTGTTTCTCACGGCTTGTCTGTCAGACTTTATTTTTATGCCACATGTGTTTGGCTTATTAGATACATGGACACACAAGTACACACATACGCACACACACACAAAGGCACACACAAAAAGTGTCATGAACTTTAAAAAATAAATAAATTGAAAATGCACAACTGATATGCTGCAGAACTTTATTAATGTTTGTCACTATTAGGCACCAAAGGAATTGACCCTAAACCAGATTTTATGGAAAAAAAAAAAGCTTTACATTCAATTTTATTTTTTACATAATTCTATTTTTAAAAGAAAGCAGTCATTTTCAGAGTTTCTTCCTTGATGAATGAAATAATAGGTTTTACTGTCACACACTTAGATACGCATTATTTCAGTTTCATTGATCTCTTGTCCATAAGTATAGTGAAATAATGCCTCTGTAAATGCAGATCCATCAGGACCAGACGAGATATATCTTTACAAATCCCTTCATGAAACAGATAGTTATAATAGGCAATAATGCTGAGACTTCAAGATGTAATTTATTTCCTTCTTTCATCTCAAAATATCCTCAAATGTTAAACTATTCCTCAAATATATATATATATATTTAAATAAGTCTCCATTGACAATTCTACAGTCTTCTTATGTAATACATTTCAGTGAGCCTTGTAGTGAAGAAGGAGGGAAGTAGCAGTTTTCTTATGTTTATGAATGCCAATATTTTTACATGTATTTCTTTTTCCTGCTGTTCCAGGATGGATACTGGGCAACTGATGTTTGTGATAAGCAACTTGGTTACATCTGTAAAAAGAAACCTTCACCACAATCTCTTGAAAAAGAGATGATCATAGACCCAGGCTGCCAAAAAGTAAATGTTCTCTCACAAATGTTGGGAAAAATGAATAGGAATTAATTTACTTGTTGTTTCTTCTTTTAGAGTCTTTACATTTGTTTGTATCTTCTACTCTTGAGGAAACTTAGTCTTTTCCCATAAGCAAATTACTAATATATGTTCATACTTCATTTGTACTCTGAAAATACTACAGAATGTCAAGATTCATTTATGTGTATATTAATACTTTTCTTTCACTTCCAGGTGACCCACCTTGTAAAAAAATCACATATATCTGAAATAATTTCATTACTATTCTCTCTACTTATGCTTGTAGCCAAACATGCAAAATTACCAAAAGGCACTTTGTCCCTTCTCTCAGATCTACTATTTACAGTCCCCATAGCAAAATCTTTACAGTAAGAACTACAAAAGAAATAAAATATTTTAAAATATAAGATTAGCTTTTCCATACCATGTTACTACTGATAGACTACTTAGTTGGCCTTTCAGTGATATCAGCAGGTTATTTTTTCCCAACTAGTATTTTTCCCAAAATTCACGTTTTATTAAATCTATACCAACCAGCATAAATCTCTCTAACAACAGGAAGAAGCATGGGTGTTTGGGTGATATTCCTTCTTTCCACCCTCCCTACAAACAAGCACCATCTGGATTCCTCTTGGCTCAGAAAGTTTCCTTACACATTCCTCTAAGGGTGCTAGGGGCAGCTTTGGGGAGCTGTGCTTACAGCTGAATTAATTTCAGAATCAGAATATTTTTGCACTTCATTATGTCAGATCCTGTAGCTCTGGAAGACTTGGCTGCAGCTCCCTCTGAATGAATCACTGGTTTATTATGGTGAGGTTTGCATAATCTCAACCTTACAAAATACTGGAATATGATAGCAGAGTCAAAATTTTCTTTGAAAATTTGAAGAGATAAAGAGTAATATCATGATGTCATCCTTTAAATAAAAAGGTCTTTGAAGGAGCAAACAAAAACAAAAACAAAACAAGGCTTTTTTTTTTTTTTTTTTTTTTATTAACAGATTTGCCTAGTCTTATCTTGTTTTTAAGCCTATTGGCAACAAACTAAACATCAAATATTTACATACAAAATAGTGGAGATAATTTCTATACTGAAGTTTAATTCAATTTCAAATTAAGAACCTCATGTTTTTCACAGGGTTGGAAAAGATATGGTTCTCACTGCTATTTGGTGGGTTCTGACCTTGTAACGTTCTCAGATGCAAATAAGAAATGTGAACAAAGTAAAGCCTATCTAGCCACAGTGGAAACCAGGTAGGAAAAATATCTTTCTTTCTACTTCCAAGTTAGTACTTCTGATGAAAAAAAAAAAAAAAAAAAAAAGTATATTTTAGAAAGCTTTTCAAACCATTTCAATAACAGTTTTCAAAAATAATCAGCAAAATAAAATTATCTATGTAGTAAAAAAAAAAAAAAAAAAGACATTTTAGGGCATTTTATTTAACTAACTAAAACAATTTTCAGATTTTGAGGGTTCTTGAGTTCCATTATCTCTTAATTTTCAATTCCTAATTAAAGAAACCTCTACTTTATTTTTGCTTTTCTGTTGAAAAGTGACTACTACTCTTTTCCTTTATTTACTGATGAATGTTATCTAAATATTGGAAATCTTTAAAAATATTCCCTAAAATACCACCTAAGCCAAATTTTGAACAAATATAAGAATGCTTTCTGTACATTCCTTCCATAGCCAGAATGTGTCATCTCATGTATCTATATCTCAAATGGTCTTTGAAGGCTTCATGGCCTCTGAGGAAGATGAGTACTTTGAGAGACAATGTGTAGCAAAGCTAACAGTGGTTTGGTCCTGACTTGCTGGTAGATTTGAGGCATCACAAAGTCTTGGACAATAGCAGTATACAATTATAAACTGATGTGAGTTGTGATTTGTGATGTTTCACAGAACCAGGTGGAGAGGAAAGAAGATACCTTTGGAGGTAAAAATACCTTTGGAGAGGAAAAGGTGTCTTTCACTAAATATTTCTGACTACACTTAAGAGCTTGCTGAGGTGTTGCTTGAACTTCATTAAGGACCAGTTTCCTTGGGGCTGTGCTGGCATGGTAGAGATACATCTATTTGTATCAGATTTATATTGCAAATAGTATTTTGTGTTTGAATAATGTTTTCCACTTCAGAAATGAGCAAGCCTTTCTGATTAGCCTGACTGGTCTGAGGTCTGAAAAATATTTCTGGATTGGTCTCTCTGACACAGAAGAACAAGGGACTTTCAGGTGGACCAGTGGTGAAGCTCCTCTCTTCACACACTGGAACTCAGCAATGCCAGGTAAGCTCTGCATGGGCACATCCCTTGTGATCAGAGTCTCTCTGAAATTCAAGCAGGTTTCTGCTTTCCAGCTCCTCATATTGGAAATTAGAGCAGGTACTTTTGTGTTTACAGCTGTAGGTGACCAACACTGTCAGATCTTGTTTGCCCCTGGTATAACATACACTTGCAGCTGAGTGCCAGGTGCTGCTTTACTCATTATTTGTGAAGTTGTAGAGAAGCATATGTATCCTGAGCTAGACCAAAACCAACAAGGTAGAGGACTTAACAAGGTCCATGGGTCTTCTTTTTTTTCAACGTTTTAAACACCTGTTTACAGCAACTCATCAAATTGAGAAAAATGACTATGAGCTGAGTATTTGACCCACAAGGTGCCTGTGTGAGAAATGGACAGCAAATGTCCTGCTCTACTGCATTTCAGCAGAACATATGACTGGAAACCGTTGCTTTCTCTGTAGCTAGTTATGTTTCAAGAAAGTCTTACTGTAGTTGATATCACCTTTCCTGAAATTGAATTACTCCGATATTGAGAATCACAAAGTAATTGACAGTCCGTTTGCTGTAAATGTAAATAAAATCAAGTGCTATTTGTCCTGTGATTTGCCTGGGGTTGGCAAGATGAGGAATATTTGTATCCTAAATCCATTTTTGGGAAAGGTGGGTCTCTGAGACATACTGACCCTTATCTCAGCTGTGGCAGGAGATACTCAGAATAATTTTATATCCAGGATGGCTTTTAATCTGCATCTTCCTTTTCACAGTTTTATATGAATAAAAACAAATATCCTATTTCTTATAAAGCAATTAAACTTTGGTTTCATTCATTTCTTTTATATATCACAAAGGAAAAGAACAAGGCTGTGTTGCCATGGGAACTGGAATGAATGCTGGATTATGGGATGTCATTAGCTGCCAGGAGACAGCAAATTTTCTTTGCAAGCAGTGGGCAGCAGGCGTTCCTCCCCCTGCTCCTCCTGCACAGGTGCCTGCAGCTGCCTGTGCTGAGGGCTGGGATGGAGCCTCCCAGGGAGACTCGTGCTACAAGGTCAGTGTGCGTCTCCTTCCCTGCAAGCCTGAGCACGGGGGAGCCCAGGGGTCATTGCATTGCTCATCCTGATGTGCAGGGACCCAGTGCTGGGACATTTTTGGAGAATCATCTTCTCCTTGGAAGAGGAAAACCAACCCGTGAGACATAGCCATCAAAAATAACAAAACTCAACAACAAAAAGCTTGCTACAATGAAAATAGAGAGCTAAAAATGTTTCTTTTATTTACATAACAGGTGAGAACCTCACTCCATTTGTTTATGTCCAAGAATTTTGGAGTTCAAACAAACATATCTCAAGAGCTGTCAGTGTCACTTGCCTATGACATTATTTTCTAAGAGAAAACTTATGGGAGCCTGGTCCTTCAACAATCTTTTATCAGAGAATGTGATACTTTTAGATCCAGACTTAGTTTGCCATTGGTGACACATCAGCAAGTAAAAATTCTGTGCATTCCTTTCATTCCTTTGTTTTAGCAAAAAATGCCTAGAAATGTCTCTCTCTCTCTCCCTCTCTCTCTTTTTTTTTTTTTTTTTTTTTTTTTAAGAAAAAAGCAAAAGCAAAATAGTACAAGGAAAGGTTAATAATCTGAAACATTTCTCTTCCAGATCTTTACATAAGTTTCCTCTCACTTTCTCTCTTGAGACTCTCCGCCTGTTCGAAGGACAGAGATGATTTTAGCTCTGTATTTAAAAGTCTCTCGACTTTTATGTCACACCCAGTTAATTACTGTTACTCACATTATTGATTTTGCCATTTACCAAATTGCTGCTTTCTCAAAAATGCCAAGCATACAATTCCTTACTTCATGAATGTGTGTACTTCACATCAGGAAGCAGAGCTATATGTATGCTTGCACAACAGAAAAATCTCTTCCTCACCCTGTAACAGCACCTTGTATTATAACTCTTACTGTTCATGCTATGTTTTCTGTTCTAACATATTGAACTACCCACCACCTTCAATTTCTCAATAATTTCCTCCTTTCTACTGCACAATGCTAAGACTGGACTCTTCTATTTTTCTTTGAGCCTTTCAGTGGTCAAAGTTCCAATTAAGTGATAAATTATTGTGACAACTTTTGTTCTCCCTAGTCTCCTACACTACTCTTCCCTTATTATTTTAAAATAGAGGAAAGTAAGAAAAAAATACAGTCTACATTACTAACATTTAATATTATAGGTCTTGACAGATGTTATGTTGCCTTTCTCAAGAATAAAGAGATGCTGAAGTGGTACTGATCTTAATTACATAGTTAATTATATGTTATATTATATTTAGTAATTTATTATCACATTTATTCTCAACAGTTTTTTGTGAGGGAGGGAAACCTAAAGAAGTCTTGGTTTGAAGCTGAAGAATTCTGTAGAGAAATAGGAGGAAATCTGGTCACAATCAAATCAAGAGAGGAGCAAACTTTAATAAGGCGGTTAGCATTGTGAGTACTTGCACAACATTTCGTTTTCATGTTAGTGCTAAATAAGAATTCTATCAAAATGTATTGGGAGCTGGACAAGCGAGCAAATAAAAACAAGCAATTTTTAAAAGAAAATGGAAAGATATAATTTGTAAATATCATAATGAATTACATTTTCAAAAAATATGTATATTTCAACCTGAATATTTCAAATATTTCATTTTTTGATATTTCTGAAATTTTCATAAGTTTTTCATCAATGGCTTTCTCCAAATTTGCTCAAGTGTGTACATGTTAGCCCTGTTCCAAAAGGGAGGCGTTAAATGGTTTGTGCCTTTTTTTTTTTAATGGCTATGGTTCATATTTTAAGACACACATTCAAAAACCAAACCAAAACTAAACTAAACAAAACAAAAAACAAACCTTGAGCTAATATGTAACATAAACTGAAATGCAAGGAATTAATGTGGAAATCTTCAGACTATAAACTGAAGACTTAAATCAAACAAGCAAGAATTCATCTTCATTCTTTTATATAAATGCTGTAAATGCCACATTACACACAATCTAGAAATTATAGCATTTTCCCCCCAAATCAGACCACTACTTTTTGGTCGCATTTCATATTCAATATTAAGACATCTCATTGATAAATAATATATAGGTATTTAAACAAAAAACTGTGTTTCACATAGTGGTGTATTCAGGTGTAATTTCTAAAATTTTTCAAATAGATTTAAAACTATTATATAGAAAAGTCTTCATGATCTCATCCATTTTCATTTTATTATTTTTTAATATTTTGAAGAAGTGAGCATATTTTTCTTCATCTCCTAAAGCTCTTTGATTTAGCCTATTAAAATTTTGGGAAGGGAAAGTTTCCTGCTATATAGTGAGTGAGATAGGAACCTATTGTATCTGATTCATAAATATGAGGAGATAAACAACAGAAACTTTTAAATAAACTTCAATTGAAGTGTCAAGAAGGAAATCAGAGAAGTTGAAAAATATATATATTTTTAAAATTTTTTCATTCATATCATATTACATCTCTCTATTCATGCTTTACTTTTACTAAAACCTTTCCTGTGAACTCCTGCTACAAGCAAGAACTATGCTTCTGACTCAAGGGTGGGAGCCCAGACTAGTGCTATGCCACTCCACTTGCTTAATTCAAAATAAATTCAAATAAATTCAAATTAAATTCAAGTGCAACATGCCTTGTCTCAAGAAAGTACACTTGGAAAGGGTGCAAACAGTGAGCCTGGCTATGGGCCAACAGTGAACAAGAAGCTCCCAATTCAGATATGACAGAAAAGTGTATGATTTCATGCTTTTTAGCACTTATACCATAGCTCCTTTTTCTACATTCAAGCATTGATATTGTATGATTTCTTTAGGGATAAAGGAGTGCACGTGCAGGGATTCTGGATGGGTTTGTTTCTCTTAAATCCTGATGAAGGATTTGCTTGGATTGATGGCTCTCCTGTAAGTACTTATTTGCTGAAGGTTAATTGCCCTTCTGACTTTTAGAATATATAGATTTTCATGTTTTTATGCTTTTCTTCCAATCTCTTTTAATTTTGGCAGGTGCAGGGCAGCACTTAACACATCAGCTGAAGAGCTGCAGTGCTTAGCGATGGCACTATCTTAGCACTATCTTAGCACTCTAACAGAAGCACAAAGCTCTGTATTGTCATTCCTGGTGCCATGTTATACCCCATCTTCCACAGTACAAGCTCCTAGATCTTTGCTGCATCCCAGACCAGGAAGTGCTGTGTGACAGACAGTACAGAAAAATCAGCTTGCCATCTCTTACAAAGTTAGATAAACATGACTTTCTCCATCTATCTATTTTTCCTCCACAAGAAACATGCTTTACCATAAAGTGAAATTTTTCCACCTTCTCTGGGGAGCAAGGGGTAAAGTGAGCTGATCGGCATGACTTCCAGAGCCCTCTCAGAGCTCTCTGATCTCCTTTTAATCCCATAAAAGAAGTGCTTGGGATGATGAAACCCTGAAATTGTGTGATGATGACAAACACAGTCACTTCCACTCAGTTTGAAACACATGGTAATTGAGATGTATTTTCCACACAGGTAATTTATGAGAACTGGGATAAAGATGAACCCAACAACCATGAAGAAATTGAACATTGTGCTATGTTTAATAGATCACCCCAAATGCGCTGGAATGACTTGTACTGTGAACACTTACTTAATTGGATTTGTGAAACAAAAAAAGGTATGATTAGTTCACTATTTAATTGGAGTGATAAGCACAAGTTCAAAGGCAAATTGTATGGATTTCAACCAATTGAAAGGAAGAAATATGTTTGGTATTTTTCATTTGAATGGTAGAGTAGTGAATGCAACACAAAAGGAGAGGAATGAACTGAGCTATTTCAATTGTACTCAGATGCAGGAAGTTAAAGATATCCCTCTTACTTTATCTCTGGCTTTATCTCTTCCTGTCACAAGTTGAATAAATTTGCAAGACAAAGATACTTATCTCTTTAGCAAGGATTTCTCTGCTTTTATCTCCTCCCTCAATTTCTATCTGCTCTGGGTTTACCCAGGAGACCTAAAGATGGAAGGGACTAAGAGTTCACTGTACAAAAGATAAAAAAAGCTTTGGTTCCCGTTGTGAAACTAACAATGGGAACCAAACAGAGGGAGATGTTGCTATAGGAATCAGCAACTCTGAAAAGCTGATCAAAACCAGAAGCTAGCGTAACCTTGAGGGACTCCTAGAACCACCTTAAAAGCTCCCTAAAATTAAAAGAAAGCTGACTTCACACAGGGAATGAGTAGGAGGCATGATAGTGTGGGCAAGGGAGAAGGAGCTGCACAAACAGAACTGGGTATACCTCATATACTTCTGCCAACAAACAGCTATCCTTAAACAGTGAAAAATTACTTACTGAGTAATTGAAAAATTACTTATGCAAATAGGAAGAATCACTGTTCCCTTGTGAGTAGATTAGTCTTGCAAATACACCACCAAACCCCTGACTTCTGTGCACCAGCCTGGAGCAGCACATTCTGTGCAGCCCTTTCTGGCATGCTGGGCAAGCTGCTTCATACAGATGTGGCTTTCTGCTCTTGATGGGATTACTCAGGGGGAGTTCAGAAAATATGACAGAGAGACTGATCAGTTTATCTTGACCCTAGATGATCTTTCAGAAGTTAAAAATAAATAAATACTTAAATTAGACCTTGTTATTGTGTGTATAGATTAGATGATAATACCTGTGAGAGGGGAGAAACTCAGCTGTTAATTCTCATTTTTCAGCACTTAACCTCATTGTTTGACCTGGTGTGCCTTGAAATCCATGCATAACGTTGTTCACTAAGTGTCTTACCATACTGCTCCTGAAAGAAGGAGTTGCACTGAGCATATTTTTCATAAATTATTCACTGTTGGTCACTCCCACAGCATTGCAAATGGCAGCAGGCAGCACAACTGGAGCTAAGTCCAACAGAGTCAGTCACCAGCCACTCATGTTGGTGGGTGCTGCCTATACAACCACTGTCTGCACCATCAGCAACAGCTCACCTTTAGCAATTCTGCTCACCTGGAAACCTTGTGGTTTCCAGAATTTTCCAGCTGCTTCTCAAGGAGTTAAAAACAAAGAACAACAACAAAGAACAAAAAAAACCACACACACACAAAAAAAAACATCATTTTATGACCATTCTATTAAAGTCTCTTAGATGGTATGACATTCATGAAGACAATTTTTTTGTTGAGATGAGAACAAGGGTGCATATACAACAAATTATTTTTTTTTTCCTTTTTGAAAAGCAAGGACAGTTACAGTTAATTAGGATTAAAAAATAAAATCCAAACTAGGTGAACAATGTAAATTCACTATGAATATATTTGAATAAACCTAGTACTATTCTTCATTATCTGCTTAAGGAGAAAATATTTAGAAATTTCCAACAGATTTTTATTATTATTATTATTATTATTTTGCTTCACTCTCATGTAAACTGTTTTTGTTCTTTCTTTAATAATGTGTTCCTCTATATCAAAGCTCAAAAGAAATGAGGAAGGCTAATTAACTGAATGAGTAGAAAGCTAATAGAATTTCTGTTGTTTGTGAAGAAAAACAAACAAAACAAAACAAAACAAAAAAACAAAAACAAACAAACAAACAAACAAAAAAAACCAACAACAGGCATCCTAGCAGAGCTACCTTTGAGGAACTATAGCTAGCCCTGGGTATAGCATCAGCTTCATTGCTTCCTCCTGGTCTGTACTGTAATGAGGAAGTGGGGTATATACTGCTTCTCCATACATCAGCTGGCTCTCTCCAGGACTCTCTTAAAAACAAACTTGCCAAGTAAAGGGGAAGCCATCAGGATAGTAGGAATATATCTAGACAGTGGAAAATATGTGTGGTGTTAAGAAAATTATGCTTTCAGTACTTGTGAGTAGTTGACTATTTGATAGGTAAGTTTGAGAGTTGAATAGATGGATTATGATGTCTGGTACTTGTTCCGTGATTGTAAATAAATATCATTAGAATGATAGGCTTAAAATATAAAATACATTTTCAAATGGATGTAAGTTTCATCTACAAAGTGTTTGCTGCATATCCTGACTTATTTAATATAGTGTTTTTGGAGATACCTATGTACACATTAAACATATGTGTTTTTCACTAGCTAAATGTTTCTAAATTATCATTTAATTTAATATGGTGGTATATGCCCTAAAATTTTGAGAAGTTTGTTAAATAATTCATATTTGTATTTTCTTTCTCTGTTAATAAAATAATATATATTTTTTGTTATTGTTATTGTTATTATTAATAGACTATTGCTCATTATGATGTTTTATTTTACAGGTACACTGCTAAAACCTGAACCAAACTACAAGCTTGGTAGGATTTTTTCCTCTTTCAAAAGAAGACTTACGGTATAGTTTTTAGACTCTTTACAAACCAGATGAGAATGTAACATATATGCTTCTTTATCTTCCAGAATATCAAGCCACTGATGATGGATGGATTATACATGAGGATAAACAGTATTATTTCAGCAAAGAACATGTCCCTATGGAACAAGCACGGAGAATTTGCCAGAAGAACTTTGCCGATCTTATTGTCATTGAGAACGAAAGCAAAAGACAATTTATATGGAAATATGTAAGCACTGTGTCTATTAAATATTTCATATATCATATATTATTTATTTATATTTACGTCCTAATTATTAGTTCAGCGTAATGAATGTGGGCACTTTTGAAGCCATGATCAATTTCACTCTGTTTTACAAGTAAACAATTTGATAAGATTGTATTGGTCATGGATTTGTCCCTTGGATTTGTTTTTTTCTTCTCAGCATCCAATACAAAACAGTAATTTGCACCCCACATGCTCAGGCAATTCATAGGCAGCATGACTTATACTGCAGCCTTCCTGTAGGGACAAGGTCAGTGGCCACGAATGCTGACTTTTAACAGAAGAGCAGCTTAAAAAATAAAGAGAATGGTCTAGCTGTTTAGCTAGGCTAAAATCCTGAGCTACTGCCCTACATTACTTATTTGGTATATTTTTTCAGGACCTGTCAAGAACTAACATTAGGTAAGTAGAGAAAAAATGCATGTGAATATTAAATGAGTAGCAAAGGGCAGCTCAGGGCTAGGTTGCTTATCTCTTCTAAGACATGTAGCCTACAGAGCAGTTACTATTATTTTCCTGTCCATTGGGTTCCTCCCTCCAGGATCTGTTTCTCTGTAGCCTTCTTGCAGTTCAGGTCTGAACCTACAACATTCTTGCCTGAGACTCAAATCATGTAAAAAACAAGCAAGCAAACAAAGAAACAAGGAAAGCATAACTGTGGAACTGTTTAGTGATTAAATTGCTTTTGTTTTAGATTAAGACAAAAGAGAGGGGAATATTTCTCGCAGTGGAATCATTTTTCATTGGCTTAGTTGTCAGCTTTGATCATAAGTTCAGGTGAGTAAAGGAAGAACATTAAAGATAGTAATGTACAACGATGATGGCAATTTCATGTCAGTCTGCGGAGGTATTTGTGTGTGCTTTCATCTTACAAGTTAATAATTCTTACGCATTTATCTTCTAGATAGATTTCAGAAGTTTGAGATTAGAAGTACTAAGCTTTCCTACATTTAAGCAAATAATCTTATTTATTTATTTATTTACATCTGGGTGAACAAAACCAATAGTATTTCATGGGTAAGGGTCATTTCATTTGATGTCTTACACTGAGAGATCTGAATTAAAGACCCAAGCAACCCTTCATAAGTAGTGAGGATAAGCAGCTAAGTTTAGGATGATGTTCACCTAGTTCACTTTAGACATCAACTTTAAGATGAGATTAACTCTGATTTAGACCTCTAATGGCTATGTAGAAGCTCCAGAGGTTTAGACATAAGCATTTAACCATATGAATCCCACTTATTGATAAATAAATCCCAAATTATATGAGCCTGAAGCATGAGCAATATCTCACCCAAAAGCTTTCTGATATTTCTGGCAGAGAACCTGTTTTAGCCTTCTACAAATAGATTTATTTCTGGAGGATGCCTTTCTGGAATGAAAGAGAAATTCAAACTCTGGTGTTACAGTCTCATCCAGACTGTAAGAAGCTGTTGAGTATGACGTTTATCTAGCCTTTGACAAAATGGGACACTGATGGGACTTGAATGTGATAATACTAAATAGGTGAGAGGCCGTAATATTTGCTGTGGAACTGTCCTTTCAGTTTTAGAGCCTTTGCCCTCTAGTCACTATTGATACCTTGATACCTTGCTTAGCCCATTTGCTGAAGAGACCTCATATCTCTAAATGGCTGCTGGAGATATCTGTCCTGCAACCACTCTGCCTTTTTTTCTTTCAGCTGGCTGGATAAGACTCCAGTGGACTATGTTGCCTGGGCGCCAAATGAACCCAATTTTGCAAATAATGATGAAAACTGTGTGATAATGTCAAAAGATTTTGGTGAGTAAAACAGCAAAGTGAAACACTTGGTTGAGCATCTTGAGGAGATAATGGTATCAAAAGCTAATATGTTTGCCACGTATTTAAATCTGAGGCTCCCCACATAGCTGAACAGCAGAGACAGTTTTTCATAACAAGTACATTGAGGTTAAAATCATGCCTTCACTATTAGAAGACAAACACACTGCAGTGGAAGGAGGATTGTATTTGGGCTAATAGTGTACGTGGCAACTGTTTCACCTACCTCTGGAAGGTTTCATTTGTGCTTTATGAATATTGTCTGTGTTATCCTCTGTAATGGTGGTACAAGAGTTTCCATGAGTGTTTCTATGTATTTCATTTATTTACAGGCTTTTGGAAGGATATAAACTGTGCTTTGAAAAATGCCTTCATTTGTGAAAGGCACAATTCAGCTTACTCAGGACTTGCTCCTACTGTACTTCTGCCTCTGGGAGGATGTCCTGAAACTTGGCTTTTGTTTCATAATAAGGTGAAGTAACAAATCTCAGTAGCTCTTAGCAGATTTGCTATAGGTAGAGAAAACAATTATCCCTTTTTATCCACTATATAAATGCTCTTATTTTATACAACAGTCTTTTATGTGGTATTCTAAAAGTGAATTTTCATGTTTTTTAAATCTGTATGTAAATCTCAAAAAAGTGAATTTGAATATTTTGTTATAATTTGGACCAGATTATCTTGAAGGTTTATGCAAAGCATCTGTTCCTGGAATGGATTGTGGGAGTTGCTCATTTCTATTCTATGAAATATTTGGGTGTCCACGTTGTTACCTTCATAGAATTATTAAGATTGGAAATATCTCCAAGATCATCTGGTCCAACCATCCCCCTACTACCAATGTCATCTCCTAAACTGTGTCCCTAAACTCCACGTCCAACCTTTCCTTAAACACCCCCAGGAATGGTGACTCCACCACCTCCCTGGGCAACCCATAAACTTTTGCAGTTTCTATATTTTTTTCCTGTTTATTTTAGATGTACTGTACAGAATTACTCTTCCATTATCCCAATGTATAATTGTAACCCCCTTTATCTGAGTGACACTGAACTGAAAATGTGAACACACTTTCCATACATAATCAGTTACCACATTTCGTCTTAAGTTGAGTAACACAAGCAGCAATTAAAGTTAAATTAAAAGTAAAAAACAAGCAAAAATTGTTTTCCAATAAGTCGAGCATAAGTATACTTGGACACATAGACACTAGAAAAACAAAACAAACAATAAAACAAAACTAAAAATCACTCCCACAAGGCAATCAATAGGAAAAGGATTACTTTTTCTTTCAAAGGAGAAAAAGAAAAATGTAGAAGCAGCATATGTCAGTTAAAAATATGTCCCTCAGAACATATGCAACTATGGAAAAAATTTTTACACCAGTATTAATAAAAAAAAAAAAAAAAGTGATACTAATATACTGTACAAAACAGCAGTTCTCAATGCTGCTTCATTCATGTTTAATGCTAACCTAAGCACAGGGTTTAGTAATGTCTGTGGCATACAATTGAAAGAACTTGATCTGAGAGTTATCTGTCCTAAGTAATAGTCTCAATCCAGAAATAGTTTGTCCTTCAAAAACTTTACTTTTCAGCAATGTGACCCCAAACCTCTATCTTGATTATCTGCTAAATGTTTCAGTAGCTTTGGGACGTTGAAAGCTCTGCATGTAAAATTCTGTTATTAGCTCTGTCTCCTTTTTGCTGGCTGAGTGGATTGGCATTTCAGCAGCTCCACAAATTGCTGCTCTTTGCATGCAGGGACTGGAACTGAATTAATCAAATCAAATTTAATTCGCTTTGACACCTGAAATTTTGCCTAATCCTTTATTCTCCCTACAGTGTTATAAAATATTTGGATCCAGAGAAGAAGAGAGACTGACTTGGCACTCTGCAAGAAGTGCTTGTATAGAATTAGGGGGAAATTTGGCCTCTATTCACAATGATCAAGTGCAAGGTATGAAATCCCAACCTTTTCGTGTTCGGTACAATGCCAGTAAATGTCACTAAAAACGTCATAATTATTAGCTAAAATTGTAACAGTGGCTGCTGCGACCAAATATAGTCCTTCTAGAGGTTAGCTTAGATATTTGAGCACTCTGAAGTGACATATCTCAACTACTTATTTTGCACTGGATCACAACATTCAGGTCCTGTATATACTGATGACGGTGCACAGAACCTCATAGCAATACTGGTCCTGGGGAAATAATTGTAAAATAAATCACATAGTGACAATAAAGATGAATACTCATGATTTCATTGCAATATAACCCCTCTTCGCGCTCCCCCCCCCCTCCCCCTTCCCAGTAGGTTAGGTTACTAACCTAACAGTAGGAGAAACCTACTATCCACATCCATTTAAAATCTTAGTGCCGCCTTTGTTTCCTCCTCACCCGTCCCTCTCCTGAATCCCTCTGACCTTCCCCAGCACCTTTCCTTTCCTATAAAACTCATTCTTTGAAGCCACTAAATGAGTTTTCCTGTGAAGGAAGACCCAGAGCTGCTTAATCCAGAGAGCAGACTAGAGTGAGCTATTATGGCACGTCTCATCTCTTGGCAAAACCATAGGGCGGAAAGAGCAGAAGGATCTGTTCCCTGTGGTTTTGGAAGGTAGGATAAATAGCAATGGCTTGAAATGGCCCCAGAAATTAAGGTTTGACAGTAAACAAACATCCATCAGAAATGACATATGGGCAGTTTATGCTACCTTTAGGAAGGTTGATTAATCCTTTGAAGTCCCTTCTAACCTTAATTCCTATAATATTTCTAAGAACACTGTGAGTAGCATTTTTATCTTAAAAACTATCCCTTTGATATTTTTAATAGATTGAAGATGCTTCTGTTAAATTACCCATTTTTAAATATCTTTTGTTTTAGCCTTCCTCACTTTCAATCTAAAGGATGTCTCCAGTGAAACTTGGATTGGATTAAATGATATTAATAATGAGGGCAGTTATCTGTGGACGGATGGAAGCTCTTTTGACTATTCACATTGGGCAAGACAATTCCCTTTTAGGGATACATATATTGAAGTTAATAGGAGGTATACTACAATACAGGTAAACAAAAACAAAAAAATCAGCAAGTGCATAGCTTAGATAATATCCTCTAACATAGTGTAACTGGCCTGAATTCTGAATTCTCTCTCAGCTAGGATCTCTACACTTTAATGTCTTTAAGTAGAAAAAAAAAAGAATAATATTTCAGAGATCAAGTCTTTAAAGATGTACCCAGTGATTAATAGGCCTGTTAAGAATATACATGTAAACTTATTGTCATTCCTTTGCAGAAATTTAGAACTGCAGAAAAATAATGCTCTACTATAATTACTGTTAGACTTATTTAGAATTATTAGATTTAGGAGATCTAAATGAAAACATTCTATTAATATAAAATATATTAATATGAAATACATTATATTAACATATTAATATCTATAACATATTAACTGAAAATACAAATTCTACTAAATGTGCTGGGTTTCTTATTTCATTTTATTACTTCTTCTTGACAGCATGAATCCAAATGAAAGTTCAACAAGTTAAGTATCGATTACCATAAACCGTATAGCAAAAATAGCTTTGGTGCACTTCAAGAAATTTTAATAATGTCACAAAATTTCTTACAGTAATCTGCCAGGGAAAATACATTGGCTTATGATGTAAACCATGATACATTTCTTTTCCAATAAATTATACAGTAGAACAAAAGAAAAGAAAAAAAAAAAAAAAAACAAAAACGAGAAGAAAGCTATTAATTTGGCCTCCTCAGAACTTCCTCTGTTAATTTGCCAGACATTTTATTCTTTATCTACTATAACTTTATTTTTCAATTTTTCCCTAGACTGACTGTATTGCCATGACAAAAAGATCTGTAAATGAAGCAAGGCGCTGGGAAAACACTGACTGTCAGCATAACAAAAGTTATGTTTGCCAGATGGACAGCAGTAAGTTTTATTTTTCACCTTCTTTTTTGGAAGACTTACTGAACAATGTGAGTGTACAAGTCCTTAGTTACAATTGCCTGTCTGTGTCTGTAGCAATTGGCGTGAAGGAAGCAGGGATCCTTTCCCAACTCAAGAATTCCAGATATGAAACCTTCTCTAGGATAAGAATCACAGAAAAGTTTTTGCTTTATGGCCTCTCCCCACCGACATACCTACCAGCATTCACAGAGTCTGAATACACCTACACTTCAGATCTGCATTTAGATCTGGTGCCTGCACATGACAAGTAGACGCTTTGAAGGCAGGATTCATCTCATCCTGAAGGATGAGCTTAATCTAACACAGGTTAGAAGACCCATGCCTTCAAAATCCTGTTTTTATCTGTTGACTTAAAAAGGAGTTTAGCCATCTGTGAGATAGTCAACAGGCCCAGATATATGTATCTGAATAAGGTGATTTTGTAAATGTAAATAGAAAGCATGGAGAAAAGTCCATCAGTAACACCCACCATAGGTACATAGGTATCTCAGCTAGCTTTACAATACAGCAAAAGCCGCCCCCACCTCCAGATATCAGCCCTTCTCTCTTACCAAAAACCCTTCCTCACACATATTCCCTTGGGAGGAGATTGTGTGTGTGTGTGTGTTAATTAAGGTCAGTTACACTGGTTATTTCATCACTCCCTAGCAATGTTTTTGTAACACAAGACTAAGGATCAGAAGGGCAAAAGCTTCAGTTTTCTTCACATATCCTCAGGGTGGGAGACACATCCGGAACATAGCTACACTGCAGACTCTGCAGGAAGAGAAATGGGAACTGCTAGGTAGCAAGTCATGTTCTGCAACTGAAAATACAGGAAGAAGGCACATCTGGGCCACATGCTTCAGGCTCTGTCCCATGCAAGTGCAGAAAGCTACACAAAGGCATCACTAGCAGAAACACTTTCCAGGGCATTCTCAACACCACATGAACATGTATGCCCTTTTTCTGTACCCATCATCATTTCTAGGTCTTCGTCTTCTCCTTCCACATTTAAGGCAGAATTATATATATATATATATATATATATATATATATATATATATTTCATTTTATTCTTCATTGAAAAGAAGAAGTAGAGTCTTCTTAGACTTAAATGAAATTTGTTCCTGTTGATTTGATCCCAAAATTGATCCTATTTTTAAACTCAAGTGGAATGGAGATTCTGCACCATGCTTTTACCTGCACTGCAGGAAGGGAACCTAGAGATAGGAGGAGAATTCCTGTGTGACGAGTATTCACATAATTTTATCTGGTGAGAGTGTATGTCTACAAACATGCACAACACTTCCTCTGCTTCTCCCTAATCTCTGAATGCACTATATATGCTATAGTTACAAACAATTCTCAGTTACCATTAAAGTGTGTCCTGCATTTTAAATACAAAATATTTTACTTGATGTTTATGTTGCCACACAATATTAATCTATTACTTAAAAGTTTTCTCCTCTTCCTCTCAAATCTATATCTCTTTCCTGCAGAGCCTGAACTCTTTCATTCCACAACTGCTCCAGATTTTGATTTCGTCCATTATAGTAACAGCAGCTATTTGATTATTCCTTCTAAAATGAATTGGGAAGAAGCAAGAAAAGCCTGCAAAGAGAAATCTTCAGATCTTGCCAGCATTTTAGATTATTACAGTAATATATTCCTGCTGCTGCAGGCAGTGCCATATGGAGAGCCCTTATGGATTGGGCTCAAAAGTAATACGGTAAGTTTAATAAGTTGAAGGGTGGTGTGGTTAAATGCTATGGCTGGATTACTATCAGAAGGGAGATTTGTAGCACAAATAGGGACCTAGGACTGGGGGGTCCATTTAACTTTATCCATCTTAAAATCATGAAACACCATCCCAGGCAGTGGAGAAGGATGGGAACCTCCGACAGCACTGGTGTCTTTGATAACTCTGGGAATCTTAGACACTTATATGAAACTACCTGGTTAACTTTTAGGTGACCAGCCTATGATCCAGGCTCACCACAACATTTGAGTGAGCATTAGCTTGTCAGCTCTGTGACTGAGTGCGAAAATGAATCTCAGCTTCTCTGATGAATTAAATTATCCAATGTACTTACATTACGTACTATCTTTACCGTACTTTATTGCATCTTTGAGCTAAATAAATTACATTGATATTAAAAATTAGTTCTTCCATCAGTAATGATTTTCTTTACTAGTGTTTTTTTTTTTTTTTTTCTTTCTTTTTTTACTAATTTTGTTTCTGCATTGATATATAACACAGCAAAATGTGTTTGAAACACAGTATCCCTATGGAGGCCTTGCAATAAATGCTTGATGTAGATCCTCCCAGTTGCAGAACTCCACAGGGGTTGTCTATCCAAAACAAATACTAGTGTTTAAGTACACTTAATATCAAAGTTGGCTGATATAACAGTTGTAGAAATGTGGTTTATAAAGCAGTCAAAATTCCATTGTGATCAAGTTTAGATCACCAGACATCATCTCACCAGACTTCTAAATAAATGAGCTGGCCCTGCTGGTGCAGGGTGAGACACTGAGCTTCTTCCCGTTCTTTGGGCAGTGATCTTTCTCTGATTATGCTGAGCTCAGCAGGAGCTTGTGTACTTGTCTTTTTGACACTTAAGGCTTCTGTTCCTGTGTTGTTCTTTTGCTCCTAAGAAACTTCCACTTTTCTGAGATTCTCATAGTAACAGCTGTGGTTTACTCCTGTATGTTTCTCCTGCAAACTGTACTTGAGCTTAGAGTCCTTGTTTGACAGCCAGCTTCAGAGCTCCAGTTCCCCTGAACTCTCTACAGGCTTTGTGTTCCTGGTGCTCATGTTACACTTTGTGGTGACCTGACTCTTCTGCAACAGTGATTCTACCTCACAACATTGCCCAGCAAGGGACTGAGTGCCAGAAGTACCTGGGAAGCCCCATTTAGCTTTCAAAAAACCTTCATGGGTGGTGTTCTGCTGTTGTACTTTTACATTGCTTTTACATATTAATCAAATTAGAATTTGATTAATGTTCTAACAGGGCTTGCACAGAAATACAAACTGAGCTTCTAATATCACTGCAAGAAGGTGCATTTTATAAATCAGCTTATCTGAGTTTACCGTGTAGAAAAAATATATTAAAAAGTCTGTTTCAATTTTAGGGTTACGGATATTACAGATGGACTGATAAAAGGAAAATTGATTTTTCTAATTGGCACTACGGAGAACCAAAAGAGAAAATAGCCTGTGTCTACCTAGATGTCCATGGGACCTGGAAAACAGCACCTTGTAATGAAAAACATTTTCCTGTCTGCAAAATATCTGAGGGTAAGATGATTGATGCATGATGACATTTGGTTTTAAGGAAGAAATCTTGATGGATCTGTTTCAACTAAAGTACATATCTTTAAGTAAATATTACAGAATAATAACCCCGTGTGTGCAGTGTCAATACCTTTGTTTTGCATGAACAATGTTTTATTTTTAAGAAGTTGTTATTCATGGGCAAAGATCCTGCCATTTTATTGGACTCGGGTGATAAATGCAGTAGGATTTCAATGCTGCAGGCAGACAGGAAACACAGATTGTGAGAATACTAAACTTTTTACTACTTTAGAGTATAAAACATGAAACTTTTTGCTGACAGAGATTTTGTGAGAAGGATTAGAGCCAATAAAGCCCATGAAATATAAAATAATTTTTGTTCCTTCAATGTAAGTAGTGTTCAATAACAGCTTCACTGTAATTGTATTCTAAAAACTGGGGAAAGGAGGACTAGTTATGTTTGGTTATTAATGAAATAGGAAGTCTGGTGACTGCTGATCATGTATGACAGTATTAGAAAAATAAAGTCTGTTATAGGCTGAAACAAAAGTTCTTAATTCACAGTGTTTCTATGGACTTCACAGAGGAATACTACAAATTAAAACACTACAGGCAAACTCTAGGATGGGAACTTTTTGTCCTTCATTTGTCCTAGGTCAACTGATGTTAGCTGTAGTAACAGAGTTAATGGAAATTCAGAGATTCTTTTGAGCTGTTTTAGTGTAGTTCAGCTTTAATTTCTTCTCCAGGACATGTTCTAAGCTTTATCTCCATTCATTTGCAACTTTCATTTTACTTTAAAATGTATGTACTGACTGAAACTGTACTCGCTGTTTCACCCCATAATGTCATTGATTGTGGGAAAATGTGAACCTTCTACACAAATATTCAATGAGCTTCCAATTATTTCATGTATTGTCAAACTGCTTAGAAACTTTATGTAAGAATTATCTCAAGGAGAATATTAGATTGGAAATTTCCTTAGTTATTTATGATTTGTGTTGTAACTCATTAAAAATCAAATTATTTGAAACTCTTGAGGGTTTTCTAGTTTTCTAGTTTTTTTATTCTTTTTACTGTATCTCTTATTTGTATGGAGTTGACAGTCATAAGAAATAACTGAAATTAAAAAACCTGAACACCCATATATTCTTTGGGCAGCCCACGTTTCATTTAACTGGTAACACTGAAGAGTTCAGGCTAATATTGAACTGCTTAGCTGCAACTGAGCAGTTCTGCTCCTTGTCACTCTCCTCATAGTCACCGATAATTCTAGCAATTCAGAATACTTAGAATACTTTAAGTAGTTTTAAGAAAAGTTTGTTTGTTTGTTTGTTTTATTTTTTATTATAAACTCGATTTCATATCTGAAAAACTGCAGTGCCTATTGAATGAAAGCATCCATAATATCACATTTCTTTTAGGTATACTTCCTTCTGATCTGCCACAGGATATTGGAAAATGTCCTGAATCTGATCACATAGCTTGGATTCCTTTCCGAAGCCACTGCTATTATTTCAATGCCAATGAAATGAGCTGGGCTCAGTCTGTGACTCAATGCATTCGGTCAGGTAATTAGTTTTACTCAAATGGAATTTCAATCTTGACATAGAAAAGAAAATCACATTTAAAAAGTCTTGAAAACTACTGCAATTTCTATACATATGTGTATATACGTATGTACACACATATGTATATATGCAGATTTAAAAAGAAGTCAGTGTCTCTTTTCCACCATTGATGCTGTTTGGTTTTCACTTATACTGAAATAAAGGTGATCAGATTTTTGTTTTGTTTTCTTTCTTTTTTTTTTTCCTTCTTTTTCTCTTTTGTGTTTTTCTTTTTTTTTTTCTTTTTTTTTTTTTTTCCCTTACCAGCTGTGCTTAGTTCTAACACTGTAATATTTGCTTACAAATATATATGTTATATTTATTCACAAAATTTCTACTTTTAGTGAGATTTTAAAGTGGGTGAACTTCTTTCTGGCCATATCTCTTCTTTTCTGTATATCTTCCTATGCAAGGACAAAAGTAAATGTTATAATAGCAATCACTTATTTTTAACTCAGGCTGTGTGATCTGAAAAGGATTGCAAGTACTGCCTGACAGCCCTTGCTTTACCAGCGATGGGCTCCCTGGCAGCCTGCAGAGCCAGGGGAGGGCAAATGCTTTCCTCCCTCCTCTTGGAGGTGTCTGGACCTGGCCAAGACCATGAGCTTTGTCCGTCTTCCACCCACACTGGTGAATTGTCTGGTAGCCAGGTACATCATCCATGTCTTCAGAAGGCTGTGAAAAAGAAAAAGAAACATTATGCTGTCCAAATTAAATGTGTCCTGTTTCACGTCATTAGATCCTCTTAGCCCTCTTCCTCCAGCACTTCTAATTTGCAAACACTTTCAGAAAAATTAATACTAGTTTGAATTACAAACATGCTTGCTGTGCAGTTTTACCTGCTACATAATAACCTGTCAAGGCCATGAAGAAGAAATAAATAGCGATCCATAATAACCATCCATAACAAAAATATTATCCAAGCACTTGAAAAATAATGTGCTCTTTTATTATTTTTTTTTTTCCTGGTGTTTAAAAATTGCCATCCTTATTGTGCTTTCATGTTTTTTATTACAGACTCACAGTCTGTGCTTTAAGCAGTCTCTGCTTAAACCCTTGCTTACTCCTACTGTCAGGAAGGACTTTTTATAGTTAATCTTGTCCTATGTCAAAGGCTGAAACTTTGGCTGACTTCTGCAGCAAGGCATATCTCCAACCATCTTCTGTTTGTTTTCTTATGTGTGATAGGTGGCACCTTGGCTTCTGTAGAAGACTTGGCTGAATCAAACTTTCTAGCAGAACAAGCAGACTTATACACAAGCAAGACCAGTGGCTTTTGGATAGGAATATACAGAAATGCAGATGGTAAATATTTGTATTTCTACATATAATCACAAATAGGATTCATGAAATGAACAGAAATACAATGTATTGCTGCTTTTGAGGAACTAATTCAAGGTAAAAGGTAGTTAAAACCAAACAAAAATAGATTTATAGCATATTAATTTAAAAACTCTTGAAAGTGTATGGGTTTATCCAATAGGTGTGAAAGGCTGTAGAAAAGAAGTCAGCTTGGCTTCAGTTATGGATCTTGGCTATTCTCTGGATCCACCAGAGGGGATGCGCCTTCTTGCCAGCATGGGCACTGCCTCCATTCCAATATTTTTATTGTATATCTGGTTTAGTAGCAAAGGTGTTGGGAATGTTTTGCCTCAAGAGGCAAAGCACAAAAGACACTATTCTATGGGAATGTAGGATGCAATGTGTAATTGAGACAATGATTGGGCCTCATTCCTAAATTCCACTGATTGGGAAGTGCTGTAATCTGTGACAATTTTGCACAGCTGCTAATTGGCTGCCATGTAACCAAGACTTCACGGAAGATACCTATCCCTGACGCATACCATTGATCATTCCCTCTATCTTTATCCTGGCGATGGGTCTCCCACTCCTGGTCGGTGAGAAGGCAATGCCCTCCCTGTTTGCTTTGTGCTCCAGTTGGGAATGCATCTCAGCAGGCCCCACCTTCTCCTGGCCAGGCAGTACCCATTGGTGGGTGTCTGTTGGAGCTCCATCACACTTCTCTGAATGGAGAAAATTAGGCTACTGGCTACCAGAGAAATCATCCAGTAAAAAACATGTAACTGCAAAAAACAAACAAACAAACAAACAAAAAACCCAACAACAACAACAAAAAAAAAAAAAAAACAAAAAAAAACAAAAACAAACAAACAAAAAAAAACAAAAACAAAAACAAAAACAAAAACACAACATTAGTTTCAGCCCACAATGATTCAGAAAGGATTTTTTTTTATGATTCTGTTTAACTCATTGATAATTCAATATTTTTATTTTAGAGCTTATGCTAAACATAAATGTTTTAATTTTAAACAAGTGTATTTCAAGCTTTGCAATAAAAGTTCCTTAATTTTCAGCAAGTGCTGCTGAAAAAAGAATTTAGAAGGTCAAAAAAAAGAAAAAGTCTAATTCTACTTTGAAAAGTAGAACTCTAGAACGCTAGAACTCTAGAGAACTATAGAACTATAGAACTCTAGTTCTGTTTGAAAGTATAGTCCACTAGACAAGAAAACACGGAGATATGTAAATTAAGTGTTATGATTAGCAAATCCATAAATCATAAAGCTGAAATGCAATTATATTTTTTTTAAGATGAGAATTGAGAGAAATAAAATGCATTAGAAAATCACAACAGAGGGGATTTTTGAAGAGGAAAAATAACACTAGTGAAGATCTTTGATGTGAAACTATTAGTATTGCTACTAACATTTGCACCACCAGGGCCGCTGCTTTGGCAAGACAACAGTGCCTTTGACTTTGTCAACTGGGGTGAAGAAGGGCCCTCAATGGAACAGCTTGATTACTGCGTGCAACTGTCTGCCTCCTCCGGGTACTGGAGTGCCATTCCTTGCTCTTCTGAAAAAGGGTTTATTTGTAAGAAACCAAAGAGTAAGTGACTTGTTTAATAATTGCTTTTGATGGTTATGGCTTTATTTCAGTAGTAATAATATAATATCTTTACTACAAAAGACCCACAATTTATGTCAAATAAAATGCTCTATTTACAGACTTATCCTATCACTTGTTTCAACATTCATCCAAAAATATTACAAATACATAGAGCTGTATGTACTGTTCATGTTTTATTACTTTATAACTTCAGATTTTCTCACATTCTGTAATGAATATTCAATTAGTAACCAAAGATTATCAATGTTTTCCGGAAAATGTTTAAGCTCCTCTGTGGTTTTTCTCCCTTCCAACATGCACACGCATTTTCCTGGTAACATTAATTCCTGTTCTATGGAACAAGAGTTGCATCAATTATTTGCTTTTCTTCCTCTTGCTGCACTGTTACATGCTGTTCCAGCAAGAGATGGATGAAACAATTTCATTTAAATAATAACAGAACGGAAGCAGAATCCAGAGCACGTATAGTGACCTTTGAAAATAGTTGAAGTGTTTTGGTTAGCATTTATTTTTTTAATGTTGTGTTTCTGTGTAACTGAGGACCATCTGCTTTGGTCAGGAAGTAGAAATATCAGAATATAGTGAGCCAAGCAGCCATGTGGTATTTTTGAGTTCAACTGTTAATTTTGAAAAAGATTTATTTATTTATTTATTTAAAGTACAATTTCCTGCCCTATTTCGCAACCCCCAAGCTTCAGCACATTTCTGAGGTTCTGTCCTTTCTCCTAGCAGAGCAAAGCTGCAGCTGGTGTGGCAAACAGCTGTACATGCTTTGGTAGTGGCACAGCATTTTCTGAAATGGAAAATTCCTCTTTTAGGGCAACTTCTAGTTTTCTTTGTGTAGGTAGAGAAAAAGACATTAGAGGAAGATAATGCCTTGTTACCAGTTATATCAGAAAGCACAAACTCAGGATCTACACATAATTTGTTTTGAGGGTTTGATTAGGAGTGGTCCTTAAGTGCCGTGCCAAAGTGCTGATAATATTCCCTTAATATTCCCTTGACACCAGGCTCTCCAGCAGAACATTCTTTCTGAATAAGTACCCTTAACAACACAGCGAGCCCTGCATCCTCCCAAGGGACAATTTAACAGTTGTATTTCATCCTTGCCCATGAACAGGCCAGAGCTTAATGTCGTGCTGTGCTTCTGCTGTGGCTGCACAGCTCCTTTTGCTTGCTGCACTGAAATGCTCAGGCCATAGGCCGGCTTGCACCCAGCTTGCACTGTCCAGTGTGCAGAGAAATATCTTGCAGACAGCGCCCTCTTTGCACAGCTGGGAAAAACTTCATAAGAAAGCTTGAGTTGATAAATGTTATTACAGATGCGAATGGATTACAGTGAATTAAAAATCTGCTGGGTCTCAAAGGAACCGTGTACTGTACAGGAAAATTGTCCTATAGCCTTAGCATTTGATCAAGTTGTTCCCATCTGCTGATGTGCAGACCCAACAATGACAAGATTTATCAGCCAGAGGGGAAGGGAAAGCCAGCCTGATGCAGTCAGGAGCTATCTGTGCTTGGAGATTATTTGGTTACTAATAAAGAGTCAAAAAGGAGGCTTTGAAATGCAAAACATTGTAGTTTCATACGTTGAATATCAGGTTGAAATCAATCACACATTTTCATTATTAATTTAACAAATGTGTTTCTAGAAGATGCGTTAAAGTAACCTTGGTGTGTAGGTTACCAGATCTTTAGCTGAAAATGGTCTGTCAGGATGGGAATGCAATTTTGACGAAACATCTGTCTTTCTCTTTGACAGCTATTCTTAAAGTAACTGCAAATATGAAAGGTAGGCTTTATTTTTCCTTCCCAATAACTTCAAAGTGACATGTAAACAAACACTTGTATTTTTTAATGTATTGAATTTATGAAATTATGATTTTTGTAATTTCATATGATTATGATTTCATGAAATATAAAATTTATGAAATATATATATATTTGGTTTATATATTTATTTATATGTTTTTAGTTTACTTAGTTGCCATTGAATTAATTGCCATAATGATTTAGCAGTACCTAGAAGACACACACAGCATCCCAAGAAAACTAAATGCTTCAGTAAACTGATCACCCTCTCTTTGCTCCTTCATATGCTCTAATGTCTGTGAGGGGGCTGACACACAGACACCGCGATAGATTTTTAATACAGCTCTCATCCTAAAAAAGCATGTGAGCGTATTTACACCTTAACAACCACAGCTTCTTTGTCAACTTCCTATACTTGCCTCAAGAGAGCAGTTGAAGAAGGCCATGTTGGAAGTTATATTCCACTTCCTTCATAAACATGGGTTCCTGATTAACACCACAGTAACTAAGGGGAAAATTAGTCCAGTAGTCTACATATTTTTGGCTCTAATAGGCACGCTTCTAATAACTTTGTATTTATTTACAGATGCCAAAAAAGACAAAGAACATGGTCAGAGCACTGTTTGGATACTTACTCTGGTCGTCATCATTTTAGTAGCGATGGGTTTCATGGCTTATTTCTTATTCAAGATCAAAAACCAAAGTGAGACTCAACGAGCAGTGAGGCAATATAGCACACTGCTAGAGCACAGCAGTAACCTACCTGGAGGAGACAATGATAATGATCCTGCCAGCAACAGAGAAAAAGATGAACACAGCATCATCTAATGTGATTACATAGCTAAACTGTAAAGTCGAGCTTAAAAAATGATTTAGCCAGAACAAAAGAAGTCATAGTAAATGTTACATACACCAGCTTACATTATGAACTAAAGTAGCAATTATTCCTTTTGTATGGATTAAGGACTATTGCTCTATGCTTTTCAAGATATTCTCTCAGGACTAAGACTCAGAGTACTGTGTAAAATCACTAATTAAACAAGCATGACAAATAGAAGATCCAGTGTGTATCTGGAGTTAAAAGATATGGATCAATAACCTAGTGTTTGGTTTTTTTTAGAGATCTGTGGCACCATCACACACAGAACAAAGTACAGATACACATTGAGCGTTCGACACCACTCAGCCCCAAAGCCTGCCTTTTGAGAGTGCATACTGATACTCAAATGAAATGGTGTTTGGAATAACCAGAGATTTACATGAATTGCTTTCCTCCATTATCACACCTTTATTACACACTAAACAAATAAAATTGCCATAATATTGTAACTTGCCATATTGCCTTTCTTGTCATAATATTGTAGCTATAAGTGAAATATTTGTCCTTCATTCATGGAGTTTCAGAGCTTCAATTTAGATTAGTGATATTCTTTGACAATGGATATTTTGCATCAATTAAATATTACATTATATCAATAAAGGATCTATATCTTACATAATAATACTTCAGTGCTGTTGAATTAGCATGCTAATGCTCAACTGTGTTATATGGATTGGTGACCAAATGAGTCATGTACATTATAAGATTATAAGGAAACACAGAAACATGAACAAGGCATATGAATAAAAATAAATGTAAATAAACTATAAAATAATGTGAATGCCAAATAAAGCTGGAAGAATCCTTTCCTGTTTTATTTCACTTGACACCTCATTTTTCTTTGCCTTCTCTTAACCTCCAACTCTCTGACAATTCAACTCATGATAGGACATTGTATTCATGCTTAACCTCAGATGGTTCGGGCCAGTAAGGCAGTGGGGCAAAGAACAGCATCTTGATAGCGTATCATGTGTACTGTGCTGTTTGTTTATTCTATGTTGTCTACACAAGACTGGGAAAAAGAAAAAAAAAGAAAAAAAAGAAAAAAAAAAGAAAAAGGAAAAAAAAAAAAGAAAGAAAGACCTTAAGGAGGTCCTCTGGTAAAAACAGACCCTTAAAAAGTGCATAGAAACTGTACAGGTGAGGTTGTTGGGAAGGAGAGATTCATATGATGTTGGATTGGTGGTTGATGGATATTGAAGTCAAGAAGAAAATATTTCAGAGGACAGGAAATGAAGGGCATTCTGTGCTCAAACTATTTTTACTGTCGGTCCTCTTGATCTTACAATTTTTTATTTTCCTTCATGTAAGTTAGAAAACGTACCAATGTTTATGTTTTTGTAAATACTGACATTGAACTGAATCCAGCACTCTTTGGTGGCTAGTGATAAAGCCAAGGCAAATGAAGAGTAAACAGAAAAACAAAACCATAAATATAACAACTAATAACATGATTTATAATTTTGATATTTTGATAGCTGATATCGTTAACACAGTTCTGCAAGACCCTATATTCTGTAAATGGATTTCATCAAGTCTTACATAAAGTGATGCATCATTCTTGCAGAATATACTAGGGGATTTGTTTTCATAATAAAGTTATGAAAACTGAGACAAAATTCTGAAGGTAATTTTTGCTGAATATCTTTTTCCTTCAAAACAAATAATGTATATTTTTTTTGCCACATAGCTAGAATTGATTTCTGCTTAAGAAAGGGCTACAGCTTTTTTTTTTTTTTTTTTTTTTTGTTGTTGTTTTTTTTGAGAATATTTCTTTTTGCTTGTCTCACACATGGTGCAAAGAATGAATTTTAAGCGTTAAAATTCATTCATATTTTATGTATTAAGTAATTCTGAAAGGTAGTTTTCAATCTGTTTTGTTGTCAAAATCATCAATTAACAGAAAGATTTGTACAGATTTGTCTAATTTGCATTGGTTCGCCTGAGTCAAATTCACATGAAATTATGACACAATAGTGTCACCCATTGATAACCTGAAGAAGACAAAATGAATGTATGTACATAGTATTCTCTTTGTCAACTTTCCAACCAAAATTAAATCATCTTGTTCCAGTTAACTTTTCACACTGTGATAGTTAACACTGCTTGGCAAGCCAAATTAAATACATCCTTTATTGCAGTGACCTGCTATATATACCTGCATATATCTGTATATCTGGTCAAGAACTTTTTTTTTTTCTTTCAGTTTCACAGGCATGAGATTTAAAGTAAATACCCCAGAGAAGAAAAATCAATAATTAAATAATAATAACAACAACAACAATAACAATAAAAAATAGCAGAACTATGTCAAACTGTTCAAACTTAGTCACTTGCATCTGAATGGAAGGAAACAATTTTCAGATGCAAAGTTTAAATTTTGTAATCGTTTGTAGAATTCAAAATACCACACGTGACAGGATATTTCCTTATTTACAGCCCAGAGTTTTCTCTTTCAATTAAAACTCTCCAAGGAAGTGTTTTAGAAGGACCCAGCACCAACAACTCTTTTTGGATCATTACTTCAACAATGAATTTCTGTTCATCTTTTTGTGAATAAGAAGAAAGGAATGAAACCCTTGACTTTTTCTACAGTCTTAGTTTTCCTCTCTTTCGTTCATATTGCTTTTCAGACACTCGGTGAGTTTCATTCTTTATCCTCTGCAAAAATACATGTGAAAGTGGAAGCTTTTGTTCTCTTGCTCATTTCTTAAGCTCTTTAAGATTTTCATGCAGCTTGATTATCCTTTATTTCGTATTCATCCTAACTGGAGTTACGATCAATACAGATAGAGATATTAGTTCACTTTTAAAGAGAAAGGAAAAGTCTGGATAAGACAAAGCTAAGAGTCAGAAGTCAAGACAGTCATGCATTCAGCTAATGATTTCTTTTGGATGCATCTTAATTACTGGTTATGTCTATTATGTGAAGTAAATGGAAAGAGTTGTGAAAAATAAGAAAGTGTAAAGAATGAAAGAGTGCTTTATGTGTATATCCTGTCCTTAGGATGACAATGTGTTAGAAGCAATGGAGTCTGTGCTGTAATATTGGGGCAACTGAAAAAATATTGTAAAGGTCAGAGTCAAGAATGGCCCAGGAATAACCACTGCAACCTTTACTGTAAGGCAAAGAGATGCAGTGAATGCTCTGTAGCTGACTGTGAACAGACTTCAGCTGGCTTTCCCTTTTGACATTAAAATAGTGATAAGGTTCAAGGATATTTTCCCTATCCATCCTTCAATTCATTAAATTTGTGGAGGATCAGGATATGAATTACAGCTTCTGAAAGCAGATACTGTGTCATGTGAGCTGTGCCAGCACCAGCCAGTGAAAAAAGGGTGCCTACCCTGCACTCTGCCAGATCACATGGGCCAACCCCATGTGATGGCCCAACCACAAGCATCACAATTATTAGTGAGAATTCCTATTATTAGACCCAATATGATTCAATTATGAGGGCAATGGCTGAAATTTTGTATATTACACTTTGCACTTAAGTAGTAAGCTGTAATAATTAAAAGATTTAATATAAGTTAAAACTTATAAAATCTAAACTTATAACTATAAAAAACTAAAACTAAACTAAAGGAAAGAAGAAACTGTGTTGTAATTCTGAATCCAGATTTGAAGAAGTGAAACTTTCATAAATTACAAAGTTGTTAAAAATACACTGGACCTTCTGTGGAGAGAGAATATTAAACACAGATATAACAAGAATTGTCATAAATACATTAATCAAAATTTCTCCAGCACTTTCTATTCTGCTCAAAGTTCGACACTGACAGTGCCCCTAACATCCTGTCCCTAGCTTAGGAATTTACTTTAATGTTTGGAAGGGTATTGCATATTCTGTTGTGCTGTTACTCTTGGGCAAATAGAAAGATGTTACAGGAATGTACAGACACATGCCTGGTATCTCTATATACTGCCCAGTATTGGTTCTTGTAACAATTTCTGAGTGATTTGGTTGTGTTTATTTGTATTGATTTCTGATGATAAATGAATTACTAAGAGGATACTAGAAGAGGGCAAGGTAATAAGTCATCATTTTTCATCCTTAAAAAACAAACAAACCCCAAACAAACAAAAAAAAATCAAATAAACAAAGGTCATGTGAAAAACAAACAAACAAACAAAACAGAACATGTCAATTACAGAAGGCAAAGGTCAAATAAACTTAACTTATTAGCTTTATTAACCACAAATATAGTCTGGTGGAAATGTATGTGCAGGAAGTGATGGCAGACCTCTGAATATTCAGTGAGGCCTCTTTTAGAAATCTTGAAAGAAATGTATATTTCATCATGGATGTGGAAAAATAAAATCCAGTATACTCATGAAAATTCCATTGTACTGATGATATTTTTGAAGCTACGTCATAATATAATTTATGTATTGTTATTGCTCTGCACTATATTTATATGAGATGCATTTATTTTTCCTTACCAGAAAGAAAGAAAAGGCTTGAAAATGCTGTCTGATGTGACAAAAGTGACTCAAATTTTGTCTTCTGACATGAGTCAGGAGATTAGCATAGAATTGTCAACAAAATACATCTCTCTCCTTACAAGGTCCCTCATAATATGTTCACCATAAATACATTAATTCTGATTATTTTTTTTACAGATGATAAAATATTTTTAATATACAATGAGGATAGCAAACAATGCTTAACTGCTCAGAGATCTCATGAAGTCACAACAGCTGCTTGCAACAAAAATAGCGAATTACAAAAATACAGATGGGTGTCTGACCAGCAGGTGATGAGCATGGCATTTGCACAATGTCTGGGAGTGCCTTACAAGCAAGACCAGGCTAAAATTTCTTTGTATCCCTGCAACAAGAAAAGTGAATTCCAAAAATGGGAGTGCAGAAATGCAAGCTTGGCAATCCAAGGGGAAAATTTGTTTCTCAGTGCTGGCAAAAGGAGAAAAGACAATATTGTACTGAACAAGGTGTCAGGTACAACAAATAAATGGAAGATCCATGGAACCAGGGATGACTTGTGTTCTCAAGGCCATGAAGGTAATGTTTGAAGATTAATCCTGACAGTGTCATGTACTCACTTGTTTGCCATCACAGACTTCTTTTATTTCTGCTCCCCTTAGTCTTAGCAGCTGTTCCCCCTGAAGCAATGTTGGATGATCAGTTCACACACTCAGGCTGCCATTCCTCCATCCAGAGATGCAGAGGTGCTTGGCTACAGAGTGAAAAAAAAAAAAAAAAAAGTCATTTTTTTCTTCTATTTCTTTACTTTAAATGCAAAGGTGGATCTAAGTTATTTTAGTGATTAGCTTTATTCTAAGCACTTTATTTAATTAAACAAGCTTAATTAAATAAACTAAAGCAATTTACTAGTACTAGTGAAATTGTATTATCATTCTTGGATGAAAGACAAAAATCCTTAAGGTTTTTACCAACAGTAAACATAAGGAAATAATTCTGTACATGCTACCATTCTGTTACACAAGATATTTTCAGAAAATAGAGATTCCTATACGTATATTATCATTTCTCTTTTGTCCCCTCAGATCTGTTTACACTGCTAGGAAATGCCAATGGAGCTCCATGTGCCTTCCCTTTCAAGCTCCATGGTAAATGGTACACTGGGTGCACGGCTGCTGGCCGGTCAGACGGCTTGCTCTGGTGTGCAACAACACCTGACTTCGAAGTGGATCACTTGTACGGATTCTGTCCAACAGTCAGTAAGTCTCAAATGCTGAAATAGGTGTTATCACACAGCATTGTTAGGTAAATACATCAATACTGAAATGCTGTTACAAACATGGAAAGGAAAATTCTTGTGGTGGCTTTATTTTACTAAAAGATGTGTTGCCATGACATAACCTTCCTTACAGAAGAAACAAAACACATCTCCTGTGAGTCTACAGTCAAACTGAAGTTGTCTGGGTATGTCCATCAGTAGTTAATACCTGAGAAAATACCAATATGTTTTAAATATGACCACATTTAGCCAAATCTCAAAAAAGAGATGCTACTCACAGTCTATAATTTTCCATACCTCATTGCTATTTGTGGTAACGGTAGTACAACTGTCTCCATCCATGCAAATCTCTATTCTGCGCGACAATATTGGTCTACAGTCCATGGGAAGGTAGTTTGTTTTCTGAAAACAAAAAGGAATAAGATTGGTTCACAGGTCTTACTGGAAGAGCTGCATCATCAGCCTTTCGCCTGTAAAGTTTCCCACGTGATGGCTTCTCCCTTGCTTTGCTTCATGCTACACTGAAAGCCAACAGATAAATGTATGTGCATCTGAGAACAGACTTTGAAGGACAGCAAAATATAGTGTTACTGAAAATAATGAAAATACTGCCTAATATTTCAGTGTTATACCACAGACTCATTTTTCAATCAAATTTGTCATTTTGATAGATAGGAGAAACAAGGTTCAGCTCATAATCAGCCAACAACCACCACCATCTTTTTCACTGACATTACTGAAGATGACTACCTGGTGCAATATTACACACAATAGCTTAAAAGAGGCAAAACACCCTCCCTGTACAAACTGGGAAACAAGAAGTATTTGGCATTATATAATTCTTGGACATTGTCATCAATACCTGGGTCTACAATTCAAAATGAATATTAAATATTGAAATGGATTAGCAAGAAAGAAACACAATAGAAAAATAGGGAAGTGTTTTGTTTGTTTGTTTGTTTGTTTGTTTGTTTTTTGTTTTTGTTTTTCTCTGAGGAATGGTTCAAGAAATCCAAATTATTTTCCTTAACAAAAGAAAAATCTAAGGGAAGTTGTAATCACAGTGTATTAGCAAATACCCAGAGATCAGTTTTGCTAAGAAAAAGCTCCCAGAAGACAATTTCTAAGTTCTAGTGACCCACAAAGAGTAGAAATAGGATGTACAAAAAAAAAAATAATAAAAAAAAGATGACATAACTTAAAGAGTAAAGTTTCCATCATTGAAAATCTTTGCATTTCAGCTGTATTTCAGAGAAGAATTAATTCAGATATAGCTTATGAGCTTCTGAAAATCTGAAAAGATTTTCAGAGTAGATAATGGCTAAGGTGCAGTTTTGCTTTACTGATTTATTTATTTTTTTTTAACCTGAAGAGTATCAGATTTGGCAGAAAATTTGTAAATGAAGGATGAAAGATCATCTCTGTTAATGTCAATAGCAAACCCTCTTTTACTTAATAAAGAGCACACTACCTGAAAAGTATGGGTTTTAGGGGTTTAGGTTTGTTTAGAATGATCTAATTTCACGAGTAAATTTGTAGTTAAATTTTCTCATAACATTTTTTATATTTCTAACAAACTACACTATTAAATATTTTTTCTCTCACACAGGCAGTGACAATGACAAATTTTGGAGTGTAGATCCTTTGACAGGAACCTACTACCAGATAAACTTCCAGTCAGCTCTCACATGGCACCAAGCAAGGAAGAGCTGCCAACAACAGAATGCAGAGCTGCTAAGTGTCACAGAGATACATGAGCAAATGTATCTAAGAGGTGAGCAAACAAGCAATAAAAGAGTGTCAAGGAGTTTTTGTCTGATTAAAAATCTTTTGGTGCTTTAATCACATCACAATGAATAATTAAATTATTATTAGCATTTCCGCTGCTAGGAAAGTATTGACATTACTGTAAATTACACTTTTAAGAAGTGGAACTTATAAAAGCTGTGGAATTGTCATTTAAGATTAGTTTTATTATTATTATTCTTTGCAAATAATTTAAAATTTTCCAGTTAATTAAGCAAGATTTGGATCAAATTCAGAACATATGAACATACCAGTCCAAGAAAAGAACCTTATAACAAAATCATTATAGTAGATAGTCAATATATGACTTTTGTACTAAGAAATCAGTATTCTTTTTGTAGACCTAATAAAACAGATTTTTTAAAATCACATAAAAATTTTGTACAAAACACCAGTGAAAATCTGCATAAAGACTTTGTGGCTTTATGCATGAACTCTGTAGAATGAAGACCCTGAATTAATTTCACCAAACTTTACTAAACTTGTAAATGTTAACAGTTGCAATTCAGTAAGCCCTTTTTTAGGGCTTATTGCTTACATACAACCATAGAATAATATTAAATTCAGATAAAGTAATATGTCAACTAGTCTTTTCCCATTCTCTACCTTTCACCTGCGGAATAAAGTCTCTGAATTTATTACTAGTAAACACAGATTCTGTGCTGAACTTGAAAATCACTAACAGACATTTATTATTCTCCTCTGAAACTTGAGGTCGCGGAGCATTTCATAACAAATGTGATGAGAATTCCCACTCTTTTGGTTACCTAGATCTAATTGACAGCAAGAGATCCCCCCTCTGGATTGGGCTTAACAGTCTGAATCTCAACAGCGGCTGGCAGTGGAGCGGTGGCTTTCCTTTCAGATACTTAAACTGGGCAACAGGTTGTAATCTTATTTTGTTAACAGCTTTTTGAATGAATCATTCCTGACTGAATGTTGAATGCATATTAACTACAGAACTGTAGTATTCCCCATGAATACAATGAATTAAGTTTGAAAGGTTTATGAGACATGAGATTAAAAAACTGAGAACTATGATTTTTTTTTTCACTGTGTATCAAAAGGAGTTTCTAACAGAAGGGTTAAATAAACTCATGCTCTACCAGATGTAGCTAAAGTGAAAAGCGCTGAGTTGTAGCATACCATACTTACCTTCAAGTGAGCTAAAACCCATGTCTCCAGCTCACATAAGGGTTATCAGACCTTGCTGCTTGCAAGGACTCAGCTGTCTGAACATCAGCCTTTCCCTTCGCCTCCTACACTTTTCTTCCTTTCTAGTCTCCTCTTTAAAGTTCGAGAAAGGCTGTAAATGGAGTTCACAGCACTGGCAGTTTGTCTTTGAAGATCTCCTGCTGGTTGTCATGGTAGCAGTGTGCAGCAAATGCCGAATGTTTGTTTACTGAGTAAGTCCATCTTTTGGCTCTCCTTATGTCTCAAAGGCTCCCCTGCACCACCTGTTTTTGTCTGGCACAAAGAATGGGGGGAAAGCCCAGTGCCACTGAGCCTGACAGAGGGTTTTCTACCTTCTGTACCACTAGTAAAATCCCTTCAGGCTTGCAGAGAAGAGGAGAAGGTGGTGCTCAGGTCAAGCAGCCCACACCCTGGAGTTCCTGTATCCAGACACGATGACTACTATATATTTCCAGTTTAATGCATAACTATTGTAAATTGTATCTTTTGTGAGGGGAGAGACTCACTGAGCTATGAACCTCTGTGAGAAGAGGAACACTGCTCATTCCCCTAACACAGTGGTCCTAGAGAACCTCCTGGAGGGCAGGATGCAGGCGGGGCAGAGACATGCACCCAGCAGAAGGGCATGTGAGAAGACCTTGCTTGCAGCAAGGAACAAATCTGCAGTTCTCACTGAGGGGGCATGCAGAAAAGACCTTTCTGAAGGGCCTGAGTGGACATTTTTCATTCCAGCACAATGCTGAAAGATGCTGGACTGGAAGCTAACATACAAAGGAAAGACTACCCTGCAAGGGCAATGTGGAAACAAGGAGATTTGCTTTCCCATTTTGTGATTTGGCATGTCTCATCCAACTGATTTGTTATTATATTTTAGGAATTCCATGTTATGATTTTTGTGCTCCACTGAACACAGTTGTAGGAACTTGAAGCCATTTAACATGCTCCCACAAAGAAGAATCACACCCTGCTGGACTTTGATCAATTCACATCACTCTCTGTTCAACTGCTAGACAACAGATCCCACAGATCAGTTATTATTTTTTTTTTACATTTTCTCATTTTTTTTTTTAATAATATTCACTCAATGAACTTGGTTTTGTTCTATAATACAGACCTAGAATTCTAATTTTCATTTTCTGAAACTTCTTTTTATCACTAGCAGATCATGGCTCTTACTCTGAAGAACATTTTTCTCTCTTTGCATCTGAAAAATTCCTTACCTGAATATCAATTAAGAAAAGATGCTGCCTTACTGTCTTCCTGCCCCAAAATATTAGCTGAAACTGTGTCCTTTGACTCCATGAAAGTCTCTTAGGGATTTAAGCTCATTACTAATTAGTTCTATTAGTATAACAGGGTACTGAGTGCAAAATGTACACAAAACAAGGTATTTCATGAGTTATGAAACCGTAAGCTCTAATTTCCTACAGTTTGAGTGCAGCATCACTACCATGGCAGTATCAGGTACCCCTTCAGTGTCTGGAAGGGGTCTTCTGTCCAGTATCTACTGACTGGGCAAGAGCATTAGGTGTGCTGCAGCTGGTTGTGAGCTATACATTTGATGACTTTTAATGGATCTATGGCTGACACCTATGTATGGGCTGATTAAATGGTCAATGGGACAAGGAGAGAACTTGCTGCACCATTTCCATCAGTGTGGGCTCTAAGTTTAGTCTCTCTTTTGTGCAAACTGACAACTTTCACAAAACTTATAGGACCATCTTATTTTTGAGACTGTAATTCTGCAATCAAATATGGCAGAAAATGTGAATTATGCAACAAGCATCGAAAAAAAATGTTCTGATGGGTACTTTTAAATTACACTTCCTTATCTGCAGTAGAAAAATAACTGTAGCAATGAAGTCATGAGTCTATAATTGACACATGAAAAGGCTGGAAGTAAATTGTTCTTTCAGCTACTGACATGAAACCTGTGCTACATAAAAATAATTTGTTTTTCACTTAATGAAGGAAGTCCTTCTCCTGAGCCTGAGAAACTCTGTGCAGTACTAAATCCCAGAAGAGATGCTAAATGGGAAAACCAGCCATGTGAGAAGAAAGTTGGCTATATGTGTAAAAAGGATAACTTCACATTGGATCCTTTCAGTCTTCCATCAGGTATGTCAAGCAAATAGAAAACCTTTGATAAAAGCAAAATTTGTGTCACTTAGATGAAATTCCACAGCTACTTAAAAAAAAAAAGGAAAGGTCATTTTCACTTGATGTGAAACTGCTTTGTCTACTGCTTTGATGAGTAGAACAGAACAAAGAGTGTTTTATTTCTTAAACCAAATACATTTAAATATTGGAAATGTTCCTGAAACTTAGGAACCACATAAGCAATTTTTAATTCATGCTAGTATACATGATTCCAGAGGCAATGATCTAACCCATGCGTTATCACAGAAGTACCAAGACTGTACATCCTAGTGTGAAAGAAAATAAAGTTAGGTATGCTTCACCATCCCTGAGGCATGTTCTAACAAAAAGATCTAGGATTCTCACTGAAATCTGGGAGATGGCACCAACAGGCTAGAGCCTTTCTCTATGAGATTGTATGTGACCTGCAAAGATGGCAAAATATATCGACTTCCTTCAGACCACTTTTCCACTGCACTGTTTTATTTTTTTCTTCTTTGGTGATTAATTTAGTGACAACTATCAGGGAAAGCCATGGAATTACTTGTGCTGCAGTAATAATGCCTGTATGAAACTTGCAAAATAAAATTGGATGGGATATATTGTATGAAAACATCGAATGTGCAATTTCAAAATATTTCCCCATCCAAAAGCGAACATTTCACACTAGTGAAGACCAGTTACCATGGGCTCCGTTATTTTATGATTTTTTTTTTAAAATACAGCATGTTTTCTGTAAAAGTACAGTGTGCAACAGCAAACAGACTAAAATGTTTTACACATCTGAGGAATGAATAGAAGTACTGCTTATTTGTAATCACTCAGTTTTCACTTGAATTAGCTTATTATTTGATTTCAAATGTCATTGTATTGTTTGCATCATTTAAAAACTTGAAATATGTATTTATTTTGAGGGGATGCGCTGCCAGTTAAATGCCCAGAAGGATGGTTGCCCTATGCAGGTCATTGTTATGTGGTTCATAGAGAGCCCAGGGTATGGAAAGAAGCCTTAACTTCCTGCAATGAGAGCAATGGCAATCTGGTCAGTATTCACAATCCTGAAGAGCATGGCTTCATACTATCTCAGCTTGGTTACAGTGAGTATTTATATAGGGAGGTGTTTAAGACAATTGGGAAATTATATTATTGTAAATTTTACAGCATTTAAAAAAAGTTTCTTATTTGTTTCAGGGAAACATACAGATATATAGCTAAAAATAAATAAAAAGAAAAAAATATCACAAAAATCCCCATAAACACGAGAGGAATCTTTAGCACTCTCTCTTTTATTTTTCATTGTTTTCAGTTTGATTTTCATTTGTTTTTGACTGCATAAAATCACTTTAAGCAAAAAACAGCTCTATTTGGGCTACAGTGTTTGGGCTGATTTTCTGCCTCAGATACCTTGTAGCTATAGCTACAGGGAGCAGCTTTTACTGATAAAGCTAAGGAATTTCATTTCCTTCTGGTATCTCACTTTTTAACTTCTTGAAAGAAGAATGTGAATGAGATCTTAAAATTCCCTGTCATTTAATCCAAATAAATTTGTATTGAAACATGACAATTTCAGCTCATCTTCTGTCAGAACAGGTGTCTCTCACAGGTGGATTTTTGTTTTTAGAAGCTACAGATGAGCTATGGATTGGCCTGAATGACCTCAGCATGCAGATGTATTTTGAGTGGAGTGATGGGATTCCTGTAACATACACCAAATGGTTGCCTGGAGAACCAACCCATGCAATCAATGGACAAGAAGATTGTGTTGTTATGGCAGGAGAGGTAAAATTATCCCACCCTTCTGCAGCATTATACTGTTTCATTTTTGTTTCTAGTATGAGTGCACAGAACTAGAGAATGATGTCTTTATTCACTCAAAGGATGGTTGTTCTAAATTAAATTAGAGATAACTAGATAAATGCTCATATCTGACTGTGGGTGTACATTATATGCCAAGCAAACCTTAACAGACTGCCTATGACATTTAACACAACCTCACATTTAAGCACGAATACTTGGAATTCATTCAAAGAACACAGAACTTTGTTTTCCCACTGAAGAAATATTGTAAAAAAATAACCAATAAAATTTCTAAAGGAAACACATCCTGTCCGGCTAATTTTCACCTCTTCCTAAATTGCACCTAGGATGGATACTGGGCAGACATTCCTTGCGATAGGAATTTAGGTTATATCTGCAAAAGAAAGCCACTACAGGGAGTTTCTGGGACCCTAAAGACTGATCCTGCCTGTCTGAAGGTAACAATAAAATATCTTCAATAATCTGGTTAACAAAAACTCATTGTCTTCACAAGGTCCACTTGACATTGAGATTATCTTTTTCCTCTAGTAGGTGTGTTTGTAAATCAAGAGTGATAATTTTCAATATATTCTCTTACTTACAGTAAAGCTATTCTTAATTTTGTTATTGCTCTTATGAGTCATCCGCATTATTTTCAGAATGGTCTGCAAAAAAGGCTAAAGCCATTACTGTGGTTTTGTGCATATGTTATATTCTTCTACTAACCATCTGTGGTTATCTAAGATGTAGTAGAAACTGGGAACCATTTTTGAACAGTGACGTGATGTAAGATGAGAAATCTAATTGCTAATGAAGTCAAATCAAAACAATCTTTTTTTTTTTTTTTTTTTTTTTTTTATAAATGAATTTATTTTCAGAACAAGTTATTGTATCCTACTGCTTTTATTCTTCTCTTTATTTCTTCCATTTACTTTCCTGTTTACTAGTGCTCAATAATTAGTAACATTTCCCACAGCCCTATACAGGGAACATAGCAGAGGCTCATTGCACTAACTGGAACTAGGCAGATACAAAATATTAAGCACAGATATACTTATATATATATAAGTATATATATAATGTATATATATATACATTAACCATTAACCTTTCTTGGGCGCAGCAAGTATACCTTGAGCTGGTAAAGAAGGGGAAACTGGAATTCAGCTGTAATTTTGAATATTTTCTTTCTCAATATAGAATCACAGAATGGTTTAGATTGGAAGAGACCTTAAAGATAACCCAGTTCTACCCCCCCTACCATGGGCAGGGACAGCTCCCACCAGATCAGGTTGCCCAAAGCCCCATCCAGCCTGGCCTTGAACACCTCCAGGGATAGGGCATATATAGCTTCTCTGAACAACTTATGCCAGTGCCTCACCACCCTCATAGTCAAGAATTTGTTACTTCTATCTAATCTAAACTTCACCTGTTTTTGTTTAAAACCATACTCCTTGTCCTATCACTACAGTCCCTGAAAAACATTTCCTCACAAGCTTTCCTGTAGGCCCCCTTCCTGTACTGGAAGGCCCCTATAAGGTTTCCCCAGAGACTTCTCTTCTCTAGACTGAACAACCACAACTCCCTCAGCCTGTCTTCATAGGAGAGGTGCTCCAGACCTTTCATCATTGGTAGTTTTTATGCTATATCTTCAGTTGGACTTTTAAAGTGAACTGATGGGTTAAATTAATTAATTAGCCTAGTTACAGTTCTTTTAGCCTAGAAACGTAAGTACATTTGACTCAGTGTCTCACTATAACACAGACCATTCTCTGTGGTTCTGAGCAAAGAAATGTTTTATTCATCTACATCTGAATACACTCCCCATTCTACATGCCTCTGACTTTTCTTAGTTAAAATGTATGATTTATTAGTTGTTGAAAGAGAGGGAATCATATAAATTAAATCTCTCTCTGTAGGCTCACAAAACTTTATTATTATGTCTACTGGATTTCAAGTGAATACGTTATCGCATTAGCTTATATTAAAAATGTGTGGATTTAAAACTGTACATTGAAATTCAAGTACTAAAACATATGCTCTTTATCTACAAGTGTATTACATGTGCTCTTCTTGACAGGGCTGGGAAAGGCATGGCTTTTACTGCTATCTAGTTGGACATACACCTTTAACATTTTCAGAAGCAAAGAAAACCTGTGAAAGGAGTGGTGGTTATTTAACAAGTATAGCAGACAGGTATGAGAAGAATCTAAACACTGTACTTCTGGTGGAAAAATTATGACATTTTATAAAATAGTTGAGAATGTCAGGAAAAAAAAAAAAATGGAACCATAAAAGAATGACCTTTTTCTGGAGAAAAATATTAAATACAGTACATCTTCACTAACCAAATGTTCATTACACCTTCATGTTTTCCAGTACTCAAAGAAAAGATCACAGTTGCTTCTTCTCTGTGTGGAGCAGTTTTTCAGTATATCACAGCCTTGACTACTGTTGAAGCTAGTTCCTCTGGTATCCACTTAAGTGAGGCATTTCCACAAAAAAGGAAACCTAAAGGGGTTTGAGGGCCATTCCCTAAAGGGAATGACTCCATTCATTCTAGTGTTGTATAGTTTAGGATGCTGAGAAACAGCAAACTAAAGGATAACTAAGTTTCATCCCCATCTAACTTCTCACCTCATTTCAGATATGAGCAAGCCTACCTGACCAGCTTTGTTGGTCTGAGCTCTGAGAAGTACTTCTGGATTGGTCTCACAGACACAGGAGAGCAAGGGATCTTCAAATGGGTGACTGGTGAAGGTGTTTTCTACACAAACTGGAACTCAGCAATGCCTGGTACTCTTTTTTATGTGCAGTCTTTGTAGTTTGTGTTTAAAAGCAGGATCTTAAAGTCCTGTGCTGGAGAAGAAGGACACAGAAGTTACAAGCTTTCAAATGTCATTTAGGAAATGGTGTAATGGTTAGGCAGATCTTTGTACCTTTGCATCCTCATTGATCTGTCCACAACTGCTCCTCTCTGACCCCAAGATATCATGTTTGGGGTGTGTCACATATATATGCTTTTGGAAATTAAGGCGTGAAATCTTGCAGTTTTGATGGGTTCCCTGCCCTGTATGACAGCATCCAACTGTAAATCTTTCCCTTGGCACCCAGCCTTGGTGACATATGGTCAACACGACAGCCTTCTTCAGGCATTGCTTTATTTCACCATGTGAAAAATGTAAAGGAAAAGAGACTTACACAAAGTATGTGTACACCTTTGCCCTTCTCACTGCCTCTTCACTTTTCAATAGCAGCAAAGACAGAGTAGGTACTGAGGACTGAGATCTTTGTCTGGTCTTGCCAGTAGCTGTTCTCCAAAGACCAATCCTTTTCCTGTGACGCTGCACTTAGTAGCATCCCTGAAGTCAACCTGCAAGGTTGCTGAAACTGCAACTGCAAGTAGTCAGTAGTCATTCCTTAAGGTTTTGGTCAAAGGAGACTATCTCAGGGCTTCCCTTCTGTAATCCCAGACAACCCTCTGAGTTACTGCAGCAAATAAAAACATTTCAGTAACTGAATCAACATAAAGAGGCATAAATTACAGTAGGATAATCACAAATATGTCTCAGCTAGTGTCATTTCCAGCTCTGGGTTTGCTTCTGGACTGTCCTTGGCTGTTTCTTGGTGACATCAGTTTAGTCTGCTATGACAGCACCTGGAGGCAGTCAGGGCTTGGACGTGCTCTGCCAGCACCTCTAAGTAAGCACTCCAAGCACTAGAGGGTTAGTTGCATAGGTTTCTTGTTTGGTTGTTTTCCTTCTTTCTTTTGTGTGAGTATATATATATATATATATATATATATACACACAAAAAAAAGGAATATATATATATTCCTTTTTCATTGCAATTAGCTTTATTTAATCTACATTATAAGGGACAATTTTTAATATAGAAAATTAAGAATGTGACAGGACAGCTTGGCAGCCAGATGTACCCATGCTCCCCACATGCTGGCAGGCAAATTGTTTTTCTCTGGCTCTGAACCCAGCAATATAAGGACTTTCTCACTTGCAACTAATTCCCTGCCCACTGGGTCCCTGAAAAACTCTCCTTGTTTTCATAATAGCTGACACATGGCTAATACCCGATCCCGTGTTGATGTCAGCCTTGGACACCTGCTGATTCTTTCAGGTCTACCTGCTCTTTTCTTCGCTACAAAACTTCCACCCAAGTAGAAGCAGAATGAGTTCTCTGTATGTACACATTTGGGGAATACAGAGGCAAGGAATCTAGCAGTTTGGTTAGGCTAGGAGTTTAACACTGAGGTGTATGCAGTAATCTTAGAAATTAAGATTGATAGCAATACACTAATAGCAGCTCCACAATTGCTTTGTGGAGAGTCACAGACTATTGTTCCACTGATTCTGAGAGCAGAGAATGAAACTCATCAGATGACGGAGATAACATTTCAGAAAGATGCGTGCTTCTTGGTGGAACAGGCTGCCAAATCCTTGCAGTGAGTGGCACAGGAAAAAGCTAGGCAAGTGAGTGTTCATGCATTTGGGCTACAAAGCTTTTCAGGGGACAGTGAAGATAGTGAAGTACTCTACTTGCTGGTTTCTTTACAAAGCAGACACTACATATAATATTTCAAAGACTTTTGTAAATGAATTGTATGAACTGTAAAAATAGCAGGGGAAGCACTTTAAAACACATTTTAATTTTCTTTCGTATCTCACAAAGGGAATGAAGCAGGTTGTGTTGCCCTAAGGACTGGAAATGCAGCTGGACTGTGGGATGTTCAGAACTGTGAAATAAAGGCAAAATTTCTCTGCAAAAAACTAGCTGAAAAAATGACTCTTCCTCTTGCTCCTGAAAGAATTTCTTATTCCAAATGTCCCTTGGGTTGGGATACAAACAATAGCACTAATTCATGCTTCAGAGTAAGTACTACTTTTTCCAATAATCATGCTCATGAGATAGAAGAGTTCCAAATTCATAGGAAGTCTGAACTTCAGAGAATGGCACATTATTGTACCATATTGTAGTAAGCTTTTACACAGACTACTCATGGAAATCTCTGCAATGATCACTATCACTGCATCAGTAGGGTTATCCAAGTAGCATATTGTTTGACCAATGTTATATATGATCTTTTTAATGGAATGTTTTCCCTATTTTTGCCATACGTGGCAGTCAGCAGATATGTTTTTAACACACTGTAAACATAATGTTCTGCTCTAAAATTTATCTACAGCTTTTTGTTAGAGAAAACAACCAAAAGAAAACATGGTTTGAAGCCCGAGATTTCTGCAGAGAAATAGGAGGAGACTTGGCTGCCATTAATAGTGAAGAAGAGCAAAGAATGATAGAAAACTTAATAATGTGAGTAAAATAATATCTAAAAAAGAAAAAAAATATAGGTACCATTTCCAAAGACATCTTTGGAGTTGCTAAAATTAATCAAAATCCACAAACTATTAAAATTAAAAAAAGAAACAACAAACAAAACCAACAGGAAAAAAAAAAAAGAATCAGTTGAATGTTTCTCCTTCAGACTCATTTGTAACTTTATTCATTGAACCATTTTGAAAATAAATTGTCACTTCAAGTAAATATAAACATTTCACTCTTCCAAGAACACAATAATTGCAGCATCAATGAATAAAATCAATATACTGTATATTCAACAAAGCCATTTCCAAAGTGGAAAATTTTAGGTGGTAAGCACTTATTTGCTAAAGAGAGTTAACTGACCAACATCATTTTCTTTTTAAAATTTCAACTATAATTTCCTTTTAGTAATTCAACAGTTTAGTCTTTAAATCCTCAGAAGCACTTATCCTACCTCACCATTACAGACCGAGTACTTATCAGCCAATTGTTGTGACTATTACATACATTTATACTCTTGGTTTCAAAGTTTTGACTACTCAAAACCTTCAGTAAGTGTGAGTTACTGTCCCACGCAACTTGCAAAACTTAACACAGCTAATGTGTCCTTTTCTTCCTTAATATATGTTTTTTTCACATTCTAGAAAAAAATCTCCATCATCTCAGCCTTTCTGGATAGGTTTACATCATTTGGATCCTGATGGTGGGTACTCCTGGAGTGACAGATCCCCGGTGAGTGCTCAGACTTTCCAGTTTCTCTTCTGGCTTTTTCAATGTTGGAGTTGTTTACATTACTGGCACAGATGAAGGCTGTATAAGAATTCCCAGAAATGGCTGCCTTACCATTGGGTCATTATTCTTCATACTGGTTTGGAAAATAAAAAGACCGATAAACCCCGAGGTAAAACCATCAAAACAGTGCTAACATGGGGTACTAGTTACAGAGACAATTATCTAGGTGACAAATATATGAGAATGGTTTTATTTGTCTGTGGTGATATATTGCAATGTTCCTTTCCCCTGCTTTTGATTTATAGCCTCATTCAATTCCACACCACAGCGAAGAGGTTTCATGTGACTTCTGGCATCAATTAAATGGTCTATTAAATGCTGTGTAAGATGAGAGACTTTTTTTTTTTTTTTTTTTTTTCTCCTACAAAATGCTATATCGATTTAATAGCCCACATAGAGTCATGTGAAGCCACATGAGGAAAGTAAGGAGTGGTTTGAAACATTTTGGTGCTACCTCTTTTTCCTTCCAGAGTTCAGCTCTTTTACCTGTAAGATAAGAATAAAAATCAAAGCTGTGTTTATATTGTAGGTGAATTATACAAAAAAACTTTCTTTTGATGACACTGGATTTGAACATTGTGGAGCAATCCATGAAGAGTCTTTCAGGTTATGGATTACCATGCACTGTGAATACAGTCATGACTGGATTTGTGAAATAAAGAAAGGTAGGCTATTTCATAGAATCCTGAGTTGGAAGGGACCCACAAGGATCACTAAGTCCAACTCCTACTTTTTACTCTAAGATCACCTTAGAAAAAGAATTTAAGTTGCATCATGTTGTACCAAAATAGGAAATTTTGCAAGTTGCATGCTTGTAGAAAATTCAGTTGTTTTCACAGAAATTTTACAGAAGGAAAAATAGACCAATATATATCAATATTTTCAGAATACAATGCTTCAACTGATAACTATCAACTTTGTTTTAACATTAAACTGTATTTTTCTTGGATCTCTCAGATGGAGGGAATTTCCTTGTAGTTGCAGATCTTATGTAGTTATAATCATTTAAATCTTTTAACCAACCAGCAAGAGAATATTTTTATAATGTGACATGATGGTTTTTTACTCAAGCATATATGTCACACACTTCATTTAAAACAATTACAGATACAACAACACAAAAAACACGATGAAGTCCTGTGGGGGGAAAAAAAGGTTACAAAGATGATATTTGTTTTACATTTGTGTAGCTCCTGGCCTTGCATGTTTAGATACATTGCGCCAGTGTCCAATTCACTGTTATATTTTTCCATTTAAGTTATTTCTCAATGGTTCATGGGTTTTCAGTCAAATGTGATTCTCCACAAAGTAGTGTCATGGAAAAAAAATAAGTTTCACCAACTTATGAATAGTAAAATATATATATATATATATATTTGAAGGATAAATTTGTTTAGTATTTGATTTTCTTGCTCAAATTTGACAGCATCCATACAGAATCTTTTATTGTTGTGCAGAGTACACCAACACTGAAGTAGTTTTACTTGTTTGTTTTCTTTCAGAAACAAGAAAGTTTAGTCAACCTTCAAAAGGCACTTACCAAAAGTTTACCAAGACAGAGATGTAGGGCTGAAATACATCCCAAACCTTCCTTCTTACTTTGAACCAAAGATACTCAATAAATATATACTTTATTGATAGAAATTTTAATCTCATTGAGATCATTTCCACTAATTAAACACTTAACATTGGATCAATATTTAGGAAACAATTTACATCTTCATTTCTTTCCCATTGTGTTACAGGGACACCCTTAAAGCCAGAACCTGTGGGTCCTTCTGCCAGTAAGTTTCTGTTTTATTTCCTTGCATCCAAAGGAACAACAGCAACTTTTGTAAGGACTGTGCAGAATACAGAGACTCCTCTTCTGTGTTGCAGTGTATGAAGTCACAGAGGATGGATGGATTATAAAAGGGGTGAAACAGTATTTTTTCAGCACAGAAAGTAGCTCTATGGAAAAAGCCAGAACATTCTGCAGAAACAATCATGGAGATCTTGCTATCATTGGAGACAATAATCAAAGAAAATTTTTGTGGAAATATGTAAGGAGATAATTAATTTTTTACCATATATTTTACCATATACATCATATATGCACCCTACTGCATATGTTTGTGAAGTACAGGAGGACATGCTTGTTGCATAATATTACTACATTTTATCAGCAGTAGATTTCAATGTTCAATGAGTTTTGCGCATGACCAAATGTGTATAAGGAGCAATGAACAGGCAGATATTGACAAAACTGTCCTTTGCCAGGATAGTTCTCATCTAAATACCATATTCAGAAGTGCAGTGTTACGTGCAGATTTAAGGCTACTGCCAGGGTAGTTCTGATGGTTACATACCAAAGAAAGATTTGTCCTTCCTCAGGTCAGGGACTGACTTGTAAAAGAATCTGTAACTTCATGAATTAATTTTGCTGCAAAACATATCAAAACCACCCATGTATTTCAAGAGCGTTGCTTGAGATGATGCTGGCGGGCACATGGTGGGCCATGGCAGGGTCATGTTAACAATCAGGTAGCATAGGCATTGGTTCAGACTTCTGCCAGAACTCTGTTTGGTTTATTAATACCAAAGTATTCCCACAACCTCCTTTCTGTGTCACGTAATTAGATGTTTTCTTTTATTATGTGTGGGATAGGATATGAAAGGAGTAGCGGACAGACAGCTTGAGACACAGGAATTACACAACTGCCTAAGTACAGAAAAATTTACATTTACTTACTGCTAAGTGCCAAATTATTTTATACTGTTTATTTATTTATTTAGTTTTCTCAAGTGTTCTGTGTGTCTTTCAAAATTGAAAGCACAAACACATTTTGAAAGCTTTGATTATACCACCAGTACAGCAGCCAAAACTAGGGAATCATCAGTAAAAGCAACAAAGCAGAAGTATGTGATTTATTATATTTATTTCAACAGGAGTCCTCTCTGGTGACTAGTCATGATTGTTCATAAAACATGTATTCATCTATTTGCTTCAATAGCACAAAATATACACTTTTAAATATCAGATAACTAAGTAAGAGAAAGCACTAACAAAAAGTATATTTTTGTGTTTAGATATTAAAAAATGGCAAATTGGAGTCATATCTCATAGGATTAATTCGGAATGCCGATCAACAGTTTAGGTAGGTATTCAAGTGTTAGACATTAGAACGGGCTGCCCAGGGAAGTGGTGGAGTCACCATCCCTGGAAATCTTTAAAAGACATTTAGATGTAGAGCTTAGGGATATGGTTTAGTGGGGACTGTTAGTGATAGGTCAGAGGTTGGACTCAATGATCTTGAGGTCTCTTCCAACCTAGAAATTCTGTGATTCTGTGATTCTGTGATAATTCATAAAATGAAGTTTTGTCCTGCCAGAGTTCCTTCTGCAGGGACACCTGCAAGGGAGTTAAAAGCAGTTTTGGAGAGATATATTGCATATTGAAACGTGTGCTCTCCCTTGGCTTAACTATTTTGTAAAATCACTGGTTTAAATGGCATTTTTATAAGGAATATCCATGCTACAAATACATAGATAAGATCTGTTAAAGATGAAGGTAATTTTGTTCTTGGACTTGGCAGGCAGGATTTTTTTAATCTAATGTTTTTTAATCCTAGTTTAAAATCAAATTATAGACAGACTCAGCTGTAAATATTTCAAAATACATATTTTTAGTATATAAAAATAGTGTTGTTTTTTTTTTTTTTTTTTTTTTTTCCTGAACTGCCTGTGAACATTGTCTGATCAACAGCTACTGTGTGGATTTTTATTTTTTTTTTTCAGTTGGATGGATGGGAGCCCAGTGTACTATGCAGCTTGGGCAGCAAATGAACCCAACTTTGCTTATCGTCAAGAAAATTGTGTAGTCTTAAATAAAAAAACTGGTGAGTTACACAACTTTTAAAAAATATATTTTTTATGGGTATAATTCTTCCCATGTTTGCTAAGTATATTTTGTCAACTTTAATCCATTCTTTCCCAGTAATCTGAGGGAAAATATACATAATGAAGTGTAGTCATTATAACTGAGGTTAACTGAGGGGCAACATTTGCCATAAGAGATTTGACTTCGATAGGGATGCAAGGATAAAACGGTCATTGATTTTTCAGCTGTACAAGCAGTATGTTCTATTCAAATCAATAGCAAATTTTTCTTTCAAAAAAATAATCAGGGAGTATTTAGCAAAAGAATAGAACATATAAGCAAGGACCTAACAGACATATGGAGTTTCACATTTAGTTGTGCTTTCACTGTGAAACTGTTACTTTCCACTAGAAGGTTTAAATATAACAAAGCTGTTTGTGGGTTCACTCAGAGTCACCATGTCAGCCGTATCTTATGGCTACTACAGTCACAGCAGGATCAAAGTCCTCCTGCAAGCAGTGATGGAGGTAGAGTCTAGCTGAAGCACACAGTCTTACATTCCCAGACAGAGTGCCTTCAATGCTATAAGCATGGAAGTGAGTTCAGTTTTCCACAAATTTCTGTCTTTGAATCAATGTCTTATTATCTATATTTAAACTGATTTCAGGTTTGTGGAATGATGTCAATTGTGGTTTTTCAAATGGCTTTATCTGTGAGAGGCATAGAAGTTTTATAAATGCAACACTTGCTCCAGCAGTAACTTCACCTCCAGGAGGATGTCCTGAAGATTGGCTTTTATTTAAAAATCAGGTATCGTAACATGCATCTAAGTGCAATGATATTTGTCCTTGAGAAGATACCTAAAGCTACACAAGAGGTCTTTTGTATTCCAAATATCTTTTGACAGGGATTATCCAAAGTCACGTTAAAAATTTAACCAGCTACCTAATTCTTACAAAATTAAATCATAATTATAGTTTTTTTTTGAAGAGTATTAATCTGAGATACACTAGAAAACTGTTACATAGTATATACTAAAAACAAACTAACAAAAAAAACCTACAACTGAATTCAACTGAAAGCACCAATTGTAGTGTACAGTCAATCATTTGAGCTGGGACAAATCAGAAATAGTGCCTGATTTTTCCAAACTAGCTTCAATGTAATATACTTTCCTCTCCCTAAAAGGGAAAAACTCTGATGAGCTTACTAACAAAGGGCTCTATTTTCTAACATAAAGAATATTGTGTTGAAAGCACCCATATGCCAGTACAGTGTTGTTTGTTTTTTTTTTTTTAATTTTAATTTTAATTTTAATTTTAATTTTAATTTTAAACTTTCATTTTTACTTTTACTTTTACTTTTATTTATTTTTATTTTTATTTTTATTTTTATTTTTATTTTTATTTTTATTTTTATTTTTATTTTTATTTTTATTTTTATTTTTATTTTTATTTTTATTTTTATTTTTATTTTTATTTTTATTTATTTTAAGATTTGTCAGAGTTATTTTCCGCAAACTGAGTATGGCATTCTCTGAGAGTGCTACCGGTACAGCAGAGAGGAGAGGGCACATGGGGCACACTCATAATTGCCAAAACTATTGCCAGGGTGAGTGTGTATTGGTAGTGTGGTGACTACACGACTATGCACTTTTAAAGAAATCATAATATACATTTATTTTTAAGAAGCCATCATACATCTCCATTTATAAAAGAGCTAGTAAATGGGAAAGGCTGAATACACACATGAGAATACCATAGGCCAAAACTACTTTTCAGAAAGTTCCGATGATTTCACATGGAGTCCTGGGCTGGGCTTCTCCAGAACAGTTAACACATTAAGTTCTCATCAAGCTCCTACCGTGAACTATAGTTTATAAAGCTTATAGTTTATAAAGGTCTGTTTGAATTTTGTTGTGACATTCAGAGTTCCTTTCAAAAAGATATGATATGGAGTAAATTTAAAAAGTATGAATGGTTTTGACTTGGTTACAGAGCTGAGCCCCTGCTAGCTCTAGAAATTTCTCTTCTTGTATGATGGGGCTAATTTCTACTTAAACTGGTGCAATGCAAACATAAATTCCGTTTGGTGTCACTCACTGATGGCCTAACTTGTTTTTCGTAGTGTTACAAATTCTTTGGTTCTTCCTATCAATATTGGCATACTGCAAGTAGAGCTTGTATCAGCCTTGGAGGACACCTAGCTACCATAACAAATGAACAAGTACAAGGTATAGTACAATGACCCTTTAGGTAATAGCATTTATTCTGTAGACACTGGTCATTTTCTGCAAATAAGAATATGGCAAAAAGAGACAGCATGTAAATACAAGTATTTTATAATACACATACTTAACATGAGTTATATGGCCACAGCACAAAACATTTTTTGAAGAACTAGAACTATCTATTTCATGCTAATGATGCTAAAGGTTGCTTCCTCCCATTCCATGCAAACTGCTTTATGTTATTTTTAGGGTATTAATTACCACAAAATAAAAGATCCAGATGTAGTGTTCATAGAGTTTGACACCAAGAAAAAGAAAGGAACCCATGGTCTGCTTTTGCCAGAAACAGAAAAAGATACTTTATTATACCTCTCTGAAATGACTGCCTAAATTCTGCAAATTAATTCAGCAGTACAATGTCAAATGAGGGCACTTTTTCACCTTAAGTGCATTTCTGGGCTTCCATTTGCAGTTCTGTCAGTCAGTCGGCTCATCTTGAGGGTTGAACTAAAGGAACTCATTAGACAAAATGGCAGTCAGGCAACTTTCTGCCTTTCTGATCTTGCTTTATAGTTCCAAATACTTTCATTCTTTGAGACTTTACATGGGCAAAGGACTAGTATAATATTGACATAATAAATTTTACATAATCAAATTGGGTACAGTTCTGATCAAATGCTAATTTAAATGCATTTAAATTACTTCAACAAAATGAACAAAATGCTTAAAAATTTGTTTATGAGCTGATGTCTTGACTGATGACATGACATGTTCACCTTTTTTCTATTTTTTTTTTTTTCCAGCTTTTCTCACTTACCATTTGAAGGATGTTTTTTATGATCCCTGGATTGGCTTGAATGATGTACTCAGTGAACTCAACTTTGTTTGGGCTGATGGAAGGACTGTCTCTTATACAAACTGGGCTCCAGGTTCTCCAAAACTTGTAGAACCCATTTTGTTTGACAGCCTACGTCCAGAAGATGGTCACAATCGGTTACAGGTAAATATCACTCAGAGTTTACCATGAAGTTAAATCTGGAGAGTAATATCACTTCAAGTAAACATCTCATGTTGCTTCAGACTTTGCCTCAGCCTTTTCTCCAAATTGTATGTGTATCTTTAAACTGGGATTAGAAATACAGTGTTTTAATTTTTGGGTCTACAAGCTAACTCAGAGCACAAGAGAATAAGATATCGTTGTAAGATTGCCAAAGAATTTGTAAGTATTCTGGGACAGAATGACAGATAGAATGTTCTTTTTTTTGTAGTAATTTTCTGTTCATTTTGGAGAAAATGTAAATGTAGAATTCAAATGTTAGAAGTTATCATGTTAGAAACATTTTCACATGTTTGATAAGTTAAATCATTTTTGAAAAAGGAGAGCATGCAAGAGTTCATTTTTTTTTTCTACTTCTTTCACATTTAAAATTGTAACTGAATTGTGAAGGGTTAATAGGTATAAATTATTTTTATGTATCAACAAATTTCTAAAGCAGTTATTACCTAGGTCAACCCCATAATGTTGTAAACAAATTAGCTTTCTACAAATTTGAACCACATTTATTTCCATACCTTCCTTTCAAAACTTACCTTTCACTTTCTATGTCACTATTCTACTTGCTGTCCAACCATCCTTCATTTTGCTATTCACTCCTGCAGATAAGTCAGAAATAATACTAGAGAACCAGCTAAATCTGCACCTCAGCCAATTCATTCTGCTTCTGCTCATTATATTCTAGTCAAAGGTGTTCAGAAAGACAATAGGATACAGCACAATACATTGACTAAACTTCACTACAGCTTTAAAAATACTCCTGGGAAACATACAGAAAAAAACAAAACACACACACACACAAATAAACAAACCAACCAATCACCAGCACCACCACCAAACAGAATACACTAAGTTACATTCTAATTCTCTTCTTCACCTTGAACATATTCTCTCCTTCAGAGAATCCTCTTCTGAAAGATCCTGGAACAGGTTCCGCCAGGGAACTGGTCATGGCACCAAGCTTTCTGGAGTTCAAGAAGTGTTTGGACTGATTTTGGGGTAGTCCTGTGTAGAGCCAAGAGTTGGACTCTTTTTGTGTCCCTTCCAACTTAGGTTATTTTTTCATTCTATGATTTCCAAAGGAATGAAATATTATTGAAAAATAATATTTCATATATTATTGAAAAAGTTGCTCAAGCTTAAAAAGCAATTGCCCATCTTCTCTACTGTTTCATGATCGGCTTCTTTTCTTCTACCTAATCTTCTTCAGAGTAAGACCACAAAACCCACTAAACCAGGCATTCCTAAACTTTTTATATGGCAGCATAGCAGGCTGTTGCAGATTGTAACTAATTTGAAGTTCCAGCTTCTAAAGCACTCAGCACTTGATCTTCTATAAATAAGAGATATTCTAAGAACTAAAGTTGATGATAACTTACTGTCAAGGATCATCAGTTAGACACATCTGTAAAGAATAAGCACTATTTGTCTTTGCAAGCCAAATACAAATCATGGCCTTCATTTTTATTTTACTTTTTCATTTTTATTAAAAATATTAGAGCTGTTCATTGAGACAGAAAGTGTGACAAAGTTCTTGAAAATAACAGCATCTTTCAAATATGTCTTCTTGAAAATGATTATATGAATAAGCTGGTTGAAAAGATTTGCAAGACAATACCAAGGTGGAGCTGTCCATAACAGAGGAGGCCAGAAAGGAGAGAAAGGGAAAAATGGAGGGTGTTTCCAGAGCTGTAATAAAAAACCCACAATGGCAGAATTCAAAGAAAAAAAAAAGGCTGAAACTTCACAGGGTTAGAATACTTTGTTTTATAACTTCTAATACCAATGGATGCTCATACTCCTTCCCTTTCTCCAACAGTATGATTGTGTTGCTCTGAAGAGAGGTCCTCCTGATAATACAGGAAAATGGAGTGATGAGCCATGTTATAAATCCAGTGGGTATATATGCCAGAAGAATAGTGGTGAGTTCTGTATCACTAAACTTGGGATTTATATCACAAAGATTAAAATTAACTTTTTATTTAACATGCTTTATGTTACAGTTTGTTTGTTTGTTTTTAGGTAAAATATCAATAAAACAAGAGCCCCTCTTTTATCTCAGTGCTACTTAGCAATCTTGTGGAAAAGCGAATTTAGGAAAGCAAATCAGAAGTTAGAAAAGCAAAATGATCTTATTTTAATAAGTGTAATTAAATAGCTAAAAACCATAAACATAATTACACAATTTAATAATAATCTATAGATATGTAAGTGGTAAGTAAGTTTTACATTCAAATAAACCTGACAGTCATGAAGATGATAAGTCACAAAGAGTATTTTGAAAAAGCAGAGCAGGTGTACTATTTTTGATTCATGGTATGAAGTTACCTCTGCTATGTAAAATTCTGAGAATTTACAACAGTACCAAGTTCCCAGAAGCTGAAAATGTATTTCTTTCATCCAGAAAGCTCATTGCTGTTTTGAAGTTATCTGTTACTTAAAAGGAATTAATGAGAAGATCTATTGAGAACTTCTATATGAGAAGGTGTATTCAAATTAGCAATTTTCTAGTAGGTTCATAAATAATATTGTTATTCATTTGCTCAAGTCAAATATATGTTCTCCAGATATAACTGTTCTTGTGTTTTGTTTTTCTTTTCCTTTATTCCTCCAGATCCTAAACTCTTTAAGTCTTCAGCAACAGTGTTGGACTTTGCTTTTGACCATTCTGATGGCATTAGCTATTCTGTCACTCGTTCTAGAATGAACTGGGAGGAAGCACAAAAATTCTGCAACAACAATGCCTCGGAACTTGCCAGCATTTTAGATGCATATAGCCAGTCACTGTTGTTCTTAATTGCACAGGAATATGGAGAGCCTCTGTGGATTGGTCTTAACAGCAACATGGTAAGAACACATGCAATACAGATAGTTAAGCTGACACAGAGGCTGAACTTACTGTATGCTTTCATCTTGAAACCTATAGGAATTTCTGCCACTATACTGCAGAAAACAGCATATCAGTGCACCCATCTACATTGGCATTCACCAAAAAGGATGCAGTGGAGACTTTAACAAACCAAGAACTCTTTAAGTGTTTTAGCAGAAGGAAATACTCCTGCAAGCTGGTATTTAACAATGCTTTGTATGGTTTGTAGTCATTTAGAGGGTCTTGATGATAAATAGTGAAAACTCCAACATTATCAGTTTATTTTAATCTAAAAGATATACTAGGAACAACATGCATGAGTACATTCTGCCCTCTTCTCATGCGTTTTTTTACCTGAGTCATCAGTGACATAATATCTCTGGTTGCATATGAAAGATCTGTGAAGGAATGGTTTTGATATGTCTATCTATGTTCACAAATAATTCCAGAGTAGCATTATTCTAGTCGCAATAGGAAAATACAATTCTGGACAGAATCAAGGCAAAAATTAATTAAGGGAATCTTTAGTCTATATGATATAACTGTACATATAAAGCAATGGATATATGTTTTCATGGTGTAATTGCTCCCATGAAAAAATTAGAATATAATGGGAAAAAAAGAAAACAACAAACTTTTCCATCTTTGAGACATATAGACCAGCTGTATGACAGGGGAGGTGAACATTTGGATGGTAGGTGTTATTTTTGACATGCTACACTCTTCCCCATGAATCACAGTCATGATAACTACAACCAAAGCAATGGTGATCAGCACTGCTTATTAAGAACACTTCCACCCACACCATCCAGGCCTTTTCATGGTGGTACCAACATGACGGTAGTAAACGGAACAAAAAACTAATTTGTGCCTTTACTTATGTCCCCTTTTTATTCACTTCCATTTCCCCAAACTTGAAAAATTGTTCTGAATTAATGTTAGATACTTTTTGGAGGGCAGAAAGAAAATTTGTTTGTGTTCATATTTGTGTATAACAGACACTGCAAATCTTCTTGCAATTAGTGGTTACAAGCACAAAAAGGTGGCAATAGTAAGCTGCCAGGCAGAGAAGGACCTGGGAGTATTGGTTGATAGTCGGCTGAATATGAGCCAGCAGTGTGCTCAGGTGGCCAAGAAGGCCAGCAGCATCCTGGCTTGTATAAGAAGCAGTGTGGCCAGCAGGGCTAGGGAAGTGATCGTCCCCCTGTACTCGGCTCTGGAGGGGCCGCACCTTGAGTACTGTGTTCAGTTTTGGGCCCCTCGCTACAAGAAGGACATCGAGGTGCTCAAGCGAGTCCAGAGAAGGACTATGAAGCTGGTGAGGGGCCTGGAGAACAAGTCCTATGAGGAGCGGCTGAGGGAGCTGGGCTTGTTCAGCCTGGAGAAAAGGAGGCTCAGGGGTGACTTAATCACTCTCTACAGGTAAATTAAAGGAGGCTGTAGCGAGGTGGGGGTTGGTCTGTTCTCCCACGTGCCTGGTGACAGGATGAGGGGGAATGGGCTAAAGTTGTGCCAGGGGAGTTTTAGGTTGGATGTTAGGAAGAACTTCTTTACCGAAAGGGTTGTGAGGCATTGGAACAGGCTGCCCAGGGAAGTGGTGGAGTCACCATCCCTGGAGGTCTTTAAAAGACGTTTAGATGTAGAGCTTAGGGATATGGTTTAGTGGAGGACTTGTTAGTGTTAGGTCAGAGGTTGGACTCGATGATCTTGAGGTCTCTTCCAACCTAGAAATTCTGTGATTCTATGATACCAGTTACATGACAGTCCTCTGAGTATCTTGTGTAGTGAATATGTCACCATCAGCAGCCTTGAAATTACAACATGGATTTTACTTCCAGACCAAGGGCACATATCAATGGACTGACAGATGGAGATTAGTTTACAGCAAGTGGTCCAGTGGAGAACCAAAACAGGCATTGGCATGTGTATACCTAGATACTGATGGAACCTGGAAGACAGCTTCGTGCAGAGAAAAATTCTTTTCTGTCTGTAAAAAATCAGATGGTAAGCATACGTTTTAACTACAGGTTGTGGAGATTTATCAACTGTGTTAATATAATTGTTAATATAATTGTTAATATAACCAGTGGAAAAAAAAAATATTTGTTTTGCACTAGTTTATAGGAAGGCATAAGCAGCTAACTACTAGATCTAAAAATTGTCTGGAATTCTTCACAGAAGTAAATCAACCCATACTAATCATTACCAAAATTTCAAGAAAGTGAGAACTCAATGATCTATTCAGTCTAGGAAAAGTCCTTCACGAAATTCTGTATCCAGTTTAAGATACAGAAAAGTTTGAAAGTAGGGTTTTCAGATGACTTGGAAACAAGAATTATAAGGAAAGATTATAACTGGGCTTGTGCAAAAGACTAAGAGAAACCAGGTAATTAATTGTTGGGAATAATTAATTCAACCAGATAATCAATTTTAATTATTGAAAATGAGCCCTAAAGAAATGGAATTAAATTATTCCCTATGTCTGGTATGAGTAGGAAAAGGAGGACTTAAAGGAAACAGGAAGGAAAGCCTTCAGATTTTAACTGTACAAAAACCTTTAACACAGGACAAAAATATACATAACACAAAATAAAAACAGATCAGGGAGTCTCCATCTTTAGAGGTTGTTAAGAACAGCCATGACAAACATCTGCTAGAAATGATGATATTATATATCAACTTCTTGTCACCTGTTAGCACAAGGATGAATTAAATAAACCTTTGAGGAACTTTCAAGTACAAACACCCAAACTTTCTGTGGAAGTTAGAATAAATATGATTTCACAATTCATCTAAGTATTCTTATGTTTTCTTCAATACTATGAAGATCTTGAACCATTAGAAACATTAAAATTACATACCAAATTACATCCCAAGAAGCTGTAATTTGACAAAAATCATCAGAGTTGATATATAATATCTCTGTCTACTTCAATATTCTGGAAATCTAATTTGAGAGCTGAATGTTCCTTAATGGGGAAAGAAATAGACTGTGGAATACTCACAGGAAGAAAATGTAATTTGGCAGAACATTTAATTTTCATTCCATCTGCATTTATCTTCTCATCCAAAATCTTCCTATTATATCAGTCACTATGGAACTTATTCAGGATGCAGTTTAATGAAAAATCCTGCAAGCCATGTTAAGTCATATCAACACTTTCTTTCATAATCATAGTTTCTGTTATAAGGTTTTGATGCTGTCAAAAAATGAGACCATAGTATCAAAAGCCATTTTAAAAATAGTGGTTTTAACTAATTAGGCAAATATTTATGCCAGAAAACCAGATGGATATTATATTGATTAGTCACTATAAAAATTGTCATAAGAGAGAATCCATACTTCTTATAGACTAGTGCATCTTCCTAATCACCTTGATTAACAAATATGAAGTAAAATATATTCACAAACAAAGCCATATGAACCCAACATGCTTCATTTCTTCTCTGATGACAAACTTAATGTAATCTTTTTAGTTTTGCCTTACTTGTATAATGGGAAACACAAATCTTATAAAATTGTTGGATTCCAACTACCTGATCTCTTACCAGTAATGGCTCCAACTGAGCCCCCTCAGCTTCCTGGAAAATGCCCTGAATCAAAAGGACACAAATCTTGGGTACCTTTCCATGGTCACTGCTATTACTTTGAGGCCACCAGGAAAAAAAGCTGGTCTCAAGCTCATCAGGAATGCATGCGACTAGGTGAGTATTGTGTTTTAGAAGGATTAAAGATGCAATGAAATAGATGAAATAATGGGTGACATTGCTAAGAAAGTCTTAGATTACTTTAAAACTTCAAACAATGCTTTTAGATTGCTTTTCTGAGAAAACTATATTTATGCTGTCTCGCAACAGAACTAAACCTTGTCAGATACAGGTTTATCAAAGGCATCTTTGATTTCTCGATTACCAGAAGAAAAAAAAAAAAAAAAAAAAAATCCCTACTATTTTTATGAGAATTTGTGACTGGGTAGAGAGAAACTTAATATCCCACAGAGGCACAGACTGCAGTTACCTTCCTTTCCCTAAACAAGAGGGAATCCACACTCAGCATGAACTAGGATATAAACTAGGAAAGTTTTTCTTGTTATTTCCAGGGCACAGTTTATTAATTGGATTTGACTGGCTGGACAACAAATGAGATGGAAGAGTCACTTGGCTTCCATGAACCAGTAAAACACATTCAGCTGTTCAGCTCCTTCTCTGGAAAAGTCCCCACTGCTATGTGTGATCTGCGGAGAAGAGATGTAGATTAAAGGAGAGATGACACTACTACACATCTCTGATTTCACAGTTAACTGAGAATTACTGTGAAACAGAATATATTTCAGTGCGAGTAAGAATAGGAAACATCCAATATATCAACACCATATTTCTGAGTGATACTCTTTTAATTGCAAATACCCTGATAACCAGAATAAAAGATCATAGTTGGATGGTCCATATTCTAGATTCCTATGCTTTTGCCTACACACTACCTGGGCAGGCCAGGAAGGTGATTATTTTCTGATGAACACAACACAGCTTTGTGCTGTTAGGTTATATGACAAGTATAACTCAATTTCTAGACATCTTCACATTTCTAATAGCACAGTGCTGCTAAAATGCTGCCTAGCCACTGGCAGGTGACAGCTGGATGCATGGTGCTGACAACATCATATGTATCACATTCAGCCTACCTGTAGTTTGTGGTATGGTTGGACCTGTCCAAAAGTATTGTAGGAGAGCAATTTTTCTTCTCTAAATTACCTAAAGACTAAACAAAAATTCCTCTCTTCATACTGACTGGCATCCACACAGTTCAGAGTCCTGCTCAAAATACAATTATAGGGATACAATAACCATAAAAAGATTACTGAACATTATGTGTAAGAATCAGTAATATCTTTTAAGAGTTTTTGACTTAAGCTGCAAGAAAATGAGACATTGTGATGTTTTTTGTTAATACTTTTCAGTTGCTGATTTGGTATCAGTAGGAGACTATACTGAAGCAAACTTTCTGGCAGAAACCATTAAGATTCTTCATGGAAAATCTCCGAACTTTTGGATAGGGCTAAAGAAAAATGACATAGGTAATATCTTCAATATTTAATCATATATTCATATTTCATACAAAATGACTATACATTATATTAAGAAAGCAAACTTGTGTATTTGAAAATATAAATATATATCAAACATATGTTTATTTGAAAGCAGGTTTACATACACTTAGAACTGTAACTGAAACATTAATCTACTCATACAATATTTTTTTTTATTTTCCCTATCAAAACCTGTTCTGTCTAAAACATTGTTTTATATGTATATGCTCATTTTAAACGTCAGGACAATGGGTATGGACAAAGTCTGCAGTGGATTTTGTCAGCTGGCAAACTGGAGAGCCTGCAAATGAAAGGTTTAAAGACTGTGGAGAAGTCTGTGCATTGACTGGGCACTGGAAAAGCAATGTCTGTTCTTTCAGAAAAGGATATATCTGTAAAAAAGCAAAAAGTAAGTAACATTTCTAATACACTGTGACTATTAATGTCTTGTAATATATTTAAACTGTATATTGTAGAACATGTAAAAATGTAAAATATTATAGCTTTAAGTGCAAAACCAATAAACTACAATAGCAACATTCAGTTGCCAAATACTGAAGAACAGGATACAAATACTTGTCTCAGGATCAGCTGGATATCCCATGTGGCTTCTGACTGCCTCCTCACAAGTCTGCAGCTCCTGCAAGTCCTATAAAATCACTATCAGCCCCGTGCTACTCTCATGCATACTTCAGGTATCTATGTTTAGCCAAAAGAATGGAGGGACACCACTCATTTTTAATAAAAAAAATGTTTTCCTTACAATTTTTCATTAATTATCATGCAGTCTAAGTTCAAAAGCAGTGAGTTTTCTTTCATTTCAACTGAATTTATTCTCAGAAAAATCTTGTTCTGATGAGTGCAACAAAAACCCTGTCTGATAATAAATGCCTGATTTGGCACTTACTTTCATTACTATCATTTGAACTGATAAAATACCTTATTGTGGCACTTACCATGTGGTAGAATTATATGTGACATCAGTGTGGCAGAATCAAGTTTAATAAAATGCTAATAATATCTTGATACCAAAATGATCACCTGCAAGAAAATTCAAGGGTTTTATTACCTAAGGAGACTAAATGAAAGTATTTGAGAACATGAACATTTTGTTTGGTAAACTACATATTTCTGTTCCTCTTTCCCTTACTTGATACATTTAGGAAGTACAATTGAAATACGAACCAAATCCACAAGGAGTGGTTGTTTCCAACAGAAGAAGCTAAACTCCTTTTCAGCTCATGTAAAGTTCCTCATGATACATTCCTAACACCTTAATTCAGGAAATGTTTCCTGTTCCAGAAAACACCTAAAAAATAATATAGATCCCATGTTTGTTTCTTCAAAAGAAACATATTTGAAAACACTTTTGGAAGTAACAGAAAACTGACTATAATTTTATTTCTTGTTGGGTATCTTGACTGAGGAGGTCAGATGCTTTTAGAAGAAAGTGCAAAGCATTGTATTAGAGGTTACACACGCTTAGCTCCATTGCCCTGGGAGAGCAGGTGGATTTACGGGTAATTCTCAGGAGCATCCAGACTTTGGAATTTTAAATTGCCTCATTTTTCTAAAGCATTCAGAATAAACATTTTCTTTTCCTTCCAAAAGCTCCTGAAAAGACAGAGATGTCACCAGAAAACACAGGTAAGTAGACTTCCTGTTAAGTAGAACTAAGGAGAAACTCAAATATAACAAGAAAATAATTATATAGTTTCTAAATATTGTTTTGGAGAGTATTTAAAAATAAAAATTCATAAACTTAATCTGTATCTTGGTACAGGAAATACAAGAGATTCTGAATTAAATTGTTTTATGATTAGACATGTTTAATTATATTTTATTCAGTTTTGATGGTAATAACAACTTGTTGAAGGGAAATTCTAATGCTTATTGCATTCTTCTGATTTTTAGTTTAGTGTTTTTTTGTTGTTGTTTGTTTGTTTGTTTGTTTGTTTTATGGATTCTGAAATCTCTTAAAATCAAAGGTGTTGAGGTGTTGATTCCATTTCATCCACTTACAGGAGAGAAAATGGAGGAAGCACTTTCCACTGGCATTATATGGCTGCTTGTTGTACTAGCCTTTTCTATAGTTGTAGCTGGAATTATAGTTTATTTCTACTTGAGGAAGAAAAGACAAAACCAACCATATATTTTAACCAGAATGAGTGGATCAGAAGCAACTGTGGATATACAAGGAAAAGATGCACGTACCAACATGTAGTCTGACAAAATACCCATATGTCCCAAATAACGAAAAGCAATCTGTGCAACTCTCAGTGGAATCTTAGGCCAGCTTTGCATTTTCTTACCCAAATAATAGTCTTCTCCCATCACAGATATAAATTTAATGGATTTATTTAAACATATTCACATATATATGCATTCCCTCCAAAATGCCCTCCAAAGTGTTAGAGTTTCTGCTGTTTCTTTAAGGGGGAGTACAAATACATTTTTCACATAAACGAACATGTCTAAAAAGCTGGCTCCAGAGGTGTCAGGGCAAAACTCTGACTGATGTTTAATATGTGAAATTGCTTTCTTTAACTCATTTCTCCTTTTTGTATAAAGAGGAAATAATTAATCATATCTTTACATGATTTTTCCTGCTGTATTGCTTCAGTTATGATGAAAAACTGCTCATTTCAGACTTGCAGCTTCACCACTTATGATACTATTTTTTCATTCACGTAAAACCCACTATAAAACCTGCCTTGATGAACTCAATATTCCTTTGTTACCAGAAAATAAATATATATATGGAAAACAATTGAAAAGGCTCTTGTATTCCTACTTCTAGTCTGAGCTTTGAGAACAATTATGTCATTTTCTACAGCCTTGCATTTTTGCAGTTTTCTGTAAATATAAGCGTTTTTCCAGCAGGTTCAAATTAATAATAAAAATACAATATTAGATGATTCTGTTGGATATTATTTTGGTAATGATGCTTGCAGTATGCAATGGAGATTCATCTTTTTAAATCTAAGAATGTATAACAAATGGCTATCTTATACTGCATTACGTAACTCTCCAGTTTAGAGAAATAAAATCACTTGTGTATTTCTTGAAACTGAATTCTTACATTTTTGTTGTAATATCATTTGATAATGTGCTCTACAAGATTCAGAGTTTCTTCAACTGTACACAATAGAGGCATTTTCCTCAGGGGCAGTCTATTATATCATATTTTAAGACATGCAACAACTCTGCTGAGATACGGAAACACCTTGCTGCAAGGTTTGGGGGACAACTGTCACTAGCAGCCTCAGCAAAGAAGTGTCTGGAGGAAGAGAGGAGCTTCTACCAAGTATCTACAAGGGGAAACAGATGCTCTCCTAGGCCCATCTGTAAGAGCTGTTGTCAGGATTTCTTAAGCTTAAAGTCTCTGACTGACAAAAAGATGATGCAATTAAGGCTCTTTTTTAAAGAGAATAAGTTGTATGTGTGGAATAGGTTTCTACACCTATGTCTTGAGAACGCATTTTATTACCTCTACTATTTACCTTTCATCTGGATAGCCAGTAAACAATAAAGTCCCCTAAGTAAAAATATTATTGTTAGCAACTTAGAATGGAAGTAGCTCCATCAGGAATACTTTCTTGAGCTGTTTTATCATGAGCAGTCTTAAAACATGGGGCGCCCCTGCTAACTTATGTTTCCTTCTCAGCTTTCATTTTTTCCCCCTGCACTCCTTTGCTGGATAGACACACCTTACTCTACAGCTCCGTCTGAGTTTGTAAAGGAGTCTTTCCAATCATGGATATTGAAGGACTTCTCAAGACGGTATGACTCTTCCCTTTCTGTATGTCTGCATGACATTACTTAACCAAGAGACATGATAAAAAACCTGACACCACTGCCACCAAAATTATAGGTTATTTAAAGTAAAGATAAAAATGCAGTAAATAAAAAGTAATTTTACAATTAAAGCCCTTTGAACACTTTGTAAAACTCTGAGATGAAAACCCTTAAAAAATAATAACAAACTCTAACTAAACCCTAAATTACTACAGCAAATCCCATAATACCAACTCACTGCTGTTCTCAAGAGGAAATAGGAAATAGCTCAGAGAACTTTGGATAAAACTGGAATGAGAAAAACACCACCTGCTTCCCATTTAGATGACTGAAGATTAAATTGTTTCCTGGTATGTGTTACATCAATCTGGGAATACAGTTACACTTGCCTTTTTGGATGAGCAAATAGGGAAAGTGCTTTTCCTGTTCTATACTTAAAACCAATATAAGCTGCTGGGTCATGTGGTATATTTGTCCATCTCAGTGAGCCCCATAATTTAAATTATCTTTCTTAAAAGAAAGACAGCATTTTTAAGAAATGTATAATATAGGGCTCTATTTTTTTTTTTTTTTAAGTTATTTGCAGGTTTTATGGTCTGTACCTGTGAAAATTAGGAGCTCATAGTAGTGGTGTTCTGGTGATCAAATTCAGCACAGCCTGGGAGCTCCAGGGAAGGAGCCTGGCTGGTATCACCACCACATGGGAAGAAAGAAGAGCTTGATAGACATGCTGCTCTGCTTATGCCAGCTATCTGTGTATTCACATGAATATCTTTTGATATAGATTTTTACACATTTTTATGTACAGATACTTTGTAGTTCAGTTCAGCATCATGTCTGAACAAGAAATGGACATGATCATGGGGCTAGGCATAATGTATGTTGCTGATATCTCTGCAAGAAACCAAAAAACTTCAAAGGCTGATCTATGACTTACAGAAAAGGGAATGACAGAAAGCACCCTGGTGAGAACAGCAGTGAAAATGGGGCAGAGTGAGCCAGAGCTGCAGTGCCCGTAACTGCGTAAGGGACTGAGAGGAAGGCCAAAGCCCTGCCCCAGACCTGCTCATGTGAAGCAGGCACTGTCATCATTACCCATTTCTTGCAGTGTGGGACAGTATCATTATAGCAAAGAAAAAGATCATTCAATCAAATGAGACAAGCCACTGGACAGAGATCTTGGTGCCCAACCCTCTGACTCCTCTACACTTGTCTTTCAGACTGGTTATTGGAGATGAATGTTGTACAGGGCAGAGGAGACCCTTACCCCTTTCAGTGCTTTATTCTGCTGCTTGTGTCCAAGTCAGATGTCTGCATGTTTCTTGTCAAAAAGACCTTAAAATGCTGTCAGTTCAGATCTTGGGATAAGAAAAATACTACTTACTATGAATGTCTCAGTTAAATTAGCATCAGAGTGGGGAACATAAGACACTTCACCACTGCTGTTAAATATAAGCATTTATACAGTTATGTGTGTATGTGTATTTGCGTATGATTGCTTACCTTATTTTTATAAATGAATAATGCTTGATTTTTCCCACTAGTTTCTGAAGCATACATAATCTCCTCTGCAACTAGATTGTGATCATTTTGTGACAGGAAAATATCATTCAACAATGGAAATACAGAACTCTTAGTCCTCTTGCAGCCAAAGGAGATGTTTTATTTTGTAACCGTGGCTGCAGAAAAGCTGAAATTATATGGTATTCAAAATATCAGAGCAAAACCAGGGGTGTGTATGGAATTACAACTCATTTGTTGTCTCAAAATTACAATGGCAGAATTCTGAGAATTAATATTTTCAGTTTTCTGTGCTAGTTTGGCTTTGCATCTGTTGGAACATTTTCATGTATCCAAGACTGCTGTTGCATGCAGACTAAACTGTTGACACAATGGAAAAAAATTATACAGACAATTGGAGTGGCACTGCTGGACATGGCAGGTTTTATCTGTAAAAGAACACGAAGGAAAGAGTTGTGTTAAATCATGAACACTCATGACGAAAGTCAATATATGCTACTGTAAATACAGGAAAAAAAATAGTGACAGGATGTATCCAGAAACAGCAGCATGTAGTCGCAGTATGCCTGTGCCTTTTATGACATTACATTGCTCTTAAGTACTGAAGTTGGGATCCAATGAACATACAATTGTTATAATGGTGTCAGTAAAATTAATCACAGGTGACCCCCCCCCAAAAAAAAAAAAAAGAAAAAATTGATCCCAGTATGCTAATACTTTCAGAATAAATAGCAGTTACAGAATTATTATCATTTTAACTACACGACAATTAAAAATGTTTAGAGTTTTTACGGACTGATGTCCCTTCACAAAAAATTGTTATTACAAATTTTAAGTAAGACTTTTTAACAGATCTCCTTGTTCTCTACTCCTCTACTTAGAACAATTTTTTATAGGGAGGAAAAAAAAATTAGCTTGTCAAGACTTTATATGGTATTAAAGATGATCACAAATTTCCTTTCTGGAAAATCAGGAAGTTATCTGAGATGTGCTGCAGCTGCCACTATTCAACTGCATTCTTAACTGTTTTAATGTAAGAGAAAAACATGCCCACAAAAGAAAAGCAGAGAAGATGAAAGACGAAAAATGTTACTGCATATAATCACTGTAGCTAGTCCAGGAGCTGACAAATCTCCAATACCATTCAGAAGTTTAAACTTTTGGTTCTACTTTCTTTACAGCAATGCTTCAGAGATGCTGTCTTGATTCATTTAAGTGGATTCTTTTTAAACAGATGGATCATTTCAATACTAGGAAACAGAAAAAGCATGATGGAGAAGAAAGAATCATATGGAAAGAGATGACAATAAGGGCAGTAATTTCACTTTTCTGGTTGCTCTGCTGAGGCCAGCAGAGACGATCATGTTCATGCATTGCAAGAGACAGACAGGCAGTACCAGTAGCACCACAGTGAATCATGAGCCTTTGGAGACAGTAAATACAGTGCCCAAGATGATCAAATTTATTCTTCTCTCCCTCCTCCCTTCTGGTATCTGTCTAACTGGAGACCACAAAAGGAGTGATGAAACAATTCATCTTGTTATTTTTCCCATCAATTATGTACACACTAGTTTTAATTAATTATTTTATATTCTGCTACCTGTTTGCTTATTATCTTATTATCTTACCTGTTGTCTTCAGAAGGTAGAGCCTACTTTTATTTTTGCTGACCTTTATAAACTTCTAATATGTAACAGGCTGAATCACTCCTGGGCCATGTGGTTTACTTTATGAATAATATCAATTTGTACCATGCAAATTCATTCATTACAATTATAAAAATATTTTCAGCCTTTTGCTTATTTACAGAATTTTAAAGAGAATGTAAACAGAAGCAAAGTGTACCTTTTTTTTTTTTCCTTTTTTTTTTTTTCTTCTTTTCCCTACATATATATTTTAAAGCTTTAAACTTGGACAAAGTATGAAGACTTAATCCAGGTAGTAAATTGGTTTTTAAGACAATCTTGTAATCTTTACAACATACTTACAAATAAACCTACTGTATGTTAAGAAGGAACAGGAAAACACATTCTGTGGAAATGGTTTTAGGCCAGCAACAACTTGTCACAGAAAGAAAAATTCTGGACTCCTTTTCACATAATCTTTCCCTCATTTTTCATTATAATAATTTGCAATGACAACATAATCTCTTTCATGCACAGGCTCAACCACCTAAGACAACTGAATGGAATGAACTCATCCCATATAATTTAGATTTGAAATATTTATGTAGTAGCTAAACTACACTCCCATAGTCCCCATTGTGATCAATACAGAGAAATAGGTACATCGGGGTACAACTACTTGATCTACTCCAGAGAATCATGAGAACTAGACTCTCACTGATACAGAGAAAACCTAAACCAATTATTTCAAATGTAGCTACTACAGATATATTCAAATGGTTTAAATTCTTGTTGGTGTTTGTTACCTTTATTTCTTCAAGACATATTGGAGCAAACACATGTGGTGGTTTTACCGTGCTGGGCAGCTAAACCCCACAACCGCTCTCTCACTCCCCCTCCTTTAGATGAGGAGGGGGAGAAGTAAAGCAAAGAACAACTCACGGGTTGAGATAAGGATAATTTAATTAAAGGGAAATAATTATAATAATTAAATAAAGACTACCATGAACTAAACAATTTAACTAAGGGGAAATAAAAGGGAAAGGGGAAAAAGGGAGGAAAACAAACAAACAAAATAAATGAAAGCTATATGGAAGTGCAGAGGAAAGAAATTACTATCTACTTCCCACAAATGAGCGATGATTGACCACATCCTTGAAGCAAGGCCTCAACGCACGCAGCTGGTGTTCGAGAGGAGAACCGACGTCTTCTCAACGAGAGCCCACCCCTCCCCTCTTCTTCCTGTTTCCACCTTTTATTGCTGAGTGTGACACCACATGGTATGGAATATCCCTTTGATTGGTTTAGGTCAGCTGCCCTAGTGATGTTTCTCTCCTCACTTTTTGCCCACCCCCTAGGAGGGTTAGAGAAAGGCCCAATGCTGTGCCACTGCTGCTCAGCAGTAGACACAGCACTGGTGTGATAACACTGCTATTCCAGCTACAAGTACAGAGTACGGCACTGTATGGGCTGCTGCCGGGAAAGTTAACATTCCAGCCAGACCCAATACAACCTCCACCCCTTATTCCATAACATTTGTGTCACACTCAGATCCCCATACTTTAGCATACAAGCATTCTCATCATTATCCCTTGTCCTTTAACAGGACAAGGATTTAACAGGACAGGATTAATAGGCAGGTGTATCTTTGCATTCCATAGGTCTTTCTTGGAAAATGTTCATAAGAACTGTTGATGATTAGGTCTTCATCTGCCAAAGTGGCCACTCAAGGCAGGCGGAGTTGGATGTCTGGACACCAGCACCAGCTTAGCTCAAGTCCTTGTTGCACTGCCCGGCTCCTTGCAAAGTTGACCTGTCGTTGATCCTACAGCATCTTCCTACAACATATAACTTAGATTATAGATTAGTTTTCTCTCAATGTCAAATCTCCTTGAGGCACACACTTGATATCCCCATTCTTTTGCATGACCCACCAGGTATACCCTGGTCCTTGGGCGAAGACAATCCCACGAGTGGGTTTGCCTTTTCCCGAGGCAGGAGCAACCCACACTGCCTTCCCCATCCACCTTCCTATATGCACTACAGGAACCTTAGCTCCTTTCACAGTGTGTAGGGGTTTAGTTTCGGCAGGACCAGCACGGCTGTCAGACCCCCTATTGTTAACTAGCCAAGTGGCTTCTGGTAGATTTGTGTCCCATTGTTTCCACGTCCCAGCACCTAATGCTCGTAACATAGTCTTTAACAGTCCATTATACCTCTCAATCTTCCCAGAGGCTTGTGGGTGGTAAGGGATGTGGTACACCCACTCAATACCATGCCTCTTTGCCCAGGAGGTAACAAGATTGTTTCGGAAATGACTCCCATTGTCAGACTCAATTCTCTCTGGTGTACCATGACGCCACAATACTTGTCTTTCCAGGCCCAAGATAGTGTTTCGGGCTGTGGCATGGTTTACAGGGTATGTTTCCAGCCACCCAGTAGTTGCTTCTACCATGGTGAGTATGTACCATTTGCCTTGGCGAGTTTTTGGGAGTGGTCCAATACAGTCAATTTGCCAGGCCTCACCATATCGAAACCCTAGCCATCTCCCCCTGTTCCAGGGAGATTTTACCTTCATGGCTTTCTTGATTGCAGCACAGGTTTCACACTCATGGGTAACCTGTGTGATGGCCTCAATGGTCAAGTCCACCCCTCGATCACAAGCCCATCTGTAAGTGGCATCCCTCCCCAGATGTCCTGATGTTTCATGGGCCCATCGAGCTACAAACAGCTCACCCTTACGTTCCCAGTCTAGGTCCACCTGAGCCACTTCAATTTTTGAAGCTCGATCCACTTCTTTGTTGTTCTGATGTTCTTCAGTAGTGCGACTCTTGGGCATGTGGGCATCTACATGACGTACTTTAACATCCAGGTTTTCTACCCGGGCAGCAATATCTTGCCACAGGGTAGCAGCCCAGATAGGTTTACCTCTGCGCTGCCAGTTGCTCTCTTTCCATTGCTGCAGCCACCCCCACAGAGCATTTGCCACCATCCATGAGTCAGTATAAAGATACAATACTGGCCAATTTTCTCTTTCGGCGATATCTAGGGCTAGTTGTATGGCTTTTACTTCTGCATACTGACTCGACTCACCTTCCCCTTCCATGGCTTCCACAACTCGTTGTATGGGATTCCACACAGCAGCTTTCCATTTCCGATGGCTCCCTATCACACGGCAGGATCCGTCAGTAAACAACGCATACTGCTTTCTGTCTTCTGGCAACTCATTGTATGGTGGTGCCTCTTCAGCACAGGTTACCTCTTCTGTTGGCACTCCGAAATCTCTGCCTTCCGGCCAGTCCATAATCTCTTCCAGGATTCCTGGGCGATTGGGTTTTCCCATTCGAGCCCGCTGTGTAATTAACGCTATCCACTTACTCCATGTAGCATCAGTTGCATGGTGTGTAGTGGGAATTTTCTCTTTGAACATCCAATGTAACACAGGTAGCCGCGGTGCCAAGAGGAGCTGTGCCTCTGTACCCACAACTTCTGAAGCAGCTCGAACACCCTCATATGCTGTGAGTATTTCTTTTTCAGTTGGGGTGTAATTGGCTTCTGATCCTCGATAGCCCCGACTCCAGAAGCCCAGAGGTCGACCTCGAGTTTCTTCCGGGGTTTTCTGCCAAAGGCTCCAGGTGAGCCCATGCTCCCCAGCTGCAGTGTACAGTATATTTTGCACAGCTGGTCCAGTACGGACAGGCCCAAGGGCTACTGCACGAGCTATTTCTTGTTTGATTTGTTCAAATGCCTGTTGTTGCTCAGGGCCCCACTCAAAATAGTTTCTCTTTCAAGTCACTCGATATAGAGGACTCACAAGCTGACTATAGCCTGGCACATGCATTCTCCAGAATCCCACGAGGCCTAGGAAAGCTTGCGTTTCCTTTTTGCTAGTTGGCGGAGACATTGCTGTTATTTTATTGATCACATCCATTGGAATATGGCGACGTCCATCCTGCCATTTTACCCCCAAGAACTGGATTTCCTGTGTAGGCCCCTTGACCTTGCTCTTTTTAATGGCAAAACCAGCTTTCAGGAGAATTTGGATTATTTTCTTCCCTTTCTCAAAAACTTCTTCTGCTGTGTTGCCCCACACGAGGATGTCGTCAATGTACTGAAGGTGCTCTGGAGCTCCCCCTTGCTCCAGTGCAGACTGGATCAGTCCATGGCAAATGGTAGGGCTGTGTTTCCACCCCTGGGGCAGCCGATTCCAGGTGTATTGGATGCCCCTCCAAGTGAAGGCAAACTGCGGCCTGCATGCTGCTGCCAAAGGAATGGAGAAAAATGCATTAGCAATATCAATTGTGGCGTACCACTTGGCTGCCTTTGACTCTAGTTCGTACTGAAGTTCTAGCATGTCCGGCACTGCAGCACTCAGTGGTGGCGTGACTTCATTCAGGCCTCGATAGTCCACTGTTAGCCTCCACTCGCCATTAGACTTTCGTACTGGCCATATAGGACTATTAAAGGGTGAGCGAGTCTTGCTGATTACTCCCTGACTCTCCAGTCGGTGAACCAACTCATGGATGGGAATCAGGGAGTCTCAGTTGGTGCGATATTGCCGTCGGTGCACCATTGTAGTAGCAATTGGTACCTGTTGTTCTTCAACCTTCAGCAATCCTACAACAGAAGGGTCTTCTGAAAGGCCAGGCAGGGTAGACAGCTGCCTAATCTTCTCTGTGCTCAAAGCGGCTATGCCAAAAGCCCACCGGTATCCTTTTGGATCCTTGAAGTACCCTCTCTTGAGATAGTCTATGCCAAGGATACACGGAGCCTCTGGGCCAGTCACAATGGGATGCTTTTGCCACTCATTCCCAGTTAGACTCACTTCAGCTTCCAGTACAGATAGTTGTTGGGATCCCCCTGTCACTCCAGAGATAGAGGTGAGTTCTGTCCCTTGGTAGCCTGATGGCATTAAGGTACATTGTGCGCCAGTGTCCACTAAAGCTTTGTATTCTTGTGGTTCTGATGTGCCAGGCCATCGGATCCACACAGTCCAATAAATCCGGTTATCCCTCTCCTCTACCTGGCCAGAGGCAGGGCCCCTCTAGTCCTGGCTGGAGCGTCTGCCACTTAATTCTTGCAAATGCACAAATTCTGGCAAATGAGAGGTAGAGGTCCCTTCATCATGGTCAAGAATAACATCAGCTCTTCTACTGCCTCTGGGGTACTGCCCAATAGAAACTGGAGCAGCATTTCTCTTAGGAGCCCCTCTTCTTGCTGCTGTATTTCCTTTCAGTTCACGTACCCGAGCAGCTAGGGTTGAAGTAGGTACGCCATCCCATTTCCTCATATCTTCCCCATGGTCACGCAGATAAAACCACAAGGTGCCACATGGTGTACGTCTTGGGCACTCTCTCTCTTGAGCAGGTGAATGCTGATTCTTAGTGGCTGAAGTATCACTCTGTCTAAATGAGGGGGAATATACTTGTTCCACGAGCTTGTCAAGTCCTTTAGACAGTTTCTCCACAGCTGAGACACAGGACTGTAGTGGAGCAGAGAGATTGTCTTCATATTGTTGAAGCTGGCAGGAGACATCATACATTGTTGGTCCCATCCCCTCGTCCCAGCGAATTGCTGCCAGGGTACTGGCATGTGCTGATGGTGCACTCCGCACAAATTTACGCCACATGGATGTTGTGCACTGGACTTCATCGGGGTCTTGAGGTGTCTGGGCATTGTCCAAATCACTATAAATCATCTCCTGCACAGCTAATTCCCGCAAATGCTGGAGACCTTTATCCACGGTGGTCCACTTGCCTATGTGATATACAATATCTTCCTTATGGGGATATCTTTCTTTGATAGCTGCCAGGAGTCGTCTCCAGAGGCTGAGGGCCTGTGCTCCTCTCCCGATTACTTTGTCGATTACCCTTTCTCTAGAGAGGGATCCCAGCTGCTTGGCTTCATTGCCTTCTAATTGTAGGCTACTGGCCCCAGCATCCCAGCATCGGAGCAGCCAAGTGAGGATGTGTTCACCTGGGCGTCGACCATAATCCTTTCGTATTTCTCGCATCTCACTCAGGGATAAGGATCGAGTGATTTCTGATTCCTTTATGATTTCCGTCTCGTCTTCCTGCTGTTTTTGTGACGGCTCTGCTTTAGAGGTACCTGCCAATTCCCCTTCTCCCTCCTTCTTAGGAGAGCCTTCTTCCCTTACTAAACGAGCTGACCTCCGTTTCCATTGTTTTGACTTGATTATGGGGGCGACTGATACCATAGTTGGTTGGTCCTCTGGGTCAGCCACAGCGTGTGTTACTTGGTCATCAGATTCAGAGACTTCCTCCCGCTCTTCAAATTGCTGGATGATGTTAAACAGTGTTTGATAGGAATAAACCAGGACCCAGCACAATGCTGCAAGCTGTTGTTCTCCGGCATTATCAGGGTCAGGACATACAACTCTCAAACATTCTACCAAGTTTTTAGGATTTAGCACTTGCTCAGGGGTGAAGTTCAGAACTATTGGAGGAGACACTCGTGACAGGTATCTGCTAACATCATCCCACACACCGTGCCACTCACCACAAGACTGTTTCGGGACAGATTCCCAAATAAGTTTTCTAAACAATCGACTAATCTTAGAGAGAAAATGAAACCTGTTATTCAGAATTAGAAATAGCAATACATGGGTTACAGATGGATCTTCAAAATACTCCCAAACTGTTGTAATTAGCCCACTGTGAAAGAAGGGAAAGGTACCATTCCTAATATTATTAATAAACTGGTGTCCAGATGAGAAAAGGAAGGCAGTGTAGTTCTGAATATTCTCTGAAAGATAGTTTCCATGGGACCCAAATGATAACAGCGCAGAGCCTGAATTCCAGATTAAAACCAAGGTCAGTGCTTGGCAGCACAGCGAATTAAAAACAGTGAACACAGATTGTAGCACTTTGTCGGATAGGATATATAGGAGAAAGGAGAATATGACACGGATTGCATGACATATGAACAAAGCTATTATTATTAACAGGGCAATGTACATGGTTACTAGCAAGCAAGTGTGTTAGTTGTATGCGTTTAATCAATTCTACTGTTATCTCAACCCTTCGAGCCCCACGTTGGGCGCCAAAAAGGACTGTGGTGGTTTTACCGTGCTGGGCAGCTAAACCCCACAACCGCTCTCTCACTCTCCCTCCTTTAGATGAGGAGGGGGAGAAGTAAAGCAAAGAACAACTCACGGGTTGAGATAAGGATAATTTAATTAAAGGGAAATAATTATAATAATTAAATAAAGACTACCATGAACTAAACAATTTAACTAAGGGGAAATAAAAGGGAAAGGGGAAAAAGGGAGGAAAACAAACAAACAAAATAAATGAAAGCTATATGGAAGTGCAGAGGAAAGAAATTACTATCTACTTCCCACAAATGAGCGATGATTGACCACGTCCTTGAAGCAAGGCCTCAACGCACGCAGCCGGTGTTCGAGAGGAGAACCGACGCCTTCTCAACGAGAGCCCACCCCTCCCCTCTTCTTCCTGTTTCCACCTTTTATTGCTGAGTGTGACACCACATGGTATGGAATATCCCTTTGATTGGTTTAGGTCAGCTGCCCTAGTGATGTTTCTCTCCTCACTTTTTGCCCACCCCCTAGGAGGGTTAGAGAAAGGCCCAATGCTGTGCCACTGCTGCTCAGCAGTAGACACAGCACTGGTGTGATAACACTGCTATTCCAGCTACAAGTACAGAGTACGGCACTGTATGGGCTGCTGCCGGGAAAGTTAACATTCCAGCCAGACCCAATACAACACAAAACAGTATTTAACTATGCATACAGTTTCCACTGTTATGATAAATTCATTATACAACATGAGTTAGCTGTTAGCCTGTGTAGAATTAATAACCGACGTACATCCACGGTGCTAATCAATGAGCTTAAAGTTTAAACAAATGAAAGATTCACATATATTTGAATTTAATAATAACAATGCTATGACACATCCAATGACACTGTGAAGAATCATTCTGAACAAACAAAATCCAGGGTGAGTGTGATTAAAATAGTTGCAATAAAACAAAATTTTTATTGCTGTTATTTTGTGTGCTTCATTAATTCTTGTCTCGAAGCCCATGGCCTATGGCTTGGGATGAAAAAGAGATACAAAAAAACTGAATGACTACTGGTAAATACAGTGACTAGCTCTTCTGTCAGGGTTTTAAGGAAGCATTTTTAAAAAGACAGCATGGCAGATTTGAAGACTAGTGCAGGAATGTGGTATTGGAGATACTGCACATACAGATGAAATGAGAAAAAATGAATACCTCAGAATCCAGTTACTAACTGATATATTATGCAGTGTCTGGCATGGCCCATACTAATCTTTTAATTTTTCTATTTTTTATTTTATTTTGTTTTTTATAATCTCTAATGTTAATTCATGAAAGAACTCCAGGATACTCCACAAAACAACTATTAAAATCAATCTCAATAGGCGCCCACCTGCCTTTGTATTCTCATGAACACTTTCCAGGCTCAGTGCCATGATGGGTGAGAAATCAATTAAGCGTGCTTGCCTACAGTCCTATACAGTCTTTTTATTCAAAGTTTCCATGAGCTGATGTGTACAATATACCAGTGAACCCTTGATAAATTGTGCTGAGTATCAGAAATGAGGGCTGTGATGCTCCTACAAGAGATGCATATTGCTGAGAGAAAAATGGTTTACAAAAGTCCAGTCCAGTCTAATCCCCAAATTACGTTTAGTTCAGCTAAATCTGGCCAGAATATATTTTTATTTTAATTTATGTAAGTGGAGTCTCCAGGCAGGGAGCTACTTACACCCTCCAGTGCCTGTGTCACTTGGCCATCCTCCCTGCCACATGGGTTGCCATTACGGCGTTCAGTGTGGCAGGCCAAACCTCACAAAGCAACAGCGCCCAAAAGTCGAGGGGGACTTCCAAAGTCCTCCATCTGCACCTCACTCCTCCTCATTGGGCACGGCCCCTTCTCATGAGGAGCAGCTGCCTGCTGCCCTACACCCCTTTAAGGTGCCTGCACGGGAGCTGTACAGGCGCCCACCTGGCCTTTGTGGGTTTTTCGCAGATCGGCGGCGGGGTGCATGAGATGAGGTGGCGGCGATGATAGCAGAGCAGCGGAAGGCAAAAAGAAGGGAGTGGTTCAGGAGCCGGCAAGCGGCTGGGCTCTCCGCAAGGCTGCGCCGCCGCCTTCGCGCCCAACATGGCGGCCGGCGGCAGGAGCGCCATGTTCCACGGCAGCCGGCGGCGACATCTAGCGAGCGAGCGGCAGGCTGCGGCCGGGAGGGAGCTCCGGGCTGTGCTCCTTATTCTGTTTCACCTGTAGTAAACACAGACGGAAGCTCAGGAGCCATCGACGGTATCTGTGACATGACAGCGGACTTTCATCCCTGCTGGGGAGTGAATTACCTCAGCCTGAATTGTCCAGGTTTTACTCCCACAGACAGGCAGGCTGCGCTCTCAGACACAGGGTTTGCTTAGAGCAAACCAGATACGACCCTGAGCATCACTGAGAAGCAGAACCTCAAGGCAAATAAATGAACTGTTACGGAGATGATGAGAGGGAATTGAATCTGATTTCAAAATTAATTTTTTAGCAGATGAATGAGATAATGTGCTGGCCATCTTTTTCCAGTTGGAGTACTCTTACTAGCCTAAAGAATTGTGTAGGATTTTTTTTTTTTTTTCCACGTAGCTCTTATGTTTAATTTTTAAATAAAGCAAACACAGTAAAATGTTAGTAATTGTCTTGTTTTTCTTTCTCTCCCCCTCCATTCCTCCCCCTCTTCATTTTAATGTTCCAGGTAGCCATTTGTGCATTATGTGGCAAATCAAGAACTGTTTTCCTCAGCTTCTCCTTCAGTGATAGTGTTTTTCACTCTCAGAAGCATTCTACAGAATAGTTAATTGCTTTTAAATCTTAAAACTGAAAAGTCCACAAAAATGCAAAGTACATTAACTTATTAGTGACACAGAACTGTCAGGAATTCTTCTGGCTTAATTTCAGAAACTTATTTACACACCAAACTTGGCCCACTGGGGAATACTTAATGGCCACTTTTATTTCCAAATTTCTTTTTATTTCTTACTGTCAGGATGAAGATATCTCACTCCATCACCAGTCTTACAGTAATTGTTCTTTATTGTCTTTCAGTAAATGCTGATTTTGGTGTTTTCATATTTTTCCAGGCTTTCATTAGGTACATTAATTTCTTTGCAGATATTTCAAAAAGGTGAAATGGGATTGCACTTAGAGGCAATATAACATTGACACATCAGAGATCATCAGTATAATTGCTAACAGTACTTCTCTCTTTTTTTTTTCTATTTTTGTTGCCTTTTCATCTTCTCACTAAAATGCTAGAGACTGCAACAGATTGAGAGACTTCAGACCCAGAAAGCAGGAATAATGGAGAACTCCAGTTGCCTGCAAATAGACTTGTACTTATCCTATTGGCAAGCATGCAGAGAGCAGGTGAATAAAATTTAATAAATTACTGCTTTTTGCAGTGAAAACTCACAACAGAAGCTTAATCCCAGGAACACAAGACCTTGTCAGGGTAAAGGAAGCAAGGTAACACAGATCACATAAGAAAAAAAAGAACTTTGAAGTTGCTGTTTTCTCTAGTACATAATCTATTCCTAAAAGAAATTTTCAAGTGCCAGAGGAAAGAATGTGACAAATACCTCATCAGTCTGTAAAACCATCTGTGTTTCTTGAGCTCTACAAAATAGATAGTCTAACTTTCTCCAAGTCTAACTTTTTCCTCTAACTGAGGTAAACACAGTAATAAGAAAATTGGAAATACATATGAGAGTTTATAGAAGAATAATTTTATTTTTATTTTATTTATTTATATATATATTTGTATTATAAAATCATGCCTCGTGACTCTGCTAGAATTGTAGAATTGTAGGGACCTGGTACACATGTGGAGCTCATAGGTCATGTGCTATTGCAGCTCACTTGGAAGAAAGAGTTAATGGCAACATTTAGCAATGACTCAAAATTATTCATATTTATCAAAATTAGACCCTGACTGTTAAAATCCACAGAAGATTTGTCCACTGCTAAGATATGAGATAATTACATGGAAGCTAAAAGCACAGCTATGAAAATCAAAATGATGTATGTGAGGGATATCAAAAACATGTGCAGTGACATGCATTTAAGAAGCATTTGGTTAGTCCCTTGTAACATTCACAAAGCAATAAAGAGTATTAGGAAACATGTAACTATAACTGTAACTTTATGCTGTGTAGGTCTCTTGAGTCAAAAAGGACACAGAGGATCTCTATAAAAGGTAAAGAGAAAGGTTATCAGAGTAATCAATGTTGTGACTGGGTTATAGCATGCAAATACACTAGGAGCTTTCAGTTATAAAACAAGGTGATAAAGGGCAAATATTATGGAAGCATATAAAATCATGAGCTTTTTAACTGCTATGGGATAACATAGCATCAAAAATGGATTTCCCATGTTTCTGGAGGATAAGTCCACGGGTGGCTGTAGAATACAATTATCCAAATGTGACTGCTAGCTCAGGAGGTCTGTAAAACGTGCTTCTCTCTTTCGTGTATCCACTGATTTGGTTCCTTCAAAGCATTTTTTTTTTTTTTACTGTCTAAAATAGCCAGCTTTCATTTGTCTGTCACTGAAGAATTCTGAAAGCATATAGCATCGTTTAATTTTGTCTTGGAAAATAAAATTAAGCTTTTTATAAGACCTTGCCAGGTGTATTCTACTGAAGAAAATACACTCTCGTATTCCATGCTTGTTTACTTAACGATTTTCCAGTATTTGAAGCACAAACCTGAAAGATAACCTGTTTATTTGTATGAAATCATTCATGGAAATAGAATTTACTGACCAAACAGAAAACACTTCCTGTAACACTAAAAGCCACAAATATACTTCATCAGGAGAGACTTCTAGCTCTATTTACTAGTACACTTGAGAATTTCCATATTAGTGTTATAATAGGAGCTCAGAATATGAGTAGAAGGCAATACAGATGAGTGTTGTGAAAGATGTTGGGTGTTTGACTTTATACTTCAAGGTGCTGCTTTTACATTGATTCAGGTGATTAGCAAGTATGTAGGGCTATGACAAATAGCTTGTATTCAAATAGATATTTGTATGGTACAGGCAATGCATACATTGAAAGGCCAGAAATCACCATAGTAATTGCCTACTTTAATCAAAGCCCAGTGATAGTAAAACTTACCAATTCTTCTACTGTATCTCTTAATTATTTCATAAAGAGATTATATATTTTCCCTCTACCATCAACAAACAAAACAAATATTTAACAATTTCCCAACTTTGTTCTTGTAGTGTCAGCTTTATTTCAGAAATATGCTGATATATATTTCCTGCAAATTTCCTTTCTGTGCATTTAACTGCTTCTGACTTACCTTAAAAACATCCCCTTTAGGACAATGTTCATGAACATAATGAATATTCAGCACCATATTTACTTTTGAACTATGCTGGAAATACAGAGCAGCATAGTTAATTTATCCTTCAAATCAAAGGATACTCAGGATGCCCACTGCTTAACCTATAAAGACTGAGCACAGGGCAACAAATAATGCTTTCCTGCATAGCAGCCTTCATAGCAGCCATTCAAACATCTTATTCAGAGATATGTGTCTTTTGATTACTTGATCTGCTGATTTGTTTTGTTTTCTGCTGTTCTGTTATCTCTGTCATTTCTCAGGGTTTACAGGAGGAAGCCAGCTGTCCTGTTAAATTAACAGTCTTTTCAGGAGGAAATCAACTTCAGTTTCCATTAACTGATAAACCTACAGCTTCCTGAAATAAAGTGCACTCTGTGTCTAGCTACATGACCACAAACGCTCTTCTTCTAGTGCTGTGGGAATGAGCGATATCTAGAAGCTGTCAGTCAGCTCAATGCTTTTTTTTTTTTTTTTTTTTTCTTCTCCATAACTGCAGTTAAAGGGCAGTGAGCCACTGAAGAAATTGTTTCCTATTCTATAGAGTAAAATAAAGCAGAAAGGGTAATACTACGTGTAAAGGTTTTAGTGGGATTAGAATTAACTGGTTATTCCATAATATCTTTTCTTATTATTACTCCCATAAACGTTTGTTGGTTTTATCCTCTAACATATACATTAGGATACACTTTACATGGTTACTAACATGATTGTATATTTACTGGTTAGATAATGGACTGTCAGGAAGCTAATATTAGTCTCATAACAGTTTCTCTGTTTGTGTCTTTAGTTTGTCTCTAAGAAAACAAAAACAAAAAGAAACCAACACCAAAACATACTTGCCCATTTGTAAGTTATTTCTGTATTCTATATTTATGTATGTGCATTTTGTATCTATATACCTTAAACAAAGGGCAAGTAAAGGGAAGCTACAGAAGACTGAGCAATCTCAAAATACGGATGAAAGGCAAGATGGATGATTTGTAGGTGAGGTGATACAGGAACTATTCTAAGAGGAGAGTTGTAGTGGCTGGGTATCAGATCACAAATTCAGTGGAGTGTATTGGATGGTGGCCATACAACAAAAGTTGTATCTAAGGGAAAATAAAAACAAGACAGAAGCTAGGACAAAGGTTTGAAATCGGGACAGAAGAATTAGGATTTTGCTGTACCAAGGGGAGTATGCACACCACAGGGGCAGCGCCACAACATTTCTCATTTTCATGTAGTTAAATTGTCCAAAATGTTTAATACTGGCTGTATTGCATAATAGTTTGATTTATGAAGGTGTTTAGATATGAAGTAAGTAGATAAACTCAAGGAGAGAAAATTTGCAGCTGAACTTGTGGAGGCAATTACTTTAGTTAGAAGAAGGATCTTGCAGGAAAGTAGAGAAGGTTTAGAATAGCAGGAGAGTTGGAGAAAACTTTTGGACAACTGGAATCTCTCAGTCAAGTTAGAAGATTGCAGAATAGGAGTTCTGACTTGCTATTCAGTGCAAGATAATGGAAACAATACTGTACCCTCGGTCCCTCATATCTCACAACCTCCCCCCTCCATAACTGCTGGTTTATTGGTGTGCCTGGCTGTGAAACACAAGTCATGATGCAGTTGAAAAAGTAGTTGAGCCCATCTGTTATGTTGCTAGAGAAAATTATGCTTGTACATGAATATACTAGTGAACCACAGGACAGGATTTTAGGATTCTGTTTGGTACAAATATATTTTTGTTGGTAGATATTTTTTTGTGCTCTGTAGCCATCAACATTCTTTTGATTGTTTTTTGTTTGTAAATGCCATAGAAATATCTTTGGACCAAACAGAAATTCCTGTAGCAATACACTCTCTTACTCTTTGGTTGCCATACTTTTGCTGTCTGGGAACTAAAAAAGTCGAGGAACGCTGACTATAGTCAGGGATAATTAGTTTCAGGTTTTATCCTTGTTTGTACAGAAGATTGAATCAATCATTAAGTTGGTTTGGTCGACTGCATAGACATGCCTATATTCATTGAAATGTAGCTTGACTTTTAGTTTAAAATGAAAAATGCAAAGTTCCTTTGTATCACACTAACCTTTTTTTTTTTTTTTTTTTTTTTTTTTTTTTTTTTTTCCAGTTTAAGCAAAAGCAATTTAAAAATCACATGCAAAAGTGAAATGGGAAACCTACATGTAAACAAGCCTGTAACCACGTACAGCTGCTCCCTGAAGTTTACTTGAAATTCACTGCTGCCAAAAGTGGAGGTTTGTCTAATGCAAGTAGGGTTTCTCTGTGCTCCTATGCAGGCTCTGCTCACTCTAGTCAAGTGCTCTTTTCTGTACATCGTGCAGGATGTACTGGCAGGACTGGAGCATTATGTAAATATGATAGATGAGGTATACCAAATTAATTCAAGTTCAATAATTTGTGAGTATCTAGCCGGTGTACTTTGTCTTTCCTGAAGAAAATGTCTCAGAGAATTGAGACATCTGCTGTGATGGATTTTGCACGGCAAATGTCAATCCCAACCAATGAGTTATTTTCTATATTTAAATTGGTTTTGGAATATCATAAATTGTACTTATGCAAGCCCTTTTGTCAGTGAAATTCATCTCAGTCTTACAAATTCAGCAGAGATTTTGGAAATACTATCTTTTCGGCATGTCCCACAACATAGCTTTTAACCTTGTGGTTAAAAAGCTATTGTAACAAATACCTATAACATATTTGACAGTTGAGTAACTTACAGACAAAAAAAATCTTTTTCAAATTACACTGTTTAAAGCACTCATTTTTTGTTGTGCATTTTTTTTCTTAGAAGTGGTTTTGATAGTAAACCTTAATCCAATGCTTTGTATTGAATCCATTAAGGAAGCAATCTAAAATTATTTCCAACCTTAAGCAATCATTAGACAGAATTATCATTGCAGATGTGCTATGTTCAGTAATTTTACTGTTTTTGTTTTCTGCTTGTAGTAGAAAAATAGCGAGCAACTGCAAGTGCCATCCTCTCACACAAAAAAAAAACACAGTCAATTATCCCAGCTGTGTGGAATCAGAAAAAGATAAAATTAATACAGAAGTTTAAAGGATAAATTTATTTTGTGGTCAATAGATTTTCCTGTTAAAAAGGACATGAATTTAAGTCTGAGTAGGGTCATCAGTATAGTGTTGTATTGCATAGGGAGTATGAGGCAATGTGTGAAGAAGGGAAATTTAAACAGTCTGCTAGTTTTCTTTGAGATTTTCTGCTAGTCTGGATTTTCATGGCAGTGTTGAAAACCATGTTGCTGAGAAATGAACTGCAGAACCGCTACAAGTTTGAGATTATGAATATTCATTTGCTCAATTAGCAAATTAAAAATGAAAGCTTGGTAGGTTTTAGTGATAGTGTTGCAGCTGTCTTCCATTCTTGTACAATAGTATGTAATCAAACTCCAAATGAATTCTTTGTCTTGATGATAAATTTTTATTATGCTGTTGTCATCCTTAATGTTTCGTGTATGGCCCTGTGTGAAACATCATTTAAAAACTCCATTCTTACAAAACTGAATGGATTTTTTTTTTATTAAACTAACTACTTATGAAGATGTTTTACACTCTGTTTAAGATTCTTATTCCTGGGTTATATTATCCTGGATAAATTCCCAATTTGAATTATAACCAAGGCTAGGAATTGAATTTCAAAAATGCTTCATATGAAGGTTTAAAGAAAATGTCATGGGAAAAATATCCAGGTATGCCACTGCTTTCTCCAGTTTCCTGCCTGTGGATGAAGACAGGATTTGACTTTGAGCTGCTGCATGATATTATGTAGTTTTTACGTTTATAGCCACTGTAAGGGGACCATTGGAATTAAAAGTATGAATGGTCATTTTTTGAACCTTAAAAATTACATCAGCGATGACTCCAGTGCTTACCATCAAAAAATATATCATTGTATTTTATATGGAGAACATGAATACTGTTAAGGAAACTATTGGCCAGTTTCTTCAGAGCCAAAGATTATCTTTTAGGCATGCTAACAGAACAAATGTTGGCTTTGTTGATGTATATGCTAAATTATAGCACCCTCAAGCAGCTGGGCTTTACCTACTGCTAGCATTTCCACCTGTTCTAGCATGTAGCATTATGTTTACTGTCACAGTTCTGCAAATCCCCATGGTAGGGATGTGCCCTCTTAGGCACTGCTTCAAAGGCTCACAGTCTGCCCTGTGTCTGTGAATTGAATGTCTTAGTGCCTAGCAGTTCAACGACCCCCTGTCTAGTAAATAGCGACTGGAATTTATGCTGATAAGTAAGAAAATATAACTCAAGTCAATGAAGGAGGTTAATATATTTGGCTAGTCTTCTCTCACATTGGATCACTCCAGAGAAGCTCTTTCCTGAACTATTTTAATAGTATAAGTAATATATTGGATATATTACCCTAGCACACCACTAGCCGATGGAATCAGCCACGATGGCTGAGGTAGGATGTATCTATGGATTAGCTTCGGCCATTCCTGCTCAGGTACGAACTCAAAGACCATGAAGAGTACAAGACTAGTCATACCTAAAGTGGTTTTAATGTGCTCTTGAGGCCATGAGTAACATCTCTCAACTCCACTGGGTAGTGACTCCCTTATCTCTGAAGCTTTCTTCAACCCTTGGTCAGCATGATTTGCTATGTCTTATATATAAAAAGTGTCACTAAATTATTCCTGTGTTATCATTGGTATGTTAATGACAACTGAAAGCAGTCACTAAAATTTAAGACAATGTAATCATGCTTCCCATGAGTCATCACATACTCTGTTTTAATTCCTTTTCCTT